>NC_090928.1:790428140-791092596 GCF_040938575.1 Ambystoma mexicanum | reverse complement strand
CACTCCTATAGTCCAGAAAGATGTGAAATCAGCTCAGAGCCTAGCTGATATTCAGCAAATTGGAGAGCAGTTGTTCATCCCTGTTCAGTTAAATGATGGGAAGGACTCTGTTCTCGCTCGAGTGTGTGTGAACAACGGTAAGAGCTTCATCAGCGAAGCCATGTTCCGCCAACTCCCAAAAGATCCAGCCATTCCCACATTCAAACTGATAGATAAATGGGAAATGGACCTGGAAGCACCCAATTCCAAACATCTCCTGCCAAACAGGTGTATGCTCAAAATCTCCATTGGCAACAAGAGCATAGTCCACAATTGTTGGGTCGTGCGAGACGTCACTGCCGCTTTTTACTTAGGCAGTGACATTCTCAATCGCTTTGCCATTAGTTTGGACCTAATAAACTTCAAAGCTTGGTCCCGATTAGCGGATAATCCCATGGGCTTTGATGATCCAGAAAAAGCATTTAGGTCAGCTCAATTGCTACCTTATGCAGTTGAGATTCAGATCAAAGAGGAAGTCACCATCCCAGAAAGGACCCGACAATTCTCCCTGGAAGTGAAAGTTAAAAGAGGACAACATTTGAAAAACCCTGATGCTTATATACACCTAAATGCTTCTCTCCAACAGCAAGGGTTGGGGGTAAACCCAACTCCATTAGTCAACATAGAACATGACACCATTCTAATAGAGGTGGATAACAGCGACTTAAAGAGTATTACTCTAGCCGCAGGCACCATTATTGGAATGGCGGTTGATGACCGACATTTTTCCATCGATTTAGGAAATGAACTGTTAGGACCAATCCCCAAGGACTGTTTTGACAGTGACAGTGAGGGCAATACAACACCAGACAGGATTTTTACCCGCCATGGGGGGAACTTCCTGGTGTACACTTCTTGCCCTTATGGTAAGGAAGATGTGACTTGTGACTTCAGGAGGGATGAGGTGATTTTCCAGGTCTATGAGGGCTGCCTTTCCCACCTGAGGCCTCCCGTCCAAATCAGCACTCTGACCAGGGACTTCTCCACCCAGCTGGAGGAGGCCGCTGAGATAGCCAAACCAGAAGTCTTTCCAGGCTTCAGGCAGATGGTGGAAGAGAGAGTCAACCTAGCTGATGCCTGTGTGACTCTGGAACAGAAGCAACAGTTGAAACAAGTCTTCTTGGATTTCCAAGATCTCTTTGCGGTAGACTCATATGGCTGTGGTTGCACCGACATCCACACAACAACAATCCCCACGGACCCTGGCATGACCCCAGTGTTTGTGAAGCAATATCGCTTGCCTCTCGCATCAATGGAGTCCCTTACTGAAATAATTAAGAATCTTGAGTCCAGGGGAATAATCCGTCCCATCCACAGCACCTTCAATAATCCGGTGCTGGGAATATTAAAGCCAAACGGCCAGTGGAGACTCTGCGCCGACCTTAGGGAGCTCAACAAACGGGTCCATACTTCCTGATGGCCTCTGCCCTACATTGACCAAGGGCTGGCCCAGATCCAGGGGTCACAGGTATTCACTGCAATAGACCTGACCAATGGATACTGGACTGTGCCTGTCAGTAGGGAGGACCAATACAAACTGGCTTTTACCTTTGGGGGCCAGCAGTACACATGGACCCAGACTCCCTTCGGATACCTCAACTCCGGCAATGAATTCAACATTTTCCTACACAAGGCCATGCCCGACCTGGGTGCAAGGGGTAACCTGGCTTATGTAGATGATGTCCTCATCAAAAGTTCATCTGTGGAGGAACACATAGCGGAGATCCGTTATGTTCTGACGCAGTTGAGGGCCGCCGGAGCAAAACTTTCCTTTCAGAAAGCACAGTGGTGTAGAACCCGTGTTAATTTCTTGGGGCATGAGATTACTCCTCAGGGTCTCTGTTCCCAGGAAAAGAAAGTGGAAGCACTTCAGAAACTGAAAGACCCCACAACTCTGCGGGAACTAAGGAGCCTCCTTGGACTGACTAATTACAGCAGAAAGTTCATTGAGGGCTACGCAGAGATCACCAGACCCCTGATTCATCTCCTGAAGGGGGGGGTCAAGTGGGAATGGGGTCCAGAACAAGCCGAGGCAGTATGACAACTCAAAAGAAGCCTCTCACAAGCGCCCTGCCTAGCTTACCCTGTCAGAAACAACGAGTTCTTCCTGGAGACGGGTTTCTCTAATACGTGCTTGACGGCAGTATTATACCAAAAGCATGACAAGGTCAATAAAGTAATCTCCTATGCGAGCAAAACTTTATCCCCTGTGGAGGAAAAATTCAACTATTGTGAGAAGGTACTCCTGGCAACGGTGTGGTCATTGAAGAATTACCGCCCGTTCATCCAGGGGGAACACATCATCGTGGAGACTCCACACCAGCCTCTTCAATATCTCCAAAGTGACAGAATCTGGGCCGGAAATGTGAGTATTTCCCGAATTACTTCCTGGATTCTGTCAATGCAAGGCTTTCCTGTGGAGGTCCGATATGGCCAAAACAAGAAGAGTCCCCTCGCGCAAGGTCTGGCTGACTTGCATGATTGTGCCAGAGAAAACTGTCTCGAGGACGAAAGTCTAAAAATCAAGGACAACATGGAGGTATACCTTAATTCCCCAAACAAAGTCTTTGAAGAGGACAAGTGTGAGGGAATGCCCACTGTCTATATGGATGGATGATCTTACCATGTTGACAACAACGGGGAGAAAGAACTGGTGGCCGGCGTAGGGAATGCATGGGTGAATGAGTCCCCAGAACCCTCCGCTGGATACAAAATTGGTTCCCGAAGTAGTCAGGTGGCAGAATTGATGGCTGTGCATCAGGCCAACCTCACTGCTGTCCAGCATCAACTCTGCGAACTGGTCATAATCACAGATTCTGATTATGTACGGAACGGGTTCGTGGAGCACCTGGTTAATTGGAAAACCAGAGGCATGTTATGTGCTAACAACAAACCCTTGAAACATGGGAAGTTGATCCAAAACATTGATGATCTGGTCACATCGAATGGGATGACCACCTACTGGAAGAAGATCAAGGGTCATTCCAAAATAGAGGGACCAGACAAAACTGGAAATGACTTAGCTGATCAGCTGGCCAAAACCGGGGCCATCCAAGGGGATCTAATTGAGATTGAGTCCCTGTTGGGGGAAATCCAGGTCACTGCTATCACTAGGTCCCAGACAAATGCTCACAATGACCTTTCAATTGCACAATGGAGTAAGGAGACCCCTGATGCTGATTTGATTACCGCTCAGAAGGGGGATCCAATAATTGGTAAATTTTACCAACACATTGAGGACCCTGAGAACTTTCCCCTGACGGATACCGATTACAACGGGAAAGAGGACCTTAGAGTGTTGATGAAATGTCCAAAAATGTTCCGGATCCAAGACGGTTTGTTGGTAAGGAAATCCAAAGCTGGCCACGATCAGTTGGTGGTTCCTACCTCATTCCGAAGCCTGATGTTAAGCCACGCCCATGATGCGGCCACCGCCGGTTATAGGGGGTTTCACACAACACTGGAAATCTTAAGAGAGGTTGCATACTGGCCACACATGGGCCAGGACCTCAACCAATACTTGAAGGGTTGTCTTGTGTGTGCACAATTTCAGCCAACATCCCTCACACACCGGGCGCCTCTCCAAAAGAGGGGAATGACACTGCCATGGTCAGATTTACAAATCGACTTCGTAGGCCCTGTGATTCGCTCGTCTAGAGGAAATAAGTACATGTTGACTGTGACAGGCTTGTTTACCAAGTGGGTGGAATGTCTCCCAGCCCCAAATTGCAAGGCAGAAACAGCAGCTGCCCTGATGATTAACCACATCTTTTCCCGTTTTCGTCTACCTCAAAGGATTGAGTCGGACAGAGGTAGCCACTTCACCAGTGAAGTAATGACAAAGATGTGGGAGATACTGGGGGTCAAGAGAAAGCTACACATTGCTTACAGGCCAGCTTCTTCTGGAGCAGTAGAGAGATACAACCGAACCATTGTGAGCATATTAAAGAAGTTTGTGGCAGATTCTGGGCCAAGTTGGGATATCCGATTACCTCTGGTCCTAATGGCCATCAGATCTACCCCTTCATCTGCAACCAAAATGTCACCATTTGAGTTGATGACTGGACGCAAGATGGTGCTTCCTCAGCATTTGCTCTACAGAACCCAAGAGCAAACGTTGATAAATGCCTCCACAACTCATGAGTATGTGGAGAATTTAAGGAAACACCTTCAGCATGCTTTTGCCTATGCTCAGCGGAATCTAGAAAGATCAGCTGAGAGTATGAAGACCCACTATGACCTGAAAACTTCCAGGAAGGAATATCAGGTGGGGGACCGGGTCTATCTATACAATTTCCAAAGGAACCAGGCCAAGCAGCGAAAATTTTTGCCTACATGGAAGGGACCCTATGAGATTATAGACAAGATCTCCCCTGTGGCCTATATGATCCGCATCCCCAAAGGCGGTTTGGCAGAGGGGGAAGACAAGTGGGTCCACATAAACCAGTTAAAGTGTTGCCATCCCAGGCACACTTTGCAGCAACTGGAGGAGTCCTCGGTAATCCCAGAGGGTACCGCTCCAGAGTAATTCAATTCCAACCCTAAAAGATCCTACCTATAGCCTATCAAATTCTGTATTTCTCAAGTTTATGTGTTCCTGTCTCTTAATTTAAAAAAAATGTGCATGTTCATATCTGTTGAGTTCTAAAATATATATGCCACCCCACTATATCAATGGTGGGGGAGAAATGTCCATGAATAGGTATTGCCGCTCTTCCTTTGTCGTCCTAGGAGAAAGAAAACCTGGAGACTGGCCAAGGAGGACGATCGGGAGACCAGGAGCAGAGACGCAAGGGGCCCAGTGTACCGCCCAATACTCCCATCAGGACCGGCGAGGAGAACCGACTGATCCACCCCTGATGGAGGAAAGGATGCTGAACTTTGTCATCTGCGGAATTGGAAGAAGATGATGCGGACCTCCCAGCACGTGGGTCAACATCCTTAGCACCCGACATCCCCTCGACTCAATCCAAGTGCAGTCGGGCGGGAGGGTTTGTTGGGTGTTCTGACCCACGTTTGGACTATTATGCTACAACATTTGGTGCTGTGGGCTTAGGAAATCCAAGATGGCCGAAAAAGCCCACATGTGCGCAGGAATCTATGAAAACCGTGCAGTTTGTGCGCACACCAAATGGTCGCCTGACTTGCCACCCCCCGGTGCGGGTGTGCTGGGTCAGAAGAGCCATGAGTGAAATGGGGTGCCAAAGAGAAAAACAGCAGTGCCTGTTCGCTAGAAAGCACTTTAAAAATCACCCTTTGTTTCTCTGAAGGCAAGCTCAGAATGCCCATTTCAAACATTGCAGAATATCCAACAATCTCAGTGAACACCAACAGACATTTGACAGAATAAAGTCTTGTGGGCATACAAAATCTGGAAAGAGGATGAGCCTAAAATAATGTTCATAGCAAAACTGACTGAGCTGTGGATTTCAGCAGTTTAAGTAAATTTGGACTGAAAGACACTAAAAATCTAAATGTTTAAGAGAAATGAGTGACCTACTTTTGAGTGTCACATAGGTTTCAATTGTTTAAATGTCATAGTTTTAAACTTGGCTTCCTTTTGAACAATGGGCCTTCCAGGGCCCAGGCAGATGGTTTATTAGGGGGACCGTAAAATAGCTTCCTCTTGGCAGAAGCTGGGAGGGGCAGGGTCTCTGAGCTTGGCAGAAACTGGATAAACTGGTTTCTACACCATGTGACCTGGGAAACCACACCCCTTTGGGGCCAGAACATAAATCTAAAAAGATAGATCATTCATAGAGCGGACTTGTGAAAATTTTATAAGTGATATCATTATTCTTGTGATTTTTCTGTGCACATTTGAAGACGTGTTAGGACCCGGTGGTATGTTCAGGGGGGGTTTTAGCGGAAAAGAGGATATTACTCTAAATGTATGTATGTTAAAAATCTGACACTCCACCACCTAATGCCCACATGCTTTGCGAACATTTGTGTAAATGCGGGGACAAATCCAATATTGGTAACCCGACCAAAAAGTGAAATATGTTGCCATTTTTTAACCCAAGCCCCCAGGAAGAGCAGAGTTTGAACAGGGTATACCTCATGTGATATGTGATGGGTGCATGTAATTTCAAACCATTGTGTATATATGAAATATGTCTTTAGGTCAAATATAGATTGTGTGTAATTTGACAGGGGAGTGTCCTTTCTGCAAGCCATTAAATGACATCGCTCTGACACTCCACTTCTTTTCCCCAATCAAGAGAGAAAGGAAAGCTTGACCAATGGGCAGTTGAGAGAGGGGCTGGCTAGTGATGCTGCACACACACCCACTTTCAAAAGACATAAAAAGAGCCACTGGAAGCTAGAGAGGAGATTCTATTCCATCTGCTGCGGGACGCTCTGCCAGGAAAATCCATACTTTACCTCCATCAACCTCCAGAGAGCCAACACAGAGACTCCAATCTATCCACCTTCAGAGACCAAGACTTTACTTCAGAATTGGTAGCAGAGAGGTCAACTACAAGCTAAATCCCTCTTTTTCAGGCCTCAAATCATTGTAAACTATTCACAGCCAGGCGAGCTGTTTGAATTCTTTGCAAGAACTCTTGCCATTTGCCAGAAAGCAGTGTTGTATCCAGAGAAAGCTGTGCAGAAACATCCAGAAGCAGTGCTGTACCCAGAGAAAGCAGAGCAGTATCCAGAACCAGAGGCCAGAGATCCAGAGTGACCCAGACCGCTGTTAGCAGAACCAGAGATCTGACCCAGATCACTGTGAAATGCCAAGACCAGAACCGGAGTCCAGTCCGAAAACCTGACCAGATCCGTGGCGAGGATTATTTCTAAATATATTGTGAGTACCTAGCAGAACTGTGCAGAACCAATCTCTTAGTTAAAATAATATAATTCAATCTATTTTAATCTAACCAGAACTGCCTCCTAGAAGTTGTCACCTGTCATTTGCAAAGCTGTCACTTGTCATTTTCTAGCTGCAAGCTGTAACCTGTCGCTTTGAACTTTTAAAATTTCAAATCCGAAAAACTACCTTTATTTAATCGTCCGTATCTCTGGAACCGTTTGGGCTAGGAACTTGGTTTAACTTTCCTCTGAAAGCTTAGAATCTCAGCTTAGTCCTCATACTCTTGCCGTAATCACGATTCTCGCACTTGCGAATTTTACCGCGATTTGCAATTTGGTTAAAAATCCAGCCACGTGTGAAAACAGCAGCTTCATTGCTTTCCTTTGCCAAAAATTCGTTTTACCTGCTAGTTACTCCTAGATCCTTGCTAAAGTGAGCCTGAACTCATCCCAAGTATATTTCACTCACCCTGAACCTCGTAAAGGGAATTAAAACCATTTTCAGCATATTTCTCACTGCATTGTCACCATATTCAAAGCATTTTGCCTGTGTTTCAAAACTCCTATCTGTTGTATAAGCTGCTGGGGGGGAATTGAACTGAATTCTATTTGATTGCATTCCTAAGAATTGTGTCATCTTCATCTCTGTACAGTGCATAAAGGGGGGGGGGTGAATTGTCCAAGAAAGTGATTACATTTTCTTTTGCTGAAATCCTATCAAGTTATTTTCTGTACTGCATTTCCTTCCACATTGCATCCATTTGAAACCATAAAAGTATTGTTGCTATCGTATCCATCCTATAACCACTCATCATTGATTATAAAGAAGTGTGCTAGTGCCAGACTATCCATTATTGATTACTGCTCAGATTAAGTGTGATATTCAATTATTCATTTATTATAAAGTGTGATATATATATATATTGTTTAAATTATCAAATAAACCGTTTAAACTTGCAAAACAGAACTACTTCGTGGCTCAGTGGGGTCAGGGGGATTCCAAGAGAGGGGTGTTATATAGGGGTAGTCATCCAGAACGCATGAACTGGAAGTAAAGATATATCAATAAGGGTTTCCATTCAGTATCCCAGACTAGGCATTGACTTAGCTGTAGTGGTGAATTGAATCCTCTTACACAATGTAACCTTAGTTGCCTGGTTCCCCCTGGGAACAAAAACCTACATGTAGGGGATCGGAAGGGCATATCTATCAGGGACATTAGGGATAATTCCTGTCAAACGACTGCAGAGCTGGAGTATATGAAACAGCATGTGGACATAAAACCTGTGAACCAGCGACAACTGTCACTCAATCTACAAGTTCCAGTCCCTGATATCTCCATCACTGTGGCAGGGCCAACTTTCTTTGCCAGCGCTGCACCCTGACGAGGTCATCCGAGTTCTGCACTACCGCTTCAACAGAATATCTCTAACTCTAAATAGTGTCTTCCTAGAAACATGTGCATTGGAAAAACCTTTATGCCTCCAATTGGTGACAATGTTATGACGTAGACTGTTATGGACCATAGACCTCTTATCATCACCAATGTGGAGATATCAGTCAGTGGGACATGCACCTAGGGATGTCCTGTGGAATAAGGTTGATGACTGGACGCAAGATGGTGCGCCAAAAGTCGTCGTTAGAATGTCAGACCTAAAAATGATCCGAAGGGTCAAGATAGATCAGTGGTATACCCAGAATGTCAGGGATTGTATTCTGGTGGGTTGTGGTATGAGTAACCTGCCATCCTTTCTGTCCATTTCCAATGACCTGTTGAGAGTCTCAATTGACCTGAAGCTAGTTGTTGACTTTTCTGCACTATAGTTTATGTTTTAGAGCATGGACTTCTGATTTCTTTCCTGAATTATTATTTGCATTATGTGCTTGTCTTGTTTTTTGTTGCGCCCTGAGGCATATGGGCATGTGGTGCATTATACGAATTAAATAATAATAATAATACTAATAATAATAATATCTAATTAAGAAGTACAGATATGCACATGGGCATGTGGTGTATTATACAAATTAAATAATAATAATAATAATAATAATAATGATAATAATAATAATAATAATAATAATAATAATAATAATAATAATAATAATAATAATAATATCTAATTAGGAAGTACAGATATGCATTGGGTTTAAAGTAAAACATGAAAATTTGAAACAATTGTCTAGACCAATGATACAACAGTTAAGGAAATATCTGCACAGTTCACATTTTACAACAAATTACATGCACCTTTAAATCAACCACATATTGGTGGGCCATACGTAAAAAGTACCTACTAGATTACTGCACTAAGGTATTACACTTTAGAGGAGTCAGGGATAATACGAGAACAATTTACAAAGATATAGAAGGCACTCCAGTTTATGGGCTCTATAAACATAGTTTGGAGGTATAAACAAGAGGAGGGTTCATAGCTGATAAATCAAAGACAACAGAAATTACTATGGGCCTCATTATGGCCATGTTGGTCTAGTAACAACAGTGACGGTAAGCCTACCAGCACCGCTGTTACCGGACCGGCATAGTACGACTCTGCGGGCGGGTGCTGTCCTGCCCGCCAGGGTGAGACCTGTTGGGCGGAATGTCGCAGGCCTGCAGAATTTCACAGAAGCACCGGCACCATTATTAACAGTCACAGTGCTTCCGTGGTCCCCATTCCCATTGAGTCCTGTGGAGATTAACATTTCCCGGTGCCTGACTTCCCGGAACACCGGGGTCATAATCCCCCGGTGTTTCCGGCAAGCCAGGTGCCGGTAAATATTACAAGTCTGTTGACAACCCGCCGGTAGCACCAGCAGGGTTACCGCCGGACTTTTAATGAGGCCCTATGTCTCACCAGTCTCTGGAGGTTCTGTATGGTGTGGATAGACATGCACTTCCAAGAGAGGCTTACAAGGTGACATAAAGACATGCTGTTTCTGGCTATTGGATACAGATTGTATTCATGTTCTTGTGCAAACCATCAAGAGAATGGTTCATTTTTGGATACAACTAAGGTTCATAGGATGGTATTGTCAGAACATGATCTAGATCCTACTCCTTCTCACTTTGGTACTGGTTTCCTTTGTTTTCACCTCACAGGGGTCTTG
The DNA here is from genome assembly GCF_040938575.1 of Ambystoma mexicanum. NCBI lineage: Eukaryota > Metazoa > Chordata > Amphibia > Caudata > Ambystomatidae > Ambystoma > Ambystoma mexicanum. The sequence goes on along the minus strand of NC_090928.1, from coordinate 791,082,630 downwards.
CTCTTTGAATGCCTCCTGATCACCAAATCATTTTGCAATCAAACTCATTTCGGCCCATGAATCACTATGGTACTGTGACTATTCACCATTATCTTGGGTAATACTCTGGGTATGTTTAATGGCTCTCTAGCTGTATACTTCCTAGCTTGTGATTAGGTTCACACTTAGTGACCAGGCAACTTCATACAAAGATCATTCAGTAGTTCCAGATTCACTCATGCCTTAGCACAGCACTCTTCCTTCATGCCTTGCAGGTCCTTCTACCACATCTCAATTGAACATTATTTTTCTCTGCTTAATCAAACTATTCCCTCAAATGCATATGTGTTTAGGTTCAACCATTGACTTCTAGTCCACTATGATGGATGGAATTGGCCAACTATAAGTTGTCAAGTACAACCTACTGTTGGGGAGAGGTGGCATCGTCCCACCCCCTTCAATATTCCCGCAGCAAGTAGAGCACGGGTAAGCAAAAGGGGGAGACACCTCCACCCCCTTGGTACATATTTGCACAATATAACATTGACAAGTATGCCAATAACCTAATGTATGCACATGTTTAGAAACTCCATTTTGTGTCCTGCCAACCGCCATCTTTTACTAGGCCCAAATTAATTCCACTGAGATGTCTGCTCTCCTCTCCCCAGCACCAGGCACAGACAGCCCACAACGCCTCCACCCCCTTTCAGCTCTGCGCAAGCCTTGTTCTCACTGAAGTCCAGCTATTTATCGTTGCAGTTAGTTAGTATTGAATACTGACAGAATGTGCCCGCTGCAGAGTGTTAGACTGGGGCAAGCTCCACACCCTGGGCCCCGTCATCTCTGCTGACCTACCTGTGCCCTCTCTACCTCCTCCCTACCAGGCTATGGTCCACTGGCCCCCTGCTCTCCACTCTCTTAAAAAGTAACTGCCTGCAGGACCCCTTCCAACAATCACACCAGAGTACCCACCATATACATAATCCTGTGCAACAGTATATTCTCCCCAAAACTAACACCTGTATATATATTTGTTTGAATAATGAGGCACCAGGAAACATACATTACAGATCAAACCCCATAGATAAGGCACCTTGGAGAGGGGCCCAATGCCACCCTACCCCCCATAGATAAGGCACCTGGGAGAGGGGCCCAATGCTACCCTACCCCCAAGAATGCAAGGGTCAGAATGCCAATATATCAGTCTCTACTCTTCAAATGCCCGCCCCCCCATCCATGTAATGGTTTATGCCCTCTATTATTCTTTGTTTGCCAATATCTGCTGTTTAGCTTAGATTAGTCTGAAATTTAATTCTTCTTGAACTAAGCTCGACCTTCACACCTCGGAGACGAGCCCAGCAGACCCACACGTGCCCGGAGCGACGGGGAGCAACGTCCAATTAGCATCCGACCTCCCCTATACTATAAAGTATGGCATAGGCCTTCCCCCAATCCAGTGTCAGGATTGTACCCTATTTTGAAACATAATGATTGATGATGTGTGTCTTCTTAATGTGCCGCCCGTGTATTGTTTGGCAGAGCGCTCTCGGGCAGCAGAGTTCTCTGCTAGCAACTCATATCTTATATAAATTTCTTTTACTTGCAATTATTCTCCTGGTCTCATTCACTAGCGGGGTGTGTCCTTTATTTTGGCCTATTGGATATTACGTGCATGTTGGGGCAGAGCCTTTACTACTGGGGTTCCATAATGCGGGGCATGCGTTGAAGACCTTGGTTGCTGATCTGTTTTAAATCTTATTTTATCTGCCCGAATATTGTGGCTACTCGAAGAGCTTGCGATTCCCAAGTTGTCATAAAATACAGAACATATAAAGCCTTGACAGTAGTTGACAATTTTTAGTACATATATAAATGTATGGTCAGGTTTTTGGGGCATGTATTAATCTTTTCTGATTTTTTATTTCATGTAATTAATCGAAACACAACCCTCCTGTCTCTATTTCTCATCACAGTCTTTACAGAGGAGAAGCTGCCAGAGCAAGGTAACAGCACTGCAACTGGACACCTGCCATGAAAGCTCCTTAGAATCTCAATTCAGAAACTATGTTTATTGCTCACCATATAAAAAGTGTAAAGTACCGTGAACTAGCGTGCAATACAGAGGATCATATAACCCACCTCAGTGAGCCACCACTTGCACCTGGAAATGATCAAGAAACCTGAAAGTGTAATGACTAAGTCTGATCTACACTCATCGACCAAGGGGACCCCTCAATCCTCAAATGTAAAGGTGCGCTCTTAGTTAAAGAGCAACACCCATCAACTTGTATTCTGACACTATTGCGATCATGATCTGGTGACGAAGGGCAGCCATTGGTGTGCCAAACCAATCCAATCTAACCAAATTTGAGAAAGTGATTCAAATATTTTGAACCAATTCAAATTTCAGCTTCAAAATCTTTAATCCATCTAATCAAATGTGGGTTCAATGGAATTTGAGCTGGCTCACGCTTCACTGATAAAGCAGTTCAGTGGAATGCTGGTTTGCCACATTATTCTCAACACCTTCAAGTTTCACAATCATATGGAAATTAATGTATTAATCAATTGTTTTATTAATCAGTTTTCATATTTCAGCCTTATATATTTTAGTTGTTATTAAAAATAACATATATCAATATTATCTATAAGTGTTTAATGAGGGAAATAAAACTCACACCCAATCTTATTATTTGAACAAACAAAAACAATGATACTTAACACTGAGTGGGCCTGCTTTTGAATATGACTGTATATGCAATTCTAATAAGCAGTTGAGTTTTTATAAATGGAACAAAAGCACAAATGTTATCAATGCATAGGTGGGAAGCACCGCCTGTCCTAATAACTGTCTTCGAAAAGTGGTATAGCTCAGCAGTCAATGGACCCCTTAACAAGTTTGGTGGTAATGGTATTACTGCTGTTTTTACAGAACTGGAAAACTACAAGTTTGGCCTTGAAGTAGAAGATTTACCTCCAGCATGATGCCGGTGGTACACCCTCCAATTTAACACCAAAAATCAACGGATTTACTGCAGCAGAATTACTGCTCATAGTGAATCTGCCAAAATCCCCATGGAGTCCTATGGACTCCACAAATGGGGGCTAACAGCAGCATACCACAACTAGGCATCCAACCAACAACAGGGAAATGTTTCCATTATCTTGAAATCAAGAGTTCAAGTTTGCATTACAGGAGCAAATACTTAGCAATACGCCAACATGACCCACATGAAAGCACTGCAGTACCAGATTCCCAAAGCTGATTCTCTATCAGTGTTTTGTTAGCATATTCATAATGCCTTGGCTGAACTGATCAGAGAAGGATTTTACTATTTATATGAGCAAAACATATATTTATTTGCACTTCACGCTGCTGAAGACCAGGCCTTGAAGACTGTCTTGGAAAAATTACACTCTGGACATCTCACAACTATCTTCAGCTCAGCCCTAAAGAGACATGGGGCTTCAACATGAGTATGGAGGTAAATGAATAACTCAAGGTAATGGAATTAACTCTTTTTTCATCCTATTGATTATGAGTTGCAAACCCAACAGGGTGTAATACATGTGCATTGAGATTTTACCTAAAGAAATTGAAGAATTATCTCCAGTGGAATTACCTATGGAGGTATATCCTCATCTCCTATGACATCCAATAGGACTTCAGAATGAGGACTTATCACAATTCTACAGTTACCAGTGGTAGTGAATGTAATTCTGTTTTGAGGAATTACCAGTAATTAGGTCCAGAGGTCTTACTTCTTGCCTCAAGATTGTCTAAGGTCCCAATCCTGAATTAATTGTTATTTCACTTAGAGCTTGAGATTTTCCCTTCCTTGGTCAGCAGTGCTAAAACACTAGACTTTATCCTGGACAACAAAGGACAACGTGAGCTTCATGCTTAAAATGTGACAGAAGGCACCCAAGAACCACTTAAGCACAATAACACAATTTTCTCACTAGCATTATGTGCTATGGAACATAATGTGTGTCATGCATTCCTAAAACAAATGTATCATGTGTGGTTCAAGCCTTACTCACTTCTAGACTGGAATATGAACTTTAGCATGCTCCCCAAAAAACACTGGGCACTCATGAATGTCTTTTAGGTACATTGCCACTTAGACCACACCAATTCAGTCTTCGTTACTTTTAGCTGGTTCTTAACACAATGACTTTTACAATAGACCTCCCTTAACTACAAAATGTCTCATTTTATTAACTCAAACTACCAATCTAACAAACTCATTAAATTGCAAAGATGTAGACCTCTTCAGAACCTAGACAATCTGAACCTGAATACCCCTGACACAGAGAAACAGAAAACATTGAACTATTTGTTTTGTGATAACATCTGCAGATCAAGAACCCTTCCACCTCCACCCTGTAACTGCCTTGCACCCCTTTGCTGCTGTCTCAAGGAAGGGATTATTCAGAGGAAGACCCTCATTACATGTTAGTCATACAGTAAAAACAGGTGGCATTTCGAACATTGTCAGTTTTTACTGCCCTCCTGATTATGGGTCTGGAGATATATACCTAATGTGATATTCCTTGGGATTACTGTGATTTCCACTTAATAATGAGTTGAAAGATCTCCTAAAATAAATCATCCAGTTTTTACCTTCAACTAAAAGCTGGAGGTACCATTTTTAAAAGAGCCACTGCTTTTTAAAAACCTCTTTGCGGTTGGCTGAAGGGATGCACATCCAGTCGCACAGTAATACATGTAAAATAATAAAATGTGCCGCTGAAGCCTGTACGGAAGTTGTGTGCCAATGATTTCGACATATACTCTATGTACTTTGCATTGTAATACATGGGTTACTAACATAAACTACTAACACAGATTACTAACAAGGGGGTGGCTGTAGTATTAAGAACTGAAATGAGGGTGATTTTGAACCAAACAGCTGATGTAGGGGTTAGATGTGTGTGTTACATGACTTAACATTCTAACATTACTGGAGGTGCATGAACACATACACTGACTGTGGCTTGCCAGTTTCAGCTTGCTAGCGAAAAGTGAAAACTGCATTTTCAGGTGAGATTCTGTGAGGCTGTAGAACAGGGGCATTGAAGATCAGAGTTTGTGAAATGTTCATTGTTTAGTGGTGGAAAAGAGGAAGGAAGGAAGGAATATGTTACATTATCGGGTAATGTGCTGAATGCTGCTCAAAGGTCGCTTCAGGCTGAGCTGAAAAATTACACAAGATGTAATCTCCTTCAAACTCTGGCCCCTTTCTTGTGTCAATCCTAACTTTCACGCGTGCCAGAGCTTGTGTCAGGATCTATGTGTGAGATACCATACTGGCCTGGATTCTGGAGAAGGGCTTATAATGGGCTGTCAGCTGGAAGGCCAGGCTTTTTGCCTAGGGTTTTTCTGCATGGCATGTTGACCTGGTTTTACAGAGCCTGTGGCTGGGCTTTGGCCGGCTGAGACTTTAAAACTGGGCTGAGATTTAACAAGCTCTGACTTTGAGCATGGCCCGGGGCTGTTGGTTTCTGAATTTTTAAAGAGATCTGGTGCTTACCAGAAAGTGTTTCTGAGTATCTGTTTGCATTTAGTGAGAAAGCCAGACTGTCTTCTTTGGTAACTGTGCTGCTCAAATGTAAGGCTTTGGCCCAAATCTCATGGGGGCCTTGAATTGGGGACTGTGAGCACAGACTATATCTGTGTGCAGCTGGCAGCACGACAGAGAGCAGCACACGTTGGGATCCTAAGATGGAAGGTGAGAGCAGCTGCCAAGTGGAGCTAAAACTGCAGAAAGGCCAGAAGGGCTGGGGTCTCAAGTGAAGTAAAGCGAGTATTAATAGGGACCAAAGTAACTGGAATCTCTTGCAGGGGCAATTTGGTACTCTGTGTGTCAAACTGACCCAACAGGCATAACTCCCTTTATTCCTAAGGAACCCAGGGTTGAAAGTAGTTGTCTATATCAAAATTGGTTATGGGGATTGTTCTGCTATACAGGAAAGTACATTATCTTTAATCTCATACTAACATGACCTTAGCTGAAGGGCAGGGGTAACTGGGAGTTGAAGCTATATCTAAAATGTATTTGCTTTCATAACCAACTAAAATGCTTACCAGTGTGTCGCTTAATTTCATCCCCAATCTATTCATAGTAAACGGGGGGAGGCAAATAAGGGTTTCATGTCGTGTTACACACATTATCAATACATGTCGGTTAGGGTTCTTTTCATAACCCAAAGAAAACTGTCAGTGTGGAATTGTATGTTTTGTTTTTCTTCTCTCCCACACCAGGCACAGATAAAATGATGCTGTGCTTGTTCTTACACATCACCAATGGGAAAGTCTGAAATGTGCCTCATTTTCTAATATTAACCAGTGTACATTGTTTGACATATATTGTTTTCTCGCCTATAACCAATTCCTATGGAAATGTTTATGGTTTTGCTAACAGAGCTAAAACTCTTCATGTAAAGTAACACATTGTGAGTATGTGTGGTGGTTTGTTACTTTGTGGCCTGTTCAATTTATGGTATACAATGTTAAAATAATTTGGTGTGCCTGGCACACTACTAAGCCTTTCTGGTGTCTAGACTAGCCAGTGGTACATATTGGATAAAGGACAGTAGCAAGCAATATATCTAACAGGACCCATCAAGGGCGTGAAAATGTGAACATTTCAGATTATCACCTTCTCATCCCCTTTCCAACGTATGAACACAATAATCCTTCCTGGTCAAACTGTGCATGAGAGTAGTAGAGTATGCTCCGTAACTTTACTGTATCCATTCTGTGCCCCCAAAAAGGGATGGAAGTGGATTTTTTGGTGGTGCCCAAAGTGAATTTGTGGATTTTCACAAATACTGGCTGCTGTATTTCTGAACATCTGCATTCATTACTCCTGGTAGAGAGGTGGTCAGAATCTGACAGTGACCATATATGTACGCATGTGGTAACAGTAATTACAAAATGTGGCAATTCAGTGGAAGGGCTAGGACTGGCAGCTGATTATATCCTATTCATGTTCTACCCCACCACAGCCCAGGCACTAAGGGACTCCAGCCTGCTCAAAAACAGCTAAAATATTCCCAACAATGCATAACACTTTAAACACCTCATTGCAATAAAGGCTGACTTCTTCACCCATTGCTAACCTGGGTGTGTGTGCAATAAATGGATGGATCTCTCTCAAATACTTTGCTCTGTATCAAACAGCAGTGTGCATCAGTCATGGTCAAAATAAACATAACTGAAAATAGTTTGTTTTGTATAGTGCTCCTTACCCTGCTTCGAAGCACTGATGTTAATAATAGCCATTTTAAAGATGCATATCTTCTTTTACCCTAGGAAGAAAAACATGTTTTGGCCCTGCATGGATGTGAATATGTAATCTGCAAAGAAAACACATATCTCAACAGCAAGCACCTTACACAGTAAGCTATCTGTACTCCAAGTGAATTTGAGCTGCATAGATTCATATGACTAGTGTTTACACTGATGGCTGTAGGATGGCCTGAAGAATATCTCACAGGCCCATTAGTTTTGCTTATGTATAATTTGTATTGATTTGCCTCTGTTGAGGCAGCACTTGGCTGGAGAGGCCAGAGGGAATGGTCATGAGCACATGCAGGGAGGCAGCCTTGAACCAGCAAGATGACAGTCCTGTAGAGCTGATGTTGCTTAATCACCGGGTGAATGCCCAATTTGTTTAATGGCCAATCTGCTCCTGAGTTGCCCCAATCACGTCTTACCCACTCTAATTGAGCATGGTGCTGAGCCATATATTAAACATACCCTACCCTGTGTCTTGTCCTTTCTACCTCTTGCAAATCAGACTACCGTATAGAGGGGAATAAAGACTGAGCACATTTAAAATGTTTGCCGAAGCAAGCACAGTCGGTCATTTTAGTAATATGAGTTTTCGTAGCTAGAACATAAGATACTTTGATTTCAACTTTAGTTTACAGACATGTATAAATGCAACAGAAATGTGTTCTACTTGCTTTAAACTAGAAACAAACTATGTAGGTTCCTTAGCTCGAAATGAATCAATCACAAAGAGTGATATTGTTTGATAAATGGCTACATAATCCAGCTTCTAAACTGATTGTAACTGGGCATATATATATCTATGTAAAATTGCCGAGCAAGTAGGAATTGACTTCACAAAGTATGAATATACTTGGACTTCAGAAAGTTTTAATAATATGTAAAACAAATGTCTACTTTGAAACAACCTACGGAAAAAAGATAATTGTGCTCGCCGTGTCATTAATTTGTTCTATGGCTCCTGTCCAACAATTATGCATTTACCAAGAAAATGCCCCAATATGTAGCTTAACTTGACTTCTCATCTGCTTTCGATCTGATGGTCAGGGAGAGGATCTTGGTGAAGTTGGCAAGCATGGAAATAGACAGATCCCAGCTTGACATTATTCGGGCCTTATATTCCAATATCTTGGTACAAATTAGGTTTTGCCAAATATTTACACTTTCAGCTTGTTAAGCCTTTGGTGACCGCAATATACAAAAAAGTAAACATGCAGTTAAAATGCAATTAAAATGCAATCATCTACCTTACAAAGAATGCAAAATGTGATATAAAACAAAACAATCTTTAAACACAGATAAAAGAGACCAACGCCATATTTACATATAACTACTGGTTACTGGGAGAATGGGAAAACCGAAAAAACAGACTATAAATTCCTAGCTCCCAGCCCCAAAAAGCCAAATATACCAGAATGCACAGTGCTGAAAGGCTGCTAATCGTAATAGCTCTCTGTCTCCAGGCTGCCGATGAATCTTCTAGTTGCTTGGGTAATGTATATATCGACATTCCCCAAAACAAAGGACAGAACGGAACTTGGATTGTCTGCGAGACCTTCTCTCCTTAGGATGGTCTTAATGTTATAAGACCTTGAAGGGTCATATGCTGGACATACAAGAATTAAATGGGGCAGATGTGCAACCTCTGCTTTACACATTTTGCATGTTGGACTTGAACCATTCCATAGAGCATCAACTCTGCCAATGGCAAAGAGGCATCTGATCTGGGGTTAGCAATGCTGGACAGATCAGTTTAGTGGCCTCTACCCGTCACTAATACATCCACCCAGCCTATCTGATCCAAACAGGCCAACTTGGCGTCTTCCACACTTGGCCTCTTCCACCCTCCTCGAGCTTATCTCTTGGGCTTCTTTGAGTTTTGATGGCAGAGACCGATGAGAAACAGTGAGATGGCACAAGGGGCCCATAACACAGCCTAAACCCAACTCGTTAAGGTCCTCTGACAATTGTTTCCTGTATCAGGAAATAAAGGCGTGGGAGAAATGTGCCTCCCAAGCCAGGTCCCACATCTGAATCATTTCTGAGCCTGCCCTTTTGATGGCATATCTGGCCGGGGAGTCCTTTACCCTTCTCTACTGTTTCTGGAGACCAGCCTCAGTAAAACAGCAGATGGAAAATCTTGGTAAATATACACGTTTTTTTTCCAGAAATTCCGTTCCCAAGTACCAACTCGAATAATGGTCTTGTCTAGGTCCCATAGCTCAGTGCCATAAGCGACTGAACCTCCAGATGTTGAGAGGAACACTGTCTCTATTTCAGGGACAAAATTATCATTACATGTACAAGCCGAGTTTATAATGGCACTCCCTGCAATTGCTGCTTTTCTAGTAGCTGACTCCTTGTGTGCTTTCCAGGCCAGGTTGAAATCGATAACTACACCCAGATATGAGAATCGATACAGCACCTCGATGGATTCACCATCCAGATTAAAGCAGGGCATGCATTTGCCACTGCAGAAATTATTAAGGAGCAGGCGTTTAGACTTATTCAAGAATAGATGGTCTAAAGTGCAATGAGCTGTTAAGGCCAGCAGTTGGGATCTGAAAGCATTTGGTGCCCTAGCTCCTGCATATAGTAACATTGGCACCTGCTTCATGCCAATGCTGGGGACATCTTTTGTAGAAGCCTCTACATATTTGGGAATATCTTTTATGTACAGTCAGAAACGGACGGCGGCAAGCATGCAACTCTGCTTAACCCCTCAACAGCTTTGTATTTCTGTGTAAATTGGCAAAACCTAATCTGTACCAAGATTTTGGAATATAAGGCCCGAATAATGTCAAGCTGGGATCTGTCTATTTCCATGCTTGCCAACTTCACCAAGATCCTCTCCCTGACCATCAGAACGAAAGCAGATGAGAAGTCAAGTTAAGCTACATATTGGGGCATTTTCCTGGTAAATGCATAATTGTTGGACAGGAGCCATAGAACAAAAACCTTTTCCACAGTAGAAAGCCCTTACCTGAATCCACCCGGTGCCCAGTTTAAAATAGACCTTTCCCCTAAGCACCTATACAGCTCTTGCAAATATATATGGGAGAACACAGTCTATATGCAGTCCATATCGATGAAACTAATCGGCCTGTAGGATGATACTTCGTTGGTGGGTGCCTTCTTGTTTAGTGGAATGATGATGGAGTTTTTTCCAGGAGATTTGGGAGCTGTATCCACCAGCTGCGTAAGAATTTGAAAACTTCAGCCGGCCTCATGTTAGTTATTACAGAATAAATGGTCTATGATATTTAAAGTGTTAAATCTTCCAACAGGCAGTCTACAAACCCTCCAAACAATTCAGGCTTACATAACTTGACCACTTCCTATGCTGCCCGTTTGCTGAGGCTGTAATATGAAGATTACGGATGGCAGGTTAGAATTGTCTTTATCTACAAAGTCACCTTAAAGCCTTGAGGTATGGTTAATGTGTGGCTTTTCCTTGTTAGCTCAAAATGAGTGAATGAAAGGAGCTAGAGAAACACAGAAACCCAAGTTCATAAATGTCTATTTTTAGCAGGCGGTCTGTCATATTCTGAGAAGGTAGTTCCAAGTCGTCCATTAGCACGACATGATACTTTCATAGCCTGCCCCTTTCCCTGAATGCTGATTTAGGGACAGTCAAGTTGGAGCCTGCCAGAGCAGAAATCACAAGTGACAAATCTTGTGTTGGATTTGAATACATGAATCAAGCAACATGCGATCATGTGAAGTCTACACCGGACCCTCTAATGAAAAGAACAGTTGTTGAAGGTGCATCAGTACTGCCAAGGATTTTCTACTACTTTGCAAAAGCGTCAAAGAGGTACAATATTCCTGCAATAAATCACACATTGGAAATACATCTGCATATTTCCTTCTTCCAATCTCTGGGCATCATTTCTCTGCTCATTAATATTCATCTCTGCACTCTTGTTCCGAACCAGGTTGTAGATGTATGGGCATTTGTATGTCCATTAAGAGTCCTGGCTGATAGTGGATGTGCTGCTTGGCCTGACATGAGCCACTTCCTCCTTAACTGCCAGGCTATTATGCAAGTCTATGCAAAAAGGACGAGCATACTCGTACTTGGCACTTAAGGGGCCTCCTCCACATCTCATTTATTTAACTCTCTTCCTGATCCCTTAAGCAGTCTGCCAACACCCACCACTTAGGCAACAGCCAAAAAATTTCATTTATAATTCTTAAACTCGTTTACTTATTTTGTGAATCTAGTGCTGTAGTGCATAGCTCTAATCCCTTTTCAGTCATGGTCCATAGGCGGTAGTTACCTTTGCCACAGCTATTCATATGGACTACAGAGAGGGGAGAATGGTATTCAATCAACCTTTCAACATTCCTGGCATGGTGAGTTCATTCTGGTAGTGTATGTGGCCATGTTTATCGGATGCCTTTGCTGTCACTCTCGCAGGGTCAGAGTGCGGCATGCAATTGTCTCGGGCACCAATGAAAAAGCGGCCCACAGAAGCAAATGGCAGTTCATTGCTTTTGTGACAGACTGTTTGAGTAGTACATAAAGGAGAGGTATTTGATAAAACTTGATGGAAATAGTGCATTTTAAAGAATATTCATTCAGTAACACTGGTCAAAGCTGCTATCTGCATGGTGAAGTAACTTATACAAGTGGGCCACTTTGACCAAAAAAACTGGCCCACAATACCATTTTGCATTTTGGTTTGTTTGGTTGCCCTATAGACCAGTCCCAGCCTGCACTCTGGTAGAAAGATCTAGCTTAGCCTTTAAAGAGATTTATTTGTCTTATATTTTTAATTAGTGTTTTCTGACTTTTTGTCACATTACATTGATTTTTGGCAAGCTAATGTGCTGCATAGGCTTTGGTAGGCCATATTACAGCTCTGAGATGTAATACATCTGACTCAAACACAAATACACAGGGAATTGCTTAGTGCATTGGAATGGAAAACAAGTGCAGACAAGTCAACAATTGTGTCCTCATTAAGGTGTGACATGAGAGCTTGGAATATATCCTGCAAGTTCGTGTTTAATTGACATGTTCAGGACGTTTTAATCAGTTTAAATATTGAATATAACAATGCATTTTGTATACGAACGGTTCATTATACACATGTTGAGGTACAGTAGTTGTATAGCGGTAGAAAGATATGATATACAATGTGTTTCACAGCTTGAAAACGTTTACCTATGTTATTGTATGGTAATTAACTACGACAGGTACCTCTGGAGTGCGTATTGCGCTCACTTGGAGACTTCTTACTTAAATCTAGGAGTATCTTTGTATTGTACTTTGTAAAATTCTTCTAAGGCAGCCTCCTGTGTACCCAAGCACAAATAGTAAACAGAAACACCTTTGGCAGATTCATTTTACCATTTTATGTTTTCTGTGCTCCTCTCCCTTTTCTAAGCACTATAATATTGGCACTCAGGAATTGATTGGGAAAGAAGAAGGGCTGAGCCGTACCCAATAAAACCCAAACATAAAACATGCAGAATGCACATACCTTTCTTCTGGAAACACTCGACAAAAAGGAGCTTATAAAAGGCAGATAACAAACCGTACAATGGGCCTCATTCTGAGTAATCCAGTAAAAATCTGTTAACACTGGCAATCCGGCATTAGCATCTCCGGCTGGGCGGAGACGGGTACACGCACAAACCCATGAGGGAAGCAGCAGTACTGGATTGCCGGTATCAGCGGATGAATGGAGAAAACATTCGGCATTAGCAGCCAAAAAATGGCCTGCCTACTGGTTACGCAAAAAAATGGTGCTAACACTGGAATGGCAGAAATACCGGCACCGCAACCCAAAATGCTGTGAAAACCGGAAATAGGCCACCAGCCACTAGAAAAAACAGAATCCAACACAATCCACTGCAATCCACATCCATCCAGGCCCGAATCATCACAAAAACATGTCCCGGGAGCACAGCAACCCAGGAAAGGACCTACGACAATGCAAACCTATGTTTGCAGATGCTGAACTGACAGCCCCGGTGGATACAGATCCATAACCCAGGTTACGAGTGCCAACCAGTCCCAATTGGGACCTTTTGGACCCAGTCCTGGCGCCAGTGGCACCAGGCTCATAAATATGCCCAGTCCCAGCGCTGGAAGCGCCGGGCTCATAATGCTTGGGTGGACTTACCTGCAGCAGACCATGCTGCTTACTTGCCTGCCAGTTGAGCCTCTGATCCTCTTCTGTTTGGAACTACTTTTCCTGTTGGGTGGGGCTGGAGCCACTCCCTAGATTCAGAACACTGGAACTCTTCTGGAAGGCAGGAACTCTTTTCTTACCAGGAACTCTTTTCTTACCTAGGCGTGGCTGTGGAAGGAGACACCTAAGCACTACAGGAGGCTATTTAAACCACACCCGGTGGATGAATCTTGCTTTGCGTTATTCTGCAACCTCTGCAGCAGGACGCTCATCGTGTCTTCTGCATCCGGTCCTGGGCCTAAGGAAAAAGGCTTACCATCCTGAATCCAGTCTTCAGCAACACCTATAAAGACAATCTGAAAGGCAAAGGCTTACCATTCTGAATCCAGTCTTTAGCAACACCTATAAAGACAAGAAAGAACAGGTTAGCATTCCGGCATCTGAAAGGCAAAGGCTTACCTACTCTTCGTGCGCTCCGGAGGTCTTCACACTGCATTCCGGCATCTGAAAGACAAAAGCTTACCAACTCTTCGCACGCTCCGGAGGCCTTCGGCGCTGCATCCCGCATCTGAAAGACAAAACAAGGTGCGTTTAAAGACATTGGGGAACTTTAATACTCACGTGCCATTACTCCTTTCCACATCTAATCCAGTGGGTATTCCGGCACCCTGCAGCCGCTCCGAACTCGTACCTGCAAAATAAAAAGACAGTTAGAGCGCATCGCGAAGCAGGCAACAAGCGCTTACTTACGTGCTTCCAGGCGCTTCTATTCATCACACGGGCTCCATCTTCAACTCACTTCAGCCCGTCATCCGCCATCGCCGGAACCCTGCAAAACAAGAGACATCATTACTAAAGACTTTAAAGACATTTGCATGACTCGAAACTTACCGTTCGTGCAGTAAACGACGGACAGCAGTCCTCTGAAGTCAAGAGGCCTGCGCTACCTATCCAGTGAAGAAACTGGTTACAGCACCCTGCCCCGAGGCAGATGGAGAGCTCGGCATTCACTTACCTAAGACATCTTTCTCTACACGTCAGGCATACAGTGCACAGAGGTCCAGCCCAAAGAGCCAATCGGGTGCTACACATCACCTTTGAAGATACGGTAGTCGCCCAGTCAAAACCGGCGCCTCTGCGAGAATCAGGTGAGCGTTACACCTGAGCAGCATTCTGCACATGCAGGGGATTGAGGGAATCATTGGTGCCGAGGCTCGAGCAGGGACACAAGGAGAAGGCAGTAAGTACAAGTGCATGCACATGTGTGGCTCACCCCCCCCCCGCCCTTTTGCATGCCCCCACCATCAGGGGCACTGATCTAAGGGCAAGAGAAGTGGCCGGACCCATGGCAGGGAACTCACTGTCCACATTTCGATGGCTGTACCACCCTGATATATTCACCTGGTGACTGGGAGCACTCCTAAAATGTACTGATGGTTCAATAAAATGGAATCCAGATTAGAGGGGTGCAAGGGATATTCACCAGCCCTGGCACGGGGTGGTTTTCACAATGTACAACAACAGATATCCACCTGTTCGTGCCCACCTATTCGTGGAGCTCTCCCGTCCCTCGCCGCTCACAGACATTAACGTGTGGAGGCCCACCACGCGGTAAGATCATAAAGGATATAGAAGGATCATGAGAATGGGCGCCTATTGGTCAAACCCTACCATAAAAAGACAGAAAAAAATTCACTATTACACTACTCCAGCCATCACGTAAAACACTTAAGAGATAACCTTCCATATGGCCAATTTTTAAGACTCAAGAGAAACAGTAGCCAAAATGCAGACTTTGAAACAGAAGCAAAAAATCTAACGGCCAAATTAAAACAGAGAGGATACCCTAAAAAACTGATTAAAAAGTCAGCCAAAAGAGCGGCGAATAACAACAGGGAAGCCCTCCTAGAAGTAAAAATTAAACAACCTCAACAAGACATGCTAGTATGTGTCAATACTTTCTCGAATTTGAGTCTGAAAATCTGTCAAATGGTCAAAACCCAATGGAAAATCTTTGAGAAGAGTGAAATAGGGATTCCAGCTCCTCTTTTTGCATACAAAAAATCCAAGACAATTGGGAACAGAGTGAGCAGCAACAAACTTAAAGAAAAACCAATCAAAACCTTGAGCCTTACCAAAACCTGGGGACTAAAACCAATAAGTGGACATTACCCATGCACTAACTGTGCAATGTGTAAATTAACCCACAAAACCAAAGAAATAGACATAGGGCTACTCACCCCTTGGAAACAAAAGCTAATGACTAACTGCAACTCTGAATGTGTAGTATACATGATTACATGTCCGTGTAATAAACACTACATAAGGAAAACAAACCGGAAGGTTAAAACCAGGATGCTGGAACATAAAAGTTGTTTGAAAAATAAAGTCATCAATGCTCCTCTAGTAAAACATTTTGGAGAAGCACAACATGGTTATGAAAATTTCAGCTGGACCGTTTTATTAATGGTACAAGGGAGAGATCATAATACAAAAAGCAGAATTCCGCTTGAAAAAGAACAGAGACTCATTTTTATAACAAAAAGTGATAAAATAGGACTCAATGAGTCTATAGATTGGTTAAAAATCTGACCGTCTCAATTTATATTCATTTTTTCGTCTGTCAATGGCAGAGTTAGAGGATTAAAAAGACTAGAGGTCCTTTAATTATAACAACATTAAAAAGGACAACTAGAGAGCTATATTTAGACCTCCTAAAATGGTGGCCGAAACGTAGACACGAACCACAACAAGTGCGAGCACCTATGAAGGAGGATCTTGCAGAAGGAGCCAATTGCAGCTCCTACAATACACCAGCTCACAGGGATACCATCTCACCCCTCAGCGGCACCATTGGGTATGTCAAGAGATCAAGTAAGAGGTAAATCGCTACACATGCAGCAACCCGCTCCAAATACTGAGCTAAATAGAAGTTAGATATAACACAGCATTTGATTTACAAAATTTTAGCTTGAGAACAGCTGTAGAAGGGTTGAACTGCAGCCTTTTTCGATCTGTTTTCAGTAACGGAAAACAGGGATCCCTTTAACTAATGGACATACTCCTTGTGGTTTGTTTTCAGAAACCACCTGTAGAAGCCGCAAGACAGAAGCTAGAAAACTATTAGCACATCCCCAAAACCCCACGGCAAGGAAAACCACGAAGAGAGTTTTTTGGACTAAACCTAATGGTAAGATGACAACACGCGACCTTTTCTAAGAGTTTATGCACAATGGAAATGCCACTAAGGTTTTGCCACAATGTTTAGAAATCTATATAAATGAGTACCTATCACTATTGAAAGGACACCACACCTCTTTTAACTAAATGACCCCTCAAAGGAACTACGACCACCAGAATGCATTGCGTTTTTTAACCTGAAGGCTGTAAGAAACTTTCTTGCAAATAAAACATGCATTTGTTTGCAAATTCTGTAGGAAGATCCTTCCTCGTAAGAAAATAACGCCCAACCTATGTGGACAAATTTTCACCTGCTAATCAAGAAAGCCCGCACACTAAGAAGACCAGGTAACCAAAAGGACCCTGTAGTCTCTTTTGACACTTTTAAAGGTGTCAGAAGAAACATAAATTGATTCTCTTTTTTTATTGTTTCTTTATCAACAGTTACTATCATCTCTAAGAGAAGGCCAGAGGATTCCAGACTTGGCCAAAGCCCACTTGTAACCCCTCACATTGACCACTCCTGAAGAAAGTCCCAAGACCCACGTAGAGGACTGAAACATGTCAAGAATGTTTTTGTCAGTCTAATTAATTAAACTGTCTGAGTGAATTGAATATTCCAGTGAAGGGATGTCCTAATTCTAATAATGGAATAGAATTAGAATAGAAGAGTAGAAAATATAACGATGAATCATAATCGTAACTCTGATCTAGAAGAACTACACAACAGGGATTTAATTAGAGATCAGTAACATCAGTATCTCTAAGATTTTTTAGAATTGATTGTGCATGATGTTTGTCTTTGTTAATACAATACATATGTATCTTTTTAGAGGGTTTAATCATGTATTTTAGACAATTTTGTAATTTCTATTAAAATGTGTACTTTTTGAACTAATTGATGGCATTCAGATGAATGGATAACTGTTGATAAAGGACCAAGTCCTATCTTTTCGAGTCTTGTGTAGCAGTAGTATTCACTACACAGAGGGCGTCTCCGAAGCTCAGTGGGAGTCCCACTGAACACATTTTGCTAAACATGAATATTTTTCATGAATGCACAATAGATGTGCAAACCAAACTCTATTGCAGTAAAATATTGACATGCTTTTTAAAACACAGCAGGTGGGCTACATTCAATATAAACTACTCTCTGTTCAGTATTATAAAAAAGAAAAAACTGTCTGGAGCTGGGCTCTGTGCACTTAGAAAGACGTGTGCCATTCTATGCTTTACAGATACAACTGGCTACCACGAAAAAAAACACCACCTGCCTTGTGGTGGAAGAGGCCTCAACTCAGAAAAAAAGGTGCTGCATGTCACCATGCCCTATTAGACAAAACGTTTTGCACAAGAAAAATAAATTAGCTATTGCTTCTTCTGCCTTGCCAAATGGGCAAAGACAGCCATGAGGATAAAGCCCTGACCATCCCCCGTCCCCCGCCGCACAGTAAAATGGGAGGATTCCAAGGAAGAATTTGATATACATGCCACACATCCCAGTTAACCCATAGTGCCCAGGTAAGGTTTAATACCAGAAGAGCACTTCAGCTGACAGCACACAGTAATCCTTGGGTTAGATACTGAAATGCCAAATTTTGCAGCAGAATCTGCCACCCAGAACAAAAACTTGATTAGGATGATATCAGAATGATTAATTACGTCAAGTGTTTCCCAAAACATATCTAGATTCAGCACAGTGAATACCTGTCTGCATTTATGGCCCCAAGCTGCAATAATCACTTGCCCTGTTCCATAGTCCCATCTCCCTTTCGAAGAAGCCCCCACTGCACAGGAGATAAGTTGAGAACTACATCCAACCAGTCACTTATCCTAGATAAAGGAACCATCCAGGAAACTGTGCAGACAATTAGTAAGGAAACCGGTATGTAATTCCCACAGAAAAGCATTTTCCCCTTTCCTTAGAAATAGGTACCAACACAGTGAGGTTCCATGAGGGGGATGTGCCAGGCCTCTGATGTCATTAAACATACAACACAGCACCAGAGTTCAGGTGGCTACCTCGCATTTAAAATGATCAATGTGGATCAAATCCGGGCCCAGAGCCTTCCGTACCATCTGAGATTCCAATGCCCTCCAAGCTTCCACTATATTCAATTTCAAAGCCCTTCCATTGCTGGTTCAAGTGTACTCTTTGCACCCCGTTCATAGGTGCCAACTGCAATTGATACTGGAGGGGGGATAGATGGGTATGAGGCCAGCGCAAAAGGCTTTGATAGATCACTTACAAATGAATTTAGTCTACAAATTGAATATATTTCTCTGGCTTTTTGGAAATCTCTTCTGGCTTCAGCTGCAGGAGAAGGGGCAGAGCACATCTGGGATGGCCAGAGTGAAGGGAGGAAAAAACTGAGTGGGGATTCGAATAGGAAGGATCTCAGTCTTGCTGGCATTGAGGCAGAGATAATTGGAGGCACACCTGGACTCAATAGCAGATAGGCAGTCGGGAATGGTTGAGGAAGTTGGGAGAGCATCAGAGGAAAGTTTGAATAAGAGTTGGGTGTCATCTACATAACACTGGAAGTGAGGGGAGCAAGTGGAGATAAGGTGAGAACCTGGAGTGAGATAGACGTTAAAGAGCCAAGGTGAGAGGTTAGAGCCCTGGGGAACACCGCAGGTGGAGATGGAGGTAGGAGAGGAGAAAGAGCTCAGGATGAATTGGAAGGGGCGGTCAGTGAGGAAGAAGGTCAGCCAGTCCAGTGCCCGTTCCGAGATACCAAGGGTCTCATGGAGCCGTTTAATGAGGATGGAGAGGTTGACCGTATCAAATGCAGAGGAAAGAGTGAGTAGAATGAGGACAGCAGGCGAGTTAGTGTCAAGAGATCAAGCAGTTCTTCATGGGTGGTCAGAAGAGCAGTTTCTGTGCCTCTGGATGCTCGGAATCTAGATTTATGGTCATATAGGCAACCAACGAGCTCAGTATGCTGGCCCAGTTGGGGGAAGACCAGCTTCTCCAGACGTTTCCCAAAGAAGAGAGTGATAGAGATGGAATGGTAGTTAGCCAGACATGAGGGGTCAGCAGAAGGCTTTTTCAGGAGGGCGCACACAAAAGAGTTCTTGAGGAAAGCGCGGAAATACCTAGTAGCAAGACAGTGTTTGCAGAAATCCGCAAGTGCAGGGGCAAGGGGGCCGATGTTGTCCTTAATAATTCTGGAAGAACAGGGGGAGACCTTCTTGGAAGAGACCTTCATGGAGCGGGCAAATCTAGTTACTTTATTTGGAGTGATAGGAGAGAAGGAAGAGATAAAGAATAAGAGAGGTTGGGAGGGCCGGTGGTTGGGAGGAGGGGGGGAGGAAGAAAGAGTGCTCAGGATGACCTGACGTTTATCAGTGAAGTGGGTGGCTAGTGCAGGCAAGAGGACCTGAGACAGAAGAAGTGAGGTGTAGACTGCAGGATTGGCTAGTTCCTTGCAGACTTTAAAGAGTTCAGCCATGTTGTTGGATGCTCCCGAGACATGGGCCTGGATGTGGACCCCTTTCTTAGAATTAATTGTGAGTCGATAATGCCTTTGGAGAAGGCAACAGGCCAGTTTATCAGAGGATGGGCCTGTGGTAGCCACTTTCTTTCTGCATCTCTGCATTTGCGCTTCAGGTCTGCTAGAATGGAGTCGTATCAAGTCTTACGTTGTGTGGTGTGTTTCAAGCAGATATTCATGACTGTGGCAAGAATGTCAAGAGTGTTAGAGATGGTGGTTGCTGAGAGCAGTGTCGGAGGTACAGTTTGCAGTGGGAGGAGAGGGTGGGATGAAGGTGGATGCAAAGGCAAAAACTGACATTTGTTTCATCGAGCGTATGTCTATGAATGAGCTTAGCAGAGCTGGGGGAGTTGCGCTCAGAGGTTTGAGGGGGCCCAGGTGGGAGGAGAGGAGGGAGTGGTCTGACCAGGAGAGCAAAGTGGTGCAGAGATCGAATTATCTGTGTGGATAAAAGTATGAAAGGTGTTTCCAGCTGAGTGGGTAGGACCACAGGGGAGAATGGAGAGGAAGAGCGAGGTGCAGAGGTCATGGAAGAGAGTGGACACTGTTCTTGAGGACTCAAGGTGGATGTTGAAGTCACCCAGTAGAAGGAGTTTAGAATAAGAAGTCAGGAGTGAAGAGAACACAATCTGCCCATCCAGAGAGGAACAGGGTGATAGAGCCAGGTGGCCTGTAGATAGCGGTAATGGTCAGGGAGGTGGTAGAGAGATCACCAGCTTGCATACCAGGCTCCCGAAGGAGGAGTATGGCTGGGTGGGTATGAGGGAAGAAGGGACCCACTCGGTGACGATCAGGGCAACCCCACAGCCAGAACGGTTAGGGCGAGACTTAGAGATGATCTTGTAGCTGTCAGGGAGAAGGGAGTCAAAAGCAATGACTGAGATTGCATCGAACTACATCTCGGTAAGAGCAAGGATATCAAGGTGATTGTTTTGAAGGAGGAGGCAGATAACAGCACAGTGTTTGATAGCAGAGTGAGCATTAAGCGTGGTCAGATGAAGCAGGTCTCTGCATATAAAGGTTTTCTGCGGAGGGGTACAAGTCAGAGGAGGGGGAAGATGGTCAGAGAGAGAGGAGGAAGTAGTAGTAGGTGCATGAAGCAAGTTGATGCAGGACGGCAGGCGCCAGTCAAAGAAGAGGAGGTTGGGTTGAGGCCACTGAGCCATGATAGTGCCGTTGAGAGTGACATTACTGATAGACGTGGATCATGAGAAGCCCGCCAAGAATGCTTTCCATCTAGTGCCACTTGTGATGTCATCTTTCATGTCCTGGGTGTTAGTCTTAGTAGTGCATGGTGGTGGCGCAAGTTATGGTTGCTAAGCTTACCATAACTGGCGATTTTCTGGGGTTTTTCGGTTTTACTTGTAACCATAATGTCCCTTTAACAACATTTTTTCATGTAATTTCATAGGTTTTTATTACTGCAACTTAACCATAGCGTCACTTTAACAACATTTTTCAGTAAATTTCATAGGTTTTTATTAGTGCAACTTAACCATAAAGTCCCTTTAACAATGTGTTTTCAGTGAATTTACTAATATCATACTTACCCCAATATCACAACACTGTTGTCCAATTTAGAAAGTTTCACCTTAAAGCTCTGCCATTTCCAACCTTCTAGCATAATTTTAACACTTCTATACACTTTTTGCAACTTGTTCGACAGTTTTTGTGTTAGTTGATGTTCGCGAACGTCTGACATCGCTGACTTTTTGGAATTTGTCACGTGACCACGTGCTCACACATGGCACGAACACGTGTCCGTAAACGCATCTGCACCTCGCAAACGGGTCTGTGCTTCGTGAACAGTTCAGAACTGCATTTTAAGCTGATCTAGGAACTTTGAAGTGCAAAATGTAGCCTTGCACAGCTTCTACACATATTCTTACTCATTATCCATTAACAATCTAACACACAGTATATACTTGGAAGAATATTATAAAAACTGCAATTTATCTTAAAAATGGCATCGGCTATTGCCATCCCTGCTCCCCAATAGCCTCCACCACCACCAGCTGGAGGACCAACATAACAAAAAAGCGCAGTACTTCTAAAGACAATGGAGAGCACCAAGAAGCTGAGGTAGAGGAACTGCCTACCTCTAGCACCCAGAGAGAATCATGGGTGCTGCAGTTCTTTACCACTGTTGGGAATGTACCAAAAGCTAAAGCTACCAAAGTGAAATACACTGAGTGCTCAGTCGTGGACTACCTAGACAGTACTCCTACGGGACCACTTCCATGCGCCGCCACCCCAAATCCAACCACTGCAATGCTCTCTGAAAGGTTGTTCCTTTCTTAGCAAGTAGTATATTGTCTTCCTCCACCTCATCTTCCTCAACCAATACTGTAACCACACAGCCTTCTTCTATGGGACACAAAATCCCACCAGCTACCTTGCAAGTGATAAAAGAGGTTGTTGATCCATATCATGAGAAATACTGCCCCACCACCTTAGATGTAACACACGTGCAACATCTTCCACTGCCCACCCTGCCCCTCCATATTTGTGGTTGGCACCTCTTCCCTCATTTCCCTTCACACCTTACTTTCTGACCTCTCCTGCAAAATAAAAAGCACTCACAAAAAAAGGTTCCTTTAGGAACTACCTTTCACAGTTACAAAATACAACTAAAAACAATGATCTTATAGACTATATCTACTTTACGTTTTTCAGTAAAGTAGATGGACACAATAAGATTCTCCAACATTTCCGTTAGCATTTTGTGTTATGCTAATGGGAAAAATGGACATATGCATACTAGAGAAAATTATAAAAGGACAGAAACAATTTTCTGTCCCAAATACTTTTCTCTAGCATACAATAAGGACCTTAATCGATGAACCTTTATAACTATCTGCGGTCTCCACAGTCCCCTTTCCAGGCCATGGATCATTAAAAGACCCAGAGGACACGTGCACACCATCGCACACAGCAGACCTTCTAATCTTTTTAATTTTATATTTGTAACACTCCCTAAATGCCTGCTTTCAGTCACACATCCATCCACCAATTACTTCCAAAAACTGTACATATAACCCTTTGACAATTTTAAACTTCCACACACCAACTGCCACTTAACAATCTTCCACAAATCTTTTGCATCGGTATTTCCCTTATTGATGCAAAACACTTGTACACAGTGCTCCTATAAATGCACATATGCATTGTGCAGTGAGAGAAGTGCATAAATTGAAGGAGCAGTACAGATGGGCAAGTGCTCATGAGAACTCAGGAGGGAAATGCCAAAAGATGCCAAGGTGGGATGCTACTGGCTAACTACTGGAGCAGAGTAGTTCGAAGGGTAGGATGCATCTTAACCATAACATCCCTTTAACAATGTGTTTTTCTGTCAATTTGATAGGGTTTTAGAAGTGAAAATGTTTCATGGTCTAACATCACTGTGTATACGTTATAATAATTCCTCTTTTCATACATATGAAAGAAATATAAACCTCCTTTAAGAAAAAATATTTTTTGCAACACATTCTTATATCTGTCGTTATCAGCGCATGCTGGGGATGCAAATCATTGTTCAATTTCCTATGTCATAAGGCTCAACCATGATCCCAGCCGAACCAAACCACCCCTATTATATACCGCACCTACCCTGCATCCTAGCTCAGTGTCCACTATACCCTAATAATATAACCAATGCCCAGTTTCCAAATCCATGGGGCATGGACTTTGGCCATGCCGCATTTCCCAATAAGCAAATCAGAGTACACATTTACGTTTGCCAAACGCCAGGCCCACTACCCAGACATTAAATGTATATCACACATTTTTCTACTTACTTTCTTACACTTTGGAGAAAAAAAACACAAGACATATTTCCAAAAACAGGCTTTCAGGATCTTGCTAATGCTCTTTGCGCAAGTGTGTTGTAATCTAGTCCAGCACTTCAGGCTGTAACCGCAAGCAGAACAATTTTTCGCATTCAAACCCACCGCTTCGGCCATGCCGCATGTCCCAATAAGCAAATTACAGTACACATTTCTCCATGCTGATGGCCAGGCCCATTGCCCAGACACCAATGTTATATCACTGTGTTGTGTACTTACATTTTCAAACTTTCAAAAAAATAGAACATAGGACATATTTGCAAAACCATGCTTTGAGGTTCTTGCTGACCCTCCTTGTGCATATTTGCTGCAGTCCCATCCAGCAGTTCAACCTGTACCCACAAGCAGATTTTGTTTCCCCATTCAAACCTATCCCAATTTCGATAAAACGTTACCACATAGCAGGTCCCTGGTGGCCATGCCCAATTTAACCCCATTGCTGGTCCCTCGTGGTCATGGCCAGTAGCCATATGGTCCAGAACGTGGCCTTATGTCACAACCTGGACAATCTGGCCATTGCCCATGGCCACAGGCTATACCTCAGTCACCAATGGTATATCACTATTTTTTGTGCCTGAATTATGACACTTTTCAAAAAATAAAACATGGACACATTTGCAAATCCATGCTTTCAGGTCCTTGCCAATGCTACTTCCATGAGTTTTCTGTAAATCTGCCAATGTTTTATTTTTTTTAAAGTGTCAAAAGGTAGGTACATAAAATAGTCATATAACTTAGCACCCACTTGACAAAATCCATTCAGACTTTGCATAAACATTAAAGGTTTTGTCTTTAATCTTTCTGAAAACTTTTGTCTGCATTCATCAAATGGCAACAAAGTTATAAGCCATCTAAAAATGTTGAGAACCCCCGCTACTTTTGCCCCCTCTTGACAAAATCCCACCACACTTTGCAAACACATTCATGTCCATGCCTAAACTCGTTTTGCAAACCTTTGTGCAGGATTGTCAAATGGCACCACATTTATAAGCCTTTAAAATATTTTGGTACCCCTCCCTCTAATTTATTTCTCTCTTGACAACACAGCACCATACTTTGCAGAACCATTCAGAGTCAGATCCAGAATAAAATTCCAGAATTTTGTGCAGTTTCATTGAGTGGTGCCAAGGTTATTTACACTAAATTTACAAAAGCACGCTTTCGGGACCAAGCCGCCGCTCCAGCCGCAATTTTGGTGAAAATCCGCCCATTGGTTTAATCTGTAAGTGTGAGCAAATCTTTTTTTCCATTGCAATGAAGGGAATAAAAACACACTTTGGGACACCCCGTATAACATTGCCCGGCCTGCACCACACTTCGCAGAATCAATCTGACAGGCCATATACTTGTTTTGCAAAGTTTCATGAGGATTCATCTGGGGGGGGCAAAGTTATAAGCCACCCAAAAAGTGCTCTTCCTATGGGTTGAACAACTTAACAATAACTACATGGATTCGAACGCAGGACCTGTAATGAATTGGCTTTGAATGCTTGCGTGAGAGCCAGTAGCATGATTCTTAGAGGCAGGTCAAATTAGGTTGGTTGACCAATTGCATTTGAGATCGTAACATTGAATTGATCTCTGTGGTGTAAAACTGAAGACCAGATGATTAAAATGTGATTCTAGTCTTTTACATACATTTCACATTTGGAGAATTTCACAGTCTGTTTCTCTTGCCCAGAATTGTGGGGACTCTATAGAGGGTGTAAGCGATTAGCCATATTACACTAATAGGAATCTGGAATTTAAATCTATCAAAATAAATATATCTGTACAATACCCATCTTTATACTCCTGACCTACAAGGTGGGGGGACAAAGACAATAGAGTCTCTTCAAATGCCCTTCCCACACTGATGCTGGAGGTTTGCTACTTATGGGGTGAAACCCCTGCAGGTACAGGTGACTGATGACCACATGACTTTTGAATCCGGGGACCTAGCATCGAATTTTTGATCCTCCCAAGCCTTTGCTCGAGCCTCAGCTGCTGTTTACAGGCAATAACTCAATAGTGATGTCTTGCTAATAGGAGGCGGTCACCAGAGGAGCTACCCTGCTTCCTGTGCCTTTTGACTGCCTGGGACAGCAAATTCTTCCCGCTTTTACACTCAGAGTTTAACCAGGTGTATCTGGGATTACTTGATGACCAACCCGAAGGACCCCTGATGGGAGGTTTAAATTATATTTGGGAACCGACATCTGCTAGATTTCTTTCACCTACAACATTTGTACCATGGTGCTTCCCCTCACTTTCAAGACAACCTCTAGGTGAAGGATTCTGATGGAGTGCAGTGCAGAAAGATGAGCTACATTTGCAAGATGTTACCATCCGTGTGACATCCCATTCCATGTGGAGCTTTCACTGACAACCAGTTTACCTCTGTGCTTAACCGAGAGCCCATTCACCAACAGGGTGCAGAGGGCATTGTGCGAATTTTCTCTCCTTAAAGCACACTAATTAATCCCAAAATTGAACTTCGATGAAACTCTAAGTAATGATGGCTCCCCCTTATATATGACTCTGTCTGGATCTATCTGCATAGAGGCTTTGCATTTTCATTGCTAATAGTATTTCATTTTATTTCTAAATCTGATCAACTATTTTTATGTCTTTGTTCATCCACAAACCTGTGTATTTCCACACATGTTAATTCAATGTCATCTTTCCCCTCTTGCTCCCTCACATTTCTGTGATGCTGTATGCAAGCACATAAAGCACAGCATCCACACTGTACCCAGAAACACACTAGTAGAACAGCTCCGTAGGATTGGAACAATACTGTTGAAAAAGCCACGCATTTAACTTTTTATGATACACAATATGAGTGATCACTGGTAGCTGGTTGGTCAGTGCTTCAGTGGATGCCAGTTTGCTCTGTCTACAAGGTGCCTTCTCTGATTATTTTGAGGGTATTTATTGAGCGGTGGCCTAGCTTTGGGAAGCAAGAGAGCACTTTGCAAGTCATAGGGGGAAGGACATTGTGTGGGAAGCAGAGATAAAAGGGAGGGGAGAGCTAACAATGTGGCAACATGCATATGCCTTGCAGAAAAGGAGCCAAGTGGCTATAAGAAGACATACGACCTCAATACATCAGAGGCCGGTTTCTTTTGTCCACATTATTACGAGTGGTAATCTAAGGGGTATGCACAATTGCAGGAGAGCCATCTGTACAATGGCAACAGGTGCAAATGTACTGAAATAGAACTGGCTTTATTTAATTAGCTCCATATGCATTACTTTAAAAAAAAAAAGAAAAATACCTTTTTACTATTCCCATCCCCATCTTGATTACGGACATGGATCATGCACAAAAACATGCCCTTTGTATAAGGTACAGAGTAGGGTCATTGGGCCATTATTCACACTACTCCTAATTAGATTGCAAGGGGTGAGAGTGAGAAGTTAGGCAAGAAACAGGGAGCATTTGGACCCCCTTTGAGGTTCCCCACGAAGAACCTTTCTCCTGAAGTAAATTGAATTGCTTGCACTTCCCTTAATATAGTGAAAAACTGCAAAACCTATAGGAGGCCAGAGAGGGAGGCAATCATTAGTGGCATTTTCAGGAGGTATTCCACCCGTGGTATTTGCTGCTGACAGTATTCTGTTGAAATACTGCCTGAAGCCACAAAAACAACAAGCCTTTAATGTGGTGAGCAGTAAAACCGGTAATATTTGTAATGAAGCCCATA
The DNA here is from genome assembly GCF_040938575.1 of Ambystoma mexicanum. NCBI lineage: Eukaryota > Metazoa > Chordata > Amphibia > Caudata > Ambystomatidae > Ambystoma > Ambystoma mexicanum. The sequence continues at coordinate 791,054,991 of NC_090928.1, read as the reverse complement.
GTGTGTTCAGTCAGGAAGATTGTGATTGTTTCATATACGCTTCATGTTCAAGGCAAAGAGATTTAAAATAAACTTGATTGGAAACTAGGAGACACTAAGTTGGTTAACAATAGGGGCGATTGGTAGGGGGCAATGTGGCTATTGCCCCCCCTTCCCCCAGACAGGTTGGGATGTTGCCTGCTGGGCTAGGGTAGCATATTGGAAAACAAATCCAGCCCAACTAGAAGGAACAGAATGCTGCAAGGCCTGCTCGCTTCTGTGTAGATGGAGTGAGACACTGTTGCGAATTTTATCAAATTTGCAAATGTGCCTCTGCAGTGAGTGAGAGTGAGAGGAGCCTCGGCAGCAGGTGCATGTTCATATCTCTGAGGGACAATATACATATTTGAATGACAGATTCCGTGACCCTGGATGGTAATGTTGGCACCACTGTGGCCCACATAGTGGGACTCATCTGTTACCATCTCCAGCAGCTTGTCACGATTCCTTGTTGCAGAATAAGTAAGGTTGCATATATTAATTCATTCTGTCCCTGGTTTCATCTTGTGAGATAGCTTACCCGATGTTCTAGTTAATTTCTTCATCACTGGTGAGTTCATTGCAAAAAGAGTTAAATAACAGCAATGAATGCTACCATATGGTGGTTATTGTAACATCTGTTGTATTATTTGTTGTACTGACTTTCAGGCCGAGTTGGGAAACATGCCAAGAAAGATAAGAAATGCAAGTATTAATTATTAGTAGACTTCCAAGTGAGTGTGTGCCAGTTTTGCATTGTCTTTTCCTGAACACTTGAACATGAACACAGAAGACATACAAACAAATCAACAACATATACTTACATTGATACATTCACAAGAATATAGAAACAAACTTCCACATATACGTTTTACTGCCACAAATACACTCAAACCCTTAAACCAGGTCACAGAGACTGAAAAATAAACACACGCACATACACAAACCAACTTGCTTGTAAAGACAAATAAATACAGTAGATCACCCTTGTTCATCCAGGTGGACTCCCTTTGCAGTTCCTCTGCCTCCATGAAGTGAAGTATGCACGCACCACCTTGATTGTAATGTCACATACATATAGTTGGTACCCCTACTCCCTCACCATCCCCAACTCCCAGGTGGACTCCCCTCACAATTTCTTTTGTCTACATGAACTGAAGGGCACAGCCGACTTTCTAAGAGAGTGCAACTTGGGAACACTATAAAATCCAAGTCCCTTCGGTATCTTGAACTCTGTGTTGTCCAAATGCAGACCCTGGTGCCACAATCTTCAGCAAGACAGTGAACACAGCTTATTTATCATGTCTTGCAGAGGCTGATTGGCAAATCAAGGTTTTCTATCATCTACATGTGAGCCAGAGCAACGGACGGTAATGAGATGCAATGATTGGGATGGGTATGATGGGTAATTGAATTGGGTTAGTGGGAGGGAATTGGTGACTGAGCAATATTAGCAAGGGAAGGGGTGAGTGTGAAGTAAGGGAAGGGGACTGAGTGAAGGGTTAAGGAATCAAGCAAAATGGGAACAGAGGTCTGCAACTTAATTGCAAAGGAAGGTTGGTCAAGGAGCATTACAGATGATGTACACATCTGGAAAGATACAACAGCAGATTAAGTTACATTTGCTGAGATCTTTGCCTAACCAGCTTGAAAGTTTCCTTAATTGTTGAACTGGCACTGCCCAGTTATTTTCTCTGACAAAGTGATGCACGCTTGCTTTTTGAAAAAGTGTTTATATTATAATTTCTCCTATATTTTGTCTTGTTGCTTTATCATGTGATTTGTGCTTCGAAACCAGATTAATTTAACACTGTGTCAGTCAGATTTATTGAACAAAGTACTAGTTTAACGCTTGTCTAACAGCTTTGCAGAAAGTGTTTTGCTGGCTCTAAAACTGAAGATGGAATAGGAGAAGATAAAGTCTCCTCTGTGGTTCAAATTGAAAACTATGGCAACCAGAGCTCAAATCTCCACCCCCCCACACCATATGTGATCCTGAACAAATCTTGCTGTGCCTTATTGTCCTTAACTACCAAAATTAGGATAACCTAGCAGTGACTTGTTGTTCTGTAGGACAAGCCTCACTCATATGGGTTTACCTTCTATAGTGTTACACCATAAGTTATTATACTATTAACCATTTGTATAATGAGTACTGGTCTGGAGGCAGGAATTCAGGTTTGGTCCTTTTGTTGTGGGAATGCAGAATGCCAAGTGAGGGTCTTATGTCATGGGAGGTAGAAGAATGGGATGCCAGGTAAGGGTTGTTTGTTGTGGGGTTGAGAGGAAGGAGGCCAGATATGTGTGTTTTGCCATACCAGCTCATGTCCGCCACTTAGAGTGAAGCCACTCTTCCTGGTTCTATTCCGAATTGACTCTACCAATTTTGTTGGATGGGAGGGGATCTGGCCTGGTGTCAAATTGCATAATGGGGCCCAGGAAACCTTGGCTGAAATACTAGCTTTCACAATTTGCCAAATTGTATTTTCCTGGTAATATAATTTAGCTTTTTAAGGCAATGTGTGGAGGAGGATCTACTGATATGATATGATGTAGCATTTATAATGCACCTGTAGACAAGTGTTTCTAGGCGTGACAAGACAAGGAGGGGGAAACAAAGGGAGGACAAAATAATGATCTTACCAAGCCTTGTGTCATTTAGATTGTGCAAGTGTGGGAACGAGGGGAGGGGAGAATCCCCAGGGGGAGGGGAAGGGGGAATTGCAGTTAATTCACCAGCCAGCCAGTGGGTGGCTCATAAGTGCAGAGAGAAGGGACTGTAGGGTTGCAGATACATGCCCTTAAGTTCTGGGGAGCCCGGAGGCAGTGCAAGGGCAACTGGACATGCAGGAACCTGGGCCCGAGTTCAGAGGGAGACCAGGTGGCTGTGCAGAGCAGTCAGGTGCATCAGCAGGGGCGAGGAAGAGCGAAAGCGGAATAGAAAAGGAAGGTCTTGAATTGCTTCCAGAAACGGAAGTGGTTCTGTTCAAGTTTGAGAGAGGCAGGGAGGCTGTTTCAAAGGGAGGCCCCAGCCCAGGAGATAGATCTGCCCCCAACTCTCTGCTTGGTGACAAGTATAACCCTCAGAAAGTTGGATGTGGATGAGCAGAGCACTCGGGAAGGAAGATGATTTTGGAAAAGTAAGTTGGCGGTAGAGCAGTCCTAGGCCCCAGAAAGCCTTGTGAACAATGCAGAGGGTCTTGAAGTTGATCCTTGCAGCCAAGGGGAAACGATGAAGACATTTCAGAGCTGGAGAGATACGATCCCTGGGCTAGAGGCCAAGGACAACTTGCAGGCTTTGATTTATCTTCAGATAGTAAAAGACATGGTCAGAATATGTTTCCACCATGTTCTGTGTGTATTTTGTCTGGATTCAAGTGTGGGCCTTATATCCCCATCATCTCAATGTACTCAAATGCAACCCTTAACCTCAGTACATCTCCACACCATCCATTGTCATCCTACAACCTGCACATCACACTTCACTACACCACCTACCATCAACCTCGCCCCACCTATTTTATCACACTCCATCACATCCCAACCACAACCTCACTCACTTCACGTCATTCACCACCTAACTCACCCAGCCAAACCTAAACCCATTACCTCAATACTCCAACTCAACCTCACAACCCCTACTCTCCCCACCCTAAACAATCTCACATAATCATCTCAATACAAAACATCACCTCATCCATGGAATCTCAAACACCATCTTTTTACCCCACCACTTCACCTAACCCCAACACTGAACTGTCACTCCAACATCAACCCCTCAACCACCTTCCACAACCGCAATACCTCACCCATCCTACTGATGCGCCACCACCTCACATCATCCTCTCTAACCCCACCACATCACATTAAGCCACTCATGCAAACTAACCCCTTCAACTCACTCCAACCTTTCCCCACCATTTGACCCCTGCCAACCTCACCACCACCTCATCCCACTCACATCAACCAACCAACCTCAAACTACACATATCCCTCCACCTAATATCCCACATTGACACTTCATCTCAACTACAAAATCTCACCCCATTATCTTCTCCATCCACACTTGAACCTTATCCCAACCATCTCACCCACACCCCAGTCTCATGACCTCATTCAACTGCACTCTGCCTCCACCACTACCTCCCCCCAATTACCTAGCATTGCCTGGTTACCCCTCCACCTCTCATCACTTCAACACCCAACTTCACTCTACCAGCTCATAAGCCATCACCATCCTCATCTCAACATCAAACCTCATCTAATGTGACCAAACTCCACCACACACCCTTAACTCACACTCAAATCTCCCTTATCAGCTCTCTCATCCCAACATCAACCCACAATAGCTTGTTTTGCCTATCCCCATTCACTGTGGCTCATCTCTGTCTTCCATGTTTACCCCTGCCTACACAGACCAACTCATTGAAGCACACCCATGCCTATCCCACCCACCAACCATAACTCACCCTTGCCCTCCCACTATAGCTCACTTTTGCCTATCCCAACCCACTCTCGCTCACCATTACCTACCAAGCTCAATCCTGCCTTGTCCCGCCCAAACTTGCCCAGGTCTACAATAGCTTACCTCTTCTGATACTATCCTAATCTCCCAAGCTCTCCCCTGCCTACTTCCTCCCAACCAAGCTCACTTCTTCCTAGGGCCATTAACCCATCCTAGTGCAAGCCTTCCTATGGTCACCAACTCATCATTGCTCATGTCTGCCTACCCAAATGCCACACTAGCTAAACACTGCAACCCTCACACCCACCCCTCCTGCTCACCCTTGCTCTCTCCCACCTTAGCTCCTCCTGCTCCCTCCCACCCTGCCTCACCGTTAAAATCAAGATGATTACTTAAAGAAACCCTGCCCATTCAATAATGAATTTAAAAGTTTCAATCAATTCTCCACTTTGTCTCTGCTGACATGTAACTTTAGGAATAGATATAGTAAAACGTCAATTATATCAGTATACAGAAGTCATTTTGTAATGTGTATTACTAATGTTTTTTATCTGCAGAAAATAATTATAACCAAAAAAGTGATGGGTGTAAGGTTTTGAAATACTCTGAAACACTAGCACTGCTCTGGGAAACTTTCCACACCAACGTTTTTAAGTCCATCTGCACCATTGCATCTATTGCGCCCAGCTATATGCTTATCAGTCAGGTAGTACCGCCAATGGGAGCAGCCCAGCCCAAACTGCTAGGCCAAGTCTGCTCTGCGCAGAAACACAAGCAACCCCAGCCATGTTTTGGCCTTGTTGGTCCTCATTAGTGAAGTTCAGCTTGGTTCCCTTTGGTGCAGCGAGCAAGGGACACATGTCTGTGCAGACCCTCTCTCACAAAGGGAGACAAACTATAAACAAATAAGCTTTTGGGCGTTTAATGCTGTTCTTTGCATTTAGTAGTTAAAGGCACCAGGGTGCAAGGAGGAGAGTGCAAAGTTTAAAGGGGGATGCAGTAAGGGGTGCTGATGTGCCATAGAATGAGAAGGGGAATAGAGCAGGGGAGGAAGCCATTGATAGAGCATGTCATTAATGATGGGCAACAGGAAATATGAGTGAGAAAGGGTGAGAGTGAGAGGGTAAGAAATAAATCAAAACTGTGAGAGGAAGGAGGAGAGGGGATAGGGTGAGGTGGGTAAGATGTGTGTATGGGGGAATAGAGGAGGTAAAATGGGGTAGGGTCGGTGGGGGGAATAAAGGGTGTACGGTAGAGAGAGTATGAGTCTGGGGGAGAGAGGTTTGGTGTAGAGAGAGTGGTGGTTGGGTGGGTGGGGGTAGAGAGAGTGTGGGTAGAGAGGGTGGATTGGGGTCCGGAGATTGGGAGTTGGGTGAGTGTGTGGGAGGTAGAGAAAGTGGAAGTAGGGTTAGTGGGGATAGAGAGGGTGGGGTATAGAGAGTGGGAATAGGTTGGGTGGGCGGAGAAAGAGAGAGTGAGATTTGCGGTAGAGCGAATGGGAGTAGGATGGGTGGGTGGGGGTAGAGAAAGTGGGGTTAGTGTTGGTGGGGATAGAGAGGGTCGTGGTATGATAGAGAAGGTGGGGGTAGGGTGTTGGGTGAGTATAGGGTGGGTGGGTGATGGACATTACTAGGGGACATGAAGAACAAAGCAGCCTGGGAAGGACTTCTCAAAAGTAGCCCAAAATAGCATAAACAAAACACAACCAGCTCACATAATGGGGGTGGGGTGGGTGGTTGGGGGTAGAGAGAGTGGGAGTGAGGTGGGGGTTAGAGAGGGTCAGGGTGGGGGTGGAGAGAGTGGGTTTTGGTTGGGTGTGTCTAGATATGTAGCCTCAGGAGGAGCAAAACAGATCTGCCTCATAGGCAGCCCCAAAACTGTCCAATTGTCTAAAAACTCAGTGAGTGGCTGGGAAATGGAAAGCCATCCACCCAACCTGCTTCTTACAAAGCTGCTGATTGGAGCAAATCTTGTTACGGATCTCCTCATTGGGTAGTACTGCGGAGGAGTTTGGTAATTCTTTTTTAGTGAGTTGGCCATTTCATTCCGTGGCATTGCTGGTTGCTATGCCCACCAGACATTCCCAGTTCAGAGCCCCATTTCCCTCTTTTCCTCGTTTGTAACAATGGTTTTGACAAATGTGTGTCTTGCGCCTCAACAATTCGGCAAAAGCAACATGTCTTCCACCAGCCACACTCCATAAGCTTTTCCCCAGTACTCACCAGCGCTGTTAACGGTTCAACTGCTGCTCACACCCGCATTGTCCTCTCTGCTCTAGGTTCCACTGTCTTTGTATCATTGCTATTCTTATATGCCGGCCATTGTATTCCAACCTCAAGGAAACCCGAACGGGGGAAGGAAGCTCAACTCCTTTCTAAGAAAACTGGTTGTGTGAGTGACACCAGCACTTTCTTTTCTGTATACAGGCGCCCTGGCTCTGAGACATGGCTGACTCAGACCAGCATTCCTTCAAATGTGAAATGTGATGTCCAGTAAGGTCTTCAGTTATTAACATATATTTTCTCATTTATCCTGCTTTTAGCACATCATATAGAAGCATTATTATTAAGCAGGGGCCAACACTCCCCTCCAAAGTTTCCCAGTTCCATGTGTGACAACTCGAGTCAGTCCTGATGTTTGTTTCCAATTGCATGCTAGAACGTGCCATTTGATTATTACCATTCTAAGGATTAGCCTACAAGACCCAGCATGCAGTAGGGGAAAAACAGGACTGGCTGTAGGAGTTACCGGTGGAAGCAGGCAACATGGCAGCTATGCATGCTTTAGTTGCTATTATTGGGTGGGATGTTGAAATGAGGTGCTCCCAAATGTCCATATGCCAAAGAAATATCAACAATTGTACATGTGTGTTACGTTTCACTGGTCAACTCCCGAGTACCGTCACACACAGAGGACATTTCGGTCCTTCAAATTTCAGTTTTATAGGTACATTATGCAACTTCAATTATTGCTTCACAGCTGCAACGCATTCCAAGATGTAATCGTTCATTGGTTGTTGTAGATCTATGGTAATTCTTTGTCAGTATTAGTTTGCTGAAACTACGCTTGTTTCAAGCAACAATGATTGGCACAATCTGGGCCAATTTGCAGGGCATGGCACGATGTGGGCAAATGTAAGCTTTGCCAGAGAGGAGCTGTGCCGCTTCAGGAAGAGTTGTTTCTGCTGCTTTACTGATGTCTGTTTTCATTATTTCTGTTACAGTGCCCAAAATTCCCATGTGTGAGGATTTAGATTATCAGGGAAAATTTGATAGAAATTACTGAAATATTCAGAAATCCCCTTTGGGACATCCTCAGGGAGGGGCACTCGCATTGGCTTAACACACTGCATTAATAGCTGGTGTTTGTCATGATAGTCCATTTCCAAGTATTTTGAAACTACATGTTCAGGCATGCCTCGCGACAGGGGTGCTGTCAATGAGAGAGGGAGAGCAAGAAAACAGAGAAGGGGGATTTGTTCTTAACTGTGTGTTGAAGCAGAGGCACACTCATCTTTGAGCACATGGCCTTTGGCACCCTAATGGTGGGTAGAACAGCCAATAACGCCTCGGTCAGTTGTGCCATATCCCCCTCTTCTTCTGCCTTCTCCAACCGTCACTGGAATCGGTGGGACACACAAGGCCAATGCGAGATAAAGCCGGGAGGAGGAACGTTTCTGATTGCGCACGTTCCACTGTGTGAGACAGGCACACAAAATCTTGCATCTAATACATGGGTAGGCTCGCCCCTGCCCCCATAATGCAGGTTCGTGATCACTGAGAAAATGGCTGCTGCCTTGGGGAAACAAACAGTGTAAAGAGTCCAAAACGGGGTGTGGTTTAAGGCGAGATGGTGTCAGCATGTCCACATCGTTATGTGGGCAGGCCGCTGTTGCGGCCTGAGGCACAAGAGACATAGGATATTACGCAGGGTTTGGGGAGGGGCGGGACCGGAGTTACGGCAGTTGCCGTGTTGTAATCAATAAAGAGGGTTGAGTTGAACTGGACTCTGTGTGATAATTGGCAGCGTGCGCCGTGGAACCCCTGTGAGACTCTAACAGATGGATGGGACTGAAAGGAAAATCATATAGATTTGACCTAGAGATGGGCGTTAAATGGGTGGGAAACATAGCCAAACAACACAAATCCATCCATATATGTCATCTGCATTGAAAAGCATTAGAGAGTCTCATTCAAAGCCCCTATTTGAAGCTCTTATGTTAAAAACGTTTTTTTAAATGAACATAGTTTTGGCTTAAAGCTTGCGCTTCCAGTGTCAACTAATAGCCAACACTAAAAAGTGATGGGCCCTTTTGGGTTGGGACCAAACCTGATTTGGAACAAAATTAACAAAGAGCACACCTCTTTATCGTGAATTTCAATGAGTCTTCTGAGATGTAGATAAACTCAAATGAAGGAATGTAGATCTGTATCCAGGGACAGGGGGAAAACCAACAGTCCTGGCACATGAACTGTACAACAATATAGAAAAAGAAAAAAATCCCAAATTGTGGGAATTCCCGTCCCCTGCACTCTATCTGTGGCCTAAAGAAGCCAAGGGATTCGGTTTGACAATTATAACAATAATGAGTAAGGTTTAGCTTACACCATTCAAATGTTGTAAATAAAATCCAAGAAAGTAATACTTATTTGGCATCCAACTCATTATTAGCAAGTACGTTTTTTAATAATTCCAAACAAAAACAGCTGACCCCCAATGTGTTTCGAGAAGTAATTCTCTTCATCAGGGGTATCATTATTTACGGGTTCTGAAAATAATCAAAAAAAGACCATTTCAAGGAAAGATTATTCAAAGCAATCTGTTTATTCACAACAATGTACATGACAATAAGTAGCACCAATTTAAATGTTCCATCAAAATGTCGAATATGGGGCAATCTCCCCCATAGCATTTCGCAGCCACTTGCTGGAAGTTATGCCAGATCTGCTTTACATGAGAAACTCAAGTTATAGCCATTCACGATTGCATTCACCCATGTAAAATCATATGTTGTACTCTATAGGTCAAAATGATCTTACCAAATGTCAGATCCTTAGACTGTGACAAGGGAAAAAGTATTCTTCCTCCTTAACATAATATGTTCTATGGCTTTAGCCCTAAATGATGAAGAAGAAATTAACCTATCTTCAATTTCTTGCAGAAAGGTAAATAACAATAATGCAGATACTATGTAGAGAATCAATGAAACCAATATCTCACCAGGGATCTTGGCATGTTGAGAATATCTGGACTATCTGTCAAGCAGTTGAAATCACCTTGTTCCTAACCTTCACACTTAGATGCCTAGGGTAACAATGCCCAAGAATGTGTTCAAAAGATCACTATATAACTTTGGCTAGCAAATGCAGAACAGGTATCTGCAGCTGAAGGCTACGAATAAAGAAAATGTCAAAAACTATCTTACCTAAGGAACAAGTCTTCAGAGACATACAGAGAATGGGAAGCAAGGATCTCTCCAATATTCACAAAGCCAGTGAATACCTAAATTAGAAGGTTCAACATCACTAAGAACTGTGACTAAAATACAGCATTATACCAAAAGGATAAATTGAAGGGTCATAGACCTCCTAATTCTCATTCCATCCCCAAGTCAATAATGTGGTCATTGATTTGTTTAAGTGTAAAACCAGTAAAGTGATGAGGCAGATCAAATAGAGTTCATACTTCGTTCCTATTCTAAGTTAAATTTACATAAACATCATATACGTTTACTCAAAGATCGGGCAGATGACACAAGTATTATGAAGCCAGCTGACAAGGGCGGTGCTCTTGTCATCATGGATTCTACCTTTTACAAACAGGTTGCTTAGAACTATTTCAAGTCCAAAAGAACCTATTTGGAACTTGATCCTTATCCGACAAATACCATCATTACGCTAATAGCAGACACAATTAACAAGGCTTTTGACAATGAGTGGATAACAGCTCTCACCAAAAAATATTTAATACAAAAACATCTGATCATACCGGTGTTCTATGCACTACCAAAAGTGCACAAGAACTCTCAAAGACTACCATTAAGACCAGTAGTGGCATGCACTGATAGTGCTTTTAATCCATTACCGCTCTATCTGGACACAGCACTTCAACCTTTGGTGATAAATACTTCCACTTATCTTAATGATACATCTCATATTTTTGAGTTTACCGAGTGAATTTCAGTTTATTGTGTCTGATATAATACACTGATCAATTGACACCAGCAGCCTGTATACCTCCATACCACATGGGGAAGGGATTGAGTCTATGGAGTGGTTCCTACTGAGCAATGAACATGTACAAATACATAACGTGTTTGCCATTGAACTGATTAACAAATACTATAAAATAACTATTTCAGATACAAAGGCAAATACTATCTCCAAATTTCCATCACTTTGATGGGGTTGACAGTGGCACCAACATATGCCAACATTTATATGTAATACTTTGAGAATACCTACCTACTTAGTCAAGATCCATGGGCCACGAAGGTCCTGTTTTGGAGAAGGTATATTGCCAATATTTTTGGTATTTGGAAAGGAACTAAAACAGAACTATTGGAGTTCTATGGATATCTTAACTCCTGCCATGAGCACATTAAGTTCAACATACAGACTGGGGAATCTCATTTAAATTTCTAGATGTCCTCTTGACTTACACTGACAATATGCTCTTGACCAGCATTCATAGGAAAGCCACAGATGTTAATAATACCTTGCACTATGATAGTTTCCAGCCAACCCAACTAAAGGAGTCTCCCTTTATTGCCAGTTCCTTAAGCTAAAGTGGATTGCACCCAACACTGCAGCATTACTGAAGTAATATGATCTCATGACCAAGGTTTAAGGAAAGGGGTTATCAATCTGAAGTTTTAGACAAGTCGCAACCAACACCTAAGAGAGAAATCACTAGGATGATTCACACTCTATGCTATTCTGAACAGAGTCAACAATTCTCTAGGATTATTAAAAAGAATTGGAGTCTAATCAAACTCATTCCTTACCCTAATCAACTTTTTTCTGATCCACCGATGTTGGCCTTTAAGAGAGGCAACAACTTTATGTAAACCCTAGTCAAGGCTGAACATCCTAAAAGACCTAACTGGGAACATTACACAAGATCAAGTTGAGGACATTCCCATGTCTCAACTGCCAATACTGCGCCAGTGTAATCAAGGGAGATCACGTAAGGCATCCTAGCTGTGGGTGAAAGATCAAATTGAAACATTACGCCACCTGTGAGACACGTCGTTTATGCCTTAAGATGTCCATGTGGCAAACACTATGTTGGTCAACTATAAGAAAAGTCTAATATTAGGACAACTAACACCATATCCTCAGTATACACTCATTTCTCTGAGATGAAACACACTACAGTACAGATTAGATGTGTTATATTGGAGGAAATTCCTCCGCATCCATCCACGTGGCAGAGACATCCAAAGGAAACTAGCACAAGGAGAATTATTTTGGATACACCAATTCGATGCAGTTCATCCCTTAGGGATGAAAGAAGACTTCTATCTGGGTCCATACCTATGAACGGAGTGTTAGTATCCACTACTGTGACATTGTATACCTGTTATGACATAATTGGTTAGCGCACCTATTGAAACATTGTGTTGAAATGCTGTATTTAATTGATTGTATGTCTAACATGACAAGATTGTATAGTGTAGCCATGTAACCCATGTGCATTAAGGTGGAAATATATTGTATTTGTACTTATGATCTCAAGAGTGTGAAATGTCCACATTGCAACACCCCATATCACTTTGATGTATTTTAAATGTCAACATCTATTAACATGCTGTAGTTATATGTTGCATCAAGAAGACTATTCTAGCACTTTTAGACGGTAAAGTGCCACTATGTCATCAACGTACAAAATTGTGTTCATAGACTATACGTCTGGATTACCATACATCCAAAATTACTAGAGTGCGATGGGTACACACTGAATTACACCAGATTACCTTGACAAATTCAGATCACTTACCACTGTGATATCAAAGGATTGAACAAAGACCTCTGTAATTTGATCTTAATTGGTAGTATTCAACATTTGGCGCCTGGAAAGTGTTTAGGTGCCATACAAATGTCCAACAAATAAATACATGTATATATGAGTAGGGTCATCCTCAATTACTCCTTACCCAATCAATATTAGAATCATAACACACTTGAGAACTGGAAATATTGAGTAATCATTGATAGCATGTCATGGTTTGCTACCCCCTTTTGGTCATTGCGCTATATCATCTATATACATAAGGTGCTCAGCATTTATCCTATTTAATTAATTTTAATCTATCTATTCAAATTGTTATCTTTTCGGGGTGTTTTGAATATTGGTGGGATAAGACAGTAAATTTAACTGTGCTATGGCCAGTAATTGATCCATCACTGTGCGAATGTGGGATAGTACCTATTTTGAGGCACAGATATTTGTCCTCTAACCGTTTTACCTTTCACTATCACTTGCATTTTGCGAGCGGTTACATTTGAGCGATGACTATGGGACACAGCCAACATTCCAACATAATTAGATGACAACCGTCATATTGACCAGTTTACTTTCATTCAGCGTCAGTAAGAAATACCAAAATACTGGAATACAATATCACAAAGAAATACCATAAAAGATGATCATCACGTCATGTTGCGTGCATTTATAAAACGGCTGCCATTTTGTGGTGCATCTTACGTGGAGATGACTCTGGGAGGAGAAGACTTCATTATGTTTCTATACGACTGGAGTAATAGATGAGTTTGAATAAGAATTAGGAGGTCTACAACCCTTCGCTTCATCCTTTTGGTATAATGCTGTATTTTAGTCGCAGTTCTTGGTGATCTTGAACCTTCTAAGTAAGGTATTCACTGGCTTTATGAATAATGGAGAGATCCTTCCTTGCCATTCACTGCATTTCTGGGAAGACTAGTTCCTTCAGTAAGAAGTTTTTTTTAACTTTGTTTTGTATTCATAGCCTTTAGCTGCAGACACCTGTTCTGCATTTGCTAGCCAGAGTTATATAGTGATCATTTGTACCAATTATTGGGCATTGTTTCCCTAGGCATCTAACTATGAAGGTCAGAAGCAAGGTGATTTCATCTGCTTGACAGATCATCCAGATTTTTTCAACATGACGAGATCACTGGTTATATATTGGTTTCATTTGGCCTCATTATGAGGTAGGAGGTAAGGGATTACTGGCACTGGTAAGGATGCCGGTGCCGGAAATCCCTTACCTCCATATTCCGAGGTCCCTTAGTGGGTCCCACAATGGGAGCCGCTAAGGGACCAGGGAGCTAATAACGGGCCCGCTATTGGCGGGCCCGTTATTAGCTACATCCCCATTCCCATTGAGCCCTATGGGGGTTCGAATGGGAATGGGGAATGGTTCTCGGAATGGGGACTTACCGGGTCCTCCAAGGTTGGAATGACCCGGTAAGTCCCTATTTCGAGAAACCGGACCCAGAATGCGGTAAGGGGGTAGCCATGGTGCTATTAGCACCATGGCTACCTCCAGCCTCGTAATGAGGCCCATTGATTCTCTACATGGTATCCACATTATTGTTATTTAGCTTTTTACAAGAAATTGAAGATATGTTATTTTCTTCTTCATCATTTAATGCTAAACGCCATGGAGAATATTATGTTTAGGAGGAAGAATACTGTTTCACTTGTCACTGTCTAAGGATCTGACATTCGGCAAGATCATTTTGACCTATAGAGTACATCATATGATTTTACATGTGCGAAGGCAATTGTGAATGGTTATCACATGAGTTTCTCATGTACTTACAGATCTGGGGAAGATTGCCCCAGATTCAACATTTTGATCGAACTTTTAAACATAGGAGGTGACTTATCAATCCTACTTTGCACTACTTTTTGTCACATATATTGTTCTGAATTATCAGATTGCTTTGAATAATCTTTGCTTACAGTGGTATTTTTGTGATTATTTTCAGAACCTGTAAATGACACCCCTGATGAAGAGAATTACTTCTCGAAATGTGTTGGGTACAGCTGTTTTTAGTTCGAATTATTAAAAATCGTACTCGCTAATAATGATTTGGATGCCAAATAAGTATTACTTTTTTTACACAGTATTAGGACTATTTACAACATTTGAATATGAACTAAACCTTACTCATTATTGTTATAATTTTCAAACCGAATCACTTGATGTTCGGCAAGATTGTATTCAGTAACCTTTGGGTGCACTACAACAACCCTGACCTCCTGGCAACAGGAACCCAACCTATGGTATACGTCTGTCCTACACAGGTTGGTAGTGTGGTCGAGTAGCCAGGCTTATCTCAAGAGGGATCAGTGTGAGCTGTAGGAGAGTTACACGGAGATTCACAGTGACAAGTATTCAAATAAACTCTTACACACAAGATTACTTAAGCAGGTAAGTACTTCCAATAACCCCACAACGCAAAGTCAGTTAACCCTTTCCTTTTAGGAAGGCAAAAACACTAAACAGAGGAGAGAAGAGTCATTCAGGGAGCCAGACTAGCCAATGTTTAAGTTAGCAAACGTCAAGGTGAGCTGAAACACTTCTTGCAGGTAAGTAGAAAGTCTTTCACAATGTTTTAAAATTCTTGGTAGAATAGAAGAAATCAAAGTAGGGCCACAAGCTGATTAGGCTTGTGAAGTAAAGACGCTGATAGCAACTTTACAGATGCAATCAAGCAAGTCTCCAATGAAGACAAGTGGCTACACAACAAGAAGTAAGTTCTCTTAGACTTTACAGTACCTTTAGGATGAAGAAAGAGTGTAGCAGATGACTTCTGTTCTTGGGCATCCCTGCAGATCTCACTGTTCCTGTGACTCAGTCATGGGGACAAGATGAAGGACTTCTGGGGACTGCTGCACTGCAATGGGACAGTCACCACTTGCAACCGCAATCTTCAAACAAGTGCACTTCGGTGTTTCAGCTCCTTGTGGCTACTGCAAATAGCAACACCGCGGTTCCTGGCTGTTGAGATGGGCTTTCATTACATATGGGGTCCCCCACTCTGTTGAGGGGGGTCAGCCTCGGGCCAGTCCTGCTTCCTGGCAGTCAGGAGGATCTTCCTGAAGTTTTTGGCCAGCTAAAAGCAATGCACATAAACTAGTGTTCCTCTCCTTGGCTATCCGGGTCCAGCAGTGACTGCAGTGGAAACTCAACCAGATTTGAGAGGAATGTCAGGTGGCTTACTTTGGAGTTGATTGGTGCCACCAACTCAAAGGGAGAAGTCGTCCTGGCAGGGGCTTCTCTGTTGATACGAATTTGGAGTTTTCAGCACAGGAGCAGGGCTTCACTGGGAAAACCAAGTTCTTCTTCGGATTCCTTCATCCAGTGGTTGACGCTCCTTCCAAGCCAAAAAGCCTTGCCTTTTATGCAGCTTGCTCCCATTCATTTCAGCCTAGCTGTCAGTCACCCAGTAGGGTGGCTGTCCTTACTGGACAGCCAGCCGGCCAATCACCTAAGAGTCCATTCCTGTCTCCTAGGAGCCTAAGCACAGGGAGTTCCGGGCACCTCCCTTGCTTTCTGCACCCGCCAGACACCCTGGAGCCAGAGGCAGCCTTCACTCATGAAATGCTGCCAAAGGCAAAATGAACAAAAGGAACCAAACCTGGTTTGGCGCACCGAGTAAATCTCAAGAAGGACCTTTCCACAAAGAAATGGGAAAAGAAGACGACTGGGGCCATTTTGACGAAAATGGCACCCATGGGGGCTTTCCCGTGGCTGCGAACGCATCCCACGATAAAATCCCATAATGGGCCTCATTACGACCCAGGCGGTAAGTTACCGCCTGGGCCGTGACTTTATCACCATGGCGTAAACTACGTTTACGCCATGGTGGTTGGCGGACTTACCGCCCCATTCCGAGTTTGGCGGGGCGGTAAGTCCCCAATCCCCATTTACCCTTCCCCATTCCCATTTTTGCCCCATAGGGCATAATGGGAGTGGGGAAGGCGTTAATTACGCCACCGTAAATTACGGTGGCGTAATTAACTCCATGGTCCCTTAGCGCCATGGATTTTAACACCTGCTAAAAGCAGGTGTTAAATCCGCCATGGCGCTAAGGGACCTCGTACTCAGGCGGTAAGGGTCGGCGCTGTTTACGGCGCCGTAAACCCCTTACCGCCTGAGTTGTAATGAGGCCCAATGTTAGTAAAAAGTAAACCACTGCCACCAGCCATTTAGTGAGGAAAGGGTAACATAAAAATGTTACATGAGAAGCTAGACAAAGGGGATACTAAGTAACTCCTCCAGCATCCTATTGTAAGATAGTGTGTGTTAGGTCTAGAAAGTTACAAATGTAAGCAAAGTCAAGTTCACTTTACTGCTCGGGGAAACAGCAGTTTATCCCAGAGAAGGTATTTAAACCATTTGGAAATCTGAAAGACTTCCCTGTGTTACTGCACTGAAGGTGCTGTGTGACACAATGTAAAAGATGATGCCTATGGTGTTTGTCAGACTCCACAACCAAAAAGAAACACAGTGTACAAAATCATATTAAAATTAATGAGAGAGTGTGAAAAAGGGTTTAACTCTCTCAAGGTAAAAAAAAATCAAGTCTTCAAAATCCAGCAAAGTTGCTGTGGTTCTCTAAGGTAGAAGAAATCAGCACATTTCTGAGAATTCTCCCTAACACTTGGCTTCTTTAGGCCGCATATAGAGTGTAGTGGACAGCCTGGGGTACATTTACCCACCCAGCAGAATTCCCCTCCATCACTAAGCTGCAATTCAGCAGTACCAGCAGAATGGCTGTGCTGGCTCCTTTGAGCAGCATTGCCTCTCATCAAAACTGCGTTTTGCAGCTACACAATGATGGCTGAACCTTCTTGCCAAGCACCTCTTGGGCAAGATGGAGCAGGGAACACAACGAGAAAGGTTGCCAGTGTGTTTCCTTATGTGCACCAAAGAAGAGAATTGAAAAGCAGCACTGTTTGGCTGCTAGCTCAGAATTTCCCATTGAAAAAGGAAATATTTGGCATTTCAAATGATGGCGCCTTGATGCTCTTTTTCATCTGTTCAACAATACACAGTTCTGATTCAGGTTGTGCTCCAACAAAAAGGGGCATTTTTCATTGAATGACAGGCTGTGTCAGGCAAGATCTGTGAAATCACAAGAACTTCACTCCCAGCCGTACGTAAAAACGCCTTACTTTGCATCAAAATATAACAGCTGTACTCTTCAACAAGAAGCCCTATTTCTCTGTGCTTATGTTAGTGTCAGTGGACCTTTTCCTTGAACAGATTGCTTTGTATGAGAAATTGGCTAGGGCTGCATATAATGTTTAGAATCTCGGGGGAAGAGAAAACCGCATTGGAAATGGCAGCAAAAGGAAAATTCTCCGCGCGTAACAAGAAATGTAAGGGCGGTTTTGTTTGAAAACATATATAGGATGTTTTATTTCAACAGACTTGCTTCTGATTTAGAAAAAATAAATAAGTTTATCAACAAATGTATTTACTGTGCGGAAGCCACAGAACAGGATTCCTGCCCTGGCTCCAAAGGACATTTGCTTTCTGGGAACAGGATTTGCCTTCCCCCAAAGGACCAGCCCCTTGTAAACTTTAAATGGACCAAGTGAAAGTATGCCACACGCTTGCCACACTTTGTGGCTGGGCTTGGGCCTGGTACAATAGATTTCTGGGACACTTAGGTGTGAAATTTCAAGAAAGTACCTCCCCTTAAATTAAACTGGAGAGCCAAGGCAGCACTGGGCTAAACTGACATTTGGTTGTGGCCTGGAAAGGAATTACCATATTTGGAAGACAAAGGCCAGCCCATCTGGCTCTAAAGATAGTTTAATTAATACACTTTAAGACTGTTATTTCTGCAACCGGACAACATAGTAATGTGAAAGTTTTACAGTTTAAATGCAATTTTTGTGGCATTAAATTAAGATGTGGTAGCTTTCACTAGCCTGTTGGGGACGGAAATGGCAGAAAATTGTAAAGTGTATATGGTGCCACTTTGAAATTCAATACTAACATGCTTTGTGATTATAGGTATACATGTATAAAGTTATAGAATTGTAGGTAAAATATTTCCCACTGAAAATGGCGAAAGATTAGTAGAAGGACGAAACCAAGTCCTACAAACTTGGGAGTGGGAATATTATGCTCTGTGTGGAATATGCAATTTGCCTATATGATTTGTGAAAGCGCCACAACTGTAAAAATGTGCAATTTATGTCAAAACTGATTTTTGACAACATTAACTGTGGGAGGGCCGGGGCATAGTAAACCCACACCATAAAACTGATGTCATGTCTCTAAAGTTCAACCAGGAAGGCGGTAACAATAAACCCTGACCAATCTAGTTGTTTAGAGGCATGTCCAGCCAAAGCCTGCCCACATGGTAAATCCTGTGATTTCACCCGCCTCTGTGACACTCTTCTGAATTTTCCAGCTTCTGCATATCCAGACATTTCATATTCACCCTGCAAGATTCCAGATTAACCTGCCAGGCCAGAGCATAGCTGACCCTATCCAGGGAGAACCACCCTTCAGAACTAAACCTCATAACAAAATCCCACTAACTCGGGGAGAAAGGGGGAAAAGCTGTGTTACCCTTTTTGAGAGTATTCTCTGACCACACTGGCTTTTTTCCCCACTACCTGCATACCACTGTGCTGTGACCAGACAGACCCAGCTGTTTTCTGGCAGGAGAGCCCCATCTTGGTGCTGTGACCAGATCCTTTGAGTCCAAAAACCCGGTTGGCTGTCCCAAATCAAAACTCCAGCGCTGATTGTGAGTATCTCCCTATCCCATAGCAACACATAGTATACCTCAATTTGATACCTTGTCTTGGTTCCACCCTCTAAGTAATCCCATCCATACCGTGATAACTTTTTTCAGATAGTCTGAATCCCCCGTGTATTCTGTCCTTGATTTCTAGTGTCAGCGCCATTCTTCCACTCATTTCTGTCTTTTGTAAGTCCTTAGTCCTATTTTTGATTAAACTAATTAATTCCCACATGAAGAGCCACCCGGCGCGTAGGGGTTACACTTGCAAAGTAACCTGTGTCGCAGGCAGCATCTCTTTTTTCTAGCCAGTAAAATCTAGTTTCTGTAAGACTTGTCCGTTCCTTTTCAAACCGATTTTCTGTTAACTGCTTTCATTTTTTAAACCGAATTTCCTTTCATGTTGAGAATCTCATCCAGTTATTCAGCTAGAGTCACTCTTTCACTTTCATATGATCCCTTTGATGTGCATCTATAACTCAGCCTAAAAACCACATTCATATTGCATCTATTTCACCCGTTTTTCAAATCGTTTTGACATTTAAACCTGTAAAAAGAAGAAACTGCAATTTTCCAACGTGTGATTTGGCTGCACTGTGTTTTCATTTCAAAGTTGATTTTTGAACTGTGTGTCCTTTGTTAGTATCTTGCCTTGTAGTTGCTAGTGTTCTCACATCTCTGATACTGTTAGAACTCGTATATTACCTCATTTATTTAACCGCACATTAAATTAAATATTTAGTAATTCCGAATGCTATTTATACAACTGCAAATGTTTTGAAATCTGATTTTGCCTCTCATATCGTGGGGGAAAGTTGGATTTTAATTAATTCTGCTGTCTAGTATTTCTGACTCGTTGCTGCTCCTTTCTATCCACTCACCATTCGATTAGTAGGGGTTTGAGGGAGCATTGCAGGGGGAAATCTTAACTCAGGTGCTATCTACCTGAAAAGTAAAATTGCTCCCGTTCATCTGTGTTTTGGATATGTCATAGTAGAAGGTCAACCAAGTGTATTTCATCATTTTACATTGTAATTAGCACCCAATTGGTGATTTCTGCCCAACATTAAAATTGTGTGATTTTCTTTGAATTTAAAATAAATAATTCTTGTATTTCCACCCACCGGCCTGGTTCATGGTCCATTGTAACTTGGGGTATTTGTAAAAGGGGGTGTGAGACGGATTGCGTGCCAACTCAATCCGAATTCTAGGAAATAAAGAAAGAAAGTATTTTAATTGTGCGTTACATCCTAGGCTAAGGGCAAGAGTCCTGGTTTGGTGTGTGATGCCGGATTGGAATACTTAACAACAGGAGTGCCTACAATTTGGGAACTTTTTCCTTTTCTACCAAGCCTGATCTGCACATGGTCTTTCCACTTTTTTGAAATTGCTTGCCAGGCAAAGAAGAATGGTCTGAAGGTTGCCCAGAGCAATGCAAGAGGTTAAGATTTGTTCTAAACCTTCCAGCCATCACCCCTTTTGTTTAGCAAAAAATAACGTTCAGACTTGTTTCGAATTGTTGGGTATGTAGGACACAAGTATCTAACGCGTTATTGCCTATAAATATAAAGTGCAGACACCAAAAATATTTTCTTTTCCGATACTTGCATTGATAATGTGTGGTCTGGGCTTGAACTTTGTCACACTCTTTCAGGCATACTCGGGGCTTGAAAGTGCGAGCACATTGGAAGGAATGCCTCGAATGCACAGGAAGGTCTCATGATGTACTCCACACTCTAATTTAGACAAAATATATGTATTTTTGCTGCAGTCGTTCATTTTATTTTTGCTTAGGTTTTGAAATCATGATTTTGCAACAGGACTATCATATTTTTAGATCAAGATATGTGGAAGTACTGAAATGACAATATCCAGAACTCAATGTCTCAGTTAGACTACATTACAGCATTTAAGGCAGGGCCTTGATTCCATCCATAGGAAATTCACTGCCTTTCTGTCACTGAGAGAGCTTCGATTGAGCAGCAAGGCATTAGGAGCACATCCACGTTTCAAGTGGAAAAGTCAGGCAGGATCATCCTTCCCCAAAGACCACTGTGCAGTAAATAACCACCTGGCCATCAGAAAACACATACAAACCTGGGTGTTCAACTAACAACAGATGGAGAACAACACTGTAACCTCTTCATCTAAAGTCAGCATGAGACAAGAACTGAACATTGTACACTTACCCATGCAATTTAGACCAAATGCAAGGCTCCCGCTAGAAATGCATGGACATACCAGAAACCCAAACGCAATGTCCTAACAAAAGTACTGGCGGATGAACACATTTTGGTGAAACTCCATGCAGCCAAAATTGAATCAAATGAATACCCCTACAAACATCTAGCAGAGCACCCTAATCATTTCCCAAGATGGCTGCCAATTACCTCACTGCTAGATGGCACCAAATGCTTTTCCTCCTCTACATGTACTCCATGTTCCTCCTGTACTACACTCTTCCTCAGAGCTACTTGACTCTCCTCTGAAGTCTTTTATCACCTTACACTACTCACAAGCCCTCCCCTCACTTGGCCACTCCTATTAATTACCATAACTACATTAAACTTGCTATTTTGCTATGATGAAACTCACTCTTTTAGTTTTAGCACACTCTCCCACATCAGCAGCTAAACCAGACTGAACAGATCTCGGGCTCTCTTCCCCGCTGGATAGGAATATTCCCAAGTCTTACAACCAGACACATTACACCAGAGCAACATTCAGGACTCAGGTACCTCTGACTCTTAACCACCTCACCTTTCGCATCTTCCTCCTCCTTTGTCCCACTAACAGCTTAACCAGCCTCCCTCTTTTCTAGCAGAGCTATGTTCAGTGAAGCCACCAACGATGGCAAATGGTTGCTGTTCAAGACCACTTTGCTTTGCATTAACTACAATCTAACATTTTGCAGCAGTTTCCCATTGTTTATTTAATTATGTGAAAGAAGTTGCTAAGTAAGCATCAGGTACATACATGAATCAACTGTAATAACGAACTCTCACACATTGGCCATGTTCATTTCATTTCATACAGCTGGACGCCTGTTTCAAATAATTACTATAATCAGGTGACCTTATAGCATGTTCCTTTTTGCTGCACAGTAGTGCATAGTAGATGTATGCTCATATTACTTTGCATTATGGTACTTGCAGACTTACTAATAATTGGAAACCATGCTAAGCACACTCTTAGGTGGTATTTGGTTTCATAATTTCCTTTTTAAATCGCCTGATTGATTTATCATGATTGTGTATTCAATTCCAAGTCCGCTCTATAAAAAATGGCATTACTTGTAAGGTTTTATTCCTTTGGTGATTTCCAGGGAACATATTTAATCGTCGTTCCCCGGGCCATATTGGCACGTAGTAACAGACCATAGAAGGATGAAAGGCAAAGTTGTCCTTGCTGGCATTCGAACATGTGACACGCAGATCTCAATGGTGAATGCTTAACCCATCATGCTATGTTTCCCGACTTTTTCGTCTTTGCGTCCTTTTTCATGAATCTAAATATTTACACATATTTGTATCTTGCTGTACAAATACAGCTGCAAAACAATGTGCACATGTGCCTAAATCGAAGACTGAGCTCATACCCTGGCTTCAAAACTTCATTAAAGTGTGTGATCCTGTGTAACTCATGTAGTGATTTTGTTCACAGTGTGTTCTATTATAAAATATCAAATTCATGGTTTTACGAATTTGGGTCACGGTTTAGGGGCTAAAGGTCCACTTTATTGCTGCAAAACTTACCTTTTGTCCTACATACTTATGTGTCCCCCTACTCATCCTTCCGCACAGCATGATTAAAGCTTATTGAGATTGGCGAGCAAAGGTTTCAGAAAGCCAAAAGGACACACACAAGTCATAGGACTACGCTGTCAAAAAAACCTCTGAGATCTCTATTCACCAGTCACCCTTTGTATTACTAATAATACAGTAATGGATAATTTAATCATAAACAAAGTTCAGATGATACTGTATAGGTCAATATGTAATAATATACAATGTTTGCATGTATAGGCCACTTTACTAAAATACATAAGTGGAGATCTATATATGCCCAGGTAAAAAAATATAATTCTACACTTTCAGACATCAATACCTCATTGAGCACCCTTTTTTAAATGTCACTGTATCTGTCCCCGTCCTCTTTCCCTTCCATCGCATATTATCAAACACCTATTCAAACTCAACTCTTTGGCACTTTAACGATCCCAAGTTGTTTCTTCCCTCGAGACCTTACCCACCTCTTGCCAGCTCCATCAAATGAGCCTCCGTGGATGTTAACTTGGCACCAGCTTCTCCCTTCCAGAATCAATATCCTGCTTGCTGTCTCTTTCTTTCCTTCTTGCTATAGCCATTACTCCGGATGTCCCCAGATATCCAGCAGTTTAGCAATACCATGCTTCTACATCTATGTCAAGAGCACTAATCCCACATCCTGCTCTCCTCCCCTCCCATGGGGAATCACACTTCACTTTATCCGTTGCCCTAGACTTTACCAAGCCCCACTGCTGTATCACTTCTCTCAGCTTTTATCCCTGCAAGGGACGAAGGATCTTCCCACCATGCTTCCTTATCACCTTGTCCCCACTCGTTCCCCACTCACTCTCTGCTGATGACCTTGCCTCCTACTTCTCGTACAAATTCTCAAACTATGTGACAGACAGATTGTTCTCCTTTCAATCTCTCCTTCTCTCTCTCCTCTGGTCCCCATCCACATTATCTTTTAAATGGCTTTTCCTCCCTCCACCCGTGCAGAACTGTTTGCACTGTCCTCACTATTCAACCAACCACTAGCACCAGGGATATTCCAAGGCAGCCAGGTGGCCACCATTACCCATGCTGAAGAACCCAGTAGATGACCCAAGCAAACCTTCAAAATATCAACCTGTGCCCCTTTAATCACACAACCACTTACCTGAAGGTAATTCTGGCCTGTAACCCCTCTAATTCCTGTTCCAGAGCAAACAGTCCTTGGGAATGGCACCCACCCATATCTTCAGCGTCCTTGCTAGTGCTCACATCTCTCATCCATTCATGTCCTCCCTAACATCTCAGAAGTCCATAGGGTTTCCATCAAGAATCTTCCATTGGGCCCAGTTCTGCACACTGCCCATCTTTATCCAAAAGCTCGTTGCCTTCTTTGTATTCTCCTACAATCGCATTGGTGAGTAATTCTAATCTATTTCTACTATCGCTCCTTCCTTTGTCAACTCTCCTCTTACATTAGCAACTGTCTCTCCACCATGGATAGTATTGCTTTGCATGATGCTCAACCTATCTCAGACATCTCATACTTCTACCCTCTCTCTAATGTTTTTTTACCTTTATCGCCTCTCCTGATCCCCAGAATTCGCAACATGGGGGTAGGAGGATTCTCTTTGACAGCAACCAAACACTTCATTACCACCAGTCAAACGGCTGCTAAGAACAAACTCCCAAAGGTCTGGAAAACTGATCTCTATTTCACCTATAACTCAATGAAGCCACTGATCTCTACTCTGGTGCTCAGAAGGGTGGACTACTGCTCCTGCTTCTTTGTGAGAATCTCCCTCTGTTCATTTCCCCCTTTTAATAAAGGGGGATTGCCACAGGTACCCTAACAAAAACATCCTCATCTGCTCACTGAGACCAAGTGTGGTAATTTTCCATGCAAAATTGCTCCCTCTTTAACGTTTTTCTTCTAGTTTTTTAAATCTCTCCATGGGCAGACCCCTCCTCCCCCAAAAGAAAACAGTCTATTGCATGCTACTCTATTCTACTCTATTGCAGGCTACTCTAACAATGGCCTTGTTTGATCCTCAACCTACTGCTACTCAGGCTGTTTCTTGGTCCTCCTTTCCCCTCTTTAATTCGAATGATATTATTAAGGTGATGAACAAGCTTAAATACTCACCCCTCTGGACTCCATTCCACTTTCTATTTTTAATGTAATTATGCCTGAAGTTTCCCTTCTGGTCACCTCAACTACTCGTTAGCCACCAGTTGCATCCCTCCTGCCCTGAAACACACCCTGGTTATTGAACCTTCTAAAAAAGCCTTCCCTCAACCCTCTTCAACCTATTAATTACCATTCCATTCCTCTTCTCCCTTTGTTGTTGAACATATTAATAATGTTGGTCAGTCCCTTATTCTGTTCTGTTCTAGGACATTCTATCAGCTGCATCTCCTCAGAGGTATTCTGCCTTTTCTCACTTTCCCACAGAAGCTCACTGTCTCCAGAGCTCTGGTCCTCTCTAGGTTGGACTAGTGCAACAGCCTCTTTCTAAATCTTCCTGCTTCTACTCTTCGACCTTTACAACTTATCCAGAACAGGACTGCGAAACTTGTCCTTGGCCTCAAACCCAGGGATCATATCTGTCCAGCTCAGACATCTGTGCACTGGCTCCCTGTGGCTGCAAGGATTAACTTTAAGACCCTCTGCATTGTCCACAAGGTTTTCTGGGACCTGGCACTACTCTACCACCAACTTTCTCTTTCAAAACACCTTCTTCTCGAGCTCCTCGGTCATCCGCCTGAAACTCTCTGAGGGTTAAACGCTTCTCCAAGCAGAGACCTAAGTGCAGACCTAGCTCCTCGCTGGGGCCACCCTCTGGAGCAGCCTCACTGCCTCTCCCAAACTTGAGCGGAACCATCGCTGGTTCCAAAAGCAGCTCAAGACCGTCCTTTGCACTTCCACTTTCTCTCCACCTCTCCCCTGCTGATGCACCTGACTGCTCTGCGCACTGGTCACGTGAATATCCTCTGAATTTGGGCCCATGCTCCTGCATGTGCAGTTGTCTTT
Source organism: Ambystoma mexicanum (assembly GCF_040938575.1). Lineage (NCBI taxonomy): Eukaryota > Metazoa > Chordata > Amphibia > Caudata > Ambystomatidae > Ambystoma > Ambystoma mexicanum. The sequence continues at coordinate 791,028,954 of NC_090928.1, read as the reverse complement.
GCACGGCCTCTGGGCTCCCCATCACTCAAGGGTCTATATCTGCAACCCTGCAGTCCCTTCTCTCTGCACTTATGAGCCACCCGCTAGCTGCACTTGTGAGTTCATTGCACTTTCCCCTTCCCCTCCCCCTGGCACTTCTCCCCTTACCTCTTCCATGCACTTGTGCAATCATTATTTTGTCCTCCCTTGTTTCCCCCTCCTTGTCTTGTCACGCCTAGAAACACTTGTGTACAGCCGCATTATAAATGCCACATCATATCACATCATATATCATTCTTCTTTTTGTTTGTCCTTCAATCTGGTTTTCAGCTTGTCTGGTGAACTGAGTCTGTGATAGTCTAGGTAGTGGATGACCTTACTTGGCTCTCTGATCAGGGTGACATTGGCGTACTGATTTTACTCCATCTATCAGCTGCATTTGATACCATTGACCATGCCACCCTGTTGGACAGATTAGCCGTAGCTGACAATTCTGGGATGGTATTGGCCTAGTTTCATTCTTTTCTTTATAATCAATCTCAATCTCTCTCACTTCCCCGCTTTCAATCTGACCCATATCTCTCACTTGTGATGTCCCTCTGGGTTCTGCTATTTCCCCTATTCTTATCAGTGTCTATGTACAGCCATTGGCCAAGCTTATCGAGTCTTGGGTTCCGCTGTTACACCTATGCCGATGATACCCAGATTGAGGTACCCCTCCCTCTTGCCCAATCTGAGTCCGCAATAAGCCTCTGAGCCTGCCTGAAATCTGTTGGTGACTGGATGAGCCACAATTCACTCAAATTGGTGAGTTTCTTTTGATTTGCCCGCCCTCAGCGAACTCTTTTGTGGACATCTGAATTATGGCCCCTTCTTTAGATCCCTTTCCTCAACCTGTCCCCCTATTAAAACATGTGGGTGTCAAAATGTCAGCCTCAGCATGTATGGAAGCGCAAGTGAGTTCTATCTGTCAAGGGGCCCACTTTAAATTTAATATTTTACGGAAGGTTATTCCCTTTCGCCCTTCCCATCTTCGTGCTTCCGTCGTTGCATCCTCCATTTCTGGAGCACTGGACTACTGTAATGCTCTTCTTTTAAGCCCAATCTGGCTTTCTTCTTAACCGGCTGCAAGTGTTACAGAACATGTCTGCCAGAGCAGTCTATGGTCTTTCTTCTCGTGAACATATATCTCCTGTTCTGCGCACCCAACACTGGATCCTTGCCGCGCAGCACACTGAATTCAAATCTCTATGTTTGGTCCATCTGGCATTTTATGGCTTCTGCGCTGAATATTTGCAGAGGAAATTCTTTCAATACGTTCCTGCTAGCGCTGTATGCTCTGAGTCTGACCTATTGGTCCAAGTGCCCCGATTTAATTGCTGCAGAACTGGCGGCTGTGCTTTCTCAGTGGTCGCGGCTCTTTTATGGAACAAGCTCCTTTTCTCCTTTGTGCCATTGACAACCATCTGCTCTTTTGTCGTCGCCTAAAAACTCACCTTTTTTAAAGATTTCTTCATGCCGCTTGCTGCCCAAACTGTTGCTTTTCTATTCAGTGCCATGATGCCTCCAGGTGTAAGTCATGCTTTACAAATTTAAATAATAAAAATAATAACCTCACCACCCACACAGTCTTGCCAGCCACTTTTGTTAATTTACCCTCCTAGCATCTCACCACCGAAACTCCACATCCCTGAACTCAAGAGCATCCCCACATTGGCAGCATTCAGAATCACACTAATATTGCACCATTTATCAAAAGAATGTGCCCTGGTAAGTATAAACTGATAAGTATAGTACTACATCCCTCCCTCTTGATTCCCAGGCCAGTCCTCTACTGCAGCCAATTATCAATCATACAAGTGCATTATTTAATGTTACTTTTTAAGGATCCCATCACCACCTCCATCATCTTCCAGGTTCATGGTTTATCCGAATGTCAATGCTCACTAATTGTAAGAAATCCAACATTTAAAATCCACTGTCCACCATACGATTATGTACAGGGCTTGGATTTGAAGCACTATTTTCTTTCACAAATAAATACAAATTCAAGATACATAGATTGATCAATCAAATTCCTTTAAAGACACTTGGCTTCATTATCAGGTTGTCGGTAACCTGCCGGCAGGTTTCTGCCGACCGGTTTCTGCCGACCTCTTAACACTGTTCCCGCCGCCTGATATCCCTGTGCCATCAAGATATTACAGGGTGCGATGGCCCGGGATGTCAGGTGGCGGAAACAGTTAGTCCCCATTCCTGAAGAGTCCTGTAGTATAATCTATAGTGCTTTGAAGTATAGCGCCTTGAAGTTTATAGCACATAATATAGTATAATTTATAGTGCTTTGAAGTATAGCGCCTTGAAGTATAGCGCCTCACTGAATGTGATAGCATTCTATTACAAGCAATAATGTGGCACACACATATAGTCATCTTTATGTTGCCAATATAACAGGTGAATATATGGCTGGAGGCATGCAAGGTATGGAATTCATAATTTAGCCAGAAAGCCCAATATAAAGCTACAGAGGGTAAATGTGCATTATTTTTTTTTCTTTCTTTTCTCTTCATTGAAATGCCTCATACATAGGAGACTACATTATTTATCTAACTACCTGACTTAATGAACAAATACTAATCACTAGTGCTAACTCATTAACATTATAATATAATCTCTATGAGAAACATTAGGTGGAAGTACATGTTTTGAAATTAATTTTTAAACGTGCATTTTTCTCTCTTATTTTCTCTTGCTGTGCTGAATGCAGAAGGCAGGAAGGCAGCAGGAAATCGAGAAAGAACCAGTTATTATAATCTGAAGCTACCATTGTTTATAACATAAGGTTGTTAACATAATAAATGTTCTGCTAATATGATTGGAAGGAAGCATATCTGCAGATATGCCACGTAAGCAGCAGATTTCTGCTGGGGAAAGTCTGACAGAAAAAGTTCAGATCGCTTTTGCTGGGCTGCAGAGACGGATGATCTTGTTTTCTTAAGATTGGCTTGAGAACCCTATGTTCTCGCCACACACACTTTAGACACAGAGATTACGAAGGCCACCCCTGTCGACCGGGCCGCTCTGCAGAGGGAAATCTTCTGGGGGAGAAAACCACAAATATTTTGGTAAACAGCCCAGTTTGAAGTGAGGTTTTATTTTTTATGCGATTGATTGGCGGATGTGTTTTAAAGTACTAGGCAGTCAGAGTAGCAAAGCAAAAGAAATATCCTGCATTTTCATGTGCCATGTGTTGATTCATAAAATGTAAGGCCTGTTTTTGAAAAGATTTATTTGCATTGTATATGTGGTTTTGTTTTGCTCTTCTCATTTTGTTACAGGGAGCTCTGAAATGTAGATGGTAAGAACTGCATCATGACATTGTAATTCTTTGCAATATAAGATATATATATATATATATATATATGCCTCTGAGTTTTAATTGTTTTGGGTCTGCCTAAACGGGTGTGGGGAAGATTCATGTTCTTTGGTAATAGCGGTTAATTTGTTCATGCAGATGGAGGAATAGATAGACTTAGCATTGATAAATAGTTGTATACGTGTGTTCACCCAGTGCATGGTGTCTGGGTGAAATCTAATACAAAATATAGATTACTGGGGGTCCATGAACCAGTAATGAATCAGTAATGAGGCCTATGGAAGCATAGTTCACTGATGTAGATAAATCAATGATAACGCCACAGGTTATTGATAATGCTCTATGTGAAATTGTGGTGTTTCTGTAGGTCCAAGGCTCTCTATAGATATCACAAGAACATTATAAGAATAAGGAAGGTTTTGTGTATGTTGGGGCCATAAATAGTGCAGGAAAGTTATGCTCACCACTAAGTAATTTACCACTAAGTAATTTACCACCAGAAATTACCATCAGTAGTGTATACTACTAAATTATCCCATATAGTGTAATAAGACATGGTCACTGAAAGGAGGTATGGCCAAACCCAATCTAAATGCAAAGATAAGTCATCACCAAATTACCACTCTTCTTTGGCAGTAAGAAAATACCGCCAGGCCCCAAATCTACACAAAATATCCTACCGTCCCACTGGTGTCCATGGGAATGGGGACACTGAATCACAGGCACAGTTGCTAATGGTGCTGGTGCTTCTGTGAAGACTATGCTGGTAGGGGCTAGAATTCCAGGCAGGTCAGAACTGCCGGGGGATCTGTGGCCTCTACCTGCATTGTCAGAGTGTGACAGTCCAGAGAGGGTGCCGGCATGTTGCTACTGACACCCTTGTTTACGGACCACCATGCTCGTAATGAGGCCAATTGTCTAAAACAGAAGTGTAACAGTTGTGGTCAAAGATCCATAGTCTTTGGATTCTGTCTGCTTCTCGTAAAACATAATCCAGCAAAAAAGATGAACAAATATTGTTGTTTGCCACAAAGGAAAAATGTGATACACATTAATTTCACTAATGAATTGAATACCACATTTTCATTTATCTCTGATTCAAATTCTCACATAAATATCACATTTGTAAGCTTACTCTGATCATTTGCCGTGTTGTTAGGAGGGGTGGCCATTTTCACTGCTAAACACACACTGCAAATAATCAGCGTAAGAATACAAATATGATATTCATGTGAGAATTTAAATCGTAGGTAAATAAAAATGTAGTGTTCAATTAATTAGTGAAATTACCAGTTGTCGTGTTTATTGCAAAAGAAATCAATGAAACGAAAGACACACTTACTCTCTTCTAAACAAATTAGAATACAACAAAAATGCAAGACCAGTTTAGCACAGACAGAGCGATGATTAGCACTTTGTACAAATGACCTGTAGATGGTGTTGAACACCACAAAATGTAATGCCGAAAAACAACAAAATTGTTTATCTCAGGAACGGGATGACCTATTGAGCTAGAAATAGTTGCATTAATTCGGCAGTGAAATAAAGAATGTTCCATGCAAAATTCATGAAGCCAGATGTCACCGTTCATGAGGAGTTACGTCCCCAAGATGAACACCACATACAAACCCACAAACACAACTTTGTTTTATATATAGATATATGGACAAAAAGATAGATAGATAGATAGATAGATAGATAGATAGATAGATAGATAGATAGATAGATAGATAGATAGATAGATAGATAGGCAGGCAGACAAAATTACTCTTTAACATGCTCTGATAAGCACAGTAATTCATAGTTTATTCTTACGAAAGGGGCATTATACTGTGCATGTCAACTTGTGTAAGCACTGAATGTATTTGTATATAAACCACCGTATTCATTTGTATAAATTATTATAGACAGTTACGATACTCTAAATAAAAGAATGCCACTCAAATCGACCGATCAACAAACATGGAGATAGATAGATAGATAGATAGATAGATAGATAGATAGATAGATAGATAGATAGATAGATAGATAGATAGATAGATAGATAGACAGACAACAGTAGATTGTTATGTTATGCTTTTGGGATTTGTTCTGTACCCAACTGCCATTTTCATAGTTTACAGATGGTCTTCTGGATATGAAAGGTAAAGTGGGTGCTGGTTAAGAGGTGAGAGCGCAGAGACAAGGAGTTGTGCTTAACTGTTGATGTTTGTAGAACCAGAAGCAACCGTCATCAGTGCAGGTGAGGTTTGTGAGTTGATTCATGTGATGTAGAGTTTTGAATTGTTTAGACTGGGAGGGAGGATTTTTACTAGCAGTGTTTATTGGCGTGCTTTGTCAGCATGTGGCGAGTGAGGGTTGTATGTTATGAGGATATTAGTGGATTTCTTAGAGATACCTATATGTGAAACATAATAGGGCACTCTATATGTAATGCACAATATTCAATTTATGGAGGTAGCTCTATTGTCTACAGCCTGACGATGTACGGTGCAGGATATGTGATTTAGGGGGAATGGTATGTGCGGTTTTGGGGGGTAGCTCTGCCGTCACTAGATAGGTAGATAGCGAGACAGATAGCTAGATACCTAGATAGACAGCTAGACAGCTAGATAGATAGATAGATAGATAGATAGATAGATAGATAGATAGATAGATAGATAGATAGATAGATATGTAGATACATAGATACTTAAGAAAGACAGGCAGATATATTAGCATGGTAATGTTGCAGAGCTAGAATATTTAAGGAGCAACACCTTACCTGTCAACAGCTATGGCCAAGAGGGCATTGGTTGAGACATACAGTGATACCGTTCTTAGATAATTTACTGATGCACAGAGCACATGTCCATGCTCCCAGGATAGCTGTTTCACAACATAATAGTCCATCTCAAAGGGACAGCACACTATTGCAACAATGAAATCAGAGATGGCGAGATTAGCAATAAGCAAATTAGTCAAGTTTCTCAACTTCTTGTATCTGGCCAGGGCTGCAATGAACACAAAATTGCCGATGCCACAGATGAGCATAATACAGATGAGAGATATACCTATCACAATCTTTGCAGCATAGAATGTCTTGGTCTTGGTCAGATCATCCTCGTCGTCTAGAGGAAGGTTGTAGTCACTATAGCTGAAATTAAAGGGGTAAGAGCGGTTGCCAGAGTACAGACCTCCATGCAGGTTGTACATAGAGGCATAATCTGAGTAATTTTCCTCCATGGCTGAGAATGTGACGATGAGACAGGGCTCAGAGTAAAGGACCCGGTGGCCTGGCGCTGGTATCCGCTGATATCACAGAAGGGACCTTGAGAAAGGTGTCCTCAAGGCTTCCATCAGAGTAGCCATCTCATCTGAATGCATCGGGCAAGCTGCCCCCATTGAACCACTGTGTCGTCTGGAAGCATACCTGTCGATAAAGAGGCAACAGTTATATGAGATTGATAATGTAAATCGATTATATTTGCAATAACCAAAAATATACATTATTATTATTATTATTATTATTTATACATATTTGTAACATGAAACCTAACCGACATCAGGAGCAACAGAGCGCTGTATAGGTCATATAGCAAAACATTGGTAGTGAGCATTTAACAAGTCATAAAATAAACCAAAATACATGTACTAAGACTGATCATTTAAACATGTGGCACTTGTTTAGGTCATCTGGTCAGTGGATCAACATATGTGTAAGTGACACTTGGAGTGAACGTGGTTGATCTGTGTTACAAAATAACTGTAAGCATATATCTTTACAGTCACACAATGTGATCAAGGGACTCTCCTCTAAGGTGCAGAGAATAGGAGGTGCTTTGACATTCCAGTCTTAAGGTCGATTGACTGGGGGGTGCTCAGCACTTTCCAAGCCCTCCTAAATACAAGAAATACGTTAAATGGGAATGTGATGAGCATGATCAGTTCAGAAAGGGGACTACCGTGGAAGTCAAGCTGTATTCAGCAACGAGTGTAATGTCAGCATGCTACGCAACCACCTTCTTTGCATCCTTTAAATTGTGCTTCTGTTACATTAGCTTTGTTGACAGCCTGATCCCATGTACTGCAGCACTGGATCACACGCCTGGGCATGGCTGAGCGAGTCAATGGTTCATTCACAAAGAAGTTTACCAGCATGGGGAAGGACGAGGCTAGTGTCTACACTGCTCTCTGTTCGCACCGAAGAATCTTTTCTTTTTCGTCCTACAGTCTAAGTGTGTGCACTCCTTACCAAGCACCTTGTTTTCACTGATATGAGCACTTTTGAATAGCAAAGGACGTGGACTGCGGATGCACATTATACAGCGGGAGATTGTTTTTGTAGTTGTACATTTGTTACAGTAATTTAAAGGACAGTTTTGCAATAGAATGTGCACTTTGCAAGTGTTCCTATTTGTAGTTGTCTTTTGAATGTATCCTTAACATTGTAAGACACTGTTTATATTTGTCATGTAAAATGAATTAAATAACACAGATACTAATAGTAATCTCAATGCATTGATGAGGGAGCATGTATTTTCCACGGAGCACAAAGCCCGCCTGAGAGGGAATTTGACTTGCACTGGTTGTAATACACTTCTGGGGGTGGAGGGGAAGTTGTGTCCAATGATTCTGGGGGGGCTTGTCAAAAACAGGTGGATGGGTGGTGCCCTGTCATGCATTCCACAGGAGGAGCCATGACGGGCCCACCAAAAAAAAAAGTGGGCATAAATATACACAAAGCAGCCAGCTCTCCTGGTAGAAACACTGAGCTGCTATGTGTTTTCACTGGTCACTGTGGGGCTAGGGTGTTCAGCACGTGAACCAGGCATGGTGCATTAGAAATGCAGCTGGATACCTGTATGAGAGAGGCAGCTCACGTGCCTATTTGTCAGAGTGCAGCTGATTTAGGCATTTGGGCATTGCATTTCCAGAGATCTGGACATGTCCAATTTCTCCATTACAAGTGTTCTGAAGTTTCCTGATGAGGGATCTGGATAGCAGAGCGGAGAAACTGAGCAGATAAAGGCAGTAGGCACATTCATGAACAATAATGTTGTGTGAGTGTAGGGGAGAAAGGTCTGCGTGTGAGCGAGTGTCTGCATGTTTATGTACTGATGTGTGTGGGGGGGTAGGGGAACATGTGACACATTGGGTTGCTATTTTCTGAAAATGTGTTGTATCGGGCAATGGTGGCATATATTGTGGGCACTGTCATCATAAAAATGTGCTTTACAATGGCAATGCTGTCAAATATTCTGTGAGCAAACATCATTAAAATGCAATTTACAGTGGAACTGCTGCCTTATAGTGTTATAAAGGGTATCATTAAACTGTGCTAAACAATGGCAATGGGTGGCATGTAGCTTCATCATCAGCACCATGAAAGCATTTTAAAGTGGTAATGATGGCATATGTTGTGGACACAGGCATTATAAAAACATGATTTACTGTAGAAATGCTGATAACTATAAATAATGTGGAACAGGCATTGTAAAAATATGCTTTACATGACATTGCTTGACGAAATTGGGGGCAGAGGCATCCTGAAAAAGTGCTTCACGGTATTAATGTGGCATATGTTATGTACACAGCGATTGTGACTATGTTCTGTACATGGCCATCTTGCCACATATTGCACATTGAACAGGAGGGGAGTTTTCAAGTGTCAATGCGTCCACATACTGTTACCATGGGCCACATGAAAAGGTGTTGTCAAATGCTCCTGACTACTCCTAGAGAACTGGCATCTACTGGATATTCACAAAGGGGGAGGAGGGGAGACAGATATAGAAAAAGAGAGAAAGCCAGAGAGAGAGAGGGAGAACGAGAAAGAGAGAGAGGGAGAGAAAGAGAGAGAGAGAGAGAGAGAGAGAGAGAGAGAGAGACTCAGAAGATAGAGAAATGGGACCTGTCAGCAAATGACCTGGGGTAGGAATGTATGGTTACAGTTTGTTTTGTCTTGAAAGGCCTACTCCCACCTTCTCCTGCTAACCACTGCCCTCTAAGAGCTCCAACAGAATTACACTGCACACACAAACCTCCCACAGACGGTCACCACAGGCCTAGCTGTGAGCACATCAACGCTAACAAAGCCACGACTAAGCTTTGCTCTTTAGCCCTGTTGCACCACCCCACATCAGTAGCTAATCAGGCTCAGATCACTGTAGTCTATCAGATCATGGGCTCTTCCCTATGGAAAACATACTCCTCAAGTTTCTCCACCAAACCTATAGAAAGAAGATTGGCTCTCACAAACCTGGAACTTCCAACCTGCGCCCATTGACAACACAGGTTTCCCATCTGCCTTTCCCACTGTCCCATCAATGAATGCCAGCCCCCTTTTTTTTTTATAGAGCCAAGTGCAGCGACCCCACCAGTAGTGGCTACTATACAAGACCCCTTACATTACATAAGCTACAGAAAATAAACACAATATATGGCTTTCTATCCAAATCTTGAGATGTGTGGAGCAAAATGCACTATTTGTACCAAATAATGTGTAAAATGGTTTTGGGGAGAACTCGCTGAACCTACCTTGGTTGGTTCATGTTCGCTTGCAGAGGCCAATTCGCAGAACATACGATGCCCCTGCACTGTCCGAATTCAGCAGCCACCCCTCTGGGGATTTCAATGGAGTGCAGAGGGGCTGCTCTTGAGGGGGAGCGTCTATGGCTTCTGTTAAATGCTCGCACTGCTCAGAGAGCATCTAGTTAACACTGATTGCAAGGCACTGCTGAGAGGCAAACTACTCTGCGATGATTCCAGAGCGCCACTGTCTTATGCTAATGACCTGCTTATGAGGCATGCTGGCACATGGCACCTGGCACTTAACCCCTTCTAAATGCACACTCTTCCGACACAGACACTGCCTTTTAATGTGGCATGCCAGTTTGACAATAACGTCTGGTTGACAGGAATAATGCAGCAACATTTAGGTAAAAAATGACTGCTTAATACATTGAGAAGTGTGCCGAAAATATGTCATTTTATTAGCATGAATTACGAGGCACACCAAAAGGAACAAACAATATCCAGAAAAAAAGCGGATAGCGAACATGCGTGGGGAAATGCTAAATTCAAATTCAAATGAGTTGCAGCGCGGTGACACAAGTGTGGCATTCAGCTAAAAGGGGCCCGTGCCAGCGCAGCATAAATCACACAGTAGCACAACGCTGTGATAATGCCCCTGTCCTCCGGCGCGCACTGCAGTTTCCCGAGTTGGCAACATCAGCTTGCGCCAAACAGGTGTTACGCGGCTGACCCACACAGTGCGATGTAATGAATAAACACATAGGATTTATAAAATATGACCGAGTTAAAGTCTATTTTATCGAGCGAGTTTAGCAAACCCTCGCACCCCTCCTACACCCCAATGTGTAAGTAACATGCATTAAATTAGATAACCCGAAACATGCATGTGCCCCAAACACAACACTCAAAAAAGTGCCGCACAAGACACGGTTACTTTAATCCTGTCGCTAGACCCACGTTAGGTGAAATGCATACATGACATTACCTGCCGCGTGCACGAGGTGCCGTTACTTGCCATCCTGCTTCCAGCACTGGGAAGTGCTGCACTGATCCGGACAAGCAGCGCTCATCCCACCTGCCCACCCTGGTGGCTTCTCTTAAGTCCGTCCCTGGGCTTCCTACGCTTGAGTCCTTGATGCTGTCTCCTAATCTTCGATTACATACTCCGCCGCCGTGCTCCAATCGCAATGCTTTGCTACTCTTTCGAGCGGCTTGCCGCCACCTGCTGTCCAGTTTGAGAGCTGCATTCGTGTGGCATCGCTTGTAATCAATCATATTCAATCAGCATGACTTTGTGAAAGCTTACAGTAAGTAATCTTTTCGTTTATCGGTAATAATGTTGACATCGTTAAAACTCCTTCGGGAGCTCACAGTTGGTCTTAATCGTAAATGAAAGAATAGAAAAAAATGCGCAACACGACATGCGCTTGTTTTACCTTGTGTTCAAATTAATGTCTCATTGTTGAATCAATTAGGTTGCGCAGCACAAAGTCGGATTATATTTGTTGGGAGGTGCATCAATATTTTTCTCATTGCACGGGCAAAATAAACATCGGCAAATGTAGTTCGCACGTCACAGAGCGTGCCTGATCAACTCGCACAGTGGCGGTGCCCCCAGTGGCCACCAACAGCAAACTGGAGTCAAACGCCTTGGGAAGAGCGGAAAGGCATTTTGGTTTGGTGGGACGACAGGCCTATTCCGTCCCCCAAGAAGGCATGTAGCCTGGCTAAGACCTATGTGTGCCCTCCTCCATCCGAGTCCCACAAACAAGAAAGGGGACCCTCCGCTCACGGGCAGCTCTGCAGTGCTGTAAAAAGTATAAAAGCGCCGCCTGTTTCCCACGACGTTCCCGGTGGTCAGGGGAGTGGCGTGGAAGCCTCCTGTCACTGTGCCCCATTTGGCGCCGAGAAGATCGCGCGTATTACCTCAGTCACCTGAGCTCCGAGCGCCACTAGAAGAAAACGAGAAAAAAACATTCTCAGCTAGCGCAGATTCACAGAGGTGAGGGGGCGCCAAATGTCGCTCTGTCTACCCCTCCCCTCCATTTTGTGATCAAGCCCCACTCCTCCATGTGTTCTTCTTGCACTGGTAGAAGATTTAAAGAACAAAAATAAAAAGGTGTCACCAGAAGTCTGCTACTCCAGGGTTGCTGAAAAAAAAAACCTCCCGAGTGGGGCCTGACAGTTGCCCCTGGCCCCTGGCAGAATGAAGAAAAAGAGTGCCACATTCATTTGGGAGGCGTGTCCTGTCCCACCAGCCGCCAAAGTAAATAGAAAGAGCCCACATTTGCTGGCACTACTAAGGTAGAGATCCCGAAAGTTTTTTCATTTTTAAAACCTCGTCCTGGGGTTTGCATGTTTGGGGGGCTGAGGTAATTAAAACCGTAATTATTGTTCACAACGCTATCAGAATTTTTACCTTGGAGGTTTACTTCGAAACCCCTACCTCTCGGTACCAGTCAGAGCACTTACTGAATGTGCCACAGAGACTGGCTCAGAAATTATCGTACAGCAAGCTATGTTATAATTATTGTACGAGCACGCTCGTTTTGAATTCACATGCCATGATTCACAGACAAAACTGCACAAATGAGATTATATACAGTTTATAGAAAGGAGGAAGTGCTGGAAATATGGTTGGGGGGTGGTTGTGGGGGCGTGTTGGGGGAGGGGCCGTAATTGGTGGGCTGCGATGGGGTAGTCCCTCTTTTATGTTATTGGCCGTCCCGGTTTTTTGTTTTGAAAATTTGGTCACCCTAAGGTGCAGCGAATGTAAGCTGCATCGTGCCACTGCCCTGGTTAATTCTCGTTTGCCACTCGTTACATCCAATGTTTAAAAAGCAAGACGGGGTACGAGTTCACTTCATGTGTGGGCCCTGTGTGAGCCACTCTACCACAATCCGGCCTGCCTGCAAAACAAAGAGTCCCTATCTCTTCCAGATGGATCCTTCTATAGTAGCGCACCTAACAGTAGGGTGGCACACTTTACAAACTGGTTTCACAGGACACTTGAGATGGGGTAGCTCATTAGAAGCGGCCTTCAATGTGCGTGCTTCCATACAGTGTTATTCGCAACCCTTCCCCGCTGTAAATCTTATGACTTTTTGGAATTCCTTATATGATATTTTATTTATAGCGTGCCCATACACAAGTGTTTCAAGGTCTGACGATTCAAGGGAGGAGTATAAGGGAGGATAAAACAGTGATTTTACTAGGCCCAGTGACATTGAGAACGCGCAAGTGCAGAGGAGCGGGAAGGGGGAAAGTGCAAGTGGAAGGGGAGGAGTGGAAAGTGCTGAACATGTGATCAAAACAACATGTAGTGCGGCCAGCAGGTGGCTAGTGCAAGAATTAAGGACAGACAACAGGTGTCTAAAAAGTGCAGGTAAGGGGACGGTAGGGTTGCAGATACAGACCCAAGTGCATGGGGTTGTCAGAAGGCAGTGCAGGTATGCAGCTGGGTGGGCAGGGATCTGGGCCCGAATTCAGAGGGTAGCCAGGTGCTCAGTGCAGAAACAAAGACCAGAAGGGGAGAGAAAGAGAGAAGGCCGAAGCAAAGAGGAAGGTCTTGAGGTGCTTCCGGAACTGAAGATGGTTCTCCTCAAGTTTTAGAGAGGCAGAGAGGCTGTTGCAGAGGGAGGCCCCACAAACTGGTTGCTTGGAGAAGTAGGAAGGTATTTTTCGAAGGGAGAGTTCAAGGTATTGTGGACACAGGCCTCAGAAGGTCTTGTGGACAATGCAAAGGGTCTTGAACTTAATCCTTGCAGCCACTGGGAGCCAGTGAAGAGATCTCAGGGCTGCAGAGATACTATCCCTGGGCTTGAGGCCAAGGTCAAGTCTCACAGTCCTGTTCTGGATGAGTTGGAGAGAGCGGAGAGTAGTAGCAGGCAGATTTAGAAAGAGGCTGTTGAAGTAGTCTAGCCTAGAGGGAACCAGAGCTCTAGAGATAGTGAGCTTCTGGGGGAATGAGAGGAAAGAAAGAATACCTCTGAGGAGTGTGACTTCTTAGAGATGTCAGAGATGTGTGGAGAAAAGGAAAGCGTGGGGTTGAAGATGACCCTGAGGTTCTTAGCCTCACAGGTGGGAGCAGGTAGAGGGCCAAGGGAGGCTGGCCAGAGAGTGACAGTAAAAAGGAAGGTGCAGGAGTGCCAATGAGGAGGATCTCTGTCTTACTGGCATTAAGGCAAAGGTCGTTGGTGGCACACCACTGTTGGATTGCAGGCAGACAGTCAGATATGAGAGAGGGGTAACAAGTGGCAGAGGGGAGCCTGAAAACGAGCTGAGTGTCATCTGCATAGCACTGGAAGTTGGAGCAGAGAGCAGCAATGTGGTGGGCGAGGGGTGCTGGGTATTGGTTGAAAAGCCATGAGAGTGGTTAGACCACCAGTGGAGAGTGAGATAGAGGAACGTAAGGACCCAAGTTAGACCTGAGAGGGTCGATTGGAGAGGATTGAGGTCAGCCTTGCCAGGGCCTGATTAGCAATACCCAGGTTATCTTGGAGGCAGTTGAGCAGGATGGCATGGTTGACCATGTCAAAGGCAGAAGAGAGATCGAGTAGGATGAGGACAGAGGGGAGATTAGAATCCAGGTTGGAGAGCAGGTCTTCACGGATGTTCAGGAGAGCAGTTTCCATGCTTCTGGCTGCCTTGAAGCCAGACTGATGGTCATGGAGACTAACACCAGTGTGGAGGTTAAGCTTGGAGATGGCCAGCTTTTCCAGGAGTTTGCCCAGGAAAGGAGTGATAGAGATTGGGGGATAGTTAGCCGGCAGGAGAGGTTGGCTGTGGGATTCTTGAGAAGAGGATACACAAGAGAGTGCTTCAGGGTAGAGGGGAAGGCTCCAGTGGTGAAGGAGTGGTTGCAGAAGTTGGCCAGGGCAGGAGCGAGGGTATCAATATGGTCCTTGTTGGTTTTGGATGAACAGGGAAGAACCTGTTTTAACAAGATTGTTTATTCATAGATCGGTCTTGACTTGAGATCTCACCAGGGGAGGGCAGAGGAAAGGAAGAGAAAGAGGGAGGAGAGGCGGCTGCAGGAGAGCTGGAGGTAGCCGAGAGAGAAGTGGAAATAGGTGAAGAGGACGGGAGGGTGGACAGGATGTGCTGGGTTTTATAGATGAAGAGAGAAGCCAGCGCCGTGCAGAGGGCCTGGGAGGGGGCAGGAGAAGTAGAGACTGCAGTATGATTGGCCAGCTCCTTGCAGATTTTAAAGAGTTCGGCTGAGTTGTTAGATGCAGGTGTTAGCCAGCCCCACAGATCATGGCCCTCACTGTAAGGCCCTGTATGCTCCCTGTCCGCTGCTTGGTCGGGTCTGGGACGTCTTCCTTCACCCCTCACTAGCACGTGGGGCTGGTGCTCCTACACTCCTCAGAGTAGGTTGACTATCGGGACACTTCCACTCCACTGCACCATGGGTTAGTCACCTCTACCTATTAATGCTCCTACCCATCTGACTTTCCCACCCTCACTCCATTTCATATGGACTCGCACTCTTATTGCCTTCAGCTGTGCCCTGTGGTTGTACTGTGTTTTACCTTATCTACATTTCGAATCTAGCTGTGCCCCTGTGGTTGTACTGTTTCACCTTTTTGCTAAACTTCGAATCTAGCTGTTCCCACAAACTATTGCTATAAAATGTGCAAGGCCAGGGGATTGGTTTGCCTGGTAGCTTGCTTATATTCAGGGCAAGAGTGGGCGGATGTTTGCCACCATAGTGAAAATCAAAAGTTGGCACCCATGAATCCACAGTTTAATCTCCAAAAAACTCATGTCAGTGCAATAGAAGCATGTATTTATGATTAAACCATTTAACAAGCATGTAACCACTGTAGACATATATCCTGTGATAAAACACAAAGGAAGGGGCACAAAAATCACAGAGTATTTCTGTGGCAGTCCAACAAAAAAATAAACACATTTTAAAGAAAACTAGTGATTGTAGTTCGGAAATGTCTTTTGGTTTTTTTCTAGACAAGCGTAAGCTGCACATTTGGAAAACAATAGTGTGCCTAGGATGTAGGTAGCCCACTTTTAAAAGTGATGCCCCTTCCCTGACAGGCATGGCCCATTGATTCCTGTGGTGTCCCTTTGAGACCAGAAGAAAGAATATAGGCTAATAAAGCCTGCAAACGTGCAAAAAACAGCTGGGAAAGGAGCATCTTTAAGTCTCCTCGAAAGAGTTATTTGCCAAAGCGGGTAGGCCACCAATTAGGGTGGTTGGCAAAGCAGTCAAAAGAGACGCCTATGCTCCCATCCACCTTTTGGATAAATTAGTGGCAGATAGCATTTTGACACATACTCTGTAGTCTTTAAAATGTACCCACTTAACCATTGCATCAACAAAAAAAAACAGCCAAACTAATAACTAACTGAAACTTTAAAAAAACACATCAGGCGACCTGAAGGAATGCCTAGATCAAATTATGGCCTCTACCACAGAGGCAGCTCCTCCTAAAACCCTTGTAGAAGCCTTTAATTATACAATAGGTGGCATGCTGGACAGAATGGCTCCTATGAAAAACAAACTTGTTAGAGACAACACCACACACCCAAAATGGCACACACAGGAACTTACAACAATGAAGGAAAAAAAAGAAACACTGTGAGGAAATGGTAAAAAAAATATTAGAGATAATAAATAAAACAAGTTGGGGAGACTTAGAAAAAACATAGACAATTGCAATTTATGAGGCAAAAGGAAATGTATTCAACAAACAAATTGAGGATGCCAATAATCACCCAAAGAAGCTTTTCTTAATCATTAAAAACTTGGCCAAATCAGGCACCGCGGATACACCTTTCTGCCCATCCAATCAGAACTGCCTTATGACACAACAAGCTTTGTAAGCCAAAATAGACTGGGCCAGTTCCAAGATCAGATACGAGCTAGGTAAAAAGCAGATTACCATTCCTGCGGGCACTAATACTGTACCTACAGAGAAACATGCAGAGTTTTCCCTCGGTCCCATTACCTTTTCTGATATGACGAGCACATTGACTACACAACATTCATCCCAGTGCTCCGAAAATGTACTTCCACCTAATCCCATCCTAGAGCATGAAGAGATTTTTATCCCACTTCTCATCAGATGTGTCAATTTCTCTTTTTGAACAATTCAGGTTCCTGATTCCATAAAAAAAGTCACCATCACACCCCTGAATAAAAAACACATAAAGGCCAATAACAAATTGTAACTTTCTCTTTAAAATCCTAGACAAAGAGTGCCACCATGCAATTCCAGCTATTAGTGGAAACAACAGGCATTCTACACCCATGTCAATCTGGCTTTCATCCCCACCATAGCACTGAGATCACCCTTTTGGATCTCCAAACTCACATGCTAAGCATTACGGAGGGGTAAAACTAAAATGCTTGTCTTGTTAGACCTGTCGGCAGCATTCAACCTCCTGGAACAAGATCGTGTCTCTCGACCTCAAGAGACATCGGACTATTACCGGCAATTCCAACATTGGAGGACCCGGTAATTCCTCATTGAAAAAACCCATCCCCATTCCCATTTGAGCCCCCACAGGGCTCAATGGAAATGGGGAGGGAGCTAATAACGGGCCCGTTGATAACGGGCCCGTTATTAGCTCCCGGTCCCCTTGCGGGACCCGCTAAGGACGTCTGGTCTGACCAGACATTCTGAGCGGGTCCCGCAAGGCGACCTCGTAATAGGGCATCCCGTAATGAACCATGCTGGTCCCGTACCAGCACCCTTAATTACGGGAGTGGCAGGGTCGTAATGAGGCCCACTGTCTGCTGGGCACAGTCATTTCTATCCGACCGGAGCTCCAGAGTTTGCTGGGGTGACGCCTCCTCACCACCCACTTCTATTAGTGGTGGTGTCCCTCAGGGGGCCTGCATGTCCCCACTACTTTTCAATCTTTACATCAGGCCCCCCTGTGACCTCCTCGATGAGCTGAAAGTGTTCTTTATCAACTACACCGACAACACCCAATTGGTGCTCGAGCTCACAGGAGACTACAACCTTGACGCTAACATACTACAAACCCGCTACAACTGCATACAGTTCTGGATGAATAAAAACTGGATGTGTCTTAATGGGAACAAGACAGAGATACTGATTTTTGGTTCAGGGAAAAATAGATCTAAACTTGACAACAGATATCATGCTTTTGACATCTACGACTGCAGCATCCAAGTCTCTAAAAAGACCAAAACTCTAGGTTTCCACAAAGATGTTATGGTAAGCGCTGAGACTCATGTCTGCAAAACCATTCAGAACTGCTCATACTATCCGAAACTATTAAGAAACCATAGACCTTTCCTCTCGGAATGGCTCAGTTGCCTCGGCTAGCAATCTGCCCAGACTGGACAATGGCAATGCCCTTCAGTGAAGAATCAACTTCCGGGACACCAGTGGTCCAGGGATGAATATCAGTTTCTAAACCACCAATGAACCCCACACCTCTAGTACACCAGAAAGGATCAAAATAGATTGTAATACAATAGAATTATAAGACCTCCTTGTCCAATTTTTGGTAACGTAGACGGAACAGCAGGCTTTTCTCTGCAAGGTTGTGAATCATTGGCTAGTTGCAACACAGCGAAAATACAATTATTACCCAATGATAAAAGGGACTGTCCAGTGAGGGTTGTATTAACATATCTACTTTATTATTACTACAACAGACTGTTCTAGCACACTACAAATATGACCCACCCTGTAAAGAAACACAGAGGACAGACAATTTCACGAGGGAACGGGATGCACTCTGGATAGATACCAGGTGGGTAGGTTATTTGGTTTCAGCACCAAGGGGCAAAGGGTCATAACTGTTTCTAGGGGGCTTAGGAGAAGGCCCAGGGGGGCAGAACCACAATGTACCTGGTGCTGAAGAGGTTTCTGGTGCTTGACAGCATCGAGGTGGTTCCAGGGCTCCTTGCAGCCCTCGAGACAGAGTTAGTGGCGGGAGAACACTGCGGGTATCATGCGGCAGGCAGTTTGGCAAGCAAGGCTGGATGGATGGCTGCAGGCTGGCTGACGCAGTGGCTCAGGGCCAAGAATAGTTGTCTCTGTGCTGTTTGGCGTATCTGCAATGCTGGTCCAGGCGTATCGGACGGCTCTGGTGACTGTGGCGTGACAACAGTCAGCAGTGCAGCTGGATGCGGTTTGAGGACATGACTGTCTCGAAAATGTCCTTAAAAGATGGGCACTGGATGATGCTTGTGTGGCACTGATCCTAGCTTCTTCACAGGGCTTGTGTCGTCCTTTCAAGGTAGATGGTCCAAAGCTCAGGAGAGTGTTTGCAGGCAGCGGCCTTGTCCTTAGTTCAGATACTCTCCGGCACTTCCCACCCAGGAAGCCTGCTAGCAGAACCTACCAGGGCACGCTGTGTGCTGGCTGGGTACCGGTCCTGGAGCTGCTCGATGGGCCCTCTGAGTCTGGTATCTCCCTTTGTTCCCTAGGAGATGTTTAGGGGAGGGATCTTGCGTCCCTCTTGGAACTTCTGGCCTTCCTTCACTGGCAGAAGATGTTAGGTAGACTGTACCTTCAGCTCAGGTCCAAATGAGTCCTTCTTCTTAATCCTTTCAAAGTCGTCAGATGATCTGCTAAGTGAGGGGTTCAGGGGTTTTAAAGCCAAATGGGCCCCAGTTATTGGTGCAGGCTAAGCCTACCTTAATGAACCAATCCTACATCCCCACCAACAATCTTCTTGTTATGCATGAGGTCAGGACCAGGGTGCTTTACAACAGGACACATAAGGGGTGACAACATATCCCTAAGTCCCAACCATCTTCCTGTCTGTTGTAGATCAAAGGTCTATCTGGTTAACTGAGCCCTATGTGACTCTTGATTAAAGTGCATGTCTCCTTTGAAGTTTGTTCTGGGAGCCGACTTTCTGTCTCCATCAAATCACAACCTTCATCCCTCTGAAAGGGGTACAATGCAGGGACACCTGCCATGACTGCTGGACCCAGACAGGCCATTCACTGCCCTTCATACAGAGAGGTGGGAACTAGCTTCAAACTGACACATTGCATATGAAAGGGGTGTTAGCCATGCCTTCCTGTTGTCTCTTCCAGCAACTAAGCCTCTCCTCCAGGCTTGCCTTAATTATCTCATTAGTATGCACTGCCACCAGCTGGAGTAGACAAAAGGAATGCAGATCCATGGAGCCTTTGATATTTAAATTAGGCTTCTCTTGGCTGGAGGAAGGTGTGCCTTCCCCCTTCTTGGAATGCTTTGATATAACCGGGGCGGTCCCATTCCAGTTGAATATGACAGGGAAAGATGGCGCCTGTAGGCGGTGTCTTCCCGGAGTACACATGACCATGTGTTTTGTGCGGGAAGCAGATGAAATGGGGGCGGAATGACCGCATACATTTCTCTGAGGTTGGTCTCCCATCATTCATTTTCATTATTAAAAAATCTAAAAAGCCCAGGCGAGCCCCCTCACCCCATACGGATGGTTGAATGCCTCACACCTTCTGATTGGTGCAACGAAGAAAAACGTACACAACCTACGCCTGATCAAAATGAAGTCCAGAAGAGTACACATTATTCACTGTCGTCAAGACCTTTACTGGCTTCCGATCAAAGCCTGCCTACAGTTCAAGGCGGCCACACTGATCCACAAAACCTTATACGGCTCAGTACCTGGGTACATCAGATGTTTGGTATCTCCCTATGAACCTGCAAGAAAGCTGTGTTTCTATACCATAGCATTGCTGGAAAGTCCTAAATTTAAACTGGCAAATAGCAATGGAAGATCTTTTCGTACTGTTGCCACAAAGATCTGGAACTCGTTGCCACCAGATATCAGATCATTGAAGGATTACAACGTCTTCTGACGACAACTAAAAACTCTACTTTTCCACCAAAACTAGGTCAATCTGCCTGTCTGTCCCGTTTCTTTCTCGTTGTCACTTGTGTTCTCATAGGCGCCTCAATGCCTGCGGGCTTTTGGCACCTTAGATAAATGAATAAAAGAAATAGACAGCTCAAAAAACTGCAGGACCATTATAGATGGTCATCTGTTAGAGCTCTGTCCAGGCCCGCTTCTCCGAAGTTTATGCACACATGCCAATTTGTGTTGACACCAGCATAAGTGACTTCACAGAAAGGGAACTGCAAGAATCATCATTAGTCTTTGATACCTAGAGGCACCCTGGGAAGTGGCTTTAGCAGGGAAGGCATCATGGCCTTTTAAATGTTTCAAATTACAGGGGCCTCAAGCCTCAGGAGGGTCCCCAGCAACTGTCCCCATGTTGTCAGTCACTAGGCTTATAACAAAGCAATATATTCCTTTGTATGTTTAAAATTCTGGGACTTTACATGTGTGCTTTGCAGCACTCACCTTACAAACTGAGTTTGCTGGAGCCCATCTGGCTGTCACTTCCCTTGGTGTGTGCATATGTGTTACCATCTCGTTACCTTTTAACACTGGTTTGTTCACATCACCTACTTCCTGACAAGAATGATGTATAGCTTTTCAGAGGGCATTGAGCTTTCAAGCTCCCTGCTGGCTTACCGTCTCGTGTAATCGATGGCTATTAACCTTACATTTGTCCCCATTGTATTGTATGCACCCCACAGGTCCTCAGACAGTTTTGACCCAAGCGGGGGTCCCCCAACCATCATTTTGAAATGGGTCCCCAAACAACTTTGGATGGGTTTTAGAATAAGTTGCCATGAGTATGTTATGTGGCATATCATTTTGTGGGTGTCCAGTCAACTCGTCGACAAAAAACTGGTCGACTGCAATTTGGTCGACGCAATTTGGTCGAAAACCAAATGGTCGAATTTTTTTTTTTTTATTTATATATGTGTTTTGTGGGTTTTCGTTTTAAAAAAAAAAAAAAAGAAAGAAAAAAAAAGGGGTAAAAAAAAAAAAAAAAAAAATTCGACCATTTGGTTTTCGACCAAATTGATTCGACCAGTTGTCCAGTCGACCAATTGATTTCGACCAAATGACTGGCAACCCATTTTGTGGTGTGAAATACATGAATGGCACTATAATTGTATGTGAAGCAACTCTATACTCTTTAAACCGAACTGAACAGAATCACTTACATGGAATCCAGGTCAGACACAGTGAGATTAAATGATTTGCCCAGTATCACACACTTTGGTTAGGGGTAAAAATAGGATGTGGGCAATTTAAGCTGTTGAAGGCATATCTTTTCAGGTTTAGTTGATACACATATGTATTAAAGCTTTATTTAAAGAAATGCCTTGAAAATAATGCACACAACATAATAAACTACCATGTCATATGAAAGTAAACATACACTATAAAAATTGACATAGCAACAGCTTGATCAAAATGAGTTTGACTTTAGCTTTATTTTCCCTATCCTGAATGACATGATGCAAAGTAATATGATAAAAAAACAATCTCTCTAGGGTTTTAAACCCACTGTTATCTCACACAGCATGCTGCATTAAGCACCCTTTGCATTTCTCACACCCCCCAATTCACAATTCTTTAGGGACAAAAGTCCCTGCTAATAACCAACCTCCCTCCCATCAGTGCCTAAATGCTCACATTGTAATGCTGTGTCTGCAAAGCAATGTGTTAAGGTCCTCACAGCCCCAGCGAGAGCCTGTCTGCTGCCCACAGCTTCTGATATCACCAGGAAGTGTCAGCTCAGAGCTGGAAACAAGCACATTCGGGGCCTTTGTCGTCTTGAAGAGGGAGTCTGTAAAACAAGGGATACAACCCATCAATAGTCCTGCAAAATATGGGACGGTTGGCCACCCTACCTAATGGCAGAAAACAAATTAGAACCACTTGTCTGGTTCCCTCCCTGTGCAGTGCAATAAGTATTTGACAAGAAAGACAGCCTGCTGCCGGATCCTGATTTTAGTGACCAGTGCAGGCCCCACTGTGAAACAATCCCCAGAGACCAGGTTGTGCTCCCAGTGAGGGAGTTGCAGTGTCTATCCCTCCTTTTTAGTTTGGGCTATTAGGTGGCACTGAAATAAGAGCTTTAACATAAGAGCTTCAAATATGGGCTTTGAATGAGGGTCTGTAATTCTTTTCCAATGGAGATGACATTTGAAGAGGGATACACAGTTGTTAGGTTATTGAATTCCTTCCACTCCCTGCCCCTAGCCATGCTAATCCATATGGCTAAACCCACCCATTCCTGTCCATCTCGGAACTCTTTGAGCTCTTTGAGCTCTTCCATCGAGGACGCCATCTTGGGTGACTGTCTCTAAGGAAGCTCTGTGAAAGAAGCCAAAACTAGTAGCCATCTTTCAATAGGAAAGATACCATGCATCTTCCAAATAAAATGATACATAGAATCATACTTTGAATCATGTGAGTATAATCTTTTTTTAAATAGCTAAAGTAATTACTTTTGGCAACAGTCATTATTTCTGTCCTTTCTGCGTTTCATTTCCTTGTTTTTTTTAATATAGCTAGGGCTGTTGCTTGTCCTTTTTAAATCAGTTTTAATATGTATCAATGTCTTACAACACAAATCAGAAATGTTGTGATACATGTCATGTAGTGCTTGAACCCTTACTGGCTCAATGATTGCATCTGTTAGCTGAGAAGGGTCATGCAGATGCTTGCCCCGCATGGTCCCACAATCCAAATGGTTGTGCACGGCTTCACACATTAATTGTCTGGCTCACCCCACCTCTGTTTTTGTCCTTCACTGCATTCCCTTTCCATTGTTTTCCTTCCCCGCCGCTTTTAAACCAACTGTAAAGTGTTCAAATAAGAAACCTGCATTAAGACATGAAACCCCACAGTGCTCCTGTCAGAGAGGACCTTTAGCCCTGAGATCCTCTCCAACGAGAGCACTATCCTCTGTGTGTCTGCAGGATTTGCTCGCATTCTGTATTTCTAGCTGACTGCTGCCAGCATGAGCCACGTTGGCGACAGCGGGGAGCTAGAAATCTGAAGTGCCTATATGGTCATGGGATTTTGCTCGCACTTTGGATTTCTAGCTCTCCGCTGCCGGCAACGTGGCGCATACCAGCAGAGGGGAGCTAGAACTCCAAAGTGCGAGCAACATCCTGCGAACACACCAAGGACATTTCTCATGCATTTCGAGCACTATCCTCTGTGTGTTCGCAGGATTTTGTACATGAATCACATTGTAAACTGAAATGACAAATATATAAATACTTATGTGAAGCATAAATAGTATGTTTTCCCTATTGGGAATGGAAGAATCGAAGTATATGAATACAAAATGATGTCAGCCTAAATAAATCTTCTATGCATTATGCAGCTTTTCAGTCAAGTCATAAAGACACACACAAACAAAAATGTTTGGAAATGCTATCTCTTGGTAAACATCATGGGCCTTATTTGAAACATTGTTTTTCAATGGGAAAATCAATGTCAAAACTTCCAGAATCAATTAACTGCTTGTAGAAGTGCCTTCATTTACCAAGGGAGCAGGGGACGTCCCTGCAACCTCTCCCCATACATAATGTCACCATATATGTCGCCAATGGCTTTTCCCTGGCAACATTATGTATGGGGACATTATTACCTGATGCCCTTCTTACCACTTTGGAACTGCCATTTAAACATTCCACCAGCTTGAGAAATGTTAAGCAAGCAATTCTGTTTGTTTATGGCAATGTTGTCCTTGCTGGGTGGCTCCCCTTTTCTCAGCAAGTGAGTCTGTCGGCTAGGGAGGCTTTTCACCTGTTCTGAAGCGCCAAGACCACATAACAGAGATGCAAGCTGTGGCTGGTGAGTATTGCAGGTAGGGCAGGGAACCCCCGGGGACATGTTTGCAAGTTACGCTTGATTTTGTGTATCATAGAATAGCCACCTCCTTTATTCAAACATAATGGAGCTCAAACGTTCATCTTCTCCTCGCCCGCCGGTGAGCAAGTTGTGCCCCCCCACCAGGTGACTAGGAGTTCCCAATGGAGACATGAAGTTTAACCTCTTGTTGGGTCTTCACCTGAATTCGAACACCCCTCCAATACCCTCCGAGGGACAGTAGAACAGAATGCCAGTAAGTGTGCGGGCTCAGCTCCCGTAAAGTATTTTTGGGTCAGCCAAAGGTGGTTACTTGGCCATTCTGTGATGAAGCTAGGCTTTATGGCAGTTACATGTACTAACAAACTGCAGTGAGACTTGCGCATCTTCCAATGTCCCCCCACCCCAATCTTATTGGCTTGCTTGTGCAGCAGTGGCCTCTGGTGTAGTGCTTTCCTGGAAGGCCAACTTTTAAAGCAGGCGCAACATGCATCTTGTTTTCTCCTTTGCAGGAGAACAATCAGGCGCTCAGGGTTGCTTTTGTCCCAGTCAGAAGGCATCGCTGGCCAATCTGGAGGTTTGCCAGAATTTTAGGCTCATGTCCAACTCACTAACACCAGGACAGGAATCCCCACACTATCTCTGCACCTTTGCTGCTGCTCCAAGGCTGCACCTCAATAAGTGGACATACATAGATCAAGGACAACCAACATTGGACATTTTTAAGTGCATGTAGGCAGTATGGTGGGCGAGCTGCGCTTTGGATGTGACCATGATTGGTGAAGTGCCAGAGTGGAGACAGAGAAAGTGAGAGGCAGAGTGAGGGGAAAATGTTGTGTTTGCTAGGTCTGCATTGAGCGAATACTGCTGACTGAGCACAGAATGGAATCTATAGGTCACATGTTTCAATCCCATTGAGGTGAAATCTTGATTTCATCCATCCGTGATTGACCAGAATTAGGACAATCACATTTCGGGATTTTTTTTCTTTTTAATAGCGCAGATCTTTGCTTTGTAAATCACTTTTAGAATTCATACAAGTGCCTACCAGGAACGTGCCAGAGTAAATTTTGTACTTGAAGTCCGCTGCAGTAGGGAACTGTGTTTTTATCAGGGTCTTGCTGGGCTGCTGTGCTGACTGGGAAGCAGACTACATCTCCCAGCAGCCTTGTAGTCCCAGCTGTTACATAGCCTGAAACCCGGCGCAAACGCGCCGGCGCAAAGGGGGCAAGCCGGTCTGTGCCGGTCCGTGGCCGGATGTGTCGGCGTACGGGGGTAAGCTATTTTCGCCCTTTTGGTCAGTCATTCCTTATTGTGATTCTTTAGGGCGGCTTTATCGCCTCACAGCCAGGGTCCATAGGGGAATCCTACCTGCTATATATACCTGTCACATAACATTGGGAGCAACGTAGGTAAAGTGCTGTCATTGGTTCATATTAAAGCCTCAGCCAGCTAAGGAAGGTCTCTACCTGCATATGCAAACAAGATCGCAGGAAGGGGTGGGGGCTATAACTAACGAGATGGAAGGGAAAATGAACATTGAACCAACACAGGGGGGTTTGGGGAAGTTTCTGGACATCAATATTGGCTTACTCAATACACGCTCCTTAACTAAACACGCGATTGACATCAAAGACATGATTAGCTCCAACAATTTTGACATCTTCTGTGTAACAGAAACTTTGCTTAAAGACCCAGTGGGGCCTGCCTGCGAGCAGGCCATACCAGATGACTATACTATTTACTTTGACAACAGACTGCAGGGCAGGGGAGGTGGGGTGGCAATCATTGCAAAAAATAGCCTCAAACTTTTTAAAGTGAAACTGGGATTCAGTGGATGTGAAGCTTTGCACCTCAAACTGGTGCTTTCACCTAATAACTGCCTCAATCTAATAGCTATATACAGACCACCGGCACTGGTCTCAGACTTCTCACTGGAACTCTGTTCATACCTAAACACGCTAAGATCTGTTAACGTATCGGCGGTCATCATGAGAGACCTGAATCTATGGCGAGGGAATAAGAAGGACAAAGGAGCCATCGCTCTGGAAAAAGCACTGAACAACCTAGATTTTAATGTACTCAACAAGGATCCCACTACCCCTCAGGGTAACCAGTTAGATTGGTTGTGTGGATATAACATATCCCTGCAAGACTGCAGAACCACACCATGTATCTGGAGTGATCATTTCTTGATATCGGCTAACTTAAAATTGCCTTCATACGCACATAAGTATAACCCGCATATTAAAATAGCTACTAGAAATTTCAAAAAGCTAAATAAGCCACAGTTAAAGACATGCACTGACAAAATACTGAGTTCCTTTCAGGATCACGACACATGTGTTACTCTTCTAGACAAATATAACAAGCATCTTCTCGAGCTGGTGGAGTCTGAAGCACCCCTTACTACAAAGCTCGCTAGGAAAAACAACAACAGCCAGACATGGTTTACCCCAGAGCTCCACTCTCTGAAGAAGGAAAAACGGTCCTTGGAAAGAAAATGGTCCATAGATAAATCTGAGGTTAGCAAAAATGAATGGAAAAGCAAAGACAAGGAATATAGGGACAACATTAAGACAGCTAAGGCTGAATTCTTCAACTCTGAAATAGAGCATGCAGACAACAAGACCAGCAAACTCTTCAATATTCTGAAGAGTATTGAAAAACCTGCGTCCCTCACTCCTCCTTTTATGCCCACAGAGGCAGATTGTAAGACGGTCCTAAATGCTTTTCAAGCCAAAACGGAAAAAGCCAGACAAAATATTATTAAGGCTAGATCCTCCGCTAAACAGGATTTGCCACCCACACAAATGAGGGCAACTGTCAGAGAACAGCATTTCAAATTTGACCCCATTTCGGAGGCAGATATGCTTGAGGTGCTGAATAATATGAATCCTACTACCTGTGTAGAAAACATCCTACCTCCTAGTATCATCCTCCCACATAATGACATTTTTGCTCCTGTCCTTCGGAGAATAGTGAATGCATCTTTCCAAGAGGGCACAGTTCCTAGAGATCTGAAGAAAGTCACTATCACAACGCTTGTAAAAAAAGCTGCCTTGGATCCCAAGGATCCAGCTAACCTTCGTCCGATAACTAACTCGAACTTCATACTTAAACTCCTAGACAAGGTCGCAACACAGCAACTTCAACATTTTGTAGAGAACCAGGAAGTTCTGCACCAGCAACAGTCAGGCTTCAGGGCGTCTCACAGTACAGAGACAGCCATGCTGGACCTGCAGAATCAGATGCTGAGTTTGCTCGATAAGAACAAGTTAGGGATGTTAATGCTCCTTGATCTAAGTGCCGCTTTCGAGCTAGTGGACCACCATCTACTCATCAAGGCACTTAGAGAAAACGTGGGATGCTCCGAAGGAGCCCTGGACTGGCTTTTGTCATTTCTATCTAACCGCCAAGCTAGAGTCCACTGGGGTAACAGTTTTTCTGATCCCTGTGACATCCTATTTAGAGTTCCCCAAGGTGCTAGTTTATCTCCCATGCTATTTAATATATATATGCTCACTTTGTGCAGCTTATTGGTGGAAGCAGGTGTGTCGTTCACGAATTACGCGGACGATACCCAACTCATATTGGAACTCGGGGGCAGACACCACGCCATGGACAGCGAACTGATCGCCAGGATTTACAAGACAATAGATGACTGGATGCAGGCAAACTGGATGTGCCTGAATGACTCAAAAACCGAATTGATGCTGTTTGGTTCCAGCCGCCAGCTGGTAAATTTGGGGCCTGAGTACAATTCTTTTCAAATTAAAAATGCCACCATCCTGGTGGCCCCTACAGTGAAAACACTGGGTATGATGGTCAACTCTGCGGTCGACTCCCATGCCCAGACCAGCTACCTGCAAAAAAACACGGCGTATTACCTGAGATTAATGAAAGCTATCAAGCCGTTCCTTAACGAAGGTAATATGGCCACGATAGCCAGAGCCATTATTCTATCACGGCTTGATTATGGGAACGCTCTGTTGTTGGGGGCCTCTTCCAAGGACTTATCTAGCTGCCAAGTGATCCAGAATAATGCGGTCAGGCTTGTCAAGAACTTAAAGAAGAAAGATCACACCACAGCAGATAGACTATCACTGCACTGGCTCAGGGTAGAGGAGCGTATCAAGTTCAAGGCCCTCTGCTTGGTGCACAAGTGCTTCTACGGCTCTGCGCCGGTTTATTTGAAAAAGAGCCTAGTGCCCTATATACCAAGGAGAAGTCTACGCTCGGAGGGAAAATGTCTGCTGTCCGTCCCTAACTTCAAGCTGAAATCTGGCTTGGGCAGATCATTCTTGGTGATGGCCCCCAAATTATGGAACAGCATGCCTGAAGCGGTGAGGTCAGAGGTAAACCACCTTACCTTCAGGAAGCACCTGAAGACATACCTCTTCAGATGAAGAGGCTGGGGAAAGCAATGTTTCGGGGTCCCTAATAGGCCGCAGTGTTCGTTACTTTATGTCTGTCTTGTTATTGCTGTATTGTAAGTGCAAGCGCCCTGATGCCCACGGGCTCCCGGCGCTATACAAAATAAAATACATACAAACATACATACATATAGATCTGAAACCTATGTTTTTCTTGCAGGCGCAGCAGCAAACGCTCTTTTGGTTGCTAGCTTATCTTGCAGCCAAGCAGAGCCCAGAACTGATTACTTGAAGTTGCGGGCACTTCCATTTTGGTGCACTTAGTTGCTTCTCTTCGGATTGTGTGAGTACTGTATGTTGGAGATGACACAAAGCTTGTAGGCTTTGGTTATTTGCTCACCCATTGATTGATCATGTGTAAAAGTAATAGGCATTTCAAAGGCACTGCTATAAGATGCCCACAAATCCCAAAAGCCCAAACTGTTGGCATTGCCAGTGCTTGTTACTCCTTGATTTCCCTTTCACCTGTGGTGTTCCCAAGGGCTTCCATCTATCATCCATTTTCAGCAAACTCTATATTGAGCCCCGTGCTGTTCTTAATGTGAATTATTGGCTTTGCTTTTTATGGCTATGCTGATGACACCCAGCTTGTTATTGGCCTGGATGAAGCATATTACCACAATGATGGTATCAGAGAATGTAAAGGTTTTTGTTATAATATGGTTTATTTGGGGCCCACTAACCATGGCCTTTGGCCTGGCCTCTGTACTTGTTGCACCAATATGTTGCTTTGTCATCCACTAAGCATGGCCTTCGTCTTTGGCCACTATGCATGTTGCACAAATATGTTTCTTTGGGGCCCACTAGCCATGGCCTTCAGCTGTGGCCACTGTACATGTTGAACCACTACGCTTCTTTGGGTCAGCTAGCCATGGCCTTCGCCCATGACCAGTGGCCGCAGCCAAACCAATAGGCCTTTTGAGGCCCACTAGATACAAAGGAACATGTGCTTGTAAAAGAAAATGTGTCACACAAAAAGGGGGTAATGGGATAGAGACAAGGAGGGAAGAGGCAGGGGGAATACTGGGGGAATACTGCAGGTTTGGATTGCCACTGCATGAGTGGTTCACTGCCATTATTGGGGAAATATCGGGGGAATACTGCAGGAATCAGCAGAGAGTGCAGATAAAGGAAATATTACACCTACAGTGACCACATCTACTAGACACAGGTAAAGGGTCTATGTGCCACTGGATGCTGGGCTTCAAAGAAACATATTAATGCAACATGTAGAGTAGCCACAGCTGAAGGGCATGGCTAGTGAGCCCCAAAGAAACCAATTATTGCAACCTGTATAGTGGATCCCAAAGAAACATATTATGGCAACATGTAGAGTGGCCACAGCTGAAGGCCATGGCTAGTTCTCCCCAAAGAAACCTATTGTTGCAACCTGTACAGTGGCCACGGCTGAAGGCCATGGCTAGTGGGCCCCAAAAGACACATATTGGGGCAACATGTAGAGTGGGCATGGCCAACAGCCAGGGCTAGTGGCCCTCAAAGAATTCTTTTGGTGCATCATGTAGTGGCCACTGGCTAGTGAGCCCTAGAGAAGCTTATTGGTGCAATATGTACAATGGCCATGTTCGAAGGCCATGGCTAGTGGGCTCCAAAAAAACGTATTTGGGCAACATGTACAGTGGCCAAAGCCGATCACCATGGGTAGTGGACCAAAAGAAACCTATTGGTGCACCATGTACAGTGGACACGGCCAAAGGCCATAGCTAGTGGGCCCAAAAGAAATGTATTTGTGCAACATGTACAGTGGCCAAAGCCGAAGGCCATGGCTAGTGGACCATAAAGAAATGTATTGGTGAAATATCTCACGAGATTCCCTCAGTATTCCCATGATAATCCCAACATTTCTGAACCGTAACTGCTTCCCCAGACCACCACAGCTTTCCAATTTCACATGGTATTCTCTTTCCCCCTGCCTACCTCCAGCCTAATGCCATTGCATCCCTTTTCTTCCTCCAAGTAGCTATTTAAGCACTTTTTTTCATTTTCACATTACTCCGGTAATAGGTTATATCGAGCAAAAATAAAAATGGTTGATTTTCATTTCTGAAACTCCTCTCTGATGCAAAACACCATGGGAGATGTAGCTGTATTTTGGGAGCAAGGGGCACCCCGATCCGCATTGAAAATGTTATAAATGTGTGGCTGGAATAACCCCAAACCTGTGCAAGAAATTAAGTCAACGCTTCGTTCTCAAGCTATTTCTTATTTGGTCCAAATCCGCAGAGCAGTTTTGGCACTTTAGCTTTACCAAATTTGGACTTTTTCTCTATGGGTAAATTAATGGGAGTAGGCCGAACACAGTGTTTTTTTGTTTCTTAATAACTTTTTCATTTTTTAACAAATAGTTTCCAAAATTTACAGTTTGAGGGTGTTGGGGCAAGCATGAAAATAACAGCCATATCCGTCCTGAAAATCAAAAGTTATTAGCAATAACATTTTTCGGATTTCTTATGACTCAAGGCTATCACCTTAACTATAGGGTGGATATGTTGAAGCTGCTAATCCCATAGGAAGAGCGCTTTTTGGGTGGCTTATAA
This sequence comes from Ambystoma mexicanum, assembly GCF_040938575.1. Lineage (NCBI taxonomy): Eukaryota > Metazoa > Chordata > Amphibia > Caudata > Ambystomatidae > Ambystoma > Ambystoma mexicanum. The sequence continues at coordinate 790,997,383 of NC_090928.1, read as the reverse complement.
CTTCGCCCTCCCTGCAGAAAAAGTATATGTCCCACTCTGAGATTTTTTGCAAAGTTTGGTGAGGTTTCGTCCAGGAGTGGCAAAGTTATAGGGGGGTCCAACATTTCTTTTTTTCCCATAGACTGAATGGGGAGAAAACTTTGCGCACGCCTACAGCCCAAACCGCTGGACGGATTTTCTCCAAATATGCGGGAGGAGCAGCGGCTTGGTCCCGAAAGTGTGCTTTTGTAAATTTGCTGAAAGTCCGTCCAGTAGGTCTCAAAAAATTAGTGATATCTATGTCTGCTCCGTGGACACACTTCCCTGTTCGCTCCGCGGGCAGGACACTGATTGACTAATGCGCTCGCGTCATGTCCGCAGACATGTGACGCGTTCGCTGATTGGATGGTGAAGAGCGTGAAGTGCATCAGATTGCTCCGTGGGCCCGCCATCTTGGATCCGCCAACAGTGCGGCAGCGAACAGAGGCAAAATGCTGTTTTGGGAGTGTTTTGGTGTGCAAGAGTGCTTGGGGAGATTTGGGGAGTAAGAGATGGGTCAAATACTGTATTTGTTTAGGTGGCAGGTGCTACTGATGTATTTGCCATGCCCGCGCTGTCCGGGATGTCCGTAATTAGTGAAAATGAGGGGAGTCCTAAGGACAGTATTCCCGTCTGTGCTGTCTGCAGGCAAGTTGAAACTGTTCTAAAGACATGCAGGGTGTCCGCGGACATAAAAATTGCCCATATGCCAGAGTTAAAATGTTTGATTATATGGCTGTGATATGCTGCAGTGATTGTGGCCAGGGCCTAGAGTCTTGGGTGCATGGCCGCAGGCCGTAGGCCATAGGCCATACACCCAAGACTCTAGGCCCTGGCCACAACCACTGCAGCATATCACACCCATAGAGCACACCCATAGAATCAAATATCTATCAAATATTTGCAAATCTAAAGTTTGTGTACTGTTTGATTTGTATAGTTTGTATGTGAAGTGTTGGCTACGTTATGTCATTAAGATTGTAGAGTTTGGTAACAAGCACTGCAGTATAACATATCCATGGAAGTAAACATTTTGTATTGTGGTGCATGGTTAGATGTTTGCTTCAATGGTTCTGTTATGCAGCAGTATTTATGCGTTCTATTATGATATACTTACTGTTTGATTTTTTTGAGATTGGATATATTTCTTTCATGAGTTGGGTAACTGGAGCACATATTCTTTTTCAATTTCTGTGATAAAAGAAAAGAGCATGTTATTGTGTGTATTTCATAAAGACTTATTACATTGCATAATAGACAGTTCAGCTTTTTTTCGACCCTTATATTTAGTAGTTTACAAACCAGTCTACTGTGCAATTTGCTCAGTTTCTGTGCTTGTTTTTCAAATCATTGGGTCTGTGGGAAAAAAACTTTTGTTATGCTGCAGTCTATGGGCCTCATTATAAGGCTTGCACTGCCGGAATGAAGGGGGCCGGTACGGGACTGGCCCCCTTCATTCTGGCAGGGCTAATTACAAGCTTCCCATCGCAGGACCCGGATCAGGCGTCTGGTCAAACCAGACTATTTTTCCGGGTCCCGCTAGGGGAAGAGGGAGGTAACACCGGGACACACATAATGTGCCCATTGTTACCTCCCTCCCCATTCCCATTGAGCCCTATGGGGGCTCAAATGGGAATGGGGAATGGTTCCTTCAAGGAGGACTTATCGGGTCCTCCTATGTCGGAGTAACCCGGTAAGTCCCCATTGCAGGAACCCGGTAAAGGAGACTGGTTTGGAGGCAGCCATGGAGCTAATAGCCCCATGGCTACCTCCAAACTCGTAATGAGGCCCTATTTGTTTGTTTGTTTGTTTTCAATGTTCACTTGTTGTTTCTGGCTAATCTTCTATCTGTTGGCTTGTTGCAGATTTTCGGAGCAGTTAGATACCTGTTGGCATATTCTACCTGTCTATTTTTTGTTATAATTTAGTGGTATTATTTATCTGTTTGGTTGTTGCAAAATCTTGGGGCAGTTAGATACCTGTTGGCGTATTCTGTTTATTTCTTGTTATAATTTAGTGATATTCATTTATCTGTTTGGTTGTTATAGAATCTTGAGGCAGTTAGATACCTGTTGGCGTATTCTAACAGTTTATAGTTTTTTAATTGAAGTTTTGTTAATGTTTAAGTACAGATTAGTTATAAAATTTTGCTTTTAAGAATATTAAATAAGCCTTAGTAAGATTTGCTGGTAATCTCTACTTTAGAGTAATGGTACTATCATTACATTTGAACCATCTACATTTCTCTTTTATATATGCAGTGTAGTGACCTGCATTGGTTGTGGCTCCTGCCTGGTATATTATACCTATTGTGAAGGTTTTCTTACCAAGTTTTACTTGACCATGTGTGAATCCAGTCAGCTTGCAGTTGTTTTTGGTACCATCTGCATTGTAAAGTAGAAGCATTAGTATTACGTATTTACTATGTGTTTGTATCAGTAAGGTGGAGAGATTATCTGAATTGCAGGCAGTACATAATCTACCATGGTTTGCATTTTGTACAAGTTGCTGAAATCGAATGGATTCACAATTAGGTATGGATACATACACAAAACGCTCATTAGGGATTTGTTCCTGTGCCACATTGTTGCAGAGAGTGCATGTATGTTTCCACATGTATGAAATCTGGAAGATTTCATTTATAGGTATGTTTTTGTTTTCCAGTACTTGTAGTAAGTACATTAGAAATTCTTGTGCATCTTCTTGTGAGTTTATAGTGAATTACACCATTCGAGCTCAGTAGTCCAATTCTTGTCTTATTCCATGAACGCTATACGTGTTGTCAGGATTGGTTGTTGCGTTTCTATGAAGGACTAACATTTGCAAACACAATTGATCTGTACTGTGTAAGTAAATGTTGTCAACAATTGGTTGCAATTGAAATAGAATATTCATTGCTACATTTACGTAGAAACTTACACCAGTTATATTTGAACATTTGAATGGACCAGATAGTTCTGTGTCCAAGTCATTTTTTTTGGGTGTGTTACTTTGAGTAATAGGTTCTTCTTTGGTTGTGGTCATTGATGAAGTATTAGCTTCTTTTACCCTCTTTGGAGGATTTGCAGTGAGATCATGTTGCATTTCTGTTTGAATTAGTTTTCTTTTACAAGGTTTTCCTTTTTGTGGACAGGATATGTTTTTAGATGGGGGGTGTATAGTGAACGTAGTCTATTGTATTCTAAAATCAAGGAATATCAGCGTTTACTTTACTTGCATCAAAGTTGATTAGAAATAGACCGTCAAGTGTACGTAAACGTGATAGTGCTACGTAGCTCATGCCTTCTTTAAAGACTGTGTTCCCAATATCTATCAATTCTTTGTCTAGGGTAATACCTTGTGATTTGTGAATGGTGATTGCATATGCTAGAGTTAGAGAAAATTGTTCTCTGCGTACATGTATGTCTTTGAAGAGAAGGAATCAAGCTGTTGAGCGCCCTATCCTTTTTACTTCTGAAAGTTTGTCAAACAGAATGTTGACAAACTGAATGTTGTTGTCACGTGGGTATGTTTGAAAGCCAACAACTGTACCCAGTGCTCCATTAACTCGCCCTTGCTCCACGTCAAAGTTACGTTTAAGCATTACTCTACAGTTTAAGGATAATTTTAATATTTTCTCCAAACCAGCTGTATTGGAGATAGAATTTTCTAAGGTATTTACAGGGTGATTCATGGAATAAATGTTCGCCGAAAAGAGGAGTGCAAGCGTGAAAATGGCAGCGCAAGCATGAAAATCGCAGCGCACGCGTGCCAAAGCCGCGCACATCGATTTATGGAATTCAGTGAGCGTGTAAATCCTCGGATGTGCGCTAAAATCGTGGATGGCACATGCAGGCGCACACGTAATTAAACGGCGTGCCCTACGCGCACAGGGAAAGTGCACATAGTGCAGCACACAAAACAAAAGTTGGCGGAACACGGGGCATAACACGCGGAATGGGAAACAACGCGTGAAAATGTGGGCGTTACGGGGGAAGTACAGGAGGTAAATGCTTGCAACGCCCAAACGCACGCCAACAACACGTATTCATGGAATCGAACAAGGGAAAGGTGTGCACCAAAAAAGACGCGCTAATCTGGAAACACGTACGCCAACAGGAAGCTGTCGTAAGTGGCCCCGCGCAGCATAAAAGTGCATGCAAACAACAAACAAGCTCAGACGCAGTGATGAATATACCGTTCCTCGCAGCAGTAGTCGTGGGACACCGTAGGAAGAGGAGAATAGCCAGGCCCCACATTTCTTTACCCAGGACTACTGAGCCCCTTGGAAAAGGTGTACTGCACTTCTTGGTTACTGGTTCATTTCAGCGGACAAGTACCATAGTGGGGGGGTGTCACAGGCCATGCAGTCACGCTGCCTACACCAGGTATTGGCCATCATGACTGCACGCCCCACAGTCCGCAGGCACATATACATGCCCAGAACACCTGCAGAAAGGCAGGCTGTTGTCCAGCAATTTTACGGGGTGGCACACTTCCCCAAAGTCCTAGGTGCCATTGATTGTGCCCATGTGGCTCTAATTCCACCCAGAGCCACTGAGCACATCTATCGAACTGCAAGCACTGGCATTCCATCAACGTGCAGGTTGTATGTGATGCCAAGGGAATCATCACCTCAGTATATGCCAACTATCCAGGGTCCAGCCATGATAGTTTCATAATCAGAATGTCACCCCTAAACCGGGACCTGGAAGCTGGCCGGCATGGCGACACATGGCTAATTGGTGAGTATAAATGCCTCTGCACATGTATGTATGTCAGAAACTGAGAAATGGGAAAACCCCACTAATGACAACCATTATCACCTCCCCAGGGGACACTGCCTACCCTCTGAGCACCTACATGATGACGCCAATTCAGAACCCAACCACTCCACCCGAGGTAAGATACAACACAGCCCATATTGCAACCCGGGGCATAGTGGAGCGCACATTCGAGGGGCAGCTGCTATATGCGCCCCCAGTAGTCTGCAGCATCATAGTGGCAGCATGTGTCCTGCACAACCTTGCAGCCCACCGGGGCGTGCCGGTGGACAGGGTGGTGCCCTCACATCCCCAACCACATGCACGGCCGCTGCGCATGGGAGGTGAAAGGGCACGTGGTGAGGCAGCGCTTACCCAGCTTGTGTCAAATTACTTCACCCAAAATCCCACCCCTGCGTAGTGCACACAGGCCTGGCACATACCAGCTGACAATCAATGATGATGACAAAAGGGACAGTCAACTGTCACAACCATAACAGCCTGAGATTGTTCACCTGGAAGTGTTACATTGTGTGCATCTCTACCTACTTAAAGACACCCAATGCAGTGTCACAAAAAGACACACATTCATGCAGCAGAAATGACTACCCCCTTGCAAAATACCACATCAAAATAGTACCATGTCACCCAACCCCTCTCCATCTCAGCTACCCAACACACCATGGCATGGCATGCAATGTGAAAGCAACCAAATGAATGCACAACACATGACACAAGTGTCACAAAGTGCACTGCCCCTAATGTAAACAGGCCACAGAATATATGCACTCAGCAATCAATAAGAAACAGCACACATGAACAAATACTTACCAGCAACACAAAACATCAGTTCAGGATGAAACCGTGTCAATATATGACAGTAAAAAATTGAAGTAGTGCAAGTCTCACAACCTGACTAAGGCAGCACATCGACCCCTTCCAACTGCAGAGTGTTGCTGTCAGGCAAATGTCCAGTGGACTGCATACAACATGAAATGCATCTGCAAAGGAGGCGGCCTTGTGAAGACATGAAGAACCTAGATGTATATAAGGAGAAAGACATGGATGCACACACACATATCAATACACCATGCAGTGTACAATCCAACAACAATCCCCACTAGGGATGTACACACAGTTTTGAATACAGACTGCCCACACAACTAATGGGAGCCCAATGTCACTGTGTAAGTTACTGTCACTTGGTCACACCCTTTGCAAGCCCATGGAAAGGGGAAGCAGGAGGGGTGTGTGTGTCAGGAAACCAAGCATCTAACCCAAAGACAGGACAAGCCTGCATGTGCCCAGCTGGAATACACAGTGGATGCACACGGGAGCCACACAAAGCAACACACTGTAAAAAATATATATATATAAATAAAATAAAATCAAAAATGGCTATGTGTGGACCGGGGGGGGATGCCACCCAGAAGGTTCGAGGTACAGGGTGCACCCCAACACCCACATGCGTGGATGTTGAGAAAAAGAAAATACCTCCATGGGCTCATGGCCTGCACGGCTACGTTATGGGTGGGAGAACTGCTGTCGCTCTCTTCACCCTCTGCTGCTACATCAGGAGGTGGCCATGATATGGGAGGCAGCCCACGCAAAACCCTGGTATGGTCCTCCATGGCAGCAAGCATGCGGATCTGGAAGGATTGGTTCTGCAGGATGATGGTACGGAGATCCCCATGCAGCACCTCACGGGTTGCCCGCATTTCTGCCTGCATGGCCTCGCGTGATGCCCGGATCTCTGCACGGGTTGCCTGGAGCTAAGCTGAGAGTGAACGTGTGAGCTGCTCCAGCTGCTGTTCTGATCTAAAATTCCGGGAAGCCTCAAGTTCACCCAGAGTATCTCTGAGGAACCCATGTTCTAACCTCAGGGCTTCCCTGTGGGCCTGTGACTCTACAGATATGGCTTTGCGCAGAGCCTCTAGTCCAACCCGTCGATCCTTGTTGGACGCCAACATGTCCTCCCTGTGTGAGTGGCAAATGGAGTCTGTTACCTGCTGCTGGAGCTCCATCTGCCTTTCAGGGGGGAGAATGGAAGTGGCTACCCTATCCATTGCCTGAGCCATCATTTCACACAATGCCCCCGGTTGTGCTGCAATACTGTACATGGAGTTCTCCCACACTATTTTGTCTGGTGGCACACGCCACCGCGTTGACGGGCACCACACCTGTTTGGGGCAAGGCGATCTGCACCTTGCTGTGCTGGCCTGCCTGAGGCTGCAGGACTGCATTCCTCCTTTGGTCTGCTGGCCCAGGAACAGGAGCAAATATTGTGGAGTGTGACCCTGCATTCGTAACCGCCAAAGGAGGACTTAAAAACACTGAAATCCCCATAGAGGGGTCTACCCCGGTGCAGGTGGGTTGGACAGAACAGCATCCCTGCCAGAAACACTCACCTGCGACAGCACATATGTCTCACTGTCCGATTCAGCACCTGATTCATAGAGGTCTGCGGAGGTGCACCCAGAGACACCCCTGGACAGCATGGTCTGTAGGACAAATGGGTTTTCACCCACCACCACCCCACGTCCTCCAGTGGTGCCCGGTTGTGGCTGTGATTCCTCCTGGGTCTGCAACATCTCGTCCTCCTCAACAGCATCAAGTGCCTCATCACCTGCAAAAACATGAAAGATAACAAATGGAAACAGGCATGAGCACCATAGCACACGCATAGGCCTGACGAGGCAGAGATCCAGTACATAAATTACACATGTCCCATATGACTATAACCCTGGCATGCATGCACTGTCAATGAGTTGGAAGGGGAAGCAAGAAGCAGACACTGAGGACTCCAAGATGGAAAAGCAACACATGTGCTGCATGCTGGATAGCACTGGCATCACACATTAGCCTGTCCAATACACATACATGACACATGCCAGCACACAGATGGCACGTAGCATAGCCATGGTACATTTGACAAGTACAGCCATGTGGTAGGAAATAAGTACTGTCACCCATACATCTGAGATGGACATCATGAGATACAACATGCAAAATAGTGTGACAAAACTCGCATGTGCCACACGCTGCAACAGATCCAGTGTTCAATTATACAGTGATGGCAGGCAGATGTATACATCAATGGTTGGTTACTTCAACATGACAGAAGACAACAGTCATGTTTAACATTCAAACAGGGCCCAAAAATGATTGTGTGCAGGCCATTACTCAATCAGCCTGAATGGTTAGATCATTCCCATAACAAGGTAATAAATGTGGGCCATTGTGGGGTGTAATCTATGAGAGAAGTATATCACATTTGTGGCGGTAGGGCAGAAAAATGCGTTGTAAAAATGGCAAGGATTGAAACAATCAGGCTGAATGAACAGGAAAACATTTTGAACAATGTTGTTGCAAGATGACAGTTGAAGGGCAACTGCAGTAATCTGGTGCAAAGTGGCTACTGTGGTCAGAAGGGATACTGTCATACCCTGCCCCCTGCAGCCTCCTCACCCTGGCTACTTGGGGCAGCAGATGACATTGCTGCCCCAGATCGACGTGACCTGGTGACAGCAACTTTCACTGCGACACGTGGCTTAGACTTGGTGACACGGAAGTCAGTCTGGGAGTCATTCTGTGCCAGTTCAGTTGACAATATGGGCCGGTTTAACAAGGGCTGAGCTGGGATGGTGTCAGCTACATTTCCCACAACCATTGGGGGGGCATAGGTGGCCCCGATTGGTCCTCCACACACTGCCCTCTTGGGCCACACTGCACATCCTGGCCACGTCCCCTACCGCGCCCACCTTTTGGAGGTCGGCCACCTTTGCCTCCCTTACTACTTGGTCGCCTATCAACAATGGCACTGATGTTGTTGTGCGTATGGGAGTTGCAGTAAACAATTGTCCTCGGCAATTGGGGTAAAAAGGGTAGGTTACTACACATGTGCAACGTCACTTAGGCGCCTACGCGCTAAGGGCCTTTCCTCCAATCACACGCAGTGACACCTGGACGTGCAGTTTTTTCACGTGTACAATAAACATGCACCCGTGTTGTGGGAAACGCCCGCGCGCGTAACGTCACAGACGCGCTTACGCGCTAAGGGCCTTTCCTCAAATTTCACGCTGACGTGCACTTTTTTCACGTGCCAAATCACTTTGTATCAAGCTGGCCACGTGACAACACACGGAAGACCACCCTCCTGCCCAGAAAGCCATTTTCCTGCCCGCAGACCCTCAAGCACGCTCCCACCTGCATCTGCTGCTGCCTGCCTGCTGCCCACATGCCCTGCTATTTGGTGCCTGCACGTCAGCCATCTGCAGGGGTGCAGCTGCTGTGACCACCCCTGCTGGAACTGAAGACTCCCGACTGGGATACCATCGTTCCACAGCCCAGCCCAGCCCCAGGACCCAGTTACCCACCCACACCTGCCTCTGGGGTTGCCATGTCGGACACAACACCATCTGGCACCACTGGCAACCCGCAGCCAGAGAGGCTGAGGGCTACCAGCTTCAGTGCCAGTGAAGTTGGTATCCTGGTGGAGCAAGTCCTGGGGCAGTATGATGCCCTCTTTGGAAGTTCGCGCACCGACAATGAAGGACGGAAAGGATCTGGATGGACATTGTGACTGCCATCAACGAGGAGGCGGTGGCAGTCTGAGACATTCAACACGTCCAGAAGTGCTGGGAGGACTTCCGGTCCAGGCCCCTCAACCAGGCCCAGCGCCTCTTCAAGGCAGCGTATGCCAAGGGGTGCCGGGTCCGCCTAAACAACAACCAAATGAGGGTCCTGGAATGTATATGCCCAGCACTACATGTCCAGGTCCTTGAGAGGCAGACCCGTCTGGAGTCGAGCGGTAAGTGTACATGTGTACTGATTGGATGCTGTGCGTGTTGAGGTGTGCCAGGAGTGTGCAGATTGCACATATGTCTTTGTAGGGCCAGGTATGGATGCGTATGTACAGGGACGTGAACCTGCCACATGTGATTCCTCTCATGTGTGAGACATATCGAAGGTGTATGTGTTGGTAAGCATGCTGGGCAAATGCATGCGTGGGTGCACACATGTACAAATGTAAGTGTATGTACCTTGGCATGGTTGTGGTGTCACACATGGGGGCTGGTTCCTGCTGCATGTATCTGCACTATGTAGATGTGCATGTGTGTGTATTTAACAAGTGTGCAACTGTGATGCAACATGGATGCATGTGACACTGACATGTAGGAGGCTGATTGCCAGATGTGAAATGGATGGCGATGTTATCACAGTGACAGGTGGTGGAGATGTACAGATGCATGTAAGTCTGGTGGCGTGTGTGCATGTGTTCTGCACTCCCCGTGTTGCATGTGACGTCAGGCTCACCTTCAGTTGCTCATGCTGTTGTTTGTATATGGATGGAGCTGCCTGGTGCAACATTCCTGTTGATTTGCTCATGTGTGTGAGTTGAAATGACATGTGTGTTGGGGAGTGTAATGCCATGTCTGAAGTTTGACACTGCCACTCATGTACAAATGTCATGTGTGTATCAGTCCATTGTACAGTGCCCTGATGCCTGTGTTCTATCTCTCCATGTCTGCAGCGTCAACTGATGAAGAGGGCGGAGAGGGTGCTGTGGAGAAAAGTGGCAGGGATCGCACCGCCAGCCGGAGACGCAAGGCCCAGCTCCCCTCCCATGTTGTCATCTCATCGGGGAGTGAGGAGTCTGGTGCCGCGTCCCAGGCCGCAGCTGCCGAGGGTAGGTCCAAGAGGCAGAGGTCAGAGGTGGACTCCTCGGCAGCAGAAGGGGCAGCTGAGACCCCACAGGGTCCAACCGAGGAAGATGGCACAGAGTCATCGAGGTTGGTGGGGGGTTTGGTGGAGGAGGAGGCCCTGGAAGGGACACACACAGGGTCTGGAGGGGGGATTGCACTGGTGCTTGTGGTGCAGTTCAGGGGCAGGGACAGGAGGCAGGGACTGGAGGCAGCACAGGCCGCTGCAGAGGTGCTTGTGTGTAATCCTGTCCCCGATACTATGACTGCATCATCCCGCACCAGCAGCGATGCCTACGTCCAGACCCGTTTTCAGGGAGGGGATGAGCGCACAACAACTGGCCTTCCTTTCCCTGCAGAAATGGCAATCCGGGACCGGGTTGAGCCTGTCCTGACTGGGATGGCGTTGCATCAACGGGACATGCGAGCTGACCTGCAGTGTTTTCGTGAAGACACTGCACGTCATCTCGGATGCCTCTTTGACCGCGTTGACCGACTAGGATGGGTCACCAGTGCTGGATTCCTCTGTGTGCTGGACCTTCTTCTGACCCCCTCCTCACCTTAACCCCCTATGCGCCAGTCGTCCTCCATGCCATCTTCCCACCCATGTATCACCTGGGTACCCTGTGGAGCTACCTCTGACACAGCAGCCAGGCTGGTGGAGGACACATCCCTGCCACAGTCGGGAGTCGGACATCCAGCAGGGGTGGCCACCACAACAATTGCACCCCAGCCGGACGAGGACCTGCAGGCAGCAAGAGGCAGGGCACAGGCACAGCAGCAGGCACAAGGTGGGAGCGATGATGACTCGGGGACATCAACATCAGAGGAGCAGCCATCGGCCAGAGGGCAGGAGGACCATGGATTGGGAGTGTCTTCCATGTGGCAGCAGTTGGGGCAGGCCATAAATGCGGAGCGGGGGTGGGCAGAAGAGGCCCGGCTCACAATGATCAGGGCAGAGAACTCCATGCGCATGGCGCTGAGGCGGGCCGAGTGGCTCGAGTTAATTCGCAGGGAATTGGAGTTGAACATGGCATTGTCCCTGCGAAACCTCGGGGCCATGGAAGAGGCCCGCCTCCAGGACATAGACCAGGAGTTCGATGATGCCCTGGCCCGGGAAATCAAAAAGTGAGCGGTCGGACTAGCCCGCCCCATTGTATATAGTTTGTATGGCTAGGTTTCATTTTCGTTTTGCTTTATTTTGGGGTGCTTGGACAATGTCCCACCCTTTTGTATATAGTTATTTCTTAGGTATTTTTTTCATAGGTTTCATTTAATTTGTTGTGCTCATGGACCCTGGATTGAATAGTTGAACTGTGGATTTCTGAAAACATTTTTTTTTTAAAAATCACCATGGATCAATGGCTTTTGCAATTTACGTTTCCTTTGGATTTGCTTTGGTGGACGGAGAGTTTGGACAAACTTTCTTTTGGATTACTTTGGACTGAGACTTCATTTCTTTTATTCATTTTTGGATATGCATTTATTTTCTTGTTTCAAATATTTTTTATGTTTTCATTCCATTACCTTAATTTTGTGGAAAATACATTTTGATTTATTACTTCCATGTGTGGTATTTGCTCATTGGTTTACTGCATGTCACAATGTGGGTTTACACAATCACTGGCACCCAGTGTATGTGTGTGATATACATAGTTGACTTTTGATTTGTGTCATGTAATAGGCCTTTCAGTGTGGGGTGGATGGGAAACTTGATTGGGTCTCAAGACTGGGGTGGCGTGCAGTGGGAATTTGGTGGACATGAGGCCCATGAATGTGAATCTTTATGACATGTTGGGGGGACATGAGTCGGGGCCTGCTGGCAGGTGCCCATCACTGCTGGGTGGGGGGGTGCAGGGGAACATGAGTCGGGCCTGCTGGCAGGTGCCCGTCACTGCTGCATGGGGGTTTGCAGGGGGACATGAGTCGCGGCCTGCTGGCAGGTGCCCGTCACTGCTGGGTGGGAGGGTGCAGGGGGACATGAGCCGGGGCCGGCTGGCAGGTGCCTGTCACTGCTGGGTGGGTGGGGTTGCAGGGGGACATGAGTCGGGGCCTGCTGGCAGGTGCCCGTCACTGCTGGGTGGGGGTGCGCAGGGGGACATGAGTCGGGGCCTGCTGGCAGGTGCCGTCACTGCTCAGTGAGGGAGTGCAGGGGGACATGAGTCGGGGCATGCTGGCAGGTGCCCGTCACTGCTGGGTGGGGGGGTGCAGGGGGACATGAGTCGGGGCCTGCTGGCAGGTGCCCGTCACCAGTGGGTGGGGGGGTGCAGGGGGACATGAGTCGGGGCCTGCTGGCAGGTGCCTGGTACTGCTGGGTGGGGGGTGCAGGGGGACATGAGTCGGGGCCCACTGGCAGGTGCCCGTCACTGCTGGGTGGGGGGTTCAGGGGGACATGAGTCGGGGCCTGCTGGCAGGTACCTGTCACTGCTGGGTGGGGGGGTGCAGGGGGACATGAGTTTGGGGCCTACTGGCAGGTGTCCGTCACTGCTGGGTGGGGGGGTGCAGAGGGACATGAGTCGGGGCCTGCTGGCAGGTGCCCATCACTGCTGGGTGGGGGGGTGCAGGGGGACATGTGGGGGACATGTGTCGGTGCTCACTTGTGCATGGTGACATGTGGGCTGGCTAGTGGGTGCAAGGTAGTCCCCTGTGGTGTGGGATGTCTGTAGGCCCTGGGGAGGGTGGTGAGGGCTCACCTAGGAGGTCACACACTGCCAATTCGCGTTGGGGCACCCCAGGAATACACGTGCCCCGCTCGGCCAGCAAAATTGCGTCTGAAACTTTCCACGCACCCCCAATATACACGTACCCCGTTCGCCCAAGGCCTATTGCGTGTGAAACTTCCCGTGCACCCCAGAAAGACACGTACCCCTCTCGCCCAAAGCCTATCGTGTGTGAAACTTCCTGTGCACCCCAGAAATACACGTACCCCGCTCACCCAAGGCCTATCGCATGTGAAACTTCCCGCGCACCCCAGAAAGACATGTACCCCGCTCACCCAAGGCCTATCGCGTGTGAAACTTCCCGCGCACCCCAGAAAAACACGTACCCTACTCGCCCAAGGCCTATCGCGTGTGAAACTTCCCGCGCACCCCATAAATACAGTTACCCCACTCGCCCAAGGCCTATCGCGTGTGAAACTTCCTGCGCAACCCAGAAATACACAAACCCTGCTCGCCCAAGGCCTATCGCGTGTGAAACTTCCCGTGCACCCTAGAAATACAGTTACCCCGCTCGCCCAAGGCCTATCGCATGTGAAACTTCCTGCGCACTCCAGAAAGACACGTACCCCGCTCGCCCAAGGCCTACCGCGTGTGAAAGTTCCTGCACACTCCAGAAATACACGTACCCTGCTCGCCAAAGGCCTATCGCATGTGTAACTTCCCACGAACCCCCGAAATACACGTTCCCCGCTCGCACGATTGCAGTGTAGCGGCCCTGTTAGCTGGTCCAGGGTTAGCGTGGCCCTTTGCGCTGCATTGGGGATTTCAATGCATTTTCCTTGAGCAAAGGGGAGTTCTTGGGGGCGTAACTGGCGCTGCGGGATGTTCTCTGCGCCAGCGCTCAAAATGGCTTGGTAATTCCATGAAAACGCGGTGCGCCAGAATGCTGTTTAGGGCACACGACTGGTGCACGCTAGCGCACGCTCCCTCTCTGCACTGCCTCTGCGCTGAAATCTATGAATTACCCCGTTAGTCTTGTTGTGGCTTGTTGACACATGGGTAGTGTCATACCAAGTTTGTCTGTGGAGCAAATTCAAATTATTGGTTGCATTTCTTTTTTCAACATTGTTTCATTGAATTTGAAACAGCTTGCAAGAGTTAGCATTAAGGACATGCAATTGACATTTTTGTGTGCTAATTGTTCCATGACATCAGTCGCACATGAATTATGGCCATAAAGGGCATGTATGTGCCGGGTTTTTAATATTGCTTGTGCTTCTTGAGATAGTACACCAACTCTAATAATTTTTAAAATGTTGGCGTAAGTGAGGTCTGCAGATTGGCACATGTTTTCTGTTAATTCTCTGTATTGCAAATGTTGCCAAAGGTTGACATTTCCTATGCTGCCAACAGTTTAACGACAGAGTTTGTGTCCGAAGGTTTTAAAAATAGGTTCACCTTTCACTGGTGTCAATTGAAGATCTCCGAAAACAATAATGTGTTTTCCTCCAAAGAGCTCTTCTTAGTTTGTTTTAAGTACTTCTTGCAATCTGAGGTGAATCAAAGCTAACATTATGTTGGAGACCATGCTCACTTAATCTATTAGTAGCATTTTCACTTGTTTTAACACTCTTCGTAGTTCCATTGCAGCTTCTGTAGAAAGTTTGTAATATTCTAATTTGTTTTGGTGTTCTACTGGAAGGAGTAGTAATCAGTTTAAAGTGACACCGCCTATGTTGTAGGCAGCTAAACCTGTGGGGGCTATTACAACAGCTGACAGTTTGTTGTTTGTAATTGAAGGAACTTGCTGATGATTTTGATTAAGAATGTTTTGCCTGAACCAGCTTCACCACTGACGTATAGTAGTATAGGTTTGTAATTTTGGCAGGTACATTCTTTATTTTCATGTTGTACACCATGTGCAATTTCTTTTGTTACTTCTTGAAAAACGGTACGCTGCTCTTTGTTCAGTTTTGATTGTAGTACAGTTAAGTCTTTTGTATCTTCTTCATAGTGACACATGGTGTTCTCTACTTCTGTCATAGCTAATTCTGCCTCATTTGCTATTAGTGGCTGTCCCAGTGGTTCTTGACTTCCTGTTACAGAAGGTTGACTACTGTCAGGAGTGTCCTTATCTAGTTGGGCCTGGAGTTCTTCTTCGTGTTGCTGTTCATTGTGCAACATTGTTTTGTACTGCGTAAAGTTTATATCGGTGATAGTGCTTTCATTTGCTTTGAAAGCGTCTTCATAGGAGTCATAGTTTTCTAGTATCTCTTCTTCTTTTCTCCATGGTTTAAAAAGTTGTAGCAGGGACATGTAATATAGTTCTTTTTGTTGAGGAGTTTTTAATGACAATTTGATATGATTAATGAAGCTTCATTTGGTAAGTTTCACTAAGCTGCCTTCACAATCTGTCACTCTATATCTACCTTTTTTTCATCGGGTTTTATATTATTTTTGTATGTGAAGTTTTGAGCTATGTGGTATAGAAAAATGATTTCCAAAGTGGTACCCCTGTTCGGGTAGTATGTGTCTAGTAAATTGTTTTTCAAAATGTCATGCCTGTTGGGATCATTTTTGGCAATTGGTTCAATGTCGTTGTATGATTTGAGAACTCTTTTTCTAGATTTAGCAGGACCAAGACTTAGCCATACTATATTTTCAGATTTTCCATACAAAGCAGTACTGGTTAAATGATCTGCAGCTTGATCGGAGCCACATTCTCTATGAGAGAGCATTTATATGCCGAAACTGTACAATTTCTGAGATAGTGTTTTGTCCGATGATAGGTCGTTCCAGAGGTCTTGAAGCTCTATTTTTTCTGCTTTTGTTAAGTAGGCTGTAACATATCGTGCAACTGCAGTGGAATTGTCTGCAATGTACTGCACATATATGTTTGCATTCCATAAGAGGGCAATGATTGCATTGTAATCATTGATATATTTTGATTCTTCTGTTCTTTTTATGTAATACATGTTCTTAGGTGATTTACCTTTAACACTATGTCTAACTGAAAACATCGAGTTGTTCACTTCACCTGTTTCTGTAACTGGTCTAGGGAAACCAAAGGGGCATTTGGTGTAGTATTTCCCTTTGTTTTTGTATTTGCGACAACAATATTTGCCACATTTGTGTCTCTGAAATTGTACAATTTGTGCATGAAGATCACTATTTGTTGCTTCCGATGGAATTTCACAAGTGACATATTTTTCGATAAACTGTAAAACAGTGTCATCACTGTCTTGACCAAATTTAGGAGCATCTTTAATCCATAAAAGCATGTGGATATGTGGTGCTCCTCTGGGTTCGTATTTTTTTCTCCAAAAGAAGTGTACTTCTCCGAGGGGAGGAACAGTTTTATTACAAATAAAATGTAGCATAGCAATGAAACGATGAAATAGAGAAAGCAAGGCGCAATGTCAATAAGGCTGTTTGTGCCTTTCTAAGAGTTGTTGGCATGTCCTCTTTTCACAATGAAAATATTATGTTTCATAGCACATACATTTTTCGCAGCGATGCAGTCCATCTTACCTATGCTGGCAATCAGATTTTTCTGAAAAATGTACAAAATGCATTGCAACCTTTTTTGGAATTACAGTCATCTATTTTGCAGTAGATGTTGACGATTTCAAGTTTTTCAAACACACAAAAACACTGCCAAAAGGCTCTTTTCAGAGCCACCACTTCCTTCCAGAGAAAAGAGAAAAGTGCATTGGTTTTGCTAGGGCAGCACTCTAAAACTTTATATGTCCTAGGACTGCCCGCAGACTTCCAAAAGAATGTACAGGGCCCTGCACTGTTCATTTGCCTCTTCTATTTTTAAACTTTGAAAGGCGGCTCACACACAACACACTAGGAGAGGAGGGGAAAGGAGGGTAAGGAAGGGACACCAACCACGGGGATAAGAAAGGGAAGGTGGAGAGAGGAAGATGTAGGGTGGGCCTTACTGAGGTAGGTAGCAGGTCTTCTGGTGCTCCGTGACCATAGTCACGAAAGCACTTCCAAGACTCTCCACCCTGCAGAGTACTGCGTCACAGTACATACACAATATTGTGACCCTTGAAAGGTAAGGGTCAACAGCATCACGAATGGCCTGTGAAGGAGCTGGAGGGATGCGCTCTCCCACAGGAGTGTCTCTTGTGGTGAGAGGAGCGGAAACAGAGGATGCTGTAGAGGAACTCAACCTACTATGTTTATCACAAGGTACAACCTTGCGAATGTCCCCACTGTGGAACGACATTATGTGTCGCTTCATGGATGTCGTACCAAAGCTGTACGAACCACGTCTCCCATGACTCAGCACCATTTTTCACTGTTTGCAGGTGACCTTGTTCGCACATGCTTTTGGTACGTTACCATGAATGGTAAACAACCGCCACACCCAAGACTCCCGGCGAGTGCTGGTAGTAGGGAGTTCCTCGACCTCATTCTCCTCATCCTCTTCATCCTCTTCATCCTCGTTCTCTACATCCTCACGCCTGTTCCGCTTTGCAGGCCCTTAGGTAGGTGGTGGTGGTAGAGGGTTTAGGGGTGGTGCTGAGGCAGATGTAGCAACAGCAGCCATGGATGCCATCAGGGTTGATGAGATAATCTCAGCAAGAGCAGCAAAGGCAGCAAAAGTCAATTTGCAATAGCCAGAAGTACAATGAATATCAGCTCTGGGGTGTGGCCTTTTCTAGGGGTGGAGGGGTGCGCTTCGCAGACAGATCGAACAACCGAAAAGGTTCAAAAAGTTCCAAAAATAATGTGGAAAGCCAGGGTCATTGTCTGGGACATGTGCAATGGTGAATTTTTACTGTAAAATAATTTGGATTGTCTGAAAAAGTTATTTTAAATGTTGGGAACCGGACAGTGTCCGCAAATTAGAACACACGCTTAGCGTGGGTGCGGTCACATGATGACATCGGGAAAATGTCCGCGAAGGGAACGGGTGTCCGCAGGACACTAAATGCACGGGAATGGTTGTGCGCATGTGCGCGGGTGTTCTGCAGACAGTGTTCGGGTCCTCAAACAAATTAAAAGTGTGACACAAGTGAGACGGACAGTTACAGACAGGCGTGATGTTCGCAGGACTTACGGGTGTGGTGCGCATGTGCGTAGATTTTCTGCAGACTGTATGGACAGGTATAGTGTCCTTAGTACACCTCCATTTTGTTTGATTACGGACATCCCGGACACCGCGCATGTTCTTAGGGCAGTTTCAACTTGGTTGGGAACGGTACAGACAGGTATAGTGTCCTTAGGACACCCCCATTTTGATTATTTATGGACATCCCGGACACCGGGTGTGTTCTAAGAACAGTTCTCTTTGCTTGCAAATGGTACGGATGGGTATAGTGGACATCCCCATTTTGTTAATTATGGACATTCCGGACAGGCGCGCTGTCTGCAGACATTTTAACTGCTTTTTAAAAAAAATAAGACACAAAGGATATCATTAAAAGAAACATAATATTTTCTTTTTTATTATATACATATACACAATTTATGAAAGAGAGGGGGAAGCAGAAACTGATAAAAATATAGGGGAATTAGGGGTTTGGAAAGGATGGATGGGAGGGGATGAAGGGATGGAATTCTCATCAAAACGTTTTGCTTGGTGTTGAGGGTTTGGGGATAGTTGACTGGGACATGGAGAGAGGAAACAGTACATGTGGGGTAATGGTTTTTAATTTCTTCTTTTATGTGGTCCTCCACAAACTGTTTCAAAACGTTGACATTTTCCTTGAGCATGTCCATTTTCTGTTCCATGCCTTACAGAGTATTTTCCAATGTGTCTTTTGGTGTATTATTTTCAATGTTTGTATGGTTTGTTAAAAATAAATATATATATGTTAAGTACACATAAAGTAATGATTATTAATTTGCTTATATAGAGAAGTGTCTACCATTAGTATCACTGTCTTCAGACATTTCCTCACGTGGAAAATGTTCCTCAAGCCATTCCAAAGTACTGCACATTTCTGTGTGAAAAACAAAAATATATTAATTTTAGTGTATATAATACAAAAAGTTTAGAAATATATAAGGCAAACGAAGTTTACTTACTAGTTTTGGTAAATTGTATTCATACTGTTATGTAGGTCTACTGTTGCTTCTAGCTCTGCAGTTTCTGTGAGGTAATTATGTTGGAGGCATGTCTTTTTGTTTTGGTATATCCCATTTTTACTACATATGGTATTTAAATGGATGGTTGATGTGTTAGATATATAGGTTCCACTCCTTATTTATTATTACATATAATGTGTTTATGTGCTGCTTTTTGAACTTGTGCAGTGTTTATATGGCATGATAGAACAATACAAGATACCCCCTGAATTTTTGGGTAGTTTTGATGTTGTCCACGTCCGTTCGCGGACATACGCACAGTCCGCAGACATCAAAATCACTAACCGAGGGTTCAGCATGTTCAATGTTACATGTATATAAAGTAAGGGAATCCTAGTAAACATATATCAAATTCACACTATGAAAATGTATATTCAGTAAAAAAAACTTTGATAAAGGGAGGTTATGGTTAAGTTGCGCTACTGAAAACCATTGAAATTCAGTAAAAAACATTGTTAAAGGGACGTTATGGTTCGAAGTAAAACCGAAAACCCCCTGAAATTTGTCAGTTATGGTAAGCTAAGCAACCATAACTCGCGCCACCACCATGCACTGCTAAGACTAACACCCAGGACATCAACGATGACATCACACATGTCATTGATGACATCACATGTCTGGCTCACTCTTTTTTCCTTTACTGATATATCTAGGCCACATGGTTTTCTTCAGTAACAGTCAGGAACTAAACATTCAAAAGGTACTATATTTGTAGACTAATCCTTCAAGTACGTTCTTACAGTAATTCCCTTAGGGTCCAGTCACATCATATGAAACATATATATAGAGGAAGACACAGGCTTGCTAGACAGCAATCCTGTCTGTTCATGAAGATAATCAGCAGGGTTATCAGAACTTTCTGATAGTTCTGTTGTTTTTTTTATTACTGTCCTTTCCCTGTATTTGCTCATATTTGTGTACATTGTACTCGCACTACTTTCCTTAGGGTCCAGTCACATCATGTGATATATATACATAGGGGAAGTAGCAGCTTTGAAACAGAGCAATAATTTCTCTGCATAAAAATAATCAGTTAGGTTATGAACACTTTCTGGTACTACTGCTGCTTTTTTGCTTACTTCACTTTCCCTGTATATACTCATATTTGTATGTGTTGTTGGGTCTTTTCGTTTTGTATGTAATAAAGAAATTATGTTGTAAGAGGGTTTTATTAGCTACTTATGACATGTTGCATAGTACGCAGCACTCTAATAAGAAAGCATTTATCATTTCACTATTCAACATGGGAAAATTATGAATATGGCACCTCCATCATTTTTGCTACACACAATGCTTATGTTTATATATGAGTAGCTTAGTATACTGGAAAGAACTTCATAATAGAATGCTATTTCTATCAATGCATTGCTTAAAGCACTACATAGCTCATGATATTTATTCCAATGATCCTTGACACTTTTTTGTCAACATTATAATAAGAATCCCTTGTACAGACTTTTGATGAAAAGTAAATGCACTTGTGATGTCATCAACAACATTTGTGATGTCATATTTGATGTCCTGGGTGTTAGTCTTAACAGTGCATGGTGGATGCATGAGTTATGGTTGCTTAGCTTCCAGATCTAAAATGCATTTGGTTTCTAGTTGCCTCAAGGAAAGCTCACAGTTGCCTCCTTTTGGTTGTTTCAATACTGAATGGATTCCAAAATATACAAAACCATCCAGTTTACCGCTGTGTTGTGCTTTGAAGTGTAGTGCCATTGGGTATGTAGGGTCTACGTTCTTAATTGCATGTATGTGCTGGAGCACCCTGAGTTTTAGTTTTCCTATGGTGCTTCCAACATACCATTTATCACATGGGCAAGTTAGAACGTACTACATACTCAGTTTTACAAGTAATACACATTGCTGGTCACACCCTGTATGAAGTTTTCAGCTCCACTAATGTGATCTCCACCACCCTCACCTGCCCCATATTCTGGACTGTTCACTCCGCAGGTTCTTCTCACAGGTGGTTCAGCCCCTCCATCAAATCCCTCAAAACCCATAACTGCAACCTTAAATGCCAATGACGGGCCAACCTCTCCCCCCAGATTAGAGCCTCCCTTTCTAGACAGATCAGGGCCTACAGGATAGAAATCAGGAAAGCCACAAAGTCTTCCTATAGCACCTGCATCTCTAGCACCAAAAACCCCTGTAAGGAACACCACAAGATGATCTCAGAATTCAAGACTGCCCTCTGGTCAACCTCCCTGTGCCCATCTAACAATCACTCACTAACAATCACTCTGCAATGTACTTTTAGACCACTATGACAATAAAGCTATTGAAAGGAGCATCACCTTCAGCACTAAACTGGAAAGAAACACATTCCTCTGCCATCCCCTCCTTTCCCCCACCCATGACACAAACCCTGTTCAGCTCCTTCTCTGCCAGGAATCCACTGGAGACCTGAAGTGGGAAAATGGAAAAACAGGCTCCCATCTTCCCCCTCTCGCGCCTGGCCTAAAGGTTCACGGCCCAAGCACCCGCCACGAGAAGAGTTTGCCCATCTACCAGACGACCAGATACCCTGGTACAGGAACATAAGGATGTGTCCATCTGCCTGCCCAGCAGCCCGCCCTGCCCATGCCGATGCCTGCGGCATGGATCAACTGGACTAAAACTATACGTCGTTAGAGATGCCATGACGACCTAGCCAACGGATAGCACACCTGTGCCAACACACACACTGGACACTCCCGCACCAATCTACACGAAGAATATACTCAGTGCTATGACGTAGGCGACAGACATACTCACAGACGTGCATCTTTATTATTATTCACTTAGGCTCTCAAAATGCAGAAACGCAAGACGCACCATGAACTCATCTAAAGAGCTTGCTTACGCTTCTTCTAAAACCTAGGTGCCATAATGAGAATTATAACGAAGACACGATACTGGTCATAAGACAATATGAGACTATAACCTAAAGCGCCTGTGCACCAAACGGATCCACCTATACACCAGGCCTAAGTAGGCCGCAAGCAAGAGCTCCTGTGGACGTTAACAGAACAAGAGTCAGGTTGCTGATCCTGCAGAATGAGCCTGGCGAAAGCAGACAGCCAAGGTCGTAATGTTGCAAACCCACATTCCAAAAGCAGACCATCAAGGGCACGATGTTGCAACCTCGCACGCCGTGCACCAACATCAAAGTCGCACCTGCAATTAAATCAGGCACACAGTGGAAAAACAATATTAATTGTGCAGAATTCTGCCTCAAACACGGTCCCACCTCACGTGACCAAGCCGAACCTGACGAGATGCCAAGCCCAGGAGGAAAGAGGCGTCTGGATCCCTCGTTACGAGACACAGGCAGATACACTTGAAAGAATCAATGGACATCTGCGACGGTGGGAGTATTCTTCCATCCAGCTCATGAATAAGTCTTCACATTGTCTGCATGTACCCATAGTGAAACATTGTTGCAACTTGCAGGTACACCGAGAGCTGGGAACAGCGATGGTCCAAGGCTGGGAAGCTCACGGGCGCACCAATCAGAACATGGGGCTCTTATCACTGACGCCAGTAACATTAACCAATCATTAGGAGTCTTCATGTAACAATTCTCATGTATCTAATTGTAGGGACAACCCAGATATATCACCTGACTAACCCTCGTCCACTCATATTATTCTCTATACGTATGCTATTCTAACCCTACCACTCGAGCAACCAATTAAGAGTGGCGATAGGTTTTTTGTTAACTTTCTAAAGTGACGCAAGTAGCGCGTCATACTACAGTAAAAAGGGCCTGCGAGCCCCACGATTGTGTGTGTGTCAGGTCAGACGCATATGATCCTTGACCCATCCCTGCCGTTTGTGTTTAATAAACAGCAGAGTCACCTTGCTTCTTGTGTGTGTCTCATACTCTATCTCTTTTGGGATATACGGGAGGAGTTGGGGCCTCCCTGCCCGGAGGTCTGCGGACGGCCCGGCCGACCCCGGCAGAATTTCCCCCCGACAAGTTGGAGGCACTGCTGATATCTGTTTAAGATCGGCATTTTTATTTTTTTTTTACTTTTTCCAGGCACTCCGGTTGCGAGGAGGCCCGGCGGCGCGGCCCCCTCTTCCGTTGCCCCCTTCTGAGGACTACAGGACCATCACGGAGCTGCGAGAAGACCGGACAGCGCAATCCGGATATTGGCCTTCGGGAGCCGGTTGAGAAGTATCCCGCCCGCGGTTGGCGAGTGTCCAGACGTGGTCCAGACGAGGGGAGGTGACGAGCCGCTCGGAGGGGTGCACGCAGTCGAGCGGCCCCGCATCAAGAGAACTTGGTGAGCATGCCACGCACAACAAACAATGTGAAATTGTGAGAGAGGGGGGAGGAATTAAATACGGGAGGCGGGAGGTGTTGCACAGGTGAACGGCAAATGTTTGACAGTTTAGTGTTAGAAATAGAATGAATGATAGTTGAACAAGCGCGAGAGCAGTTGGCTACGCAACGCGAGAGAAGGGGGCGGAGCACGAAAACATCACGTGCGGCCGCTCATAGACACTGATTGGCCTAGGTCGCCACTACGTGTAAGGGTGTGTGTGTGTGGTTTCCTACGATTTGGCATTTATTGATGAATGAGTAGATAAGGATCCCTATTGTTCGAGCAAGACACTCGATAGGTAGATGACGTTTCCCTGTAGGCGGTAGCTAGGTAGTTGCCCAATACGGAAGATAATTGGCTGGTTAAGCCCTCCTGTCGAGGGGCGTATCACACGCGAGGCGACGCAGCGTGCGCAGTCCGATTATATTGTTGATTTGATTACCTTGTTCCAGGAGTGACAGGAAGACAGCTGTGGGGTTAACGGGGGTAGATTGCAGGTGTATTTTGGATTTAAAGAGTATATGAAGAACTTACCAGTAGCTCTACGTGATCGGTGACGTCACCAATAGGGTTTTCATAGGATATCGCAAACACGAGGCATCCTCGTTTTGAGAGTGTTGAGGAAGAGAACTGTGGTAAGGGAGTGGAAACGGAGATAAACAGTAAACGAGTTGATCGAGGAAAGGCGAAACAGGGAACGTGGCTGCGCACGGAGAACGCCGGCCACGGCAAGTGTAGAAGGGGGAGGAGCACGTGAAAACAGGACGACTGTATAAGAACGTAATAAGGGGTACGCAGCCGCAGGGGGCTACGTACGCCTCGGCCGCAGGGGGCCGTAAGGGTGTTGTATAAAGGAAGAAAGGCAGAGGAAAATCTACAAATGTAACATACTATATTTTTATAATTTTCCTTAAGCGGACTATCGTAAGTCCCCAAACTTACGGGGCCAGGTAACGATATAAGGCTGTATATTGTAAACTACTAGTGGGATAAACTGATACCAGATTAGGGAAGGGTAGCAAGTGGAGCACTACTATGTCATACGGAACAGGAACGGGAGGGTGGGGGAACACCCTCATCACGCCACTACAATATATATGCACAACACTGCCACCCCATAGGGAGAAACTGATTAAGTATAGCATAGAATGGACCCAGGGGACGGATAACAAAATGCTAACACCGTGGCCGCCTAACGGTAGCTTCGATCCATATGCCCAACATTCACTATTAAATCATCTGCACAATACATATAAAGGGAAGAAGTTGGCAAACCACGTGGAGGTGTTTAACTTATGGAGGATGTTTCAGGGGTCCCGACCAGGACCAAATGGAATATTCACTATGGGGGAAATACCAGAAGAAACAGAGATTAAGGAGGAAGGAGAGGATGGGAAACAGGGGTATGAGGACCCAAAGACCACGGGAAACAGAGGTGAGGGAGGAGAAAAGAATAATAAAGCAGATGAAATAAAAAAGGAACCGAGCAATGATATACCCCTAGTAACGGGAGTAAAAACAGAGGGAGCGGGGTTGTACCCTTTAAGAGAATTGGGAGAAATAGAAAGAGGACAGTTAAGGGCGGCTGAGGGAACTCGAACCCGGCATACAGCCCTCCACCATATGTGGCTCATAGGAAAATGCCAGCAGGGGAGGGGAGGACTGGAGAAGACCAGACTGTGGAAATAGGAAATGATGAATGGGTAGCTGCACAGATATTATTAAAATTACGAGGTTCATTAACAGGAGAAGAGAAGGAGGTAGTAAAGAAAACAGACGAGGATAATGCCAGGGAGAGTGAATTGAGGGGGGAAGAGCTGTTAAGACAAAAAGAAGAGATTTTGGAGGAACGATTAGCAAAATTAAGGGATGAACAGAATGAATTGATCAAGCAGCTTGAGAGGGAGGAGAGAGAGAGAGCGAGGAAACGGAAAGAAGGTAAGAACGAATTGGAAAGAATAAGGGAACGAACTGAGGAGCAAAGGAGAGAAGCTGACAGGGTAAAAGCAGCAGCAGAAAGGGTATCAAGAGTAATACTGCGGGAAAAGAAAAGGGAAGAAGAAGAAAAAGAAAAAGAAATGAAAATATGGAGGAGGAGGTTACTATCAGAATCAACTAAAAAATACGAAGAAGGGAGGGTGATGGAGAGTATAGTAGAAAAAGAAAGGGCGAAATGGGAAAGGAAGAAAGAGGATGAAAGAATATTAGAACAGCTGAGAAGTGAAGTGATGGAGGAATTGAAAAGGAAAAGGGAGGAAAATAGTAAGGAGATGGAGGAAAGGTATGAAGGAGAAAGAGGAGATAGGGGAAGGGAGAGTGGAACATGGGGGGATGTATATGATGATACAGAATTAGCAACAACATCAGCACAAAGGGGAGCGGTTGATAAAGGAGAAAGAGGAGAACTGGACCTAATAGATTTACAAACAGTAACGATCAAGGGGAAAAAGACCGAGTGGGGGGTACCGTTTATGACTAGCTTTTGTAGTGAGGAAGAGGGAGTGGAAAATGAAGGAAGAAACAGTGAAAGGGAAAGCTTAGATAAACTATACATCACCCGGACCAACATAGACTCACCATGGATCAGTAGGAGAAAGGATGAGATGGAGAGAAGTGAGGAGGGAAAGAAAGGAATAGAGGAAAGACAGGCACATGAGGACGCAACATCCCCATCATCCCCATCACGCCCTCCCCTATCGCACCCTACATGCTCAACCACCTCACGTTCGTTACGCAAAATAAAACTAGCGCCCTTCACCGACGAACGGACACCCTATACATGGCGGCTTAGGGACCTCCCTAGTCGCAGGCAGGAAAGAGGTATACACATGCCCACATTAAATACAGAGAAAGATGGAAGAAGGGGAAAAGATGGAGAAGAAAGAGGTATGAGCAGGGGAAATACAAACGAAAGTGATAATGTGGAAGAAAGGGAAGAGGAGGAAGGGTGTGAGGACTCAATATTATGGAACACAAAGGGTGAAACAAGACATAATTTAATGCCACTTTTGGAGAGAGGTGGGGTTAGACCACAGTATGTTCCTTGGAAGCATACCGATAAAGAAAATATAAAATGTAGGCTCCCATCATTAAGTGGAGGTGTGGGTAAATGGATATATGAAATGGAAAAACACACCGCAGGACAGAAGCTGGCAGTAGGAGATGTAAAGGGCCTTTTAATATCAATATTAGGGGATAGAGCGGATGACATCTGGAAGAGAGCGGGATTTCATGGGGTAACAATAACAAATACATCGCACGATGGGGCACCGTTCGCAAACTGCAGACATGCACTATGGCAGGCATTGAGGGTACAGTACCCAGACACATCAGATATAGGAGCAATTACATCCTGCAAGATGCATGAGAACGAAGATCCTGTTGATTATATCCAGGAAATCCAAGAGAAGTGGCGCATGGAAACTAGAGAACAATGGGATAAAACACCAGCAATATTTTACCATATACTGGTACAAGGGCTCCCAGAAGGAGTTCAGAAACAACTAAAGAAAGTAGTGGAAATGGAAGCAAAACCATGGCCCGAAATACAACTGACTATAGCGCATCATTGTAGGACATGGCAAGGAAAAATGAAACAAAAGGAAGAGGACAGGAAAACGGAAGAGGCTAAATTAGTACAGAAAAAGCTTACTAAATACACAATGGAAGGGGCACTAATAACTACAGCTACAACAATGACCCAAAGCCCCACACAAGTAGTGGCTGCACAAGATTCCTCCCAAATACCACCTTCACAGACTACAACACAACAGGTGCCGCCACTCCAACCATACACGCCCAACATGAGAGGAGGATACCCAATGCAAGGAGCTGGGTATTATAATTATAACAGGGGGAGAGGAGGAATTATGAGAGGGAGAGGGTACGGGTATAGTACCCAACCGCAGGTGGGAGGATTTAGAAATTCCTACCCCACAGGGCAACCAGTATACCAGGACAACACAGGGAGCTTTCCATGGCAGAATAGGGAAACGCCGGTGTGTTGGAGCTGTGGACTATTGGGGCGCATGTCACGCACGTGTAGAGTTAGACCAGGAACACCATCATGGAGTGATCAGGGACAACCACGGCCCGCACAGGTACAGCAGGGCATACCACAACAGCAAATGTTGCCACAAGGAAATGAACAACAACAATTAACACAACAACAGCCCCAAACACTGCCACAACAAAAGGTAGCGATGACACAACAACCACAAATACCACAAACACAACTGGGTAGGGTGACGGTTTTGGGACACAGCCCTTATACCGGAAATGGCCAGTCGTTGTACCCCCAATAGGACAGCCCACAGATGGCCTTGGTGTGTCCCATCCTGTCAGTAACACCTAATAGTGCGGAGGAACCACGCATAGAGGTAACGATAGGTGACAAAAAATTATCATTCCTTGTTGACACCGGGGCGACCCGGTCTTGCATAAGGGAAGGTAAATTTAAGATGTCAGGCGAGACCATGAACACCCAAGGATTCTCTGGGGCTAGAGGGTTGGTTCCCTTTACTGATAACATTCCCTTATCTATTGGAGATTACGATCTGTCAGTTCCACTTTTATATTATAGTGCCTCACCAGTAAATATACTGGGGAGAGATATAATGAACAGGTTGAATATGACGATCTCCTTTACTGAGGACGGCATAATTTGCTCTACTCCGGGGATTAACATGCTCACGGCACGACAGATTATGCAGGCATACTGTGGACAGACAGCGATTAGGGCGGAGCCAGTAGATGGTGAACTCTTCCAGTATGGAACGGACATGGCAATTGCATGGATGCCAGGGATAGAAGGGAAAATATGGAGAAGGCCAGCAGCCTATCTGTTCAGACCAGAAACACCTGTTAATGAACCAGAAGGGAAGGTGGTTTCAATGGATATTGAGAGCATTATTGCAACAGCTGATTATATTGCTGTACATGCCCAAGACAGAGAAGGAAGAGCATGGAGGGCAGTGATAGCATTAGCAGAAGGATGTAGGCTCACCCAGGTGTCAGATGAGGAGCTGTTTTCAGATGAAAAGGAGGAAGGTGAAATGGTGTTTATGATGAGTGTGGAAATATGGCTAAGAGTGGCCTACAAACAAGTAGCACAGAAAATTGCAATGGCACTTGAGGCACCCGCATGCACTCCTGTCCCTTTCTTTAAGGACGATATGTCAAAGGTACCCAAATCATTGTGGACTACTGGCCCCTATGACGTGGGCTGCATAAAAAGTATAGGGGGAGTAAAAATAAAATTAAAAAAAGGTGCAATACTCCCCAGAGTAAAACAGTACCCACTATCAAAAGAGGCAGATGAGGGCATATATGAAACCATAACGGCCCTTATAAATAACGGTATATTGGTCCCCTCAGAATCACCATGTAATACGGCTGTGTACCCAGTGCGCAAGGCTAAAGGGGGGTCTTGGCGCTTTATACAGGATCTCAGGCCCTTGAACAACATAGTAGAAGCGGAATATCCCGTAGCTGCAAACCCGGCCACAATCTTGTGTGGCATTCCAGCAGAAGCATCACGATTTACAGTAATCGACCTTAAAAATGCTTTTTTCTCAATACCATTACACCCAGACTCACAAGATCTGACGAGCTTCACTTACAGAAACGCTAAGTGGAAGCACACCAGATTGCCACAAGGGTATTGTGAATCACCTTCAATTTTCAATAGAGTGATACAGATGGATTTGGGTAACATTGAAGTAGAAAGCACGGTGTTGCAGTATGTGGATGACATAATAATTTGCAGTAAAAACGAAAAAACATGCAGAGAGGACTCCTTAAAGATGTTGACAATATTGGCTCACAAAGGTTACAAGGTAGACATGGAAAAGATACAGTACTGTCAAGAACAGGTACTTTACATTGGTCAGCTTATATCCCAACATGGAAGAAAGATCGCACCACAAAGAGCACAAGCTATTTCAACCACTCCAATGCCACAAACTGTAAGGGAACTGCAGCAGTTCCTGGGGCTCTGCAACTACTGTAGAGCTTGGGTATTTGATTACAGTTCATACATAGGACCCCTGCTTGAGGCGTTAAGTGAAGCTAATAAAGGGGAGAAAAAACTGGGGTGGACGATGGAAATGAAAGAAGCTTTTGATGAATTAAAAGATGCGATATCAACTGCTCCGGCACTGGCATCCCCAGACTATGAGCGGCAATTTTTTATATTTTCACATTGCGACTCAGCAGTAATGAAAGCAGTGTTGGCTCAAAAAACAAGCATGGGCTACAAACCCCCAGCATTTTACAGTGGCCACTTAGATCCTGTAATGTTAGGCCACTTCCCCTGCAAACAAGGTCTCGCCGCAGCTGCTTTTGCGGTGGAAAAAGCATCAGCAATCACCATGGGGTGCCCGACTACACTATTTGTGGAACATGCACTTTTTGCGATATTAAATAAACCTAAATCCACCCTAACCACGCAAAGAGCATCAGGTTATGAGATCATTCTATCCAGAGCCGAACTATCAATTGTTAGATGTAGCACGGTCAACCCTGCAAGGTTCCTAGCAGAAGTAATTGAGGAGGGAGATTATGCCCATGACTGTACACAAATAACTGAAATGTACTCATGTACTAGAAAAGTTGAGGAAAACGCACTAGAGGGGGGTGAGCTCTTATTTATTGATGGGTCATCAACTATCGATCAGAGAGATGGTGTGAGGAGAACTGGGGCTGCAGAGGTAAAAATGATGGAGGTACCGGTGTGTGTGGCAATGAAATGTGGACAATTACCACAGCATTACTCCGCTCAAGCAGCTGAACTGGTCGCACTGATCTTGGCGTTGAAGGAAAGCTTTGACAAACGGGTAACCATATATTCCGACAGCGCATATGTTACATCCACTGTCCACTCAGGGCTGTCGAAATGGAGAAGAAGAGGGTTTAGGAGAGCTGATGGCACTCCAGTGCAACATGCCCTCTTGTTGGCTGAACTAATTGAAGTAATTAATTACCCCCAAGAATTAGCTTTAGTGAAATGCACCGCACACACCAATGGTGAGGATCACGTCTCGAAGGGAAACGCAGCAGCGGACGCACATGCGAAGTATGCTGCATACTTTGGTGAGATATGGAACCCCCCAGAGTCACAGAGAGGGAGAGGGAGGGGAATGGCTAAGGAGATGTTGATAAGAGAAGGGTACACCCATCTCCCAGCCACACAGATTATGGAGTTACAAGCGGCTGCACCAATGGCCGAAAAAGAAATATGGGTAAAAAGAGGATGTACAATGTCCCCAACCGACGCACTGTGGCGCCAGGGTGGCACTGGAAAGGTTGTAATACCATTGGCACTTTTGAACACCGTCCTGAACCAACTACATTATCCAGCCCACACAGGCAAGGAAGTAATTGCAGCACGAATTAGGGAAGACTGGTTCTGCCCCGAGTTAAATTCGCATGTGTCAAATTTTATCAGTAATTGTCTCACATGTCAACAGTTTACGGCCGGCCACACTCTAAAGGTGATAAGAGGTACTATACCCTGGCCAGAGGGACCTTTCCGGCATCTCCATATTGACTATGTTGATATGATCAATATATGTCAAGGAAATAGGTATATGATTGTAGTAGTATGCCCATTCTCTAGGTGGATTGAGGCAGGGCCCTGTTCACACCCAGATTCATTTAGAGCAGCTAAGTTCCTAGTGAGGGAGGTCTTTCCCAGGTGGGGAGTGTGCGAGGTGTTAAGGTCAGACAATGGCCCACATTTCGCAAACGAGATGTTTCAGCACATTACATCACTGCTGAACATTCAACATAAATTTGCATGTGCATACCACCCACAGGCCAACGGTGTATGTGAACGCCTGAATGGCCTATTAAAGGAGGCAATTGCAAAGATACAGCAAACAACAAAGAGGAGTTGGTTATATTCCCTTCCATTAGCCTTATTTGAGCTAAGGAATAGGCCAGGGTCCGACCACCACCTCACTCCCCATGAGGTGGTTACCGGACGTCAAATGCGCCTTCCCCTAACGCCAACGTCAAGAGCATTTACCGACCACGAAAGCACTGCAAGTGTTCTGGGTGATGAAATGTATCAATATGTGTCTTCTTTGATTACTAGTGTAGTGTTTGTGTCTCAACAGCTCGAGCACACACGGGGCGGGTCTAATAGAAGCCAACAAGAAGACGCGGATAAAGAACTGGAAAAGGAAGGACTGTGTAAGATTGCTAAAGGTGACCACGTACTACTTCGCAACTTCAATAGGAAATGGAATAGCCCACGCTTTACTGGTCCCCATCTGGTAGAGGAGGTATCAACAAGAGCAATAAAGCTACAGGACAAGCGTGCCTGGAACCACCTACATGACGTAAAGATCTACAGACAACAGACCCGCCCCAGCGCCATCAACAGGTCCATTGAGAGGACAGCAACAACATCGACAACGGAAGAAGAAAGTTCTACCACAGCCAGCGGCCCAAGTATTCCCATACCTTGTCACTCCCCAGACTCCCCAGAGACAATAACTGAAGAAGAAAGGGGTGATCCCCATACAGCCCACCCCATGATCACACGCTCAAGAGTAAAAGCCACGCCCACCAGTTGAACCCAAAAAACCCCTGCCCACCATCCACTGACCCCTGTCCCCATTACAGTAGTAACTGAACTGAAGGACATTGTCTTGCACAAATACACATGTAAACACGTGAATGCTCTCTTTTCTTTTCTCTCGCACATGCAGGAACCGCGTATTATTGTATTGCTAAGAAAGTAGATAACTAACAAATTCACTGCCCAGGAGTAGATGGTACCCTCAGACGATAATTACCCAGAAGAATTGTCAGACCAATTTCTATATGAAATAAAAAGGCCAACATACCTGAAAAGAAAAAGGGTACGTGTCTACTACACAGCGTTCCTTTTGGCCATAGAATATTCGATGCCCCACCTCCACCCATACTTGCCTGCCCTAAGAGATAGATCGCTTAGAGTAGGCTGGGAACAGCTCTTCACCTGGGCACTGAATGACTATTTGATAGGGAGAGCTTAAAAAACAACAACTAACATTTAATAACCAGCATATTGAGAATTTTCAGGCGGGCAACTGTAACGTCGCAAGAATACGCTGCCTGACTGCAGCAAGGTAAGAGCAAAATGCCGGTGAAATTAGCATATGTAATAAAAGTAATAGGGATTTTGGCAATCACCGGGTTCGTAGCTGCCTCTGTATGGCAGTACAGCTGTGCTATCAATATTGTTGCTGTACCCAAACCTAACACACCCCCATCCCCAGCTGCAACAGGTGTTACGTCAGGTGATATTAGTAAAATTGCGCACAAGCAAAATAGAGTTCAACGCAGCACATACTCAGATAATAAAGTTATTGACAATTATATACAAGATTCAGCACACGTCTCAAACAACATATACGGTAGCTTCGATCCATATGCCCAACATTCACTATTAAATCATCTGCACAATACATATAAAGGGAAGAAGTTGGCAAACCACGTGGAGGTGTTTAACTTATGGAGGATGTTTCAGGGGTCCCGACCAGGACCAAATGGAATATTCACTATGGGGGAAATACCAGAAGAAACAGAGATTAAGGAGGAAGGAGAGGATGGGAAACAGGGGTATGAGGACCCAAAGACCACGGGAAACAGAGGTGAGGGAGGAGAAAAGAATAATAAAGCAGATGAAATAAAAAAGGAACCGAGCAATGATATACCCCTAGTAACGGGAGTAAAAACAGAGGGAGCGGGGTTGTACCCTTTAAGAGAATTGGGAGAAATAGAAAGAGGACAGTTAAGGGCGGCTGAGGGAACTCGAACCCGGCATACAGCCCTCCACCATATGTGGCTCATAGGAAAATGCCAGCAGGGGAGGGGAGGACTGGAGAAGACCAGACTGTGGAAATAGGAAATGATGAATGGGTAGCTGCACAGATATTATTAAAATTACGAGGTTCATTAACAGGAGAAGAGAAGGAGGTAGTAAAGAAAACAGACGAGGATAATGCCAGGGAGAGTGAATTGAGGGGGGAAGAGCTGTTAAGACAAAAAGAAGAGATTTTGGAGGAACGATTAGCAAAATTAAGGGATGAACAGAATGAATTGATCAAGCAGCTTGAGAGGGAGGAGAGAGAGCGAGGAAACGGAAAGAAGGTAAGAACGAATTGGAAAGAATAAGGGAACGAACTGAGGAGCAAAGGAGAGAAGCTGACAGGGTAAAAGCAGCAGCAGAAAGGGTATCAAGAGTAATACTGCGGGAAAAGAAAAGGGAAGAAGAAGAAAAAGAAAAAGAAATGAAAATATGGAGGAGGAGGTTACTATCAGAATCAACTAAAAAATACGAAGAAGGGAGGGTGATGGAGAGTATAGTAGAAAAAGAAAGGGCGAAATGGGAAAGGAAGAAAGAGGATGAAAGAATATTAGAACAGCTGAGAAGTGAAGTGATGGAGGAATTGAAAAGGAAAAGGGAGGAAAATAGTAAGGAGATGGAGGAAAGGTATGAAGGAGAAAGAGGAGATAGGGGAAGGGAGAGTGGAACATGGGGGGATGTATATGATGATACAGAATTAGCAACAACATCAGCACAAAGGGGAGCGGTTGATAAAGGAGAAAGAGGAGAACTGGACCTAATAGATTTACAAACAGTAACGATCAAGGGGAAAAAGACCGAGTGGGGGGTACCGTTTATGACTAGCTTTTGTAGTGAGGAAGAGGGAGTGGAAAATGAAGGCAGAAACAGTGAAAGGGAAAGCTTAGATAAACTATACATCACCCGGACCAACATAGACTCACCATGGATCAGTAGGAGAAAGGATGAGATGGAGAGAAGTGAGGAGGGAAAGAAAGGAATAGAGGAAAGACAGGCACATGAGGACGCAACATCCCCATCCCCATCATCCCCATCACGCCCTCCCCTATCGCACCCTACATGCTCAACCACCTCACGTTCGTTACGCAAAATAAAACTAGCGCCCTTCACCGACGAACGGACACCCTATACATGGCGGCTTAGGGACCTCCCTAGTCGCAGGCAGGAAAGAGGTATACACATGCCCACATTAAATACAGAGAAAGATGGAAGAAGGGGAAAAGATGGAGAAGAAAGAGGTATGAGCAGGGGAAATACAAACGAAAGTGATAATGTGGAAGAAAGGGAAGAGGAGGAAGGGTGTGAGGACTCAATATTATGGAACACAAAGGGTGAAACAAGACATCATTTAATGCCACTTTTGGAGAGAGGTGGGGTTAGACCACAGTATGTTCCTTGGAAGCATACCGATAAAGAAAATATAAAATGTAGGCTCCCATCATTAAGTGGAGGTGTGGGTAAATGGATATATGAAATGGAAAAACACACCGCAGGACAGAAGCTGGCAGTAGGAGATGTAAAGGGCCTTTTAATATCAATATTAGGGGATAGAGCGGATGACATCTGGAAGAGAGCGGGATTTCATGGGGTAACAATAACAAATACATCGCACAATGGGGCACCGTTCGCAAACTGCAGACATGCACTATGGCAGGCATTGAGGGTACAGTACCCAGACACATCAGATATAGGAGCAATTACATCCTGCAAGATGCATGAGAACGAATATCCTGTTGATTATATCCAGGAAATCCAAGAGAAGTGGCGCATGGAAACTAGAGAACAATGGGATAAAACACCAGCAATATTTTACCATATACTGGTACAAGGGCTCCCAGAAGGAGTTCAGAAACAACTAAAGAAAGTAGTGGAAATGGAAGCAAAACCATGGCCCGAAATACAACTGACTATAGCGCATCATTGTAGGACATGGCAAGGAAAAATGAAACAAAAGGAAGAGGACAGGAAAAAGGAAGAGGCTAAATTAGTACAGAAAAAGCTTACTAAATACACAATGGAAGGGGCACTAATAACTACAGCTACAACAATGACCCAAAGCCCCACACAAGTAGTGGCTGCACAAGATTCCTCCCAAATACCACCTTCACAGACTACAACACAACAGGTGCCGCCACTCCAACCATACACGCCCAACATGAGAGGAGGATACCCAATGCAAGGAGCTGGGCATTATAATTATAACAGGGGGAGAGGAGGAATTATGAGAGGGAGAGGGTACGGGTATAGTACCCAACCGCAGGTGGGAGGATTTAGAAATTCCTACCCCACAGGGCAACCAGTATACCAGGACAACACAGGGAGCTTTCCATGGCAGAATAGGGAACCGCCGGTGTGTTGGAGCTGTGGACTATTGGGGCGCATGTCACGCACGTGTAGAGTTAGACCAGGAACACCATCATGGAGTGATCAGGGACAACCACGGCCCGCACAGGTACAGCAGGGCATACCACAACAGCAAATGTTGCCACAAGGAAATGAACAACAACAACAATTAACACAACAACAGCCCCAAACACTGCCACAACAACAGGTAGCGATGACACAACAACCACAAATACCACAAACACAACTGGGTAGGGTGACGGTTTTGGGACACAGCCCTTATACCGGAAATGGCCAGTCGTTGTACCCCCAATAGGACAGCCCACAGATGGCCTTGGTGTGTCCCATCCTGTCAGTAACACCTAATAGTGCGGAGGAACCACGCATAGAGGTAACGATAGGTGACAAAAAATTATCATTCCTTGTTGACACCGGGGCGACCCGGTCTTGCATAAGGGAAGGTAAATTTAAGATGTCAGGCGAGACCATGAACACCCAAGGATTCTCTGGGGCTAGAGGGTTGGTTCCCTTTACTGATAACATTCCCTTATCTATTGGAGATTACGATCTGTCAGTTCCACTTTTATATTATAGTGCCTCACCAGTAAATATACTGGGGAGAGATATAATGAACAGGTTGAATATGACGATCTCCTTTACTGAGGACGGCATAATTTGCTCTACTCCGGGGATTAACATGCTCACGGCACGACAGATTATGCAGGCATACTGTGGACAGACAGCGATTAGGGCGGAGCCAGTAGATGGTGAACTCTTCCAGTATGGAACGGACATGGCAATTGCATGGATGCCAGGGATAGAAGGGAAAATATGGAGAAGGCCAGCAGCCTATCTGTTCAGACCAGAAACACCTGTTAATGAACCAGAAGGGAAG
Organism: Ambystoma mexicanum; assembly: GCF_040938575.1. Lineage (NCBI taxonomy): Eukaryota > Metazoa > Chordata > Amphibia > Caudata > Ambystomatidae > Ambystoma > Ambystoma mexicanum. The sequence goes on along the minus strand of NC_090928.1, from coordinate 790,960,734 downwards.
GTGGTTTCAATGGATATTGAGAGCATTATTGCAACAGCTGATTATATTGCTGTACATGCCCAAGACAGAGAAGGAAGAGCATGGAGGGCAGTGATAGCATTAGCAGAAGGATGTAGGCTCACCCAGGTGTCAGATGAGGAGCTGTTTTCAGATGAAAAGGAGGAAGGTGAAATGGTGTTTATGATGAGTGTGGAAATATGGCTAAGAGTGGCCTACAAACAAGTAGCACAGAAAATTGCAATGGCACTTGAGGCACCCGCATGCACCCCTGTCCCTTTCTTTAAGGACGATATGTCAAAGGTACCCAAATCATTGTGGACTACTGGCCCCTATGACGTGGGCTGCATAAAAAGTATAGGGGGAGTAAAAATAAAATTAAAAAAAGGTGCAATACTCCCCAGAGTAAAACAGTACCCACTATCAAAAGAGGCAGATGAGGGCATATATGAAACCATAACGGCCCTTATAAATAACGGTATATTGGTCCCCTCAGAATCACCATGTAATACGGCTGTGTACCCAGTGCGCAAGGCTAAAGGGGGGTCTTGGCGCTTTATACAGGATCTCAGGCCCTTGAACAACATAGTAGAAGCGGAATATCCCGTAGCTGCAAACCCGGCCACAATCTTGTGTGGCATTCCAGCAGAAGCATCACGATTTACAGTAATCGACCTTAAAAATGCTTTTTTCTCAATACCATTACACCCAGACTCACAAGATCTGACGAGCTTCACTTACAGAAACGCTAAGTGGAAGCACACCAGATTGCCACAAGGGTATTGTGAATCACCTTCAATTTTCAATAGAGTGATACAGATGGATTTGGGTAACATTGAAGTAGAAAGCACGGTGTTGCAGTATGTGGATGACATAATAATTTGCAGTAAAAACGAAAAAACATGCAGAGAGGACTCCTTAAAGATGTTGACAATATTGGCTCACAAAGGTTACAAGGTAGACATGGAAAAGATACAGTACTGTCAAGAACAGGTACTTTACATTGGTCAGCTTATATCCCAACATGGAAGAAAGATCGCACCACAAAGAGCACAAGCTATTTCAACCACTCCAATGCCACAAACTGTAAGGGAACTGCAGCAGTTCCTGGGGCTCTGCAACTACTGTAGAGCTTGGGTATTTGATTACAGTTCATACATAGGACCCCTGCTTGAGGCGTTACGGGAAGCTAATAAAGGGGAGAAAAAACTGGGGTGGACGATGGAAATGAAAGAAGCTTTTGATGAATTAAAAGATGCGATATCAACTGCTCCGGCACTGGCATCCCCAGACTATGAGCGGCAATTTTTTATATTTTCACATTGCGACTCAGCAGTAATGAAAGCAGTGTTGGCTCAAAAAACAAGCATGGGCTACAAACCCCCAGCATTTTACAGTGGCCACTTAGATCCTGTAATGTTAGGCCACTTCCCCTGCAAACAAGGTCTCGCCGCAGCTGCTTTTGCGGTGGAAAAAGCATCAGCAATCACCATGGGGTGCCCGACTACACTATTTGTGGAACATGCACTTTTTGCGATATTAAATAAACCTAAATCCACCCTAACCACGCAAAGAGCATCAGGTTATGAGATCATTCTATCCAGAGCCGAACTATCAATTGTTAGATGTAGCACGGTCAACGCTGCAAGGTTCCTAGCAGAAGTAATTGAGGAGGGAGATTATGCCCATGACTGTACACAAATAACTGAAATGTACTCATGTACTAGAAAAGTTGAGGAAAACGCACTAGAGGGGGGTGAGCTCTTATTTATTGATGGGTCATCAACTATCGATCAGAGAGATGGTGTGAGGAGAACTGGGGCTGCAGAGGTAAAAATGATGGAGGTACCGGTGTGTGTGGCAATGAAATGTGGACAATTACCACAGCATTACTCCGCTCAAGCAGCTGAACTGGTCGCACTGATCTTGGCGTTGAAGGAAAGCTTTGACAAACGGGTAACCATATATTCCGACAGCGCATATGTTACATCCACTGTCCACTCAGGGCTGTCGAAATGGAGAAGAAGAGGGTTTAGGAGAGCTGATGGCACTCCAGTGCAACATGCCCTCTTGTTGGCTGAACTAATTGAAGTAATTAATGACCCCCAAGAATTAGCTTTAGTGAAATGCACCGCACACACCAATGGTGAGGATCACGTCTCGAAGGGAAACGCAGCAGCGGACGCACATGCGAAGTATGCTGCATACTTTGGTGAGATATGGAACCCCCCAGAGTCACAGAGAGGGAGAGGGAGGGGAATGGCTAAGGAGATGTTGATAAGAGAAGGGTACACCCATCTCCCAGCCACACAGATTATGGAGTTACAAGCGGCTGCACCAATGGCCGAAAAAGAAATATGGGTAAAAAGAGGATGTACAATGTCCCCAACCGACGCACTGTGGCGCCAGGGTGGCACTGGAAAGGTTGTAATACCATTGGCACTTTTGAACACCGTCCTGAACCAACTACATTATCCAGCCCACACAGGCAAGGAAGTAATTGCAGCACGAATTAGGGAAGACTGGTTCTGCCCGAGTTAAATTCGCATGTGTCAAATTTTATCAGTAATTGTCTCACATGTCAACAGTTTACGGCCGGCCACACTCTAAAGGTGATAAGAGGTACTATACCCTGGCCAGAGGGACCTTTCCGGCATCTCCATATTGACTATGTTGATATGATCAATATATGTCAAGGAAATAGGTATATGATTGTAGTAGTATGCCCATTCTCTAGGTGGATTGAGGCAGGGCCCTGTTCACACCCAGATGCATTTAGAGCAGCTAAGTTCCTAGTGAGGGAGGTCTTTCCCAGGTGGGGAGTGTGCGAGGTGTTAAGGTCAGACAATGGCCCACATTTCGCAAACGAGATGTTTCAGCACATTACATCACTGCTGAACATTCAACATAAATTTGCATGTGCATACCACCCACAGGCCAACGGTATATGTGAACGCCTGAATGGCCTATTAAAGGAGGCAATTGCAAAGATACAGCAAACAACAAAGAGGAGTTGGTTATATTGCCTTCCATTAGCCTTATTTGAGCTAAGGAATAGGCCAGGGTCCGACCACCACCTCACTCCCCATGAGGTGGTTACCGGACGTCAAATGCGCCTTCCCCTAACGCCAACGTCAAGAGCATTTACCGACCACGAAAGCACTGCAAGTGTTCTGGGTGATGAAATGTATCAATATGTGTCTTCTTTGATTACTAGTGTAGTGTTTGTGTCTCAACAGCTCGAGCGCACACGGGGCGGGTCTAATAGAAGCCAACAAGAAGACGCGGATAAAGAACTGGAAAAGGAAGGACTGTGTAAGATTGCTAAAGGTGACCACGTACTACTTCGCAACTTCAATAGGAAATGGAATAGCCCACGCTTTACTGGTCCCCATCTGGTAGAGGAGGTATCAACAAGAGCAATAAAGCTACAGGACAAGCGTGCCTGGAACCACCTACATGACGTAAAGATCTACAGACAACAGACCCGCCCCAGCGCCATCAACAGGTCCATTGAGAGGACAGCAACAACATCGACAACGGAAGAAGAAAGTTCTACCACAGCCAGCGGCCCAAGTATTCCCATACCTTGTCACTCCCCAGACTCCCCAGAGACAATAACTGAAGAAGAAAGGGGTGATCCCCATACAGCCCACCCCATGATCACACGCTCAAGAGTAAAAGCCACGCCCACCAGTTGAACCCAAAAAACCCCTGCCCACCATCCACTGACCCCTGTCCCCATTACAGTAGTAACTGAACTGAAGGACATTGTCTTGCACAAATACACATGTAAACACGTGAATGCTCTCTTTTCTTTTCTCTCGCACATGCAGGAACCGCGTATTATTGTATTGCTAAGAAAGTAGATAACTAACAAATTCACTGCCCAGGAGTAGATGGTACCCTCAGACGATAATTACCCAGAAGAATTGTCACACCAATTTCTATATGAAATAAAAAGGCCAACATACCTGAAAAGAAAAAGGGTACGTGTCTACTACACAGCATTCCTTTTGGCCATAGAATATTCGATGCCCCACCTCCACCCATACTTGCCTGCCCTAAGAGATAGATCGCTTAGAGTAGCGTGGGAACAGCTCTTCACCTGGGCACTGAATGACTATTTGATAGGGAGAGCTTAAAAAACAACAACTAACATTTAATAACCAGCATATTGAGAATTTTCAGGCGGGCAACTGTAACGTCGCAAGAATACGCTGCCTGACTGCAGCAAGGTAAGAGCAAAATGCCGGTGAAATTAGCATATGTAATAAAAGTAATAGGGATTTTGGCAATCACCGGGTTCGTAGCTGCCTCTGTATGGCAGTACAGCTGTGCTATCAATATTGTTGCTGTACCCAAACCTAACACACCCCCATCCCCAGCTGCAACAGGTGTTACGTCAGGTGATATTAGTAAAATTGCGCACAAGCAAAATAGAGTTCAACGCAGCACATACTCAGATAATAAAGTTATTGACAATTATATACAAGATTCAGCACACGTCTCAAACAACATATGGTATCAACACATGACCCGCATTGGTAAGCAGACAACAGAAGACAGCTGCTACGTTTGCTCATTAATACCATACGCCATGAGCGCTTCTCGAACATTTGTTGCCACAGAAATAGACGAAAAAACAGCACGATGCATAATATACTTGGCACTGTTCCAAACGAAAGGAAGATTTCAAGGGACAGTGGTGCATATGACGTGGAAAACACGAGACTCATACCCATACGAAAACAACTTCCTCAAGACTTATTTGAGTTACCAAAAGAGCAGTTTACATGCCGAAGCATTCAGATACATAACAAGTGGTCCTGCAAAAGGAGAAACGAAGAAAGTAACACTGCAGTATTTATCATGTGATTGGTACGCCATTGAAGTTCCTGGTAAACTAGGATGCTGGGAGAGGCCACTGGTGACGATAACGGGGAAAGTATACCTGGACAACAAATGGGAGATAGGAGTGGTTGGCAGCAACATGGTAACAAAAGAAACTATTTCAACTATCGATGCACACAATCACAGATGTTGGACGACTTGGATCAAATACGTGCCTATGCTCACATGGATAGAAACGGATAAAGACCCGATAACAATACTGCCGCTGACTGCGCCTAAAGTATGCTACCAACATAAAGGAGAGGTGGACGTAGGATACAACACCAATTGTGGAAGCGTGATGGAGTTACCTGAGGGGGGAGCAGGAACAGCAGTGATAATGGACCATTACTGGGCCTGTGGAGAAAAGGCATATCACACACTGCCCCCTCTGTGGAATGGTGTATGCACGATGGTGCATGTCAATGTACCATCACTAGTGGTACCCCAGAAGCATGTGAATGTGGCGAACTTTCCCAAAATGGATGAAGGGGACAAGAGAAATAAGAGATCTGCACCACCTCAGGAGGAGCCAGGGAACAGGACCAGCGGCAAAGATACTGTCCTAAATAGACGGAAAAGACAAGGAGAACCTCTGACAGGAAATAACCTATGGGGAAGGTCAGAAATGGCACTCACTTCAATCCCGCCAGAACACAGACTATTCAGCAGAGCAGCAATGTTCTTCTCCTCAATAATACATCCGGGACTACAGGCTTACGCAAACGCAAAATGGCTCCAGATAACTAGATGGGAACTTATGATGACCATCAATTCTACAGTAAACGGATTCAACGCGATAAAAGAGGAGCTGCGAGCAATAAGGATGGTAGCACTGCAGAACAGATATGTATTGGATCTCCTCACTGCCATGGAAGGAGGAGTTTGTGCAAAGATAGGACAATCATGCTGCACATTCATTCCTGCCAACGATGCTGACAACGGTACACTGACAGAAGCAGTTTCACAATTGGCCCAGTTGCACTCCAAAATGGTGGATGAAAGTAAAGGTATGAAAAAGGATGAGAGCTGGTTTTCGCTATTATGGTCATGGATGCCATCTTGGCTGTCAGATGGACTGAAAATTATAGTTGGTTGTATTATTTTGGCTGGAGCTACACTGAGCATAATAAGATTTAGGAAAGCCCGGAAGGCACGCACCACGGACGAGTTGCTTGAAATGGTTGGTATGCACCCACTGATGTCAGCAGATGACGGCCAACACACAGGCATAATAATATAAGAGAGAGAGAAATTGTGCAACCAGATCATCACCAACCACCTGGACCCACCATCAGTGAAGGTCCAGAACCCAAGAAACCCCAGAAGTTACATAGGGAAATGGGTATACTGTACTCCTGGAGGAACCTGTGAATATATGTATTGGTCGTTTGAAGATCATGTTAACCATTATGGACATTTAGGAGGAATAACTAAAGTGTGGAGAGTAAGAGGAGATAACGAAAAGGATATGTTTGTGGTCGACAAGTCGACCAGAGGGGGGACTGAAGTGGGAAAATGGAAAAACAGGCTCCCATCTTCCCCCTCTCGCGCCTGGCCTAAAGGTTCACGGCCCAAGCACCCGCCACGACAAGAGTTTGCCCATCTACCAGACGACCAGATACCCTGGTACAGGAACATAAGGATGTGTCCATCTGCCTGCCCAGCAGCCCGCCCTGCCCATGCCGATGCCTGCGGCATGGATCAACTGGACTAAAACTATACGTCGTTAGAGATGCCATGACGACCTAGCCAACGGATAGCACACCTGTGCCAACATACACACTGGACACTCCCGCACCAATCTACACGAAGAATATACTCAGTGCTATGACGTAGGCGACAGACATACTCACAGACGTGCATCTGTATTATTTTTCACTTAGGCTCTCAAAATGCAGAAACGCGAGACGCACCATGAACTCATCTAAAGAGCTTGCTTACGCTTCTTCTAAAACCTAGGTGCCATAATGAGAATTATAACGAAGACACGATACTGGTCATAAGACAATATGAGACTATAACCTAAAGCGCCCGTGCACCAAACGGATCCACCTATACACCAGGCCTAAGTAGGCCGCAAGCAAGAGCTCCCGTGGACGTTAACAGAACAAGAGTCAGGTTGCTGATCCTGCAGAATGAGCCTGGCGAAAGCAGACAGCCAAGGTCGTAATGTTGCAAACCCACATTCCAAAAGCAGACCATCAAGGGCACGATGTTGCAACCTCGCACGCTGTGCACCAACATCAAAGTCGCACCTGCAATTAAGTCAGGCACACAGTGGAAAAACAATATTAATTGTGCAGAATTCTGCCTCAAACACGGTCCCACCTCACGTGACCAAGCCGAACCTGACGAGATGCCAAGCCCAGGAGGAAAGAGGCGTCTGGATCCCTCGTTACGAGACACAGGCAGATACACTTGAAAGGATCAATGGACATCTGCGACGGTGGGAGTATTCGGCCATCCAGCTCATGAATAAGTCTTCACATTGTCTGCATGTACCCCTAGTGAAACATTGTTGCAACTTGCAGGTACACCGAGAGCTGGGAACAGCGATGGTCCCAGGCTGGGAAGCTCACGGGCGCACCAATCAGAACATGGGGCTCTTATCACTGACGCCAGTAACATTAACCAATCATTAGGAGTCTTCATGTAACAATTCTCATGTATCTAATTGTAGGGACAACCCAGATATATCACCTGACTAACCCTCGTCCACTCATATTATTCTCAATACGTATGCTATACTAACCCTACCACTCGAGCAAACAACTAAGAGTGGCGATAGGTTTTTTGTTAACTTTCTAAAGTGACGCAAGTAGCGCGTCATACTACAGTAAAAAGGGCCTGCGAGCCCCACGATTGTGTGTGTGTCAGGTCAGACGCGTATGATCCTTGACCCATCCCTGCCGTTTGTGTTTAATAAACAGCAGAGTCACCTTGCTTCTTGTGTGTGTCTCATACTCTATCTCTTTTGGGATATATGGGAGGAGTTGGGTCCTCCCTGCCCGGAGGTCTGCGGACGGCCCGGCCGACCCCGGCAGAATTTCTCCTTAAGAACATTTTCTCTTTCACCGGCGAAGCAGCCTCACCAGATCTATAATTAACCACTCACTGAGTTCTGGCATTTTTCCAGAAGCATACAAAATTTCTCACATCAAACCTCTACTCAAAAAGCCTTCTCTTGGCCCCCTCGGCCCCTCCAATTACCATCCTATCTCCAACAATCGCATACTAGCCAAACTCCCCGATCGCATGGCATCCTCCCAGCTCAGTCTCTTTGCAGAATCCCACAACCTTTATGACCCCACCCAGTCAGGCTTCATACCCCTCCATGGAACCAAACCCTCCCTTGTCTCAATCTGAGATGACCTAAAATGAACAGTAGACAGACTCTGAAGGCAGTGCCCTGTCTCCTCTGCCTCCCGGGCCAGTCCCTCATGGAGTCTTTCAGGGAACTTTCCTTCTCCCCATTCCTCCTAAACCTTTTCCTTACACCCTCTCTGCTCTCATCCGCTCCCACAATCTCACCTGTTGCTGCTATACCGATGACACACAGATTAATCTCAAGATTCCCTACTCCTCAACCTCAGCCCTCTGAGACCTTGACTCCTGCCTGACAGACATAGACTACTGGATGATGAACAGCCATCTCCTCAATCCTGGCAAACCCAAAAGAGTGATTTGTGATAAAACAGTGCTCCTTTCCCCACCTACCCCTGGGGTTACCATTGCATTTTTCTCTGGGAGGAAGTGGTGGCTCTGAAAAGAGCCTTTGGGAGGTGTTTGTATGTCAAACATTATAAATACTTACACCTACTTCAAAATGGATGCTGTATTTATAAAAAAGGTTGCAATGCATTTTGTACATTTCTCAGAAAAATCTGATTGCCAGCATAAGATGGACTCCATCTCTGCGAAAAATGTATGTACTACGAAACATAATATTCTCATTGTGAAAAGAGGTCATGCCAAAATCTCTTAGAAATGCACAAACAGCCTTATTAACATTGCGCCTTGCTTTTTCCATTTGTGGACCAAATGAAGAAGAACGAAGCCACATTTGTCTCTGCGCAATCCGTGAAAATATTACTTGAGAATTAGGAAACATGTCCATGACTTTCCCAAGTCCTTCTTTCATAGCAAATTGCAAAGAAATTCCAGACACATGTCCTAAACTGTTCCCTTCACAATGAATTACAATTATGTCTGGATGTTGTTTTGTTTCCAAAGTAGCACAGAGAGGTAGCAAGTCCAACCACTTCATTCCACGTACTCCATGCCAGTGTACTTCCACATGTGGAAATCCAAGATCTACAGCTACTCCACAGCTTTCTGCATGCACCTTCAAACAATGTATCCATGAATCTCCCAAAATCCAAACAATCTGTTTTCTGAAACACACAGCCATAGCTATCTGTTGTTCTTTCAGCAAAAAGAGTATCTGAGAAACTCTCTCCTGGCACAACACACCCACTAAACTGTCCTGACCAATCCCTTTCACTGCTCATTCTCATTTGCATGTCTTCTGAACCCAAAAATCCCCGGATGTAACTCCTGATGTCCGTGAACTACCGCTATGTCTGCGGACATATCGTAACATGACCAGCCCTTCTACCATTTCCACTTCACTCTCTGTGCCATTCCCTCATTGGATGTAGCTAAGAAATCACATGACCATGCACCAATCACATTCAAGACCTCTACATCTAACTGCATCATCATAGATCAGCACTGCAAATGTACTGTGAATCTCTCTGAGTACAAGTGTCATATCATTGGCAAGCACCATCTACAAGAAATACTGTACAAGTCTCCAAGATTTCTACTTACAGCTCCATGCATATCCATATGCATGAACACAAACTACAGGTATGCATATTTTCTGTACAGTACATGAACACATTTTCAAACTGTCTTTTAGCTTGTGTAATCTGTAAAATGAATCTACTGTCTTTTTTCCAATTTCCTAAAATCAACTATCACTTATAAACCTTTATACTATTTACTTTCTTTATACACACACTATCAAATCATGTTAAACTAACATTTTTTAAATGAAATTTATAGACTACATATATTCAAACAAAATTGCATGCATGCACACTCTATGTTCCAATCTCAAAAAATAATACTTATACAATTACATTTTATTTATTTATTTATTTATTTGATTACTTTAATAATTTAAGCATGACATTAAGGCACTATTACCTAGAACAGCTTAGTTACAGAAATGGTGGTATTCAGTGGTACATTATGAATTTCACAAGATATACTAAAGATATTTTGTTTGTTACAGTTAGTCATTGCAATACAATTTGTTCATTAAGAACATATCATATGTATTGAACTGGTGCAACGTATCTTATGTGAATAAGATAGTTTTAATGGTTTTAAGGAAGGCGCTGAGGATTTCAATTAAAAAAATCAATCTCTAAATTAAAAACAATGCTATATACAAACAAAATTACTAATTTGTTTCTTTTACAATTGCAGTGAAGACCATTCTCCTGAAAAGAAGCAGCCGAATTTCAAGAACAAAGAAGAACTAAGAATTAAACTGCTCATTTTTAGAAAAAAAGTAAGTAGAATATCACCATAATATTTGTATTATTACTCAAACATACTGTAAAGTTAATTCATGCTATTTCTGTGCCTAAAAATAGAGATTGTGCACCATTCTGTCCAAAAATCCCCATGTCTTAAACAGCGATTTACAGCCAGAATGGCGCACAAATTACTACTTTTGGACACACAAATTACCCAACTCAACCGCTACAATTTTCATATTATAGAACAAACAATTGTTTTTATTGTATATATTAGATTTACTATTTGTACTTCTCCACACCACTAGCTTATTTTTTTCTGTCATCTGAACCTGAGTTTAGTAACATATTATTTAAAGATACACATCCCTACTAGTTGTAGTTCCCAATGCACAATCAGCCACTATTACATACATCATCTTACTCAAACACTCATGCACACAGCACACATACATTGCAGAACACCCCAACCCATACCTTCTTTATTTTTTTCAACAGACCCTAAAGAATGCGTACCAAAAGTCAAGTCCGTAGAAAGCAACACAGAAGTAGAGCAAATGAAAATAAAAGTGTCCAACATAAGCATCCATCTCTAGCAGAATTTGTAAAAAAAAGTTGAAACAAAACAGCTAATACAGTCATTTAGTGAAACACAAGAAGTTTCAAGTACAAAAACTTTGCCTCCTCTATCAAAATGTAAAACAAACCAAAAAACAATTAACAGAAAATCAGCTATCACTACAGATAAAACTACTTCTTTAAGTTTTAATATAGTGCAAAGTAAGCATACCAAGAAAAGTATTTTAGCCAAAATGTTCCGTCACAAAGTCCTTCAAAATCTTATAAAAACAGGAGAGAAATCAAGTTCAATGCTTAAAACCTATCGTAGGAAATTAATTTTAGAAGTGTTGATAGATAGTGCAATTCTTCTCAAAAGAAAGTTATTTATTTTAGTGTTAAACAAAATGAAACCACTAACAAAACTAATAACTAAATTACAAAAAAGACTTCTCAATAAACGAAATGTCAATGGAGTCACACTACGAGCACAGAACCACACTTTAATGAAGAAGCGTACAAACAAAAGAAAGCAAATACAATTGCCATACATAGCAGTGGTCGAGGTTATGAAAAAGTTAATAATACCATAATGGATCTAGAAGTACTCCTTACAGAAATATGCCCTGAAAACTTGGAATTAACCCTCCATTCAACTGAATCAGAACATCTAGTGTACAAATGGCCATGCACATCAATATGTAACATTCCTAAACAATGTTTCAAGTCTTTACGCCAATTCCTCAATCAATATGTAAAAAGCAAAGATAAAATCAAAATTAAACTACTGCAAAATATGGATACCTGTCCAGTGCGCAAATACACAGGACTACAAGGACATTCATTGGCATGCATTAGAGGACCTACTTGTAAAACCACCTTCCATGATATCAAAAGAATATCAACACATCATTCAACTATAAGAAATCTAGTCTATAAACTGTACTATGCTAAAAGTTCTGCTTTAGCATTAACAAATTTAAATAACATTATTTTACATGGTACAGCGAAAGACCTACTTCAAGAAATTGACTATATCCAGAAAAATATTTTGGAAGTGAAAGCCATTTACAGAATGAAATAGCTTTAAACCAAATTAGCAACAATTCTACACATGACAACCTTTTGCTAAACACATACAAAAAAGAAATACTAAAATTTAAAATTACATCAGCTGAAGTACCAAACCATGTATGTGTATGTTGCCGCAGAACCTTTTATAAACGTAACACGAAAACTGTAGACCTATCATATAAAATAGAAGACAATGAAGATTCTAAATGGTTTGAATTTGCTCTCTACCTTGTAGCAGAAAACAAATACGAAATAAGTGACCCCTTAATACTTTGCAGTTACTGCACTACAAAACTTGACAACAACCAAACTCCTTCAAGTGCTATCACAAATAATTTGGAATTATACCCACTACCAAAACCCCTACAACAACTTAATTTATATGAGAGCATCATAATTCAAACAGTACACCCATTTCAAGCAATAATACGCCTTCAACCAAAAACAGTAAAATTACCTCCCTCTGAATTGGTAAAAGGCATTCGTGGAAAAGTAGTTTATTTACCATTAGATCTAAAAGAAAATGTGCATACTCTAGGAGTGCAACGTCCAATGCAGCAATCTTTAATTATCTTAGTAAATGGAGTACCTACAAAAGACAAAAAAATATGGCAACAGCTGGTAGATTTACATAAAGTTAGGCAAGCCTTACAATATCTTAAAGAGAATAATGAATATTACAAAGAAATTAATATTGAAGAAAACTTGAAAGATACAACTGAAATAATTCAAGAAACACAAGAAGCTGGTCAATTTGAGCTACTAGATCCTACTACAATATCAAATACTTTAGACCATTATACAATTCATCCTTTGCACTCTAATGACACCATAGTAGATGCGCTCGCTGGAAACATACCAAATGCGTCAAACAAAAGGATCACCAATCAGCATATGGGAAAAAAGTATAGAAGCACGTGCCTTTCCTCTACACTTTCCTACTGGCAAAGGAGGAAGGTATGATGATAGAGCTATTCAAATATCAGCTTCAGAATACCGCTCATTATGGATGTATTCTGAAGATCCCAGATTTAGACAAAATGTGGAATACATATTCCACCTACTCTTTGAAAGTGAACTAGCAACTTTATGTTACGGAGTTGCACACATATTAAAATCAGGATCCCACTTTCAAAATATGACAGCTACACAATTATTACAAAAAGTGCAACAAAAGGATGAGGTTTTACAATCAAATATTACAAATCTATTAGCAAATATGTGTGGTACTAAAGAGTACTGGTTTCAACGTCATGGAGATGTACGTTGTATGATTTGAAACCTTGGCCCACCCACTTGGTTTGTTACATTAAGTTGTGCAGAATATGCATGGGAAGATTTACATGATTTCCTACGCATATCAAATAAAAACAAAACAAACATAGATATACTAACACCAGGAGAACTTTGTTCTTTGGATCCTGTTAATGTTTCAAGATATTTTCACCATTGCTTCATTGCTACGCTACATTTTATTTGGAATAAAACTGTTCCTCCCCTTGGAGAAGTGCAACACTTCTTTTGGAGAAAAGAATACCAAGCCAGAGGAGCACCACACATCCACATGCTTTTATGGATTAAAGATGCTCCTAAATTTGGTCAAGACAGTAATGCCACTGTTTTACAGTTCATTGAAAAATATGTCACGTGTGAAATTCCATCAGAATCCATAAATAGTGATCTTCATGCACAAAATTTACAATTTCAAAGACATAAATGTGGCAAATATTGTCGTCGCAAATACAAAAATAAAGGGAAATACTACACCAAATGCCGATTTGGTTTCCCTAGACCAGTTACAAATACAGGTCAAGTGAACAACCTCATGTCTTCAGTTAGACATAGTGTTAAAGGTAAGTCACCTAAAAATACATATTACATAAAAATAAAAGAAGAAGAAAAATATATCAATGATTATAATGCAATCATTGGCCACTTATGGAATGCAAACATAGATGTGCAGTACATTGCAGACAATTCTACTGTAGTTGCACAATATGTCAAAGCATACTTAACCAAAGCAGAAAAGACAGAGCTCCAAGACCTCTGGAATGACCTGTCATCAGATAAAACAGTGTCTACAGCTTGGGCATAAAAATGCTCTCCCATAGAGAATGTGGATCATATGAAGCAGCTGATTGTTTAACTGGTACTGCATTGTATGGTAAATCTGAAAATATAGTATGGCTAAGTCTTGGTCCAACTAAATCTAGAAAAAGAGTTCTAAAAACATACGAAGATATAGAAACAATAGCCAAACATGATCCCAACAGCCAATACATTTTAAAAAACAATTTATTGGACACATACTACCCAAACAGAAGTAATAATTTGGAAACCATGTGTCTATACCATACAGCCAAAAACTACACATACAAAAATAATATAAAACCTGATGAAAAAAAAGGTAAATACAGAGTCACAAACTGTGAAGGCAGTTTAGTTAAACTCACTAAACCAAATTTAATTAATCATATCAAATTGTCATTGAAGACTCCTCAACATAAAGAAATATATTACATGTCCCTGCTACAACTCTTTAAACCATGGAGTAAAGAAGAAGAAATACTAGAAAACTATGACTTATATGAAGATGCTTTCAAAGCGAATCAAAGCACTATAACTGATGTAAACTTTACACAATACAAAACAATGTTGCACAATGAACAGCAACACGAAGAAGAACTCCAGGCCCAACTAGATAAAGACACTCCTGTCAGTAGTCAACCTTAACAGGAAGCCAAGAACCACTGAGAGAACCACTAATAATAAATGAGGCAGAATTAGCTATGATAGAAGTAGAAAACACCATGTGTTAGTATGAAGATAAAGAAGACTTAACACTACAATCAAAAGTAAACAACGAACAACGTAGCATTTTTGAAGAAGTAACAAAACAAATTGCACATGGTGTACAACATGAAAATAAAGAATGTTCCTGCCATAATTATAAACCTATACTACTGTACGTCAGTGGTGAAGCTGGTTCTGGCAAAACATTCCTAATCAAAATCATCAGTAAATTCCTTCAACAATTGACAAACAACAAACTGTCAGCTGTTGCCACTGCCCCCACAGGTTTAGATGCCTACAACATAGGTGGTGTCACTTTACACCGATTACTAATATTGCCAGTAGAACACCAGAACAAGTTAGACTATTACAAATTTTCTGCAGAAGCTGCAATGGAACTATGCAGAGTATTGAAACAAATGAAAATGCTACTAATAGATGAAGTGAGCATGGTCTCCAACCTAATGTTGGCTTTGATTCAACTCAGTTTACAAGACGTACTGAAAACAAACTATGAAGAGCTCTTTGCAGGAAAACACATTGTTGTTTTCGGAGATCTTCTTCAATTGACACTAGTAAAAGGTGAGCCTATTTTTAAAACATTAGGACACAAACTCTGCCATAAAACTGTTGGCAGCATTGGAAATGTCAACCTTTGGCAACATTTCCAATACTGAGAATTAACAGAAAACATGCGGCAATCTGCAGATCACACTTATGCCAACATCTTAAAAAGTATCAGAGTTGGTATACTCTCTAAAGAAGCAGAAACAATATTGAAAACCCAGCAAATTAATGCATTTTATGGCGATAATGCATGTACTACAGATGTTATGGAACAATTAGCCCACAAAAATGTCAATTGTAAGGCCTTAATGCCAACTCTTGCAAGCTGTTTCAAATTCAATGAAATAATGGTGAGTAAAGAAATGCAACCAATAAAGGAAATTAGCGCCACAGACAAACTAGATGTACATGGTATGACACTACCTATGTGTGACCAAGCCACAACAAGACTAAATAGTTTAGAAAAATCAATCTCAAACACAGCAGGCTTAAAAAAGATATTAAAATTATCCTTAAATTGCAGAGTAATGCTTAAACGTAACCTTGACGTGGACCAAGGACTAGTTAATGGAGCACTGGGTACAGTTGTTGGCTTTCAAACATACCCACGTGACAACAAAATTCAGTTTGTCAATATACTCTTTGACAAACTTTCAGAAGTTAAAAGGATAGGACGCTCAACTGCTCGATTCCTTCTCTTCAAAGACATGTATGTACGCAGAGAACAATTTTCTCTAACTCTTGCATACGCAGTCACAATTCATAAATCACAAGGTCTTACCCTAGACAAAGCAATGATAGATATTGGTAACACAGTCTTTAAAGAAGGCATGAGCTAAGTAGCACTATCACGCTTACGTACACTTGACGGTCTATTTCTAATCAACTTTGATGCAAGTAAAATAAACGCTGATATTCCTTGCATTTTAGAATACAATAGACTTCGCTCACTATACACTCCCCATCTAAACACATATTCTGTTCCACAAAAAGTAAAACATTATAAAAGAAAAATAAATCAAACAGAAAAGCAACAGGATGTCACTGCAAATCCTCCAAAGAGAGTAAAAGAAAGTAATACTTCATCAAGTACCACAAGCAAAAAAGAATCAATTAGGGAAAGTAAACCAGGTACTTCTTCAAAGAAGGAAGACAAACTCTAAAAAAAGCAGTCAGATACAGAACTACCTGGTCCATTTAAACTCTCAAATATAGTTGGTGTAAGTTGCTACGGAAATGTAGCAATGAATATTCTATTTCAATTACCACCAATTGTTGACAACATTTACTTACACAGTACAGACCCATTGTGTTTGCAAATGTTAGTACTTCACAGAAATGCAGCAAACAATCCTGACAACACGTATAGTCTTTATGGAATAAGACAACAATTGGACTACTGTGCTGGAATAGTGAAATTCACTATAAACTCACAGGAAGATCCACAAGAATTTGTAATGTACTTACTACAAGTACTGGAAAACAAAAACATACCTATAAATGGAATCTTACAGATTTCATACATGTGGAAACATACATGCACTCTCTGCAACAATGTGACACAAGAAGAAATCCCCAATGAACGCTTCGTATATATATCAATACCTAATTTTGAATCCATTCCAATTCAGCAACTTGTACAAAATGCAAACCAGGGCAGATTATGTTCTACCTGCAATTCAGATAATCGCTCCATGTTAGTAATACAAACACATAGTAAATACGTAATACTAATGCTTCTACGTTACAATACAGATGGTACCAAAAACAACTGCAAGCTGACTGGATTCACACATGGTCAAATATCACTTGGTAAGACAACCTTCACAACAATAGGTATAATCTACCACGCAGGAGCCACAACCAATTCAGGGCACTACACTGCATATATAAAAAAGAAATGTGGATGGTTTCAATGTAATGACAGTACCATTACTCTAAAGCAGAGATTACCAGCAAATCTTACAAACGCTTATTTAATGTTCTTAAAACCAAAATTTGATAACTAAACTGTACTTAAACCTCAAGTAAACTAGTAGTATTCCAAAAGCTATCTAACTGCCCAAAGATTCTACGACAATTGATCGCATACATGAATACCACTAAATTAGAGCAAAAAATAGACAATTAGAATACGCAAATTGGTATCTAACTGTCCCAAAATTGAACAATATCCAAACAGATAAATCAAAACCACTAAAATATATAAAAAAAATAGACCTTTAGAATACGCCTACTGGTATCTAACTGCTCCAAAATTTCATAATATCCAAACAAATAAATAATATGTTACTGCTCCAAAAAAATGCAACAACCCAATGTATAAAGCATTAGCCAGAAACAACAAATGAACACTGAAAACAAACAAACAAATAAACTGTAGCATAACAGAAAAAGGTTATTTTTTTAATCCAACATGGATTTTTTTTCTCCCACAGACCCAATGATTTTAGCAATGAACACAGAAACTGAGCAAATTGCACAGTACTCTGGTTTATAATCTACTAAATATGAGGGTCCCAAAAAAAAAAAGTTGATTATACAATGTAAAAAGTCATTACAAAATACTAATACTAACATGCTATTTTCGTTTATCACAGAAATGAACAAGAAATACATGTACTCCAGTTACTAAACCAAACAGTAAGTATATTATACACTCTATGCCCTGACCACAACCATCACAGCATATCACACCCATAGTATCTTATAACTTTGTTCCTTATAAATGTGTTTTTGACCCAAAGTTATAAGCAACTATAAATGTGATATGCTGCGGTGGTTGTGGCCAGGGCATAGAGTGTTGGGTGCATGGCCATGCACCCAACACTCTATGCCCTGGCCACAACCACCGCAGCATATCACACCCATAGAGTAAAACATTTCAACTATGACCTATGGAAACTTTTAATGTCAGCGGACA
The DNA here is from genome assembly GCF_040938575.1 of Ambystoma mexicanum. Classification (NCBI taxonomy): domain Eukaryota; kingdom Metazoa; phylum Chordata; class Amphibia; order Caudata; family Ambystomatidae; genus Ambystoma; species Ambystoma mexicanum. The sequence continues at coordinate 790,942,374 of NC_090928.1, read as the reverse complement.
TTACCAGTGTTCTTAGAACACTTTCAATTTGCCAGCGAACAATACGGACAGCGTCTTCAGAACACCCCCTACGAACATTTCAGGACAACGCAAAAGTTCTTAGAACACTTTCAACTTGCCATCGAACAATAAGGACAGCGTCTTCAGGACACCCCCTACGAACATTTCAGGACAACGCGCGTGTTCTTAGAACACACCCCCATTTTGTTTATGTGTGAACATTTCAGGACAATGCGATAGTTCTTAGAACACTTTCAACTTGACAATGAACAATACGGAAAGCGTCCTCAGAACACCCCCATTTTGTTTATTTGCAAACATTTCAAGACACCCCGAGTGTTCATAGAACACTTTCAACTTGCCATCGAACAATACGGACAGCGTCATCAGGACACCCCCTGCGAACATTTCAGGACACCACTAGAGTTCTCAGAACACTTTCAACTCGACAACGAACAATACGGGACAGCGTCCTCAGGACTCCCCCTACGAACATTTCAGGACAACGCGTGTGCTCTTAGAACACACCCCCATTTTGTTTATTTGCGAACATTTCAGGACACCGAGACAGTTCTTAGAACACTTTCAACTTGCCATCGAAAAATACGGACACCGTCTTCAGGACAACCCCTACGAACATTTCAGGACAACGCTTGAGTTCTTAGAACACACCCCCATTTTGTTTATGTGCGAACATTTCAGGACAACACAAGAGTTCTTAGAACACTTTCAACTTGACAACAAACAATACGGACAGCGTCCTCAGAACACCCCGATTTTGTTTATTTGCGAACATTTCAGGACACCGCAAGTGTTCTTAGAACACTTTCAACTTGCCATCGAACAATACGGACAGCGTCTTCAGGACACCCCCTACGAACATTTCAGGACAACGCGAGAGTTCTTAGAACACTTTCAACTTGCCATAGAACAATACGTACAGTGTCCCCAGAACACCCCCATTTTGTTTATTTGCGAACATTTCAGGACACCGCGAGTTTTCTTAGAGCATCTTCAGGACACCCCCTACAAACATTTCAGGACACCGCAAGAGTTCTTAGAACACTTCAGGACAACGCGTGTGTTCTTAGAACACACCCCCATTTTGTTTATGTACGAACAATTCAGGACAACGCGAGAGTTCCTAGAACACTTTCAACTTGACAACGAACAATACGAACAGCGTCCTCAAAACACCCCCATTTTGTTTATTTGCGAACATTTCAGGACACCCTGAGTGTTCTTAGAACACTTTCAACTTGCCATAGAACAATACGGACAGCGTCTTCAGGACACTCCCTGCGAACATTTCAGGACACCGAGACAGTTCTTAGAACACTTTCAACTTGCCATCGAACAATACGGTCAGCGTTTTCAGGACACCCCCTACGAACATTTTAGGACAACGCGAGAGTTCTTAGAACACTTTCAACTTGACAACGAACAATACGGACAGCGTCCCCAGAACACCCCCATTTTGCTTATTTTCGAACATTTCAGGACACCCCGAGTTTTCTTAGAACACATTCAACTTGCCACAGAACAATACGGACAGCGTCCCCAGAACACCCCCATTTTGTTTATTTGTGAACATTTCAGGACACCGCAAGTGTTCTTAGAGCGTCTTCAGGACACCCCCTACGAACATTTAAGGACACCGCGAGAGTTCTTAGAACACTTCAGGACAACACGTGTGTTCTTAGAACACACCCCCATTGTGTTTATGTACGAACATTTCAGGACAATGCAAGAGTTCCTAGAACACTTTCAACTTGACAACGAACAATACGGACAGCGTCCTCAGAACACCCCCATTTTGTTTATTTGTGAACATTTCAGGACACCCCGAGTGTTCTTAGAACACTTTCAACTTGCCATCGAACAATACAGACAGCGTCTTCAGGACACCCCCTGCGAACATTTCAGGACACTGAGACAGTTCTTAGAACACTTTCAACTTGCCATCGAACAATACGGATAACATCTTAGGACACCCCCTACGAACATTTCAGGACAACGCGAGAGTTCTTAGAACACTTTCAACTTGACAACGAACAATACGGACAGCGTCCTCAGAACACCCCCATTTTGTTTATTTGCGAACATTTCAGGACACCCCGAGTTTTCTTAGAACACATTCAACTTGCCACAGAACAATACGGACAGCGTCCACAGAACACCCCCATATTGTTTATTTGCGAACATTTCAGGACACCGCGAGTGTTCTTAGAACAGTTTCAGCTTGCTTGCGAACAAAACGGACACATATTGAGTCCTCAGAACAACCCCCATTCAGTTTATTTAAATCATTTCAGAACACCTGTGATGTCCGCAGACAAATCGAACACAAAAAGAACGTCTACCATATAAAAAAGCACAACATTTGACCTATCTCATACCCTTCCATCCTTCCCAAACACTCCGACACACCAACACACTCTACTAAATACACATTTTGAAAAAACTTTAACCGCGCTGTCCGCGGACGTCCGCGAATCCAAGATGGTGGGCGCTACCGAAAATTGGACGCGCTTCAGGCTTAACACCGTCCAATCAGCGAACACGTCGCATGTCTGCGGACATCACATCACGTAAGCGGATTGACCAATCAGGACACTGTCCGCGGAGCGAACAGCGAAGTGTGTCCGCTGACCGAACACAGATATCACTAATTTTTTTTTACCTGCTTTTTGGTCATTTTAAAAAAAACTAGTGGACGGATTTTCACCAAAATTTGCAAAAGCACGCTTTTGGGACCAAGCCGCTGCTCATGGTCCAAATTTGGTGAAAATCCGTCCAGCGGTTTGGGCTGTAGGCGCGAGCAAAAAAATGTTCCCATTCAGTCTATGGGAAAAAAACAAGTTTTGGGACCCCCCCATAACTTTACGCCCCCGGACGAATCCTCACCAAACTTTGCAATAAAATTCAGAGTGGGCCATATACATTGTTTCCAAAGTTTGGTGAGGATTCGTCCAGGGGGAGCGAAGTTATAAGCCGCCCAAAAAGTGCTCTTCCTATGGAAACAGCAATTTAACCATAACTACATGGCCACTACCATATTGAGTCCTCTGAACACCCCCCATTCAGTTTATTTAAATCATTTCAGAACACCTGTGATGTCCGCAGACAAATCGAACACAAAAAGAATGTCTACCATATAAAAAAGCACAACATTTGACCTATCTCATACCCTTCCATCCTCCCCAAACACTCCAACACACCAACACACTCTACTAAATACACATTTTGAAAAAACTTTAACCGCGCTGTCCGCGGACGTCCGCGAATCCAAGATGGATATATATATATATATATATATATATATATATATATATATATATATATATATATATATATATAATAGGCATTCATTAAAAGGATTGTTTTGTGTATATTGACTATTGTTTTGTAACAAAGTTGCATTTTGACTGAATATTTTAGAGGAAGAGCGCATTTCCATCAGTTAAATGTACTCCATCATGTCTATAAACGTTATACATGTAAAACTGGATGTTATTATTGGATATATACATGTTTGTGATCTCTGAGGAAAGGAGAAACAGCATTATTACCAATTCCCTGTGATTTATCAATTTTGGAATTAAATTTGGTGGTCCATATTGGAAAAAATGAAGGTGGTCTAAGGGAAGAGTTTCATAATAAAAGACGGAGATAAGCGTTGTACATCCCCCAAATCATTACCTCCACAATGAATTAATATGACATAGGACTGCTCGCTGCTTCTCTTCGAAAATAGTTTTGGAAATGTTTTAAAATGTATTTATAGCATATTTTTAAGGCGCCTATACACAATGTGTTTCCAGGCATCACAAGACAAATAGCGGGGTGGGGCAGGGAGAATAAAAACAATAACTGCCCTACTAGGCTCTGTGACATTCGGATCGTGCAACTGCCCAGAAGGGGAACTGCCAGGGGATCACCATCAGGTGCAGGGAGGGGAGTGGACCGTACTCAGGAGGGGTGCCAACCCGCCAGACAGGTCAGGGAGAGAGCCCAGAAGGACAGTGATAGGTTGGGCGGGTGCTGAGGTAGGCTGGGTGGGAGGGCTGGTACCCTTTAATACTCATAAGAGACCAGGCCGCCTGTCACAGCAGACAGACGGGGGCATTAGCAAGGGAGGCCGAGAGGGAAGGAAGTGGAGAAAAGCAGGGTCTTGAGCCACTTCTGGAACTTATGGAGATCCGGCTCAAGTCTGAGAGAGCCATGGAGGCGATTCTAGAGGGAAGCTCCTGCCGAAGATAGGGATCTACCCCCCACTCTCTGCTTGGAGAAATGTTGGATCTGCAGAGAGTAGGCACTAGTGGACTCAAGTGCTCTATCTGGGAAGTATTTAGGGAGAGAGAGCTGGATGTACCGGGTCCCAGGCCCCAGAAAGCCCAGTGAATGATGCAGAGGGTCTTGAAATTGATCCGTACAGCCACTGGGAGCCAGTGAAGAGATATTAGGGTTGGGTAGATACGGTCCCTGGGCTTGAGGCCAAGGATAAGTCTTGCAGTTCTATTCTGGATTAGTTGGAGGGGAAGGAGAGAGGAGAGGGGCAGATTGAGGAAGACATGGTTACAGTAGTCCAGCCTAGAGAGGACCAGAGCCCTGGAAACATTGAGCTTCTCGGGAAGGCGAGGAAAGGGAGAATGCCTCTGAGGAGGTGGAGCGGAAAGTTGTCCTTCTTGGCAAGGTCCAAAATGTGAGGGGAGAAAGAGAGAAAGGAGTAGAAGATGACACCAAGGGTTGTAGCCTCACAAGAAGATGAGGAGAGGTGGCCCAAAGACAGCAGCAAGGGAGTGGAAGGAAAACAGGGAGCAGACACCCCAATGAGAAGGATATCGGTATTACTGGCTTTAAGACAGAGATCATTAGTTATGAAACATGCCTGAATAGCAGTCAGGCAGTCAGGTATGAGAGAGGAAGTAGAAGAGGTAGAGGAGGGAAGCTTGAAGGAGAGCTGTATGTCATCAGCATAACACTGGAATTGAGAAGAGAATGTGGAGATCAAGTGGGCCAGAGGGGCAAGGTAGACATTGAAGAGCCACGGCAATAGGCTAGAGGGACGTCACAGGTAGAAAGCGAGGTGGAGGAGCGATAAGGTCCGAGTTGCACCTGGGAAGGTCATTGGAAAGGAAGGGGGTCAGCCAAGTCAGTGCCAGGTCTGTGATGCCAAGGATATCACATAGACAACTTAAGAGGGTGGCATGATTGACCGTGTCAAAGGCAGAGGAAAGATTGAGGAGGATGAGTATGGATGGAGGGCTGGAATCAAGATTTGAGAGCAGGTCTTCGTGGGTATTCAGGAGAGCAGTTCCCATGCCTTTGGTTGCTCTGAAGAAAGACTGGTGGTTGTGGAGACAGCCAACAGATTCAGTGTGGAGGATCAGTTGGGGGATGACCAACGTCTATAGGAGTTTGCCCAGGAAACGGGTGATGGAGATAGGGTAATAGTTAGCCAGGCCGGAAGGGTCAGCAGACAGATTTTATCTGAGAGGGTGCATAATGGGATGTTTGAGGGGTATTGGGAAAGAACCAGTGGCAATGGAGTGGGTAGAGACGTTGGCCAAGGCTGGAGTGAGAGAGGAGATGTTGTCCTTGATAGTTTTGGAAGAGCAGGGGAGCTTCTGTTTGGAGGAGACCTTCATAGAGCGGACTACTTTAGAGACCACATCTGGTGCAATGGCAGAGAAGGAGAAGAGTATGGAGGAGGTGGAGCGGGGGCAAAGGGAGGCACGAGAGGTGGGGAGTGGAGTAGCAGAGAGTGAGAACAGGATGTCCTGGGGTTTGGTAATGAAGTGGGAGGCCAATGCAGAAGGCCTGGGAGGGAAGAGGAGAAGTGAAAACTGCAGTAAGATTGACATATTCCTTACAGATTTTGAAATGTTCGGCCGTGTTATTGGTGGCCCCAGAGATGTGGGCTTGAACATGGGCCCTCTTCTAAGAGTGAATGGAGAGTCAATATTGCTTTTGGTGCAGGCGGCAGGCCAGTTTGTCAGAAGATGTGCTTGAGGCCTGCCACTTCCGCTCAGCAACTCTGCACTTGCGTTTCAGAGCGGCCAGGTCAGATTCAGACCAAGAGTTGCATTTGGAGGCAGGATTCATGCGGACCCTCATGACAGGGGCAAGGATGCCCCGGGTGTTGGAGATGGAGAGATGAAGTTTAGCAAGCGCTGAGTCGGTATGAGAGTCAAAAGAAGGGGTGGGCGGAGGAACCAAGGTGGCGGCAAATGCAGTGACTGACGCTCGCTTCATTGGTCAAATGACAGAGGAGGAGACTGGCAGTGGGGGCAGATGTATAGCCAGGGGGCCCAAGAGCTCCAGATCAGATGAGAGGAGAGCATGGTCAGACAAAGAGAAGGTTGTAGTGAGAGAGTTAGAGATAGGGATGTCTTCGGAGATGAGCGCATACAAGGTGTGTCTGGCTAAGTTTGTCAGACTGGAGGGAAGAATTGTGAGGGAAAAAAGAGTCACAGAGGTCATGGAAGAGTACAGTGGTCGCATCCGAAGAGTCAAGATAGATGACTGTTGAAGTCTCTGAGGAGGAGAAGCTTAGAGGAGGAGGCCAGGAGAGAAGAAGTTAGGTCGGACCATTCTGAGAGGAAAAGGGAGATAGGTCGAGGGGGCCGACAGATGGTGGTGAGAATGAGGGAGTGGCTATGAGAGAAACCAAGCCTACAGACAAGGCATTCTAAGGAAGAGTAGGATTGAGTGGGTATGAGGTTAGCAGGGACCCATTCAGGGAAAGCCAGGGCCACTCTGCCCCCGGACCGTTTGGGCCTGGGCTTGAAGAGGATCTTGCAGCCATCAGGGAGATGAGTGTCAAAAGCAGTGACAGAGCTGGCCTTGAACCACTTCTCAGTGAGAGCAAGGATGCCAAGTACAAGGTTTTCAAGGAGGAGACAGATATCAGAAGAGTGTTTGACAGCAGAGCGTGAATTGAGGGTAGCTAAGTAAAGCTGATTGCCACCTTTGAGGGTCTTCTGAGGAGGGGTACAGTGTGGGGTACAACCCTCTGAGGGGGTAAAGAGGCCAGAGAGGTGGCAGAAGGAGGAGTAGCAGGAATAATGAGGATGTTAATGAGAGACGAGAGATGCCTATCCAGGAGGAGGTGATTGGGCTGAGAGCCGTCGGCCATGACAGTGCCATTGTTCTAGACATTAATGATAGACTTAGAGGATGGAAAGTGAGCCAAGAGCACTTCCCATCTTGTTCCACCATTAATGGGTGAAGATGAGAAAGGGGAAAGGGCAGAGACCATATGGGGAGACTATATGTCTGGAGAGGGAGTGACAAAGAGGACGTCAGCGATAGTCTGCCTGTAGGAAGCATTGCTGTAGGTGTCCGAAATGAGGAGCCCTGGGTTGGAGGCCAGCAGACCTTTCCTAAACCTTTTCCTTCCAGGCTTCGAGAGAGAGGGAGGATAGGTATTAGAGTAGCAGTTAGAGTAGGTAGGAGAGATGGAGAGAACCATGCAAGGAAGGGGCAGAGAGGTACCAGGGAAGGAGAGGGGGGACGGAGAAGCAGCACAATGCACGAACATACACAGCAGGTGGCCTAACATCAAAAACAGGCGCGAAGATTCAAGAGCATGTCATCCCACAGGTCACCGAGTGGTAATTGCGCAGCTCCAGCGGTGTTTGCAAAGCTCAGCACATCGTTCCCAGGTCACCGAGCAGAGGTTGCAATGTGCTGGCAAGGAAGGGGGGTGGGGAGTGCCGCACAGCAGGAGAAGACATTGTCTTTTCCGGACTCAATAGGGCCGGACTCTTCAGGGACGCACGGCCAGTCAGGCCCTCCTTCCAACAGGGCAGATGGACAGAAGCAGGGAGGGTGAAGGATTTCGGATCTTAAGTCTGGTAGGCAGGTTTCCTCTCAGATGAAGGCCTCACAAAGGAGAGTGCTTTGTCAGTGATGTCCGACTGCACACAGGATGTTAAAGAAAAAACATTGTTTGGATAGATAAAGTTCCAGGCAGTCGTCCCAACAGCCCCCCAACTAGGGGAAGTGTATGAACCAGGACATGACAGTCAAGCCACAAGACACTCCACGCAGGCCCCTCTCAGTAACACACAAAGCCAAAGTATTTGATCCTGGGAAAGTCCCATCTACCACTCCATAGGTTCAGACTACCAGCGCCTTGACTCACCGTTTGTTTAGTGTAAGCAGTAATGGAACAACAATGGGTGCGGCCTGACTGTCGAAGGTAGGTCTCAGCAGAGAGGCCAACTGTTGGGGAAATGGCCCAGGTTAGAGAGGCCCCAACTAGGGTAAGGCAGGTAATAGCAGACATCTGGGTGATCTCTTTCCTCACATTCCAAACCAGTTAATTCTAAAATGTAATCAATTCAGATCAATGTCAAGATGTAGTCTTTTGCAATACATCATTAACCAAAACACCCACCAGTCAAGCAGAGACCACACAAATTTACCTTGAACAATCATGTCTGCACTCTGTCAGTGTTTAAAATAAATGAATGCATATTTGTAATTCTAGCATTAGTTGCTGTGGGGCATGAATGATTTCACTACTTCTGTGTTTGTAATTGGTAGGTTTGATTGTCTTCACTGTGTTCTTTTATGTGATAGATTCAAGTGGAAATGTGTCAGCCATTTTATGTAATTGGGATATTTAGTCCTCTTTCATTGTCATTATTTTTTAAAAGGTTTCACATGCATCCTTTTGATTCCTACTGTCATTCTGATTGCAGCATGAACACTGTGCTGATTGTGCCTGGCTCTTTTGAAAATCTTTGTATCGTCTACAGAACCTGGCAATGAGTATTACAGCTAATGTATTTTGAGCAGTTAGACATTTGGGGGACTTCCTTAATTGAGTTGGATAGAAAAAAGATAATTATTCTTTCACATTTGTGTACATGATGTTTGAAATGAAGTACGTGAGAAAGGTTATAGTTTGCTTTATGTGTGCATTTAAAATGAGTGCTTCAGTCTTAATGTGTGTGGATAGTAATCATGTGAAATTAGAGTCTAGCACTATAAAAGGTGTTGGTAGTGTATTGTCTTTCTTGATGTCATCACTGACACAGCACTGCTCTGAATTAAATCTTTCTAGTCTGAAAGAACAGAAACAATATAGATAAAACCATTCAAATCGACACTGCGAGGCACCATCTGTGGAATACCAAAAGGATCCTTGTTATGCTTGCTCCTCTTCAACAATTATATGACACCACTAATCAACCTCATCAAAATACATGTCCAGGATATACTAAGGCAACAGCTTGTACTTCAGAATGCCAGATTATTTACTGAAGAATCTGCACTGTATATAGAACACAGCTGCCAGACTTCTCCTCAAATTCTTGTGAAGGGACCACATCTCTTCAGCAATAAGGATGCTTCATTCGCTCCCCGATAAAAAACGAATCACCTTCAAAACTATGTGCATAACACACAGAGCAATCCACGGCCTAGGAGCGGAATTCATACAAAAGAACATCACCATCTACCAGCCGACTGGATCAATGAGATCCAGAAATGACATCCGCATAGAACCTAATCCGTACACAAGAAAATACGTTGGTGGATCAGCGTCTCCTGTTTAGCTGCAAAACTTTGGAACTCGTTCCCCAGAGAAATACGAAAGATGGAGGAAACCTAAAATTCGGAAAACTTCTAAAAACCTGTCTCTTCAACTCTGAACGGGATGAAAACGAATGAACAACACTGATGCACCATGAAATGAACACCCAACTGAGAAGGACTGCGGAGTAAACCGGACTGCAGTGGAGTGCAGGAAAGAAGTAGTGCAGATGGGAAGGAGACCTGAGGGCCAAACAGGAAACGGGGAGATGGGTCAGACTTAGTTGGAACACTGATGGAGAGCCTTAGATAAAAAAGAGGAGAGAGGAACCCTGATCTCGGAACTGATGGACCACAGAGAACACATCCCAACCTCAAGAAACCTGTGGGGGGTGGTAATTGCGGCACACCGAAATAATACTAGAGCGAAGATATAGCCCATTGAGGACCCACTCTTCTGCACACAGCATAGGAGGGGTAAGTGTAGCACACCAAAATAAATGATAGAGGAAGGGATACCACCACTTACCAACCCTACTAAAAGAACTCATCCTTCTGCATACACCTCTCAAACTCACACACAACCATTTCTCTCCTTCATGCAAACCGCACGCACTTCACTACACCACAACAATGACAAAACAAAACACATATAACATCGCACAACAGCACATGATGGCTACCAACTGAAAAACACACCTATGCTCAGTGAATGGTGTCAACCGTACCGATTATGCCAACAGCCCATCACCATCACAGCTCTCTTGCGCTTTTCTCGCGCTCAGTCCTGCTAACCTGCCCCCATACGCTTTAGCTTAACAGAGCTGCCAGAGCGCCAAGGAACTACGCAAGTGGTGACAGTGCACGGTATACGAACCTTAAGCATAACGTAATATAACATATACAGAGGAGAATGTAGTGTTTATTAATAAGATTGCTGTCCAGAAAAGGTAGTTAATTTCAATTACACAGATTGAACTCCTGCACATATTGTTAGATGCGAACTTGTATTTTGAAATAAGCAATAATCATTTTTGAATTGTAAAGAGTAGTGTATACAAGAGGCATTTATACTGGTGCAAGTTATTAGTGGTAGTACTTTACTACTAAAAGCTCAATGTGTCATTTTACACAGGTTAATAGTTGAAAACCCATGCTTGGAGTTAAAAGCAATTTCATTTTACAAGTGCACTGTCTGTCCCTATTCAGATTCTGTGGCGGGTGTTTCTGGTGGTTTTTGTAGGGGCTGTTTCTGTTAAGGGGTGAGGGAGGCGGACACCTTTGCAGTATATTTGAAAGCAAAGGGCTAGATGGTGATGTAATGAAAAGTTATAATGGAGGCGTAAAGTGCAGTCACTATATTTTAATTAAGAATGTTGTTTTTGTTGAAGTTTTTTCGACCGATAGGTTAATTGATTTTTAATGTCATTGATTGTCAATTGTCAGCAACCTGTGCATGTTGTAAAAATGAAAAACATTATACCCACTCAGACTGCTGAAAAGTGTTTCAAACTTACTGTCCTTTTCAAGGCATAGACTGATGATTTTCAGCTATAAGTGCAGTCAAAGTAAAATATGATGCAGCGCTGCCGTGAATAGTGACAGTGTCCATGTGACAGTTGTCTACCATACAATCATTTATAAAGTAAGTCTTGATTTGGTCAGGTTTCCTTTCTAACATACATGTGTGTAATTCATTTTTAATTTATAAATTATCAAGAAGCAAATTAGTAACCAATTTAATTTATTTTCCTTCTTCTCCTTTATTCTTTTCCTCCAATGTGTCCTTAATATTGGTTTTATCTACAGTGACGACATTACTTTTTAAGCGGTTTTATGGTGGGAAACTGTCACATGGACACTGTCACTATTCAAGGTACCACTGTATCATATGTGTCTTTAGACGTGAAGAAGAGTTGTCTGTTATATAGGTGGTCCCAAACATGGATAGAAACGCACTCTATATCATACACATTTCTACAGGCAAGTTATAGCGTTCACGTGAGTGTTTTAGAATTCATTTTAAGAAGGTGTCAAAGAATTCCATTCTGATATTACTCCATGTTTCACTGTCACTTATTTTCCACAAAATGTCCTCTTTTCCAATACCTCCCCCACGTTTAAATGGCAAGAGGGAATATTACTCTTGCACAATATTGGTAGAGTCATTCTTTGAGAAAAAAAAACCTATGTTGCAGTACTTTTAGTTTACAAATTAGTTTGTGAAGTGAAAGCTTTGAAGGAGTGTGTTCATTGATTTGTATAGAAAGAAGTTAATTCTTCTCACAGTTTCATGTCCATGAAGCTACAAATGTTGGTGCATTTGGTGTGATTGAGAATGTGATTCCATAGTGGGACTGCAGGAGCATTGGCGTGCTCCCTCCACACTTTCATGTGTCTCATTGGTCCTTCATTATGGACTCAGGGTGCAATCAACTGATTACCCCAGCAGTGGCACCTAAACTCCAAATAAATACTGCTCCGAGTGTGTTGGCTGTGGCTGCAAGGAGGCTCTCTTTTCCCTGCTGAATACGGACCTGAGTGGAGTCTTTCCATGATTGTCTTTGTAAAGGCGGACCCTGCAATACATTTTCCAGTTAAAGTGAAGTTCAGCAGAGTGCATTGAGTGTGTTGGCTGTGTTTGCCATGTTTGCTAGAGAGCCAGAGGGCTCTCTGCGAACCAGGCTCAGCTGGCACGTCTCGCCGCACAACTTCTGCTGAGCAAAACACTCGAGCCTCAAAAAACCCTTCTACTGGGTAAGTGAAAAATAACTCACTGAATATATTTTTAAAGTCTCCCTGATCACACATAAAACATAATTACATGTGTGTGATCTTTAACATTTTGAGTGGGACCACATTAAAAGTGACAAGGGAAGTAAACTGTGGGAAATAAATCAGTACTATACATTCCGATTAAGCTCCTCCCCACTATAAATCATGTACAACCTAAGAGCCTCCATGAAAGACGATTTAAGAGCATCTGAATTTGACCGCTCCGGTGAGATTCAAGGCAATCAGCGCAGAATGTCAAATCTCTTTTCTCTGCCTGCCACATCTGCCATACCACATCTGACAATTTCAACAGTCCTGGATGAAGATTGTGCTCTAGTTGTCGACAGCCAGCCTTGTTAAAACATTCTCCTGTGCCTAGGGACATGGTCAAAGACTCTAGAGTCCAGAATCTAGAGTACACAATCTCAACCATGAAACAAACAACATGCAATCTGGCAAGACGTAAACAGTTATCGCGGAGTCTTGACACACTGAGTCATCTTTCGGATGTAATTGGAATAACTCAACAATACCCCGCTATTGATGGAGCTATATTAGAACCTCCCATGCAAGAAAATGTATTTGACGATAGGCTCAGGAAGCACACAGAAATCCATATAAGGGGCAACATGATCCAACTAAGGTGGTCAAGTTCTTCACAACCCGATGACCCCATGAATTATCCAGTTTACCCCCTCCAGCAGGAGTACAAATATAAGAGAGAAGTCATCTCTCTCACAGCAGAGTATACCCTTCCACAATGTAAAACAATGGATCTTCCCCAAGAAACCACCTTAAAAGCACTAAGTTTTGTACTGAACTCCCTTGTTAATGTGTTTGACTCTTTGAAAAAAGAAGTACACATGTACTTGGGGATTCTAATGGAACTATCCAAGGAGGTATGCAGCTGTGAGTCCTCCTTGGTAGGTTTAACCACAGCCCTTAACACTCAAGTAAAAGATCCACTTGATTTGCTGTACTCAATCAGCAAAGAGCATACAATCATGCTCAATGACTTAAAAAAGGATATTAATTCTCAGAGAGAACTCAATGATCATATGTGGAAGGGTGTCAAATCCATACTATAGATCTAAAGAAATCTAACAATAGTGTACAAGAAGATGCAGTTGTAGACATGAACAAACCTTTCTATAAGGATGATACACCTATTCTGCATCAGCATTGAAGGAGTTCATGAGATTGGCCGAAATGGTAGATGAACAAGAAATGGACCAAATCAGAGCACCCATATAGGATAACAACAGGCCTGTCCACTACCCCACCCCTTAACAGACCATGTGGCAAAAATTTAAAACACCAGAGTCACCAGTTCAAAACCAAGAAAAGGCTGAGGAAATAAAATAATCACAAATAATCATCAGCAGAAGAAAAAGGGACATAAGAAAAATGTGAAGACCTTAGGCGAAGACAAAGATGATACAGTCATGCCTGCTGACAAATTAAAGTTAAAGAAACCCAAAAAATCAAGTAAAATGATTTTTTAAAATCAGATCACAAAATCTGAAAACTTGTCTGACAAGAGAATTGTACCAAACATATCGGACACTACTGTAGGTCAAACAAAGAAAAAGAAAAACAACAAAAGTAATAACCCTTCAGAGTGCATAGAAGTGATAACAGCTACATCTCAACAAACTGAACCAAAATCAAAAATCGGTACCGTTTGCCACATAGGGGAATGGTTGATCGAACCCACAGTGCCGCAAAAACCGCTGCGCCTCGCGCCTATTTTCTGTAAAGAAAAAAATTGTTCAGTCATTGAGGAAATTGCGACTACTGAAAATTCTAAATCAAAGTCCTTCCAAATTCCAGCAGCATCTGTAGTGTCAACTTCAGTAAACCCTTCCTCAAGACAGTCAACAAGCCCCTCAAGACTGAATTCGGCCCAATTACTTGGACCCATCAAACTATTTGCTGCTCCAAATCTATGGTTAAGTCAATCACCTCAGACAATAGGACACAAAGCACTAAATCGTACCAATAACTGGCTTACACAAAACAAAGTGCCAGATCTATATCTATTTTCAAGCAAAGATATTGATCAGATCTCCTTCCCACATGAAAACTGCACTAATATAGTGGAACTCATCTTGAATTCCAGTGAAGGAAGGAACACACTATTAATGTGTGCTGATGGCTTAAGAAATGTGAACATCGAAGTGTTTGACAAACTACCCCGATATTATCAGCGGTCTCAAAAAGCCCTCGCAATGCAACAGGCAAAAACACAGATAACAAAAGTCAGATATATGCCAAAGCCCTGGCTCATCACAGGCATCACATGGCGAGCTGTTGGCAAAGCCACATTTTCCAACGAGAAATCAAAGCCATGGACTCTTCTTCCAAATATTCTGTCTGAGGTGCTTCAAAGTCTTAATGCTAATGAAGACTTGCTGTAGGAAAAAGAAAAAGAGAGTCTTTTCAATATTAAACTGGAACACAAGAGGTTCCTCATCCTATAGGGACAATATAAAAGGTAAAATGATCTTTAAAAATTAAGATCTGATTATTTTTCAAGAAACTTAACTTATGCATAATGTCTAACTGGATGGATCTACAATGATAAGTCACCTCGTCACATGCCCTATGGGAGGTAGACCTTCCAGGGCCCTGCTAATAGCTATTCGTAACAGCATAGGACATAACATTAATTGCATAAGTCGTGATATTCCAGGAATCCTTGTTGTCAGATGCGTAATTAGATGGGGTGAAATTCCAAGAGGTTTGATCCTAATTAATATCTACTGGAACCCATCGAATAAGAGCATCCTGACATTCCTTGATGATCTCTCCACAATCTTGATGGAAGTATACATCTACTCTGAAGGTGACTTTAATGCATACTGTTCTCCTTCAATTAGACAAACAGCAAAATCAAACACAAACAAGACAAACAGAGAATTGTGGGACACTTGGGTCTCTGACTGAAACATGATGATCCTTAATGGTAATTTGAGCAACAATTTGGTCCCTGCCTTCACATGATCAAATGGAAAGTCTACTTCTACTGTCGACTACATCATAGTTTCGACGGAACTGTATCATTATGGTCCACAGTTTAATGCTATATATATGAAACATAGCGATCACAAAACTCTGCAGGCCAGTTTTATGGTTCATAGTTTTTTATTAATAATGTGTATCCTAATTGGCCCCAAGTATCTAATCAAGGACACTGAGTAGTAACCATCACAAAGCAAGGGAAAAAGCTAAACTCTAAACTAAGTCACATGGTAGAACTTGGTCATGAAGTCATACTAAAATATCTATGTGCCCCCGGTTGCTATGTAGAATTCCTCTGGGACTTAGATCGCCCTCAAACAAAACAACATCAAAACCTAAGCCCAATGTACATTATTTTTATGAGGAAACCTATACATAAAAAAACAGCTCAATATAAACTTACGAGCACTTATAAAAGGAGGTCCCGACGAAAAAACCATGAAAGAGAAAAAAAGAAATAAGCAATAGATACCGACACTGGTCACGTATACAGAGATTCACATGAAACATCTGTGATGGCCAAATTATGCTCCAAGCCTCCTTACCGACACAGTCAAGAAACATTTGGCTGATCATTAATGGCCAAAGTTCCCCTCAAGGGATGCAACAATCATGCCCAATCTCAGGCCACTCATGGGTAGAGTATTTTCGACAGACATTTAAAACATCAATACTATCAGCTAGCCGGAAAACATTTATTGGTCACTTACTATATCTAAAGTTGAAATAGAGCCTCATCATAAAATCATCAAGATCTAAAGTGGTCAGTCCTAATGGCCTAATGAACATGATCTTAAAATCAGACACACCAACCTGGTCCAGCATATTATGAGGCCTCTTTGTAAACATCGTCAAAGGTGAATCATTGCCTGAATCTTGGAGGCGAGCTATCGCCATACCCATTTAGAAAAAGGGAGACAGACGGACTGTTATGGAGAATTCTCATAAATATGCTAATTCCCTTCATCTTAGAGACCCCAGCAACTTTGCTGGATTTTGAGGACTTGTTTTTTTTTTACCTGGAAAGAGTGTGAGCCTTTTTTCCCACTCTTTCATGTATTTTGATGTGTGTTTTACATTTGTGTTATTTGATTATGGAGTTTTAGATAACTCCATAGGCATCATCTTTTCATGTGTGTCACACAGCACCCTCAGTGCAGTAACACACGGATGTCTTTTAGACTTCCCAAAGGTTTAGATACCTTCTCTGGGATAAACCACTGTTTCCCAGAGAATGTAAAGTGAAGTTGACTTTACTAGTCTTTCCAAATTCCTAGACCCAGCACACATCATCTTACAATGGAGTGCTGGAGGGGATACATAGTATCCCCTGTGTCTAAATACTCATGTAGCAGTCAAATGCTACCCTTTCCTATTGAAAAGGCTGGTGGCAATGGTTTTACAGCAAACTACCATGATATTTCTGACCGCGAACACCAGTAGCCAAAAATCACAGGAGCCATGTTTTTCAAGATGGCGCCTTAAGCCCCTATGTTTAAACGGGTCCTGGTCTTCTTTTTTCACTGTTTCTTTTTGGAAAGCTCCTTCTAGTGTTTGTCTCTGTGCCCCAAACCAGGTTTGGTCCCTTTGTTCGTGTGCCTTTGGTGGGCTTCAGGACTGAAGACCGCCTCTGGCGCCTGAGTGTCTGGTGTCGGCAGGAAGTGAGGGAGATGCCCAAAACTCCTTGTGCTTTGTCTCCTAGGAGATCCAAGTGCACTCTGGTGTTATTGGCTGGCTGACTGTCTGGCAAGGACAGCCACCCTGCTGGGTGAGTGACAGCTAGGCTGGAATGAAAGGGAGAAAACTGTTTAAAAGGCGAATCTCTAGGACTGGAAAGCAGAGTCGACCACTGGAATGAAAGAACCAAAGACGAGCTGGAAGAGGACGGCTGCTGCAACTCCTGGACCATTGGTTTTCCTGTTGAAGCCCTGCTACAGATCCGAATTGGCAAACTCCATTCTACAGAGAAGCTCCTTCAAGGACGGCTTCTTCCTTTGAGTTGGTGGGACCAATCAACTCATAAGACACCTGGATACCATTCTCAAGGCTGGTTACGATTAACCAGGGAGAGGGACACCAGTTTGTGTTCTTGAATCTACAGCTACTGGAAACTGAAGTGACTTAATCTTGTTTTCTTTCTTCAATGATCCTGTGCAGTGCAAGAGTCTCCCGGGATCCTCCCTCTTGTCTCCACGACTGAGGCTCAGGAACAGCGAGATCTGCAGGACCTGCCAGGAACTACGACTTCAGCAGCATTTGTTTCTTCATACAAAGGTACTGTGCCAACCTGATTGAGAGAACGCCACTCTTGCGGTGAAAGTTTGTGAAATGTTCCCAATTTCTAGGCCTAATCAGGTTGTGACCCGACATATGATTCTTTTTCGTCTAAACTACTTCTAGGAACTTTCGCAAAGACTTTACCGTTTGATACTCGAACTGCTCTTTCCTATCCAGAACACTAGCCCATTGACTTTGGCCTGGCCTATTGACTTGAATTGAACTCTTCTGGGGAACTGAAACCATTTGCACTGTCTAAAAAGTATATATGAACGATTTTACTTACCGCTCCTTTCCAAGTAACTGAACTGCCATTTGACTCCTATTTCAGGGGAGCTCAAACTGTCTCAAAACCTTAGAATTTTGTATTGAAGTGTATTGGTTTATAAAAGTTGTCTTCTGCTAGTGAAATGTTTTCTAAATGATTGTGTAATAAATTACTAAGTGTTTTTTACCAAGAAACCTTGAGTATGTGTCTACTTGTACTTGCGTGTACTGCTCACATTCACTCTTGAGATAAGCCTGGCTGCTCAACTCACTACCAAAAACTGTGTGGTACAGACTTACACGAAAGGTTGGTTTGGTTAACACCTGTAGTCCTAATTGTGTGTAGTGGTCCCAGAGGGTACTTCCTGCAATTCTGCCTAACACGGACCCTAGTAACTATCGCCCTATAGCCCTCCTAGATTGTGATAGCAACATTTTCTCAGGCCTATTGCTTAAGGATCTAGTGAAATGGGCCAAGAGCAGAAAGATTCTTGTTAAGCAACAGGCTGGATTTCGGAAAGGTCTCTCTACTACACTTAATGGCTTAATACTTTACACTTTAAAAGATCTTAGTGTACACACCAAACTACCCAGATGCATTACTTTGATTGACCTCACAAATGCCTTTGATTGAACAGAGCCAAATTGTGGACCAAATTAAGAACTTGGGTTATTACAGGGGGTCTGCTTGCCATCATAATAGCCCTCCATCAACACACAACCTTCCGAATACGATTAAATCTCGGAGGAGACCTTTCTCCCAAAATAACGACCATAAATCGGATCAGTTAAGGGTGTATTCTAGCTCCGTACCGTTTCAATCTCTATCTGACAGACCTGGTAGACTTTCTACTAGCACACTCGCTTGCATGACCCAGAATACGTACAAATGATGTGCACTTTATAGCATATGCAGATGACATAGCCTTGATAGATCACACACCTGTTGGATTGCAACATCTAAAGGCTATGGAACAATATGCAGATGCAAACGAGTTCATAATGAATCCTACTAAATCGAACATAATGATTTTTGGCCAACAATCAAAAAGTAGAAAAGTCTGATGTATGAATGATTGCACCTTGCCGGTTGTAAAAAAAGATCAAATACCTAAGCTTCAATCTTAGAACATGCCAGTCGCTGAAAGATCTGACTGATGAGCTGGAGCCAAAAGTCATTCAATACTTAAACACAAAAAACGACTGAAAGCTTTATGCAGATTCTCACTGTTACCTCCGCTAGAGTTGTACAAAGGGAAGCTGATTCCATCAATATTGTACGGCATGGAACTTAATCCAAGTGCACACAAACTGAACTGGGCACTAATAGAGGATCGAATATCGAATAAAAACTCTGTTTGCCCATGTCCCTTCTCATAGCACATGGTAGATACGAATTGGGCTCATACTCTCTCCAATCACAGTTTCATTGGAAGATAATACTCATATATCGATCTATCTTAGATCCTTGCAAACACTCCTTGTGTGAGAACATAAGAGATCACACAATCTTACATAAGAGGGAGTTCTTGTATATTTTAAGAAGAGATGCTGACCAAATCTTACTGAATTGCGAGGTAAGAAGTGAGACTCTGGTTGAAAATCTAGACAAAATAAAACATGCTCTGTTAAGAAACAATTGGATTACATCTAGAACTTTATTCTGAGACCTCAAAAGTGGAAAAAAAGTCTGTGTTTGCAAAAAATCAAGTAAACCTGTATTACCATATTGAAGATTTCCTAATCCCGCGGGGATAAGGGCGCGGGTGTTGCCGTCCCGCAGGGGGTGTCGTTTTGGCCCAGGAGGACCTCCGTTCCTGCATGCTCGCAGGCCACGCCCCCTTCATTTCTTTCCCCAGGACCTGAGGCCTGCAAGGGTGAAGCCCGTGGGGATAAGGGCGCGGGTGTTGGTGTCCCGCGGAGGGTGTTAGCGGCCAAGCGGGGGCTTGCAAAACAAGTCTGCTAAACATCTGGACTGGCCTGGATGGTGAGGACGGTGGAGTGAGTCACACGAGGCCTAGCACGACTACCGAGGGTTTGGCGCCGCAGAGGGAGGACTATTGGAGATTTGTCAGATGTGGAGCAAGTAAGTGCTCGGGGTTGATCGTTTTGTGACAATTGGCAAAGGAGAGTGGGGCACGCTGGTCATCTTGCTCCTTGGTCCTGGGCCCTGGCCAGTCCGTCATGTCCCTGCTAAAATCCTTAAGTTCACTTAAGAGCCACACAGCACCAAGGGTACCAAGGGGATCTCCTGCCATTGTGACTCTCATTCCACCTCTCCTCTGCCCTGAGCCCGCCACCCAAGCCACCCAAGACACCAAGCATGTTTCTGCGTGGAAACTATTCACTGTCATGAGGCGGAGTCAACTGGGAGTGGTAGTTAAGGCTCTGAAACACTTGTGTACGAGCGTGATAGAAATAAAATATCAATCAATCAATCAAATGCCGTCACCCAGGACTCAGCGCACGCTGGTATCGCACCTGGGGAAGTGATTCCACTCAGGCTCCCAGCCACTTTCGTACTGAGAGCAGAAGTTCAACAACACCGAAGGAACAGTAAATCTGACTCTGACTATGACGGCCCTTATGAAGGGGCAGATGATGGGGTTTGTAGAAGACCAATCATGGGTGCGCAGGGTGGACTGAATGAACTACAGGGGGGAGGGGAGGGCATAGCCTGCGTAACACCCCTCCTTACTGGAGTGGAAGTAAAGCACTGGACACCAATCTCAATATCAAGCCTTTCTTCTATGATGTCCATACCCAGCCAATCCAACCCCGGGGCGGAGGGGATGGAGGGGGAACTGGTTAGGCCTGAAGTGTTTTCCATTGGCTGTTTAAAATCCAGCCCCACACTCGTAACCGCCAGCCCAGTGTTTATCCCAGCTTTGGATCGCAGTCTGGCACCTGGATCCGAAACTGGTTCTGCCATGGTTGTGTCCCTGCCCATTTCCACGTTAGATCCCCTATCAATTGTGGATGCTCGATCTCTGGATGCATCCACGCTTACCCTCCCCTCCAGCTCTCGAAGCTCATGGAGTGAGCCAGTGGATCAATCGAACTCCCCAGCGAGTTCCTATCTCCGTCTTTCTCCAATTAGGGCTGCTAAGCCCCAATGCTGTGGAATTAGTACCATTGCAGAAACGGCTATTGACCAACTAGGAGGGGATGCTCCCACACCTAGGGGGTGCAATTGTCAGTGTAACCAAGTGCTGGTGGAATTAGCAGCAAAAAGAAAGATGCTTTTATCCCTTATAGAATCTCGGGGAAGAGAACGCAGGGAGGGGGAGGAGGAGGAATGTAAATCTCCAACTGTATGCAAGGGTCACCCTGAAATACCTAAGGATCTCCCATGGGAAAAGGCTACCCTGAGCCTAGCAATCCCTGGAACCAAAACTGTCTGTCATAGCCGGGTGCCAGGGTTCTCGGAACCGGCAATTGTTACAAACACCAGTGCAAGGGCTGATAAGAGCAGAGAGCCATACAGGGTGCCTAAATCCTAGGCAAGGCACATGCCCCTGCGAGTTTGGGCTCCACGAAGGGAGGGCCCAAAATGCTATAACTCGGGGGAGGGGGGAGAGTACATATGCCCCATGGTGTAGAAGGGGTTCATCTAAGCCTCCCCCTCAATGCAGGCCAAGACCTATTACTGTGTACCTTCATGGGGTACCCAAACTGGCTAGGGATTCATTGGAATCAAGGGATGCTCTTCTAAACAAAAGCTTACACTAGCTACGATCCACTAGAGGTTGTGCTTCTGTGTATGGAGGATACTTGGTGGGTTGCCGTAGAGTACAAAGCGTGGGCAAACAGTCTGGTGACATTGTGGAATAGAATTTTTGGGACTGGAGAGTGGCAAACAAGGTCATGGAAAAGGCTGAGGGTGCTGGAATGTCGTTGAGGAGCGGGATTCTAATCAGCCCACATTTGCATTTAGACTCTGGGTGCCCCACAAGGGCAACCTTGAGGTTGCCCCCCCTGTCTGGCGCAAACCTCATTCCTCTGGGTCGAGTTCGGACAAGCATCATGGTGGACAAGCTTCCGTAAAGGGAGAATTCGGGATGGAAAAGTACAGTACAGAAAATGTCCTTTCTCCCTTCCAGTAACTTTTGATCTATTGCAGTATGCATGGGAAATTTAATTGTAATTGAATTTATGCAGTATTTGCTTTTTTCTTGTGTTTAATGGATCTCTTAATAACCCGCACAGCCACACTTTTAATAAGAGAATATTTTGCAAGATTTTGCCCCACCCAGAGTGGCTCAACTCTCAAGAATTTTTGGCACAGACTATCGGCTTTTAAGGAAATCTTCTTGTCTTGAGCTATTGAAATTGCTTAATGAATTAAATCTTGTTAAAATCTGCATGTGAATAGAACCAATGAAATCCAAATCTATTTCTTCTTCTATCCTTTGATCAATTATCTGCCTCGTGATGAAGTATTGCCACTTTCATGTTTATTGCCTACCAATAAGAACTGTGTAAAAAGTCAAGATATGACTAAAAGCACAATAAATAAATAAAAAATAAAGGCTGTTTTCATAAATCATAATGCAATGTTTTACAACAGGTAGGGATTAAAGTACAGTTCCACCAGCTGAATAGATATTATTTCAATCTATGGGAGATATAAGAGTTAACTAATCAGGTGGCTGTAAACGTGGTTGTAAATTCACTGAGTGACTTAATTTTTTGTAGACACTGAAGGATTTCCGTGATCATTTAAAAAAAAAAATGATGTGGGAATGCATCAAGAAAATATTCTTTTTTCAAAATGCCTTGTTATCTTCCATGTCTGCTCTGGTGTGATGTTTGCCATTTGTATTGCAGCGCGCAAATTTACAGGACAAAAGTCGCATTTATGCATGTACACCGACATTTGCTCTTCACATTTGCACTCTGTAGTGCAAAGTGAGTAAATGCTGCCTGGCACGCTGACACGCCAGGCATTATTTTCTTTTCATTCTGATTCTCACATAGCAAAAAGCACACACAATTATAAATAAAGCCTCCCATACAGGCTTGTTCAATCCTGAACACTGCTTAGTACATACGCATAGTAAGTAGTGTTTCCACATACAATTTAAGCCGGTGTGAGATGTAAAGATGTTGGGGAATGTTCATGTGTAGTTGTTCATATCCCTGCCATGCGTGCATGGCAGAGAGCATTGACAATGGTGCTGAAAGTAGGTGGACCCCATAGAGGTCTCCAACATTTTTATATACAGTATACAGTAAAAACGCAGACTGACAAAACCAACAGTTTTGACATGTGTATATGTATTAGGCATTTGCCAACGACTATTATTGTATATTCAGGTACTTGCACCATTTCAAAACTCCTACCAACAATGGACAGTTAATACTACTATGGCAGTGCCTGACAAAGGGCAGAGAAGAAGGGAGCGGCGTAAATTCTAGCACTGTTCCACCCATCCTCTATGACATACAAATGCTCAAGCGTGAGCTGTGACTTTAAGGGAATGCATTACAGCCTTACTCGTGGGTTTTATGGCTTCCATTCTCTTTATTATATGTGTACTATATAGCTATATTAACATGAGCTCCATTATGGGGATATATCAGGCAACCGGATTTAATTTCTTGTTCTCTTCCATGTTTGCTCAGGGATACTTTCTTTTGTGTTCCACCACCAACTTGCTTGCTTCCATCTTACTTTGAATAGTGTATATTGGGTGTGAGTAGTAAACACTGGATGTGTGTCTAATAAGACAAGCATTCAAAAAGTCCGTAGTTTGGGCTTTTGAGTAGGTAAATACAGTAAATGGCCATAAGATGGCAACAGTTGAAAAAGAGGGTGGTTACCTGAGCGAATGATAGCAGTATTTATTTATTTATTTATTTATTACATTTCTTACTCGCCCAGACCCGAGGGTATCACTGCGAAAATACAGGTGAGTTGTCACATTTTATACAGTGTTGAAGTACAGTCATATCAAACATTTTTAAACTAAGGTTACAACAAACATATAGTTAACTTACTTTTACCAAGTTACATTTAGTCAGATAGCCACTCTCAATTTGTTTCAATTTGTATCGGGCAAACGCATAATATCTGAAGATGAAAGTAGTGGATTTTTCCTTGCTTGTTTTAAAAAAGACTTGTTTGTGTGAGATATAATTCAAGTGACTGAAATATACTCGCATATGACATTGTTATTACACCAGTGGACATTTAAAGCAGCAATTACACCATGTAAATCTCTTCAGAATGGTTAGAAGAAACTGTGTCAGACTAATGGTTGGTGGTAATGATGATAGGGTGAGTGGAGAGACATCCCAGGAAGATGCAATTTAAATGGATAGTGGCAAGTAGTAGGTGTGACTGCTTATAGGGATTAGTATAGAAATGGACCGCCAATGGGGATGGGTACATGAACAAACAACATAACGCAGCTATGTGCCTCTTTTTATAAGCTGTCTCCCTCCCAGTGATTAATTTGTGCCGGTGTTTGCCAGTTTCCAGTCCTGGCACTTAATGTATAGGCACGGCTGAGTACGGGCACTCCTGACACTTCTGAAGAATGCATTGGGTGATGACTGCAGTACACGCTTTGTTATCTGCCACTTCTAAGAGTTTGGGTTTGTATCCAGTTCCTATTTTGGTATCTGGAAATGTATTTACGAGGCCTTCCTGTGCACACTGACAAAAATAGGGTCTGCAGTTCTTTTTTGGGTTATGGTAATAATCTACTATGACAGCCTCTGATTTTTACTTTCAAATTTTAAAGTATGTAGTGCTCATCATGGTCCTTCCTGTATGCTCCTCATGGCCAATGATTGTAATGGCAGTGTATGTGGAATCATGCCAGCAGCTGCCCCTATGCATATTTTCATGAGGATGTGCCACATTTAAATTTATAAATACATGTTGTGAGTAATTGAAATATTTTATACAGTGCTGTACATTGAAATGGTAACAGAAATGAATTCGTTGTGGCTTAAAAATATGGTTGTTATGGTGAGTATTGTAAATTAGTTAAGAAAATTGATTTTAAGATACATTAGGTGGTGTGTATAGGTAATGTTACAGTAGTTTATTTGGACACATATTTCATGTGTTCCAGTGTGCTCTGTCACAATAAATAAGAAAGGGCCAGCATGCGACTCTTGTTTAAATGTGTATCCTTGACTGGCTAATAGGTCAATGATATAATTCAGCATTCTGCACACCCAAAATAATGATTGGGTTTGAGTGTTTTGTGGGTGGGGCCCCTAGCCCTCGAAGCATTTGTAGTACGCTAGAGTTGCGGGTGTGTGGAAAAGAGAATAGAGTTGGTTAGCTGGTTTCTGGTGATCTCTGGGTGTTGAGTAGTTTTATTGTCAGTGTTTCATTCTGTATTGTAACGTGTTTGCTTTAGTTCAGGAATTTGATTTTTAAGGGTGCATAGTCATTTCCTGAATGTTAGGTGGTCTTCTGTCTTTCTTATTTCCTTCAGTATCGAGTTCCATAATTTGGCTATCAGAGGTCTTTACTTGATCTTAAGTCTGTTGCTGGTTGGTAGGTGTGATTTTAGCCTGTAGGAGCTTGGCTCCTTGTCCATGTAGTGATGTATGGGCAATGCAGAGGGCTTTGAAGATAATGTGGTTATTTACTGGAATCCAGTGTAGACTTCTCAGGGATGATGTGATGTGGTATCTTTGATTTGGTCTCAGGAGCATTCTTGCTGTGTTATTTTGGATGTGTTGTAGTTTTTTGTGAGGCACCCTGGCCTTCAAAGATACAAACTATTTGTGTAGTCTATTCTTGATAATACCAATGAGAAGAGCACAACGTTTCTGTGTGGGAAATTGAGTTAAGGGAGGATCCCTCTTATTA
The DNA here is from genome assembly GCF_040938575.1 of Ambystoma mexicanum. Classification (NCBI taxonomy): domain Eukaryota; kingdom Metazoa; phylum Chordata; class Amphibia; order Caudata; family Ambystomatidae; genus Ambystoma; species Ambystoma mexicanum. The sequence goes on along the minus strand of NC_090928.1, from coordinate 790,916,642 downwards.
ATCACAGGAAGTAGAACATGTTTTTTTGCTATTGCGTGAACTTGTGGTTCCAAAGATAGGATATTGTCCATGAGGATCTGATATTTGTTATCACTGTCAGTGGTCCAGTTGGGTTCCCATACTCGGTGGCCAGGTGAGGTGTGCCTGTGTTTTATTGTCTTCTGGTGGCAAGATCATTATTTTTGTTTTGGTTGGATTTAACTTAAGGTTATTTTTTGCCATCCATGTGTTTGTCGGTGAGGCATTTCTTGAGGGTTTTATCAGCCTCAAAGTCGGAAGATTTCTTGAATATGAGCTGGGTGTCATCTGCGTAGTTGTAGTCTGTCAGTGCATGGGTTTGAGTGAGTTTCATGTGGGGGTAATGTAGATGTTGAAGAGAAAGGGGTAAAGGCTTGATCCTTATGGTTCACTGCAGGTGATATTTGTAGTGTTTGATGTAAATGGCGGCATGTGGTCTTTTGTTTTGGTTGGTGAGGTAAGATTTCAGCCATTGTAGTGCAGATCATTTAATGCCACATTCCTCCAGTCTCTCCATTAGCATTGTGTGTCTAATTGTGTCAAAGGCAGCTTATATGTCCAGTAGTATACAAGCCAATTGGGCGCAGCTGTCCATGTTTATTTTTAGGCCATCACAAATGCTGAGGAGTGCTGATTCCGTTCCTCTCATAGGTCTGAAGCAGACTTGGGATTGGTCAAGTATACCACTGCTTTCTACATGATTCAGTAGTTCTTTGTAGACTGGTCCTCATTTCCCCGACTGGGCAGGAGCCCTTCCTCACCCCTCCCAGCTGCAGGAGCAGCCTGGGTCCTACGATAGGTGTGTACTTGGAGCAGCATCAACACTACAGGGTCAGCACAACGCATGCCCTTCACCCTACCAGCGTTCTCCAGAGGTGTGCTGCATAGGGTGCGTGGGGCCTAATTTGGCACATACTGGCCAGCACACCCTCCACTGAAGCCCTGTGAGTGCATCTCCAGCACTACTGCGACACCATGCCCACATGAAATGGCACAATCCTCAAATGGCTGCCGCCCGACTCACCAGTATTTTGTTCATCGTGGTTGCCTAGCAACAGATATGAAAAAAGTATTTTCCCGGCTTCCAGAGACCACAGGCAGAAGCTGGCCTACCTGACTAAGGCCTACAGAACAAGGCCATCCCCTGTCCGTGCCTGTTGGTGCTGGGAGGATCATAGAGAACTACCTCTCCACCTTGGGTAAGACACCACCCCCACTAACTCTCGTTGACTACTTCTGCGGCTCTATGCCACACTACTGTCTCAGTACCACTACCACACATTACTCAGTATTGCAGTGGCCATATCCTCATTTGCAGCTCCCAGTCAAGTTTATAACAATACCTGCCAGTGACTTTCACTTTTTTTATTTGTATACGTCGCTCTGGTGACAAATTGACATATGGCCAAGGCGCACGTACATCCGAACCTGCGATCGTGTTACTACCAATGGCCCTCATTACGAGTTCAGCGGCAGCCATGCCGCTATTGGCGGCATGGCTGCCGCTGAAATCGTGTCCGGGTCCGGGTCCTCAGAATGAGGAATTACCGGACCATTCCGAGTTCAGAAGGCCCGGTAATTCCTCCCTCCAAGGTCCCGGACCCAGTCCTTCCCCATTCCCATTTCAGCCCCTATAGGGCTGAATGGGAATGGGAGAGGGAGCAAACAATGGGCCATTACGAGTTGGCCCGTTGTTTGCTCCCTCTTCCCCTCGCGGGACCCGGTAAGCACGCCTGGTTTGACCAGGCGTTGCTTCCTGGGTCCCACGAAGGGACCTCGCAATGAGGCGGTACGGGGTCAACGGCGCCGGCACCTTTTACAGCGATGTTTACCCCGTACCGCCAGGGTCGTAATGAGGCCCAAAATGTTGCACTTCAAACATAGCCTGCATGTCTAATTAGGGCACCCAACTGTACTGTACTGCCTAACTTAGACTACATACAATGCTCAGCCGCATTGCTAAACAGAGTTTGTATGCACGATCGACTAGAGGTCTAGCATTTGTCTATTCTATTGATTGTACTCGATTTACCATTTGTGACCTTCGTATCGCCAGCCAGTAATGTATGCGTCCTATTATAATGGTTATGTTACCTACTCTCTCAGTGTATAATTGAAGCCAACCTGTGCACAACGCAATGAGCCTGTACTGATCTGTACTAGTACTAGGCTGTCCTCACCTACCAGGCTGACCTGGTATTTGGAATGTTAATTCTTCCAATCTACTGACGTGCTGAGTGCACACAGACAGCACATTTGCTGAATTTACCTCCCGTTTTGCCTGTCAACATGCACTGTACCCCTGTTTTCTCCTCACCTTTGATCCCCTACTCTTCTAGTTTAACACTGCAGCCCGCACATCGACCTACACTACTCACCATAATGCACATCCTGCTCACCCTTTGGATCCTGACTCGGATACGTTACAGCACCTACACATCCCGTACCACTACCTCATAGTACTATCACTTACGCTCACCAGCCACCTTCACACCATACCGGGACGTCCTTAAGTCTCCCGCCAGCATGACAATCTCTAATCCCTATCTGAATGCACCGGCCCTCTGCCTACAACATTTTGCTTCTAAACCTATGCCTAATCAACCTTGCACTACGCACCTGAGAAACATGAGGTTAGGTGCACGACTCTGCCATGCAACTCCCAACCAGCCCTATACTAAGTAGTATACTCCCCAAACCAATCACCTCACCGCCATCCATGCCACAAACCAGAGACCAGGTATCTCTAAGGTACCCATTATTGCTAACAGACCTCTGCCTACATATTTGACTTCTATATTAACTACTACTAACCAGACTACACTCACATACACAAGCCAACTCTGTGCCACACAGGCCAGAAACCATCGACTGCACCATCTGACCTATTGACAGAACCGGGACCCTAACAACCATTCACCAGCACCTAACAACAACCTAGCCACTGTGCTGACATCCAACAAAAATGGACCTGGCCCCCTGCCTACCACTACTACCAACGCCAAGGACATTAAGGTCCAAGGCGCGCTCATGAATGCATGATCCCTCCCTGCTCATGCCTTAGAGATCACAGACCTTATCATTACTGATGATCTTGATTTCCTAGCCATCACTGAAACATGGCTGCATGCTGCTTTGGGCTCCGCCCTGTCCCTGGCGATCCCTGACAACTATTCCATCATTAGGTGCGACAGGCATACTAATCAAACAAAGGGTGGAGGATTAGCCTCTATCTTCAAGAGCTCACTTGAACTTAGAACTGTACCTAACCTCCAGATCCCTTCCGCTGAACTACTCTCCATTAAACTACCTATCTCTCCCAAACAAACTGCTACAGTGAACCTTATATATAGGCCCCCAGTTCCCATTTCCACATTCATTGAGGATATCTCCTCCATCCTTGCTACTAATACCAAACCAAACTCATAAATCCTTCTACTTGGTGACTTCGATCTAGGGTACCAGGATGTGAACAATACCAAAGCCATTGACCTAGCTTGCACACTAACTGATTTGGCCTCACACAACACGTTAAAGAGCCTACCCATATTAAAGGACGCACCCTTCACTGGGTAGCAGACCTGAAATGCTCACTCAACCTGATTTCTGTGACCCCTTGCTTTTGGTCTGACCATCACAAAATAATCTTCTCTATTAACTCCAACCATCATACATCAAAACCCAACCTCGCCCCACCCATACACACTTGCAATAAGAAAGATATCACATTGGAGAAACTTCTACCGTTGATCCTCCCTCTGCTTAATACTGCACCAACCACCTGCTCTGACCCCACAGTCCTAGTAGATACCTATAATCATGCCATGCTAGAAGGCCTCAATAACATTGCACCGCTAAAACTGCACAAACAAAAACCTTGCCTTCACCTCAATACCTGGTTACCCCACATCTCAGAGACCTTCAAAAAGAAAAGAGAAAGGCTGAGGCACATTGGAAAAGTATACCATCACTAGTCAACAACAATAACCTAGCCAATGCCTCCTCTGCTTACAAAAATGCCTTGCTGGCAGCTAAAAAAGACGTGTATAACAAACGCATATTGCTAGCACAATCTAACACAAAGGAACTCTTTAAGATCCTCAAGGAATTAGAGTCTCCTGTAGTCCCTCTGGACACTTGCACCCCTGACACTGCCTGGTGTACTAACATACAAAAGGCACTTCTAGATAAAATCTCTATGCTTCAAGCTAAAATCAAAACTAAAAGAAGCAACTTCTCAGACTCTGCACTTAACTTTTCATCTTACAACCTCCCTACACCTAAACACGCCTTCAAACCATTCAGCTTTGAACCTCTTTCTATTTGGGAAGTTGAAAATATTATCAAGAAGCTCAAACCATCTAATTGCCAAGGTGACCCATGCCCTGCCCCTATCATCAAGGAGGCTGCGCATGACCTTGCGCCTTTTATCACTACCTTTATAAATGCCTCATTCAATTCTAGTATTGTCCTGGAAAACCTCAAGAATGCTTGGGTCATCCCACTTATCAAAAAACCTTCTCTTGTCCCGAGTAACCCATCTAATTACAGTCCTATAACCACTGTGCCTTACTTACTTAAAATTCTGTACCGGGTGGCCTATTTACAAATCCAGGATTACCTTGAAACAAATAAATTACTGGGCCTTAGACAATCAGGTTTCCGTCCCAGACATGGGACTGAGACCGCCCTGATCGACTTGAACACACAAATTGAGGATCTTAAAGACAAGGGCAAGTTGGCACTCCTACTGCTCCTTTATCTCTCAGCAGCTTTTGATTTGGTAGACCATCGAATCCTTTGTCACCACCTCAAAGTAGCTGCCCATTTCTCAGACGCTGCATCATCTTGGATCAGCTCCTTCTTGGCTAACAGAATCATGACGCTCTTCTCCCCCTTTGCCTTGGCTGAACTAGCACCTGTGCCGTGCGGAGTCCCTCAAGGATCCTGTGTATCGCCTACACTTTACAACGTGTTTACTAAGCCACTCTTTGACATACTTGACTATCTGGGTGTCTCATACACCAACTATGCCGACGACATCCAGATACTCATCCCCATCACAGGTGACTATGTAATTGATTCTAAAGCACTCAATGAAATCTACACAGTCATCCAGGCTTGGATGGCACATCATGTGCTCTGCCTTAATGATGAAAAAACCGAGCTATTTGTCCTCGGCTCTCACCACAAACTCTCTAAACTTGACACATCCTGCACATCGTTCACGATCGACAGCAACATTATCAAAGTGTCTAACATTACAAAAACACTTGGCATCTACCTAGACTCGATACTATCCCTTACCAGACAAACAAATGCTGTTGCCTCGGCCTCATCCTACACCTGCAAACTCATTACTGCTTGCAGACCCTTCTTGATGATGGACAACTGCACTATCCTCGCGAGAACTCTCATCATGTCAAAAATCGATTACTGCAATGCCCTCTATTTAGGGACTGGCCAAATAAACATTGATAAGTTACAGGTTACCCAGAATATGCCATCAGGGTGGCCCCAACCTCCCGAGGAAAGCACATATCTCTGATACTAGACGCAATCCTCACTGGCAGCTGTTGTTCATCGTATATTGCTAAAAACCCTAGCCTTAACTCACCAGGCCCAGAAAAATTTAGCACCCGCATACTTGACAAACCGCTTCACGCGGCACACAGCATCAAGAGCCTTGAGGTCAGTCCATGTACATACATTGGGCCTCATTACGACCCTGGCGGTAAGGGGTTAGCGCCATCGTTAGCTGCGCCGACCCCTTACCGCCAATCACGAGTTCCCTTTCCGCCATGGCGGATTTTACACCTGCTTCTAGCGGGTGTAAAAATCCATGGCGGTAAGGGAACTTGGTGTTAATTACGCCACCGTAATTTACGGTGGCGTAATTAACGCCTTCCCCACTCCCATTATGCCCTATGGGGCAAAAATGGGAATGGGGAAGGGTAAATGGGGATTGGGGATTTACCGCCCCGCCAAGGTCGGAATGGGGCGGTAAATCCCCTTACCGCCATGGTGTTAACGTAGTTAGCACCATGGCGGTAAAGTCACGGCCCTGGCGGTAACTTTCCGCCAGGGTCGTAATGAGGCCCATTGTCTATACCCAACTACAAGCTTCAGAGAGCCGGGGGATCTAGTTTCCCTCTCCTTGCGGCCAAACTCTGGAACACCATACCCACTACACTCAGAACAGAACCGTCCGTTCACTCCTTCAAGAACAAAATCAAGCGCTGGCTCCATGAGTGTGATGCATCTGCTGCCTCCACCTAACCACACTGGTATTGTATGTATATCTGCTGCTTATCATTCATCAGTCATCTCTATGGTAACCACTGATACGCTGTACCTGTTCATTTCCTGTGTGCCCTTTAAGAATTGCACTGTTAATGCTATGACTTTACTTTTTGGAAAGCTGTTTTGATGTATGTAACCACTTTTACGTGAATTATGCACCCAGATGCCCCTGGGCAAGGTGTGCAATACAAATGCATGGTTTGCTAGGATTTTTGCTGGGTATGATAGATTGGATATAGGACTTTAACTAGTGCGGTCTTCTGTATTTGCCATCTCATCTTTTAGGAGGGGTTTGATGAAAGCTGATTCAAATAATGTTGGTACTATTCCTGTGTTGAGATTCATTAGATTAATTAATAGTCAGAAGTATAAGGCTGGTGTTTTGTGGTTGAGACGTTTTTTATAGATACCTGGTTGGCATGGGTCGCTGGGAGATCCAACGATGTTGGTGTCTATTATTAGTTTAACAAACCTTTCCTCGCTAATGGGTTTGCATAGATTGAGTGTTGTGATAGTTGATGGAGTGCTGGTTTCTGGGAGGGTGTTTGGAGCACTGCAGACTGCATTTATGGTCCATTGTATTGCTTGTATGGTTGCTCTTAGATGGGTTGTGATATTGTCATATAGGGATTGTGATGGTATGATGCAGTTGTTTCAAGAAGTTGGGTTCTTTATTTCCTTAAACATTTCTTTTTGTGGGTTTGTTGCAGATTGGATTATTGCGGTTTAGTATGCTTTTTTGGTTTTCAAGTCTGCAGATTTGTATATTTGGATTTGTAATTGATAGTTTGTTTTGTCCAATTGGTTGTAGTGTTTTCCCCATTGTTTTTCAAATTTACAGTATTCACCAACATATGCAACATTGAGATTGAAGAGACAGGGTGCCAAAGAGTAACCCTGTCTAACGCCTACAAAAGTTCTAATCCGTCCAGACAGATTTCCCTCTATATTCAGGTGGACATGTATTCCCGAATTTTCATACATTGCCATGATTAACTTTAGCAGACAATCGGGGATTCCCCAGTTGGCAAGATTGGCCAAGAGGCATGACCGGATAACAGAATCAAATGCAGTTGATAGGTCAATGGAAGCGACATATAAATTCCCACAAAACTTTCCCCAGGCTGAGTCTCGGAGGGCTCTCATGACCAGCGTTTAAATATGGATACTATATGGGCTGTTTGCCAGCTAGTTGGTATCATGCTACTTCTTACAACACTTTTGAGTAGCATTGTAAGGATTTGGGCTCACACTGCTGGCATTGCTTTCAATGTATTGTTTTGCAGCCCATTAGGGCCTGCAGCATGCAAGTTCTTGGCTGTCTTAATTAATTTCAGTATCTCCCCGTATTCAATATCAGGATCCCAATGCGTCCTTTCCTTACAGTCCCCTCCAACTTTTATTGGGCTTCCATCCAGCCTATTCCCATACAGTTCGGAAAAACATTGGACCCAATGTTCCTCTGAAACTCCATACAGTTGAACTATTATAAGCTCCCAAAAAGCCCTTAGGTCTCTTTTCACCAAGACACCTAGCATCGTTTGTGCATCTTGTTGTAGCAAAATTGCTTTTTGGGAGATGCAAAAGTTCTTATACTTCTGCCTGATATTTTTAATTCTAGAGTTCTTTTCTAGTTGGCCGCTATTAAATTTGATTACCTCTTAAAGCAAACCAGAGCATATGAGACTTTTCTTTAGCCACACTCTCATCATAGGTGTGCATATGCTTTCTTTTGGAGATCCCCCTTCTTAGTTTATGCTGGGACCTTCCATACAGAGCCCTGAAAAAGGTCTTGAACTCAGAAACATTGAAAACTTCCTGTTTCCATAGATAGGAAGTACTAATACAGAGACCATAGGTTGAGTCAGTCGGATCCTTTCATCAGCTACCCTGAGAGTGTGATGCAGTGTTTGGTCATCAGTATTTTTTTTCACAACTTCCGGCAAACGTCCCCTCTCTCTTAGCCAATTCTGTTCCTCTGTATACTTATCAATAAAATTGGTGAGTTCAGATTGGGATCCCATGAATTAGGCATCACATGTCTGTTGAATTACACTATTGGATTGGCTCTCTATATGTCCCAAATTACTTTATGCAATTGCCTAATCAGCGCATTCAAAGATGCTCAAATCTTCTATATCATTGTGTGTTGCATCATTTACTTCCAGCTTTTTAAAGACTTCCGCCATCAGGGAATGAGCTAACCTGGCTATGGATATTGCTGATATAGTTAGTTTTATTTCAGTACTTGTAGCCGTGTATTTGCAGACGAAATTTGAAATCTTTTTTCCAGCAATAGGCCCCCCTAACCTATTCTTAGATTGTTTTTGAATTAGGGTTTTACCCAAATGTCATTTTGTTGGTGTTTTAAACAATTTCTCTCCAGATCTCAAGTTCTCTTGGTTGTGATCTGGGTATATACCTTTCTTTTCAGTTTGTGATATCAATTTTTTATTAGGGGTAAGTAGCTTAAGGGATAACTTTCTGAAGTTAGCATCATTGTTAAGTGTGCAGCTATTATTATTATCCAAGTTGATATTCTTATCCTGTAAGGTGTCCATTTTGTTCTCAACTTCTTCGGACTCCCTAGAGGTAATTATTGCCTTAGTATGTCACATTATACTATCCTTGGCATATCTGGAGTCTCCGTACCCTGTTTAGATGGAGCCCCACCCTTAATTATTGCCCTAATTGGGGTGTCACCTAAGTACGATGCTACTGCCTCTCCCAGGTTTTGGGCCAGAGTAGCTGCTAATCGATCCTCCTGGGCATTAATAGAAATATCATCCTTCCTTTTAAAAATGCAGCTATTACCCATAGCCCCCTCCCACGACGTATGTGTCCTATTTTCACCAGTCATGAAGACATATGCATTTTCTTGATTATATATTTGGGCCACGGCTGACCCTGTGGCATTACCTGGAGCCCCCATATCAGTATTAGCCACCAAAACACTTTCCCCTTTCAATACCTCTACCCTATCCAACAATTTGTTTTCTTGGGACAAGTCAAGGGTTTTGTCTTTAGTATCCATATCCATTAGGGTATTTATAGATTTATTAGGTGTGTTTGCCTCCTCTGCGGCCAATTGGCTCCTAAGCCCCTTTGGAGCGATAAAAAATGTTTTCCTTTTATTTTTTTTTTTTTAATGATAGGGTCAGCCAACCACTTACGTATAGAGCACAAGAGATCAGTTATAGAGAAAATGCCTCCAAGAATGTCAATGGAGTATTAATAAACAATAGGGTCACAACCCTTATCAGTTACCTAGTAACTGAAGAAATCTCCCTAGGTCACTACCAGCCCGGACGGGCAGTGTTGTGGCTGAGATGACTTCAATCTTGATGAAAAGAAAAGAGAAGGAGGGAAAGAGAAATTACACAAGGAGACCCGTTATGTCCCCTTGATTATTACTGTCAGTTGCTAATAGCCTAAATGGCAGACCAATTGTACAGCACAAGTTAACGTTCTAGTGTGAGTACTACCTAAATAGAGAAAAAGACTTACTGATTCCAAGCCAATATACCAAAATCTGAAATAGTCTTATGAGTATACCGCGGTACAATATGCAGAAGTATTAATATACTGTGCTGGTTATTTGTAGAGCGCAATATGCTAAGCAATGAAACAAAAGTTCATCACACAGTGGATATAGTTCCTTCAAGCAATGTGCAAAATATTAACCAGATGAAGGCCCCACCAATTTATATCAAAATGCACTCAATGTGCTAATAGAGCCAGTCATGTGGTAAAATGCAGAGTGCAAGGCAGGATTTCTAAGAAAAGCATGTACAAAAGAATACAATATAGAGAAGTGTACAACAGAGAGAAAAACTAGGGCTATAATGGAAATCTATATATTTAAAATTTCAATATGTTTTCAGTTCAAGATTTAGAGGAGAGAGAAAACCTTCACAGCCCCCAAAACATTCAGCGTAATAAATTAGGCCGTGAGTTTGTGTAAAACCAGAGGGGGAGAGGAATCCTCGCAGCCCCCAGCCACTGCAATGACACCTCCAAACACAGAGGCCAATGTTCAATGTATCAAACAATGCATATGGTATAAAACTAGTTAACCGCTTTAACAAGTCCTAAGTAAGCATAGTGGAGTTTAGTATAATGACTCCTCACACCATAGGCTGCTAATCCACTTTTCTAAAAATGACAGTCAAAGTTTTCATAGTCATTTGAATATCAGGACAAGTCTGCACGCAATTATCGTAAAAGGACATTGCTTTGGCAGCCGTAGTTAATCATTCGGCAACAGGTCCTCCAATGCCTGGAAGTACGCAAACCCGCAAGGCAGGAAGCACCCAGTGTGAAAGACTGACCAAGTGCTAATCTCCCCTGCCATTCCGATATTCCCGAATGCTGCAGGTTCCCGAATGCTGCAGGAAACGGTTTTATAAGGCAGAAACAGTTCCAATAACACACAGGCACCTGTTTCGTGTCGTGTGAAGTAAATTCAAGGTTGGATCACACCAAAAACGTTTTGTTTTCAACTTCCACTATGTATAGAAAAGTCAGAACATTACCCAACCATTATAGAAATAATCAGGTTCCAGCCAGCGACAAGCGTCCAGCCCAACAGAATAGCAGCGCCCTTTTCACTGCTGCAGGCTTATCGCTGTGAGGGCGGCAGGGCTCAGAGTTTATATGGTTCCTGCTTCTTACTTCCTGGAAGGGTGGGTACCAGGCCCTTAAAGTCACAGGAACACTGATAGCAGGATTGAAGTGGATTCCATGCAATAGAATAGTTTAGAATGAAACGAAGCAAACAAAGTATCTAATCTTCAATCAACCCAACAGAATAGCAGCGCCCTTTTCACTGCTGAAGGCTTATCGGGTGCACAGTTGAATCATCTGTTCCTGCGTTGAGGAGTTCCATTAAGTTACGTGATGGGTTTCTCTGCTCTGATTCATTGTAGTGGGGTGTTTGGTTGTCCCTGTGGTCCCTATCTCAATCTCTGGGTAAGTAAGGGGTGTGCATGGTTAGGAATTCTAGCTTAGCTTTGGTTCTTTTAGCTGTCTTTCCAAAGCTGTTTCGACATTGTTGGGTTTCGTGTTTTGTGGTAGGTGGTTTGATAAACTGATGTGTCCACTCTAGTATTCCTTGGGTGCTTAGTTGTCCAGTTTAGTAGTACTGTAGCTAGAGAGGTAGTAGAGATGTGTGATGTCTTTGTTCTTGTCTTTGTCCATATCTTTAGTTTATTTAGAGGTGGTTGATGGTGATTTTGAGGTGTTGTGAATTCTGGTAAGTAGTTCCTGTTGTTTGATGGAGTGAGGTTTCATTCATCTTTCTTGTTCTGTGTTGCATTCTTGTTTCCTTGTCCTTCTTGTATAGGGGTTTATTTGTGGTGTGGTCTTTCATGCTTGTTGTGGGTCAGTGTTCTACAGTGGATATGGTTGTGCGTCAAGCTGTTTTGATAGTAGGCTCCATAGTTGGAAGGCTCTCTATTCTTGATAGTTCTTGTTGGTTTTGATCACAGCAGGTAAGCCATAGTGTTAGATGACGTTGACTGGATAGATCGATGTAGGGCTATGCACATTGGCGGGTGCCTTACTCTGGTTATAGGCTTGTGGTGGCTTGTTTTGTCATAAAGGTCTTAATAGGTCTCAGATTTTTCATTTGTTCCAGGGTTGAAAGACCTCCTTGGGTGACTTTAGTCTCTAGAATTCAAACAGGTTCTTGATGATAGATGTCAGGTGGTTAGGTTTGCGGCAAGTGAGATTGGGTTTTATGGGTCTGAGTTTCTTCGTGTGGTTTGTTATTTCGAGGTCGATAATCCTTATAGTGTGGAATATCCCAAAGATTCTTGATGGTGAGGTACTGAAATGGCACATTCTTGGTGGCAAGTTACTGAAATAGCCAATATTTTGAGGGGCTCCCAGGGTTGGAACCCACCCTGTGCTGCTTGTCTCATTGTTGGAATATTTTCTTGGGTTGGAGTCTTGGGATGTTAATGTGGGTGGGGAGCATTTCATGTGGTTAGAGTTCAAAGTGGCAAAATTCAGAGTGGTTAGGTTCAAGGAAATATCTGGGTTAGAGAAATTAAAGTTTGGGCTGGAGTACACAAAGCAGTCAGGCCTGGGGATAAAAATTCAAATAGCATTCACAAGGACTTAGGTGCCATAAAGAAGTAGCAAATGTTAGGGTTTGAAGTAGTAAGGATTAGATTGGAAGATTCCAGGTTGTTAAGTTTGAGAGCTGTAGGGTTCAGGTCATTGAAATTCAGAGTCAGAGTGGCAAAGCAGAGTCATGATTTTAGAGTGTGGGAATTTGAGGCAGCAACCGGTCGGAATGAACTGGCAAGATTTCCTCTGATCCTCTCCTTACTTCCTCCATCATTCCTGACTGCCTATCTGCCATCCAGTCCTGGTGTGCCTCCAATGATGTCTGCCACAACGCCAGCAAGACTGAGATCCTTTCAATTGGGACTCCTGCTCCCTCTTTCTTCCCTTCACTCAGGCCACCCTCTATGGGCTCCCCCCCTTCTGCTTCATCTGAAGCCAGAAAACCTTGGGGTCATCTGCGACTCCACTGAGTCTTTCCTCACTCACATCCAGGACCTTGCGAAGAAGGCCTACTTTCAGCTCCACCTCCTCAAAGGAATGCTTCATTTCCTCACTTTCCCCCAGAAGCTCAATATCTCTAGAGCTCTGGTACTCTCCAGGCTCGACTACGGCAACAGCCTCTTCCTTAATAAACCCTCTTCCTCTCTATGTCCCCTCTAGCTTATCAAGAATAGGGCTGCAAGACCTATCCTTGGCCTCAAGCCAAAGGACTGCATCTCTTCAGTGCCAGAAATCTCTCCACTGTTTCCCGGTTGCTGCAAGGATCAAATTCACATCCCTCTGCATCATCCATAAGGCTGTCTGGGGCCACGCTATCTACAACTGGCTCTCACCAAATACTCTCCCTCCAGATGTTTGCACTCCTCTGGGGTCCAACTCTCTGCATGTCAAGTGCTTCCCTAAACAGCGAGCTGGTGGCCGATCTCTTTTCTCTGATGGCTCCTTCTTCTGGAACAGCCTCCCCCTTCCTCTCTGTCCACCAGAAGCGCCTCAAAACATTCCTTTTCATCTCCTCCTTTCCCCTCTCGCTCCCTTGCTAAACCGCACAGTTGCTGACATTGGTAACCAGGGGACTTATGTGTCCTTCTCGGTCCTGTCCTCCCCTCCCAATTCCTTTCAGCCTCCGCTCACTCCCAGCAATTGCCTTTGGGCGCCCACTGGCATTGTTGTATCACAGTCCTGCACGTATTGTATTGTACTCTTACCAAGTGATCTCTGCCAGGCACTTAACAACTGCTTGCAACTTATACCCTAGCACTTCCCTCTGTGGAACTCCTAGCACTTAGCCTCCTCCCTTGTCACTTCTCTCTCTCTCTGCACTTGCACGTTCTGAATGCCCACAAGGCCTTCTAGGACCGCCTCTTTCTTTCTCTGCAAAATCATTACTGCAGCTTATTAGGTCCTCAGGGGACTTATGGGCAGCACACTTAATGATAGCTATTTTATCAGGTAACATTATGGCATCTAGCAAAACTTTCACGTATTGGCTATTCTTAATCAGAGTTACTGGCAGATGGCAGAAAGTCTTTCTGTTTCCAGAGTTGGCCAAAGTCGTGCAGTACCCCAAAGGTGTACGACAAATCGGTATAGATATTCATGGCTTGCTGGGAAGCTAACTGACAGGCTTGAGTGAGGGCAACCAATTCAGCCAGTTGAGCTGAAGTAGCATGGGGTAATGTCCCACTCTCTATCAACTTTCCAGTGGCAAATACTGCATACCCAGCAACCACCTTCCTGTTTTGATTTCGTTAACAAGATCATCAATTAAATACACCAAATCTTGTTCAGCTAGAGGCACATCATCAAGTTCTGTTGTAGCATCAATAGGCAGTCAGTAATATCCATCTATTCATGAGCGGTACTATCGTGTGGTGCCCCCTCCAGTGTGGTAGGAAGGAAGGATGCATAATCCAAAACAGAGAATCTAGTCAAATTGATATTAGAAGAAATCTGCAAGTATATCTCATATGTGCTAGCTCTCAAAATGGACATGTGCCACGTCTTTGTCGTTAACAACAGATAGACAACAGCATGTGGTACAGCTACCTCCAAGGGTCAGGGTGATCCCAACACAATGTTCTCACTTTGCTCCACCACCAGAGCAGCTGCCGCAACAGACATGCAGGCATTTCCGCTGCTACCTGCTTCAGCTCCTTACTGCAATAGGCAACATGCCAAACATCAGTCCACGTTCATTGAGTGAGCACTGTCCATGTGAACCCATTTCCTTTGTGACAGTACAGAACACAATCTTTCTTATGATCTGATAGGCCCAGAGAGTGACCTTTGGACAGACATGACTTTATCTTACCACAAGCTTCTTCAGCTTCTGCTGTCCACTGCAAGTGTTCTTTGTCGTTCTACCGGGTATACACATACAGGGCTTTACTATCCCTGCATAGCCTAGTATCCACTGTTGATAGTAACAGACTACCCATATACATTCCTTCCTCTGTGTGATTGGCTGTTTCTTTGGGATTTTATAAACTTCCTGCTTCCGGGATGAGGATATCAGCAGATATCCTTCCATAATGTCATATCATAAATACATAGCTCTCAACCATTTGTCTTGCAAAGGCGGGTGAAATCACCCGATTTTGTTTTTGGCGGTTGAGAGGCCCATTGGAATGAATGGGCGTGCAGGAGGCTTGGCGGGTGAGTCAGCCCTTTACAAGGCGGGTGACACCCGCCAAAAGCGTGTGAGTTGAGAGCTATGTAAATAGTGAACTCTTTCTGCATACAACTGAAATTTCTGGTTAGAGGATTTGTGGCCTTTATTGCTAATGCAGTCAACATAACCTGCATGTCTAGTGTGCAGGCTTCATAAGAGGGAGATGCTATTATCAGGCTGTCCAAGTACTCAACAAGCACTGATTTTCCAAGTAAAGTTATATCATCTAAATCTTTCTTCAGTTGTCGTGAGGAGAAGGTGAGAAACTCTGCATACCCATGTGGCAAACAGGGAACTATATATTGGAATCCCTTATGGGAAACACAAATAAGTAATGACTGTCTGGATATATGGGTGCAGAAAAGAAAGCAGAACATAGACCTACTGCTGTAAAATGGGTAGTCTCAGGGGGCATGCAGGAAAGAATGGTAGCAGGATTTGGTAACACTGGGAATGCTGGTGTCACCACTTCTTTGACATCTCTCAAGTGCTGAATGTTACGCTCACCTGGTATCCACGGGGACGCCACCCAGCCCTGGTTGGATGATTTGCACTCTCGAACCCTCTCCCGGTCCCTTGGTAAGGCCTCTGGTTAAAGATGGGGCTGCAATATAGGAGAGCTGGATTCAATAACAAATTGTCTTTATGTTTTCCCACCTCCCTTGGCCTCAACTCCTTCCTCCCCCTTGGGCCTTCTCATTACCTTAATATTGTAAAAGATGGATTCTCTGTCCTGCTCCTCGTGGCAGGGACACATAGATGTGGGGGGCAAGCAGCGACCTAGTTACTTCACTGGTGCAAGCCCCCCTGTGGGAATCCAGGCCTGCTACGACTCCGTAGGTTTGCTGCTTTACAGTCTTTATATGCAGTTCTTATGTTCCTCTTAGTTTGAATAATAATGTCTTGCTTCTTTCCTTTTAGGTACGGAAAGGTATTTTGGTGTTGTCATGCAGTTTGAAGATGAGCATGGGCCGGTAGGCGAAAGCGCGGTGTGCGCAATGCTGTCCGGTGAGTAATGCGCAATGCGCAGTGCTGTTTCGCCCTTTATATTGCTAAAATGTGTCTTTTCTCTCCTTGCAGGTTGCGATGTTCCTCGCCGAGCACCGTAATGTTCCAGCAATGATACTAACAACCAACTTAGAGAGACCAGAGGCAATATTTTCAACGACCACTTGTGAACAGCCCTCTACCAAAACATTTGTTTAAATAATACACTATGTTCACAGGGTGACTTGCTTCCCCAAATCCATTTGTGGTTATTCCTTTTTACATATGATTAAAAATCATTAAATTCTCATATACTACACCAATTTGTATCAAAAATAGTTATATATTTTTTCCTAGCATATCTTCAATAAGAACTTTTTTTCTCTTTTCACATCTGCAATCGTAGAGAATTTTTGCATAATTTATCAAACAATTTGTAAACAACAAACATTTTCTCAATAATTTTTAATTTAACTGTGCACATTCAATATCCTGTAGTACTCCATTATTTAACAATTTTCAAGAATAAAAATTTCATAAGGATCTGTTATTCACTCTCCTCTTTCATAGAGAGGTGCATCCCAGTCCATAAAACCTTTCACTCTGTGTTCATATCACCCATGCTTACTTTCATACTCCATTCATACCATATCCGACATGTTTCATTCCTTTCACACTTTCATACTACTACCAAGGAAATTCTTCAGGGGTAAAATTCTACCACATTCCATTGACATGTACAATTATGTTTGTCTTCTTTTTGATTTTTTCTGGGGATCGGCTTTCAATGGGATTCCATTAATCCTTTCTTAAGGTCCAACCATCAGACGGTTAACCAGCAATGATACTGACCAGGAGATGACTACCGAGGTAAGAATTGTGTGACTTTCTTCATTCGGGAGGAAACGTGAGTAAACACTTACTAATGCTGTCTTTCTTTCTCCTCTTTTCAGGTTATGGTATTCCAGGAGGCATGCAGTGGCGGATGATGGAGTTCGTACCTTCAGGTGAGTGGAACTGAAGTCAGCAATGGATTGAAGACAGGATACTTTTCCAGGTAAGTTTCGTAGTGTTCTTCATTTCTCTGCAGGTCCTTTATTTCAGGTAAGCTGGCATCAAAGAACTGGACACGGTGAGCGTTACACTGCCCACAGCAGAATAACGCAAAGCATGTTCTGCTGTTTGGGTGTGGTTTAAATAGTCTCATGTAAAGTAGTCCAGGTAAAATAGTCCCAGGCCTGCCACACCCAAAGTAGTCCAGGTAAAGTAGTCCCAGGCCTGCCACACCCAAAAGACTAGACCGCATAGCTCAGTTCCTTGTAACTGAGCTATGTGTGTGCCTCCATGTTAGCTGAACCCCCCCCCCCAAGTTAAATAGTCCCAAGTAAATAGTCCCATTCTAATGTTGATCTTCATGATGGTTATGAGCCTGGTGCCAAAGGCGCCAGGACTGACTCCAAGAGAGTCTTGTATGAGGTTTTAAGGCCTTTGACCTGGCCCAACTGGAAGGCTGACTTGCCAGTGAGGACCAGGGGCAAAGGTCATGACATCACTCCCCCCCAAGGCCCCTCTCACAGTGGCACTTCTGCCTGTCCTGGTTTGGCTGGATAATTCTGATTACTAGCATATCTTCAATAAGAACTTTTTTTCTCTTTTCACATCTCCAATCGTAGAGAATTTTTGCATAATTTATCAAACAATTTGTAAACAACAAACATTTTCTCAATAATTTTCAATTTAACTGTGCACATTCAATATCCTGTAGTACTCCATTATTTAACAATTTTCAAGAATAAAAATTTCATATGGATCTGTTATTCACCCTCCTCTTTCATAGAGAGGTGCATCCCAGTCCATAAAACCTTTCACTCTGTGTTCATATCACCCATGCTTACTTTCATACTGCATTCATACCATACCCGACATGTTTCATTCCTTTCACACTTTCATACTACTACCAAGGAAATTATTCAGGGGTAAAATTCTACCACATTCCATTGACATGTACAATTATGTTTGTCTTCTTTTTGATTTTTTCTGGGGATCGGCTTTCAATGGGATTCCATTAATCCTTTCTTAAGGTCCAACCATCAGACGGTTAACCAGCAATGATACTGACCAGGAGATGACTACCGAGGTAAGAATTGTGTGGCTTTCTTCATTCGGGAGGAAACGTGAGTAAACGCTTAATAATGCTGTCTTTCATTCTCCTCTTTTCAGGTTATGGTATTCCAGGAGGCATGCAGTGCCGGATGATGGAGTTCGTACCTTCAGGTGAGTGGAACTGAAGTCAGCGATGGATTGAAGACAGGATACTGTTCCAGTTAAGTTTCGTAGTGTTCTTCATCTCTCTGCAGGTCCTTGATTTCAGGTAAGCTGGCATCAAAGAACTGGACACGGTGAGCGTTACACTGCCCACAGCAGAATAACGCAAAGCATGTTCTGCTGTTTGGGTGTGGTTTAATAGTCTCATGTAAAGTAGTCCAGGTAAAATAGTCCCAGGCCTGCCACACCCAAAGTAGTCCAGGTAAAGTAGTCCCAGGCCTGCCACACCCAAAAGACTAGACCGCGTAGCTCAGTTCCTTGTAACTGAGCTATGTGTGTGCCTCCATGTTAGCTGAACCCCCCCCCCAAGTTAAATAGTCCCAAGTAAATAGTCCCATTCTAATGTTGATCTTCATGATGGTTATGAGCCTGGTGCCAAAGGCGCCAGGACTGACTCCAAGAGAGTCTTGTATGAGGTTTTAGGCCTTTGACCTGGCCCGACTGGAAGGCTGACTTGCCAGTGAGGACCAGGGGCAAAGGTCATGACATCACTCCCCCCCAAGGCCCCTCTCACAGTGGCACTTCTGCCTGGTTCTGGTTTGGCTGGATAATTCTGATGGAACTTTTTAATTAAGCGAGGTGCGTGGATGTATTCACTAGGTTCCCATGATGTGTCTTGAGGGCAGTATCCCTTCCAATCAACTAAGTAGTATAGTTTGGATCTGGTGTATTTTGAGTCTAGGATATCCTTTACTTCAAACTCTGGTTCTCCGTCAACTAATCCTGGTTTTGGTGGTGTTGTAAACCGAGTACCGGGTTGTACCGGTTTCAGGAGTGATACGTGAAACACAGGATGAATCTGCATAGTGGGTAGTAGGGCTAATTTAACTGCCACTGGATTTATTATGGATTCAATAGAATAAGGTCCCAGATATTGGGGACGAAAGGTCCGAGTCCCTTTTTTTGGGCACATATTTTGATGCTTACCAGACCTTGTCTCCAATTTGATAGTCGGGGGCTTTACTACGATGTTGGTCAGCAAATTTCTTTTGTCTGTTCTTGGCTTGAAGTAAATGTTCTGCTGCTTCTTTGAAGGCCTGGGAAATAGTCGTATGCAGGGTTTTAACCACTGGCATTTCCAAAGGGGCTGGGAGATCGAATTCTAAAGTACGTGGATGTCTACCATATATAGTGTAGAAAGGGGTTTGTCCAGTGCTGGTGTGTAATGAATGATTATAGGCATATTCAGTTATCCATAACAAGTCCTTCCAATTTCTTTCCACTGGATGTGACATGCAACGTAAGTATTGCTCGAGGGTTTGGTGTGTTCTTTCTGTTTGGCTATCTGTTTAAGGATGGTGACTTGTGGATAGTTGAATGTCATTTTGGGCCTTTGAACAGCATTTCCTCCAGAAGTTGGATACTAACTGACTACCTCGATCTGAGATCAAGACCGAAGGAAAGCCATGTAGCCGTACGATTTCCTCCAGGAATACTTTGCTAAATTGAATGCATTTGGAAGACCCTTAAAAGGAGTAAAGTGTGCCATTTTAGAGAACAAGTCTTCAACTACTAAGATGGTGTTGAATCCTTGACTGGGAGGTAGATCTGTAATGAAATCAAGAGACAGTGTGTGCCATGGTGCGGGAGGAATTTCCAGTGGTTGGAGAAGACTGCTTTTGGGACTTGTTTTGTGCACACACACCGCAAGATTGGATAAATTGTTTGATGTCTTTACGCCATGTGGGCGACCAATAGTTTTGTTTTACTTTAGCTAGAGTTTTGGCAATTCCAGGATGAGCTTCAATCAGGGAGTCGTGATAACCCGAAATAACCTGCTCTTGTAAATCTTTACTTGGCAAGTATAGACGGTTCCTAAAATATGGTAACTGGTCTTAAATGGTGAAATATTCTCCTTGAGTACACCACTCTTGTGAGAAAGTGGGATCCATTAAGAGCTGGATATTGTTTTGAAGTTCACCCTGTGTCAATGTTGTCGTAAGACCCAGGAGTTTGTCTTCTGGAATGATGGCTACTGGATCTGGAGTTATGTATACCTTTTCATCAACACCCATGCGGGACAAGGCGTCAGCCTTTCCATTTCAGACTCCTGGCCGGTAGGTGATCAAATAGTCATATTTAGTGAAGAAACGAGCCCACCGCAGTTGACGGGATGATTGAGCCTTTGCTGTTTTTAGGTAATGCAGGTTTTGATGATCAGTTATGACCGTGGCAGTATGTCTAGCACCAAGGAGATAGTGTCGCCATGCCTTGAAAGCTGATTTTATAGCCAAGAGTTCTTTGTCTGTGATAGCATAGTTGAGGTCAGGTGGTGAGAATTTTCGTGACCAGAAGGCCACAGGGTGTAACTGGCCATTTCCTGGATCCCTTTGTGAGAGAACAGCTCCCATTGCCATGCTAGAGGCATCTATTTCAACTATATAAAGGAGGTCTGGGCGAGGATGCTGTAGAACTGGAGCAGAAGTGAATTTTTCTTAAGTTCTTAAAAGGCCTTCTCTGCTTCTTCGGTCCAATGGAACTTTTTATTGATTTTTCTCAATAGTGATGTAATTGGATGCACTATTTGGGAAAAATCTGGGATGAATTGGCGTTAAAAGTTTGCAAAGCCCAACATACTCTGGATTCCTTTAAATGAAGTTGGTGACAGCCAGTTAAAAATGGCATCTACCTTGTGCCTATCCATTCTGATACCCTTTGGTGTGAGGAAAAAACCGGGGAACTCCACTTTGGTGACATGAAAAGAGCATTTTTTCGAGTTTAGCATACAGTCTATGTTGGCGGAGTTTAGTAAGGACGGAGCTGACATGCCTGGCATGGTCTTCTTTTGTAGCAGAATACACTAAGATGTCATCAATGTAAACCAGGGCGCCAGTCGATTAACCCCCACTAAACATCATTCATAAAGTACTGGAATGCAGCAGGAGCGTTGCAAAGTCCAAAATGCATTACCTGGTATTCATACAAGCCGTATTTGGTACGAAAGGCTGTTTTCCATTTGTTTCCTTTCTTCACTCGAACAAGATGGTATGCCCCCCTAAGGTCCAGTTTGGTATAGATTTGGGTGTCTTTGACTTGATCCAATAATTCGGGAATAAGGGGCAGTGGATAACGTTTTTCTACTGTGATCTGGTTTAATGTGCGATAGTCAATGCATGTCCTCAAATCTCCTCCCTTCTTTGGTACGAAGAATAAGGGACTGGCTGCCAGTGATTTAGATGGGCGGATAAATCCATTTGCAAGGTACTGATTAAGATAAGATTTCAAATGGAGATTTTCTGGTTCAATAAGTGCGTAGATTTGACCACAAGGAATTTGCGCAGCAGGTATGAGGTCCATCTGACAATCGTAGGGCCTGTCCGGTGGTAGAGTATTGGCTTGTTCTTTCTGGAACACGGCTTGAAAATCTTGGTATTCATTTGGTAGAGTACTAGTCACACATAGTACAATCGCCACCGTACTGGGAGTAGCAGATGTACATAAGTCTGTTTTTTCCTTTTCTTGGTAATAACAGGTGTGAGCAAAATCATTGGAAAAGGCCAACTTCTTGGCATGCCAATCTATTAGAGGGTTGTGAGCGACCAACCATGGCATCCCTAAGATTAGTCGAAACTGAGGAGCTTTGATGAGATCGAATGCAATAGATTCTCGGTGTCCATCCAGGAACAGTAGGGTTAGTGCTGCTGTACATTGGGTTACAGGTCCATAAGCTATTTCTGTCCCATCAACAGTAGTAACTTTTTTAGTAGTTGACTTAGAGCATAAGGGAAGCCCCATCTCTGCTGCCAGATCTTGGTCTACATAATTCCCAACTGCTCTGCTGTCTATGTATGCTTCGACAGCATGCATCCGAGACGGTTGTTGGTGATTGATAAAAATTACTGGTAATGCAAAGTGTGAGGTCTGTGTTTCATCCTTCTCGCTCGACAAGCGGACCTCTACTCTTGCCGGGCTTGGTAGTTTTCCGACTCCTTGTTATTATCTTCTTTCTCTGTGGCTCCAACAGTTCTCCTTGGTGGTTTCCCTGGACATTCTTTGAGGAGGTGGCCTGATTTTCCACAATATAAGCATAATTGCTGTTGCCTTCTCTTGTCTCTTTCAGTTTTAGTTAAAGGGGGCCATACACCTCTGATTTGCATGGGTTCTACCGTGTTTTCCAATGTACGTGGAACATTATCCTTTGACCGGACATACACAGCTCGAGTGTCTAACCTTATCCGATCCGCATTTCGGTCTTGTAATCTGTGATCTAATTGCCCCACAATGTTGATTAATTCTCCACTCTTTAGGTGGGTTAACCACTTGAGCAAGGACATCCTTTAGTTCCCCTCGTAAACCCGATGAAAAAGTGTGGTTCTTTTTTCATCAGGCCACCCAGCTTCAACGACTAGTCTGTTAAATGTTGCTATATATGTAAGCAAGTCTTGACTTCCTTGACGGAGTGACAAAAGTTAGTTGTCTAATGCTTGGCCTTGGGTATGACGAGCAAAGCGTTTTTCCATTTCCATCTGGAAACCCCCAAAGTCATGTAACAATGGGTTATCCTGACTTACCAATGGTAACGACCAATCTGCAGCACTGCCACTAAGATATGACAAGATAAAAGCAACCCGTGCTTGGTCGTTAGGAAAAGCCCCAGGTCTGCAAAGGAATTGAAGACGACACTGGTTCATGAACGTTGCGTACTTCTTGGGGTCCCCTGTAAATCATTCAGGTGGAGCTAAAGGAACTGCCCCATGAAGGGTTATTTGTACTGGATTGGTGGAAGAAATTGGTACAGGTGCTGGGGGAATGTTACCAGGCAATGGGGTCTGTCCTGCCTGTGATTGGAGAAATTGTCTACTTATTTTGTCAGTACGATCCTTAGTAACAATCAAGAGCATTGGTTTCTTGCCTGGGTGAATGTACTTCAGTGCGTAATTGTCCAAACAACTGAACTAACTGGTCAGTCTCTGAAGTCTCCATGACGCCCAGGTGGATAATATTATTGAGGCTTTGCGTTCTGTTATGCTCACCTGGCATCCACGGGGACGCCACCCAGCCCTGGTTGGATGATTTGCTTTCTCGAACCCTCTCCTGGTCCCTTGGTAAGGCCTCTGGTTAAAGATGGGGCTGCAATATAGGAGATCTGGATTCAATACCAGATTGTCTTTATGTTTTCCCACCTCCTTTGGCCTCAACTCCTACCTCCCCCTGAGGAATCAGAAAATACAATATTAAGGCTTTTACACCATGCAAAGAGAATTACACCGACACGGGCTTGTAAAGATTCCCTGAATCTTTATTGCAATTCCGTACAGTTTACAAAACAAAGTACACAAATAGCTATTTGGCCGTCAGTACATCACAGAGACCACCAGAAGGGTTCAATGTGAGCAGTGAACAGGATTTGCTAGCTGGACTTCAGCGTATTTATACAGTTTCATTACAACGATGTCCAGCCTCTTACAAGTTAAGCATGTACTGGGCTGGGGTCGTGCCAGGTTCATTCCTAATTTATATATCTCGTGCATGCGTTTTACTCTTGTAATACATTTGCTAACAAACACTATTATTCTCTAGGTTTAACTTTACACTCTTTACACATTGCTTTAATACAGATCATACAGATGTTTCACATATCATGTTTAGATAGCGTTAGTGTTCTTGTATACTTGTAGGTTAACATCGCCGATTCAAGTAATCCCCTGATACCGAGGTCAACAAAGGACAAGGTCTACATGACCCTAACATGTAGCCTGAAGGCAGGTTGGACATTAACTCTCCTACAGAGGTTGAAGAGGTTAAAGCAAGAACAAGAGAACACTAGACGGACATTTTAGGCCACAGGGTGACTTTGTACGATAAACTAAAATGGCGGCTTTAACCTAAATGGAGGCTTGATTCACTTAAGGTCACAACCTTGCAATATGGATTTCCTCGCAAAGCGACTGGGCATAGGCCAACATATACAATGAGGACGAAACAATATTATATCAGTTCTAACAAACCCTCCTTTTGGCCTATGCCAAGCGCTAAACTACCTTCAATCACTTTGTGACTTACTCCACATTTCAACGTCTATACACCCAGAATCATTGTCAGACATATCTATTGCCATTAGATCAGACACTAGAATTTCTTTCAACACATACTCCTTGGAAACCTTATCTGGGGCGTATATTTTATGCCCTAATACACTTGTTGCTTGCGCGCAACACCTCCCTAATACTGAACATATACCAGGGAGACACTGTATACAACTAAGGAACAGAAAACTTCCCAAGATAATCAGCAGGGCCGAAAACAACTTCCCTCCCCACGACCGTAGGAGGTCCCAATACATGCACTAAGTTCCAAGTTTCCCTCAGGATCATGCACTTCTGAACTAAGAACATGTAGATTATGGATAGCCCTAAAGATCGTTGGAGAGGAGTCTGGTATGTAAACGCAGCAAGCAGACCCCACTAATTTACATACTCCTCCACGCTCAGGCAGAATGACATATAATGCCATCCGGTTCTGAAGAGCCACTAATCTTATCGCTTTCTGTTCTAACGTCATATTATAGAGTATGTCAGTGGTCCGGTTGATGGTTCTCTCCAATACTCTCGCTAGTCCCCTGATATCTTCTGAATTCGTAATTTGCCCAAAAAATGGCACAAAGGATTTCATGATGTCTCCTAGAGTTTGCGCGGGAGTATCCCTTTTCACGCCTCGTCGTGGACGAGTCTTCGAAATTTCTGCAGTACTGGCAATAAATACCCCAGGTAATAGAATCCCTAAATAACAGGTTCCTTCCCAATCCCTGGGCAACCATGGAAATGCCACATTACCGCAAACAAAATAGACAGGTTCACCTACGTACAGAGGTCTGTTCTCACTAGTCAAATTCGCAACGTTGGCGCATTTCCTGAAATTACCCATTGACCGTGTTCCATTCCTCTGTATGCAGAAGGATACTGAATCGGGTCTATGGTTAACAGAATAAAATGGAGGCGTGGCATCCTTATCGCCTATAGGAGCCATTTTGAAAGAGATCAAAGACTGAAAAGGACGAGACAATCTATCAGAGGGCCTAACAGAAGCAACGTTTGGCTTACTCCTATTTGCAAAAAGCGAGCATCCCAGGGGCATCAAAACATGTTTTTAAAAACTATTCAAATTTGTACCATAAAAGTTCCCTGAGATGCTGTGATTCCATCGGCCAAAGAATAGTGCTCTAAGAGAAGCATAACAAGCAGTTGTCAAAGGTAAAGGATGAATATACCAACCTAGCCCCTTATCCCCATGTTGCAGTAGATGTGAGCAGATCCAACAATTGGTCCTATTTAAAATTGCATGAGTGGCATTCATTATTAACAAAAGGGTATTATTCTGATAGTTCCGTCTATGCTAAGAATCTCTAGGCGATAAGGTATGCAATTGCATGGAAGGAGTGGGGAAAACAGATACATTTTCAACAGTTAAAAAGTCCTCTAGCGGATATGCTTCCTCCAGATACCATAACCCTAAACCAATAGTTACTAAAAACCCAGTTATTATTACAAAAAGGCAACAATACACTTTGGGGGTCCCTTTGCATGCTTCATCATTGTCTCTGCTAGTCACATATTTATCTAAAAGTTCGGTACGAGCAGTAGCGGGTGCAGGCATCGTAGTCTTCAATCAAAAAAACACCAATGGTTTGTTTGCTGGCGACTCCAACCGCGCATCTTCTTAATGTCTTTCCCACAACTCTTAGCCAACAGAATCCTTTCGTACAGTCGGGCCAAAAGGCAAGCCCTCAAATGATTTCCACAATCGCACAGTCAAACCGTGCTGTACGTCTATTTCCTTGGACGTAAATTATATTTCACTATTTCTGGTGCCGAAGGATCGGATAACAAAATGTCGTCACTTCCCACTGGAGGTGGCGAGTGAATGGAAATGGGATCAGAAAATGATTGATCCGGAAGTACCACTGTTGGAGAGTGTGGAGACAAGATGGCCGTTTTGTCTGGCCCTGCGAACTCTGGAACAATCTCCGATACTCTCGTGTCGGTCGTTGCTGTTTCGGGCACGTTGGTTACAGCAGTGGAAAAGGAATTCTGTGTCTTCTGTATCGTATGGCACGGGCTGCGGGATCCGTTTGGTGTGCATCGCGTGGATCCAGTTCTTACGACCCGCTACTCGCACAGCAGTCTGGGTGACTAGCAGGACCTGGTAGGGACCCCTCCTCTGAGGTGCAAGGCAAGATGACCTCTTGAAAACTTTTGTGAGGATCCAGTCCCCCGGTCGTAGACTGTGACCAGGACCCTCGTAACGTACAGGTAATGGCTCTCGCACCTGGTGATAAATTGAAAACAGATTTTTAGTCAACTGGTTACAGTAATCTGAAAGAAGCACATTCTCTATATCCCGCAACGACCTACTTTTTGGCATACCCCAAATATTAGCAGGCCTCCCCATCACCACCTCAAAGGGAGAGAGCCGAGTCTTAGTTTGAGGGGTTGTTCTCATCGACAGCAACACGATCGGTAAGGCGTCTGGCCATTTTATCTTGGTGCCAGCACACATCTTAGCGAGCTTGTTCTTTATAATGCCGTTATGCCTTTCCACTAATCCGGCACTTTGGGCATGTCTGGCTGAATGGAACCATTTATCAATCTGTAATCCTTTGCATATCTGTAGGATTACAGCAGCGATAAAGTGTGGCCCATTATCCGACCAGATGACTCTCGGCAGCCGAACCTAGGAAAAAACTCTTTCAACAGAGTTTTTGCCGTGCTTATGGCCGTTGCAGCTCTATCAGGGAAGGCCTCAACCCACTTACTAAAGGCACAAATGACAACCAACACATATTTAAGATTGTTGCAACGTTCCATTTCAATAAAGTCAAAGTGAATAAGCTCAAACGGAACAGAAGGTGGAGTGAAACTTCCTCTAGGAGTCGAGGTACCTTTTCCTACATTGTGCTGCAAGTAGACCATGCACCCTTGGACAAAGCGCTCTGCAATTTTGAAAATCTTATCATTGGCCCATACACTGTGTAGCATTTTAGTCAATTTACGCGCGCAGACATGTGTCGGACCATGAGCCATAATAACCATCATTGTAATGTAGGCGTCAGGGAGTAACCATTTTCCTTCACCATTGTCCACCCAACACCCATCATCATCCAATCTTCCTGCACCCTCAACCCATTTCTTGGTTTCCTCTATAGTAGCATCTGCTTGAATGTCTTTTTACAGAATCGATACTTTCACCAAAGGTGCAAATATTTACAGTTTCTCTTACAGCATACATTTTTTAACTAAAATCAGTGGTAGTTTGTTTAGCTATGTGATCAGCGAAAGCATTCCCTTTTCCTATATCATCTGTAACCTTTTGATGTGCTGTACATTTTATAATAGCTAACTGAACAGGGAGTGCGAGTGCTGAAAGTAATCGCACTATTAAAGTGCCATGCTGGATTTTCGTGCCATGTGAGGTCAAGAAACCTCGTTCTTTCCAAAGTCTACCGAAGTTGTGAACCACCCTAAAAGCATACTGACTGTCGGTATATATATTTACTGTAAGCCCTTCAGAAATTTCACAAGCTTGAGTTAACGCTATAATTTCTGCGGCCTGTGCGGAATTATGCATAATTCTTTTGGTTTCTACAATCGTACTTAAAGTAGTGATGGCATAAGCAGCCGTGGATGTACCATTCGGAAGTTTAAAACAAGAGCCATTACAAAATAGCTCTCCAAGAGGGCTATTCAAAGGCGTGTCTTTCAGATCGATTCTACCTTTAGTCTCTTGTTCTATCGCATAAAGGCAATCATGTGACGTTTCATCACCATCAACAGTATCTTGCGAGACAGGTAAAAGTTCAGCCGGATTTAATACACAACACCTCTGAATTTGAATGTGGGGTGCAATTCATATCTTGTCAATCGTGCGGAAGTGAGGTGTTGCGTTTGAGTTCTATTCAATAAAATATCTACAGAGTGAGGTACCATTAGGGTTAACGCATGACCCAAGACCATTCCCTCACTCTGTTTTACAGACGCAGCAGCAGCAGCAACAGCTCTCAAACATCTCGGCAAAGCGCATGCAACAGGATCAAGGGCGGATGAGAAATAGCTGCACGGCCTATTCTTTCCTCCATGTTCCTGCGTTAACACAGCCAAAGCACATCCATCACGTTCATGCACATACAACACAAATGCATTTTCATAATTTGGAGTTCCTAAAACCGGCGCTGAACAGAGCGCGGTTTTGAGCAAGTCAAATGCTGTCTGGTGTTCCAAAGTCCATGGCAATGGCAAAGAAATGCCCTTCTTTGTCAAAGCCAGCATTGGTTTAATCGTTAACGAAAAGTTAGGGATCCACAATCTACAGTAAGAAGCCATACCTATCAGGGCTCTAACTACCTTCTGTGTATTTGGGACAGACATGCCAGAAATAGTTTTTATTCGTTCAGGTGTCAACCGTCTTCCCTCCTTTGACAGGAGATAGCCTAAATAGGCGACCTCCTGACAACAATATTGGAATATTTTGAGTGAAGCTTTGTGGCCATGTTTTGCTAAAGCAACAACATGGTGCCTTCTTTACAGGCACTCTCAGAATAAGCAGCCAAGAGGAGATAATCTAAATACTGTAGTAATGTGCAAGTAGTAGGGAACTCAAGAGTATTGAGCTGCTCTTTTAATGCCCTACTATAAATACATGGACTCTCAGTGTACCCTTGTGGTGCACGAGTGAATGTGAACGAGAGTCCACCTAGGGTAAACGTGAACAAATACCTACTATCACAACGCTAAAGTAAGTGGCAGAAGTCGGAATCATGGTTAGTATCGTTGTAACATCAGGTACAATAGGGAATTGAGGAGCCACAATTTTGTTAATAGCACGTAAATCAATTATAAACCGAAAGGGAATCGCATTATCACCTTTCTTGTATACTGGGAAAATCGGGCTGTTACACAAACTACCAGTAATTTCCTCAATTACTCCACGATGTACAAAATCAGAGACTATACATTTCAAAGCCTGTTCGCCTTCAACTGACATCTTATATTGTGGGATATGAGGCAATTTAACTCCATGTTTCAGAATAATTCTAACAGGTTCAATTTGAAGAATGCCCACATCATTATCATCAATTGCCCATAAGCATTCCGCAATATTACTGAATTCTGGTGGTAAAGGTCGAGTCAAAAACTGAGAGGTGAGTGATTGCTGAGGTGAAATTGTTAACCGAACTCCATCCGGAGAACAATGTATTACTGCATGCAATTCCTTCAACAAATTTAACCCCAGCAAATTCTCTCCACAGTTTGTGTTAAGTAGAAATGGACACTGCTCCGTGAAGGGACCAGTGTTATTGGTAGCGGCAAAGAGACCGGACAAACTACAGGTGTGCCTGAAAACCCTACGGAAACATTGGACTGCCCTGACAGGGGAATATTTGGAACCCGCGAGTGGTCAATGGAACATTTCTGTGCTCCCGTATCTACTCAAAATAGATTCTTCCTATTTCCCACCGCCATCTCAACGTAGGGGCCTTTCTGATAAACGGGTATAGGCGTTGGTTCCAAATCCTGCTTTGGGCAATCCTAGCGAAACAGAAAATCATCAAAGGAAGCTCCTCAGAGAGGTACGCGGCAGAAGGGTTATCAAAAATTTTTCTATTATCCACATTCGAAACTTGATTAACCGGTGAAGGAGGTTGCTTTGATTATGGTGCAAACTGACCTCTGCCAGGGCCCCCTGCACCTGGGCGACCTCTGGATCGTCTACATATGTTCCCAAATGACCTTTGCTGCAAGGTCGGACATTGTGCGCGCCAGTGGCCTTCCTTTCGACAATAAGCACACTGGTTAATGGTTACCGGAGCCAGGGGTGTACTCCCCTGCGGAACGTACTGACCTCTAAATTGATTACCCCCTCTAGGGTTTCTAACAATCTGTTGTTTTCAGGTCACCCTTTTTTTTCTCAAGTTTTTCCTTTTCATAGTACTGAGCCATGTGCAGTACTTCTGATTGAGACTTCGCCTGCCAAGCGCTTTCGGAAGACATAATCTGTAACTGGATGTCAGGCAGCAATCCACGTACAAATGTGTTGACAAACAGCCTTTTTGCTGACTCTGTGCCTAAGTCTTGTCCACTGAAATCTGAAAATACCTGTTCAAACCGATTGAAGAAATCGGTAGCACCCTCAGACTTTCCTTGGACACAGGCTGTAAACTTGTCCCAAATTATTCTTTTTTCGGGAACTATAGTTTTTAATTTTACAATAATCCTATCAGGCAAAGTTAATATCACTTGAGGCGGTCGCTCGCCAGCTGGTCTTTCTCTGTCGAGCCTAACCATGTTATCCCATGTATCTCCTAACCCAGGTACATCATCTACAGTCCTAATCTGTTTCCACAAATCAATGATTGTAAGACCGACTCTATTTCTTTATAGAACCCGGTCGGATTCTTTCTTACATCGGGAATAGATTGCTTTATGGTGTTCACTTCCTGTCTTGAAAACGGGATGTGAACAAATTGTGATACGTAATGTGCAGGAATTTCCCCCGCGAGTATTCCTCGTGCAGCATCGGCCGCAATCTCAACTTTTGGGTAAAATGTCAGAGGGACCTCTCGCATAGGCAACTGAGAAGTAGGTAGCTCCGAACCCTTACTAAGCAACAGATCCAAATCAAGCGCTAAGACAGTCAAAGAAGTATCAATCGAAAAGGCTCTCTTATAAACACTCAACAATTCTGCGGGACAACAAATCTTTCTTTTTACACACTCATTCTACAGGTATTCTACCATAACCTGTATCACTTTCTTTTTCATTTCTAACGTATACTGACTATATATGTCATATACTTCATCTGGAGTTATTGACATATCTGAAATCCATCTTATCACATCCTTTGTACAAATTTGCGCTTCCTCACCTTTTAATTCACGGCGAGGAGAAAACCGTTTCTGTAAGAACATAATACCTAAACTATCACCATCTGCTTCCTCATTCTGTAACGCTTCCAACTCCTTCCTATACACACATATCTTCTCAACATGCTCATATACTTTCTCCGCAGTATCTCTGGACAACACTAAGGCGTTCAAATCCCGTAACCCTTGTGGGAGATCTACATCGTTTAATCTATTCCACATTATACTCAAATGAATCCCTAATCCTTCAATAAAGACATTTTTCTCAGGAATACCTTTTAAATTTTCGAGTGTGGAAAAAACATCAGCTTGTTCACCCTTCTCCATGCAATGTTTAGCCCAAGCATCAATTCATTCTTTTTATCTGGGGACACAGTATTACGAGTCACAACCCTTGATCCTGCTCCTTGGTCTACTACAGGCGGTGCGGAATCACTTGGAAGAGGAAGAGCAGACACATTCTGAATATCAACAGGTGGAAGCAAAGGGGCAGGCAAAGGAGCGACAGCTGGAAGAACAACAGGAAGAACAACAGGGGGGACCGGAGGAACTATAGGAGGAGGAATAACAACTGGAAGGGGCAAAGCAGCAGGAGGAGGGACGTACGGGGGTGACGCGGAGGCATCGGGCCTTCGTTCATGCAAAAGTTTATTAATCAATTCATCTGACGTATGAAAATCTTTTGAAGGGTACATTTTTTGAATGCCTAATTGAAACGCTCTGTCCGTGTTCCTAACTGACTCCAATTGTTTATTTTGATCATATAACCGTGCCTTTTCGACACTTGTCATATGTCGACGCATATGTTTCTCTCTACTCTTTTGTTGCTGCAAAGCTTCTGTTTTCCAACTGTGTAATGCGTCAAATGCTGCAGGTCTAGCCTTTTTCTTTACGAATACAGACTCTAGATATTCTATACGAGGGATTTCAAAGCTACCATTGGTTGGCCACCGAAGATTAGAGTTATGTCTGGTCTGTCTGTGCCAAATGTCAATAAATGCTATACTACCAAAGCCTTTCTTACAGTACATAGTACATGCCGGCGACCCCTCCTGTGGTGAGGGACGGCTATCTTCCAAGGATTGTCTGTCGCTGCGGAATAATGCCCTCAAGCAGGCAGACAATTTCCCAGGCATATCAAAGTTCTGGTGTTACCTGGTCAAATAATTGTGCTTGCGAGTACAATGCGCCAAATTCAAATTGTCACGGTTAAATTAAGAATCGGGTCACGATTCACCTGACCAAAGGACTGGGAGGCCCGATCGGGTTACTAAGGACAATGCTAAGGACCCACGTGTCTGGTGATTTCGGCAAATTTACTCACCTCGTTATATGGACCCTCGTCAAGACGTCGTCTCGGGCTACAGCTCACCGTTCAGGGATCGGATTGTGCTGTTCTGTCGAGGAATTCACTTCTCGTCCAGAGGGGCCGTTTCGGTTGGCACCATCCGATCCCGGTCCGATAGCCGAGCCAACCTTGAACGAGACGAAGTCGATCTTGAGGGTCTCTATTCAGGCACCATCTGTGGAATCAGAAAATACAATATTAAGGCTTTTACACCATGCAAAGAGAAATACACCGACACGGGCTTGTAAAGATTCCCAGAATCTTTATTGCAATTCTGTACAGTTTACAAAACAAAGTACACAAATAGCTATTTGGCCGTCAGTACATCACAGAGACCACCAGCAGGGTTCAATGTGAGCAGTGAACAGGATTTGCTAGCTGGACATCAGCGTATTTATACAGTTTCGTTACAACGATGTCCAGCCTCTTACAAGTTAATCATGTACTGGGCTAGGGTCGTGCCAGGTTCATTCATAATTTACATATCTCATGCGTGCGTTTTACTCTTTTAATACATTTGCTAACAAACACTATTATTCTCTAGGTTTAACTTTACACTCTTTACATATTGCTTTAATACAGATCATACAGATGTTTCACATATCGTGTTTAGATAGCGTTAGTGTTCTTGTATACTTGTAGGTTAACATTGCCGATTCAAGTAATCCCCTGATCCCGAGGTCAACAAAGGACAAGGTCTACATGACCCTAACATGTCGCCTTAAGGCAGGTTGGACATTAACTCTCCTACAGAGGTTGAAGAGGTTAAAGCAAGAACAAGAGAACACAGGACGGCCATTTTAGGCCACAGGGTGACTTTTTACGATGAACTAAAATGGCGGCTTTAACCTAAAATGGAGGCTTGATTCACTTAAGGTCATGACCTTGCAATACGGATTTCCTCGCAAAGCGACTGGGCATAGGCCAACATATACAATGAGGACGAAACAATATTATATCAGTTCTAACACCCCCTGGGCCTTCTCTTTACCTTAATATTGTAAAAGGTGGATTCTCCGTCTTGCTCCTCGTGGCAGGGGTGGGTAGATGTGGGGGGCAAGAAGCGACCAAGTTACTTCACTG
Source organism: Ambystoma mexicanum (assembly GCF_040938575.1). Classification (NCBI taxonomy): domain Eukaryota; kingdom Metazoa; phylum Chordata; class Amphibia; order Caudata; family Ambystomatidae; genus Ambystoma; species Ambystoma mexicanum. The sequence continues at coordinate 790,882,976 of NC_090928.1, read as the reverse complement.
GTGCAAGCCCCCCTGTGGGAATCTAGGCCTGCTGCGACTCCGTAGGTTTGCTGCTTTACATTCTTTATATGCAGTTCTTATGTTCCTCTTAGTTCGAATAATAATGTCTTGCTTCTTTCCTTTTAGGTATGGAAAGGTATTTTGGTGTTGTCATGCAGTTTGAAGATGAGCATGGGCCGGTAGGCGAAAGCGCGCTGTGTGCAATGCTGTCCGGTGAGAAATGCGCGATGCGCAGCGCTGTTTCGCCTTTTATATTGCTAACCTGTGTCTTTTCGCTCCTTGCAGGTTGCGATGTTCCTCGCTGAGCGCTGTTATTTTCCAGCAATGATACTGACCAGGAGATGACTGCCCAGGTAAGAATTGTGTGGCTTTCTTCATTCGGGAGGAAATGTGAGTAAACGCTTACTAATGCTGTCTTTGTTTCTCCTCTTTTCATGTTATGGTATTCCAGGATGCATGCCGTGCCGGATGATGGAGTTCGCACCTTCAGGTGAGTGGAACTGAAGTCAGCAATGGATTGACAACAGGATACTGTTCCAGGTAAGTTTCGTAGTGTTCTTTCTCTCTCTGCAGGTCCTTGGTTTCAGGTAAACTGGCATCAAAGAACTGGACACGGTGAGCATTACACTACCCACAGCAGAATAACGCAAAGCATGTTCTGCTGTTTGAGTGCGGTTTAAATACTCTCAGGTAAAATAGTCCAGGTAAAATAGTCCCAGGCCTGCCACACCCAAAAGACTAGACCGCACAGCTCAGTTCCTTGTAACTGAGCTATGTGTGTGCCTCCATGTTGGCTGAACCCCCCCAAGTTAAATAGTCCCAAGTAAATAGTCCCATTCTAATGTTGGTCTTCATGATGGTTATGATCTATTTTGATTTTCACTGGACCAGCTGTATGTATACACCCTACTTAATTGTCGTGTGTGGACCATACATAATCTACTCTGGAGTTGGTGTCTTGATGGCCTCCTTTATCCTACTGCAGTGCTGCCATAACTGCCTTTGCATTTACTGTGGCCATATTCATGTGGGGTATGTTTGGGAGTGAGGGGTCGTTTGGGCCCCCCTCGCACATTCTGCACGTTATGGACCACTTGCTCGTGCAATAGCGGGAGACTCCTCCATTGCCCTTATGCTACCATTAGCATAACTGGGGCTATTGTGGGATACACCTGGCATCCATTTTGTGTCCCCTCAACTCCATCTTTGAACTAGGCCTCACTCCGATAGTACGAAAAGGCTTCTCTCCCCTTTGCAGCGCCGCACACAGCGCGATCATGGCCCCCACATTTTCCTCCTTGTCTGAAAGCTCCACAACTCCCTTTCTCACGGGGATATTTTAAACAAATAACAAAATGTATCATATCACTCTTCCTCTGTGATCACTGTCCTGTATGTGAACCGGCTCGAACCATGCCTTGTAGCTCATCCATCTCCACAAACCTGTCCCTGCTCCCTTACCCCTGCTGTTGGAAAATTACTGCCAATGTAACCCTGTGCCCTCCTGAGGTATTCTCTTGATGTACCAGAAGTGTGACCCTGCTGTGCAGCCCATCCCACAGTGCCCCCAAGAAACCCAGACCCCTGTCTCAGTGTATTGTGCCCTAAAATCAACACATGTCATTACAACTCCCCATTTGCCTTGATGTGCTAAGAACCACCCAGTTGCCCAGGTTATCACAGAGGACAAGCCCTCTACGCCTTGTACCCCATAAAAGTCCTAATGATAGTTGGTGTAATCGCATGGATGCAATTTACAGGTTTTCTAGATTTATTCAAAGGTATACTAATGACTGTTGTTTATCATATATTGAATGGTAGTTTCTCATGCCAGCTAGTTAGTGTCAACTCTATCTCGCCGTGACCTAACCCTCACCCCTCCCGGACACATGCAGCTGGACTTCGTGACGCTCACCCTCCCGCCATCTGGGGAACCAATCCAGAAGAAGCAGCACCTACATCTCTATATGTGTCTTTTCCTTCCAGCCAATCCCGCACTGTGGTAGCACCCTATGTTAGTTGTGTCATCTATGACGCTGAATTCCTTTATAATTGTCTCTAATTGTAATGTTTGCCAGAGCGCTCTCGAGGCAGCAGAGTTCTCTGGATGCCAACTTTATATAAACTTACCTAAATCTTGCAACCTGTCCTCCTCGTCTCATTCCCCACTGGGGTGTATTATATTTTATGAATATGTACGTTTAAATCGGGGAGTGAGCTTTTACAAGTGCAATAAATGGGACATCTGAGCTTACACAACAGACAGGTTGTGTAAAGTCAGATGTACCATTTATTGCAGCAGGGCTTAAGAGAAAGGTGCTGATCCACGATAGGGCCTAGGGGGATGGTGAGGGGTTCAGTAACATGGTGTACCATAGGTGTGTTAGAGATGCCTATAGCCTCTACAGACTCTGCAGGGACATGTATGTTTGAAAAGGGATCCATCCTAAAAGCTGATCTATTGGCTCTGCTGTCTACTAGGCAAGCTACAGCTCTGGCCCCACCTCAAACTGAACATATTGTCCCACCTGATCCACTTCGATTAATTGGACTTCCAGTGTCTCTTCCTCTTCCGGTTGTAAGGAAGACTTTAACCCATTAGGGCAGTATTAGGATCCCATGCGCTGAAGGAATTTACATTTGGGTTTAGGAAAATAGGCGGTGATTCTTATGAGGCATCGGGAGCATGGGCTGCCCCCACTGCTTTGGTATTAGGGTTCCATCCTGTCCCCCATTTCCTGACTGGTACGATTTCTGTGGTGTATATTGGCACACATTTTTCCAATGCCCCTCCTGTCAGCAGTAGTTACAGACTACAAAGCCAGGCAATAACCCTTTGGATCTTTTTAATTGGCCACCCCATATTCTCTGTTGGTCTACCTGGCCCAAAGCCCCTTGTGGGTTCAGTGGTCCCCACCGTTGTGGTGGTGGTGGTGGCCCCTGGTAGACACCCACCTATCTCACTTGCATTGCAGGTCTTGTTGGAGTCCCCATGGCCGCTATTACTAGGTCTCCCCCCATTGTGAATTAGTCTATGTATTTTGTATCTGCCGCTGCACATGTACCTGCAAGCTCTGCATCTCTAAAGTCATCATTATACTCTCACATGCCTCCTTTATCTGTTCCTGGCATTTAACACAGTGATTCTCAACTGACACCCATCAGTGATTTGGCCTGTCATCGATGCATACATTCATAAATTGCACGTGGACTTTCAGTAAAAGGCCAGTCACCAAAGAATTCACTATCACTTCTTGGGCAGTCCCATCAGGCTGACGGATGCCAAAAGGTTGTGTCAAAACCATCTGTCAAATTAGTGATCTGGGGGCTCACCTTTATTCTATTTACATTTTGGTGTCTTAGCCCAATCAGTTTTCATCAAGTGTATTTCAGGAAGGTTATAACATTGTAGGACCATTTGTAATTCTTCAACAAACCATTGTGGTTCCTCTCTAATGTTTGGGAATTATTTTGCGAAACATCTCAGGTATCATGGTGTTAAAGGGACATGTACGTTAATGAGGTTTGCATGTTGTTGTCTCTCATCCTCATTTCCAGCTGACATTTGTCTAGGAGGCACCTGAAGGACTTGAGAGTCTCTTCCTTATATAGGACGGTCCCTTGCCACGGACAGGGTATATGAGTGAGGTGCATCTATCAATAAATGACCCCTGCAGCTTCTTGGCTGCTTTGCTTGGGTAGCACCAGGAACCAGGGTAAAAGGGATACCTGTCCTGGAGTCTGAGCTTCCTCCTGGGGTGGTTTTCCTAACTGTGGTTGTTTCTGTCTCACAGCCACCTGCATGCTAGTGAAAGACTTGACCATGTCTTCAGCTAATTTACTATCAAGTTCTTCCTACTCGTACTTCTCCTTTTCTGTCTCCTGAATTATCTGGTGGCAAAGATGCATATTTGTGTCCCAGGTGGCCCTTGATCTCAGGTATTTTATCCGCCCTTGCAATTGGTCATTAACTTCCCTCAAACCACACATTTTGCAGTATTACTCCACATAGTTGCCTCCTCTAACCATGTGATGAATGCTCTCCACTGTTTTGGTGTAGTTTTCTCCATTTGATCTTCTAATGCATGCATGAGGGCTCCTAATTTGTCCAGATTAAAAGTGCCCTCTGCCAGGAACTGTGTATGTTTGTTATGCCAAGTCAGAAAATGCTACATTTGCTGTTGAATGGGCCAAATATATAATGGGCGGGCAACCTCCTTTGGGGTTCCTCCGCCTGCATTCATTGTTCTTTGTTCATTGCTGCCCCTGTTATTATGACCCTCTCAATGTTCAGTTGCCCTGTTATGCACATGCCCTTGCTCCAGTCACACTTTGATTTCACTCCTTTGCGTTCCTGAGAGGGAAAGGGACTTATTACAGAGACACCATGCAGTGCTCCTGACGGGGTTTCGGCTCTCAATCCTGCATGCATTTGTCTTTCCCTATTCAATTGAGAATCAGTGCTTATCATTTCAATAGCCCCTGAATTCCTACAATTCCATAATATATATGAATATCATTAATATCGGCCGGCCCAATACGGGAGCCTCCTCATCAATACATTTGGCCGGTCAAAAACAGGGTACACAACCAACTTACCTAACTATTTAGTCCCAGTACTTTGTCAAGTTTATTTCATGGTAAAAATAGGAAACAATGAAAATAACCACTGCAATAAAAAGGCCAATCCCAAACTTAGAATGATGTATCCAACCCAAAACCGCCATCCCATACCAGCATAACTCCTAAACAAATCCCTGCCTCTTTTATGCATCCCTTTGTCATTTAACAGACTATCACTTCCTTTTGCGGGCCCAAATGCATGCTCGCCATCCATGATATCCTTCCGACAGACCTCCCTGGAGTTTTTAACAAGGTCTCCTATCCTTTCTTGTAGGGCACTCATGGGCCTTTGGGAGGAGGCAGCTTAAAGCTCCATCAGCATGCAGCATTGCACAAGTCTGAGCCGCAAGCACCATCTATAACCGAGATACAAATAATATGCATTAATGCCAAGGGGTTGATAAATATGGCTTTATTCGACATTTCCAAGAATCAAAGAGTATGTCCCTTTACCCCACCACCAGAGCCAACCCGCCTAAACCCCAATTCAACTCGCTCTTATAACCTGACCCCATCAGTACTGACAAAACTTCAGTTAAATAACTCCCACCACCAAGGAACAATGAAAACATTTCATAAACGGTTGTAGTCCGTAATTTCCCTTTAGTATATGTGACTCGTCATGTGTCTGTATCTTTACTTTACTTTGCATTTCAACTGCCCTCCAGGTACCGGAAGGCTTAAGGGCACAAACATAAAACACAAAACATACAATACAAAATGTCTGCCTCTAGGTGGGCAGGATTCATACTCAGGGGAAGGGTCGGTCGGAAGTTCCAGCAGACTAGTATAATAAGAGTGTTTTCAATTATTTCTTTTTAAACATGTCTGTGGACTCTATATGCCGGAGGTCAGGGGGCAGGACATTCCATGCCAGTGGGGCGGCTATAGTACAAGCTCCCTTCTGGGATTAGTTTGTTTTACAGCGTATTGTTTTTAAAAGATTGTAATTATATTATATTATATTAATGCTACTCAACATCGGGCCTACTTTAGCGAGTGCCAACAATCATAAGCTCCGTTTTCTCGCTGTTTAGTGCCAGGCCATTGAGTGCCATTCATGTGTGAATGGATTTATATACGTTATTCATGTTTTCCTCACCAAAACTCTGTGACCCTGAGATGGGGATGAGGCATTGCGTGTCGTCTGCGTAGTTGGTGAATAGAATGTACTCTTGTTCGAACATGTTGAAGAATGGCACCATAAAGATGTTATAGAGACACAGCGACATGCACGCCCCCTGAGGAACCCCGTACATCAAGGGAAACGGTTTCACCTCTGATACCCCACTAGCAACCCCTTGTGCAGTCTCTGCGAGTTATTGAGGTGGAGTGATATCTGATTGTAAGCAACCCTATCCCGTATCTTCAGCAGCAATGGTGTGTTAGTGATGGGTCTATAATTTGTTGGGGTTAGAGGACATCAATAGGTTTTTTTTTAACAAAGGAGTAATCGAAGCATTCTTGAGAACTTTCAGGATGCAGTTTTGGGCAAAATAAGTGTTAACGAATTTCATAAGAGCCGGAATGAGCAGAAGTGAACACTCCTTGATTATCATGGCGGAAAAGGCATCCCCCTGGCAGCTGGTGGTTTTGAGCTGTGAAAAAATCTGAGGTAATTCTGTTTCATAAATGGTTGAAAAATGAAAAAGCTGTTAAGCCTTAACCTTGAGTGGGGAGTCACAAAATTCTGACACAGAATCATTATTTAGGGAGAGTTTTTTCCAGTTTATCAGTCATGGCTGTCTGGATATTTGTGCACCAAGTCTCATTTTTTTAATATTGGGTCTATGTTTGGACCTTTTGGCTGTTACTGCTCCTTTAGAATTTTGAAAAGCTCTTTGCTATCTGAGGTTGCTTTTACTATTCTATCATTAAAAGATTCCTTCTTAGCTAAAAAGAGCGCTATTTTATAGGTCCTTGCTACTTTTTTGTATGTGTGCAGACTGAGCTCGTCTTGGCTCTTTCTCCATGCATAAAAGTATTTGATTTTTGTAGCTTTAAGTTCCACGAGGTTAGCATTGAACCAGGTGTTGTATCTAGGTTTCTCCTGACAATGATTTTTATTCAGTGGTGCCAATTCCTGTGTGATTTCCCGAAAGGATTCTACAAGAGTATTGGTAATGTCATGTAGACTTGCTGAGTTAAGAATCTCTGAGGTTAGGGTCATGGCCCATGGTTTTAGATTTTCTGATGTTAGTTCTTATGATTTCTAACGAATCTCGATACCTTAGAGTCATCTGATTTCTTAGTAAAGCAGTCCATGCAGGTCTGGAGATAGATGCACAAATGGTCCGACCAGGGGCAAGGCATGATTTCAAGGGCCCCTAAGTTCAAATTATGTGTGTCGAACCAGTCTAGGGTATGTCCCTTTGTGTGTGTAGGGTCTTTGACAAATTTTAAGAAAGCCTAGGAAGTCTAATGTAGTCTCCAGAGACCCTGCCATTACATCCAGGTCACTACCCGGCCAGAGGTTAAAATCACCTAATAGGATCACTTTGGTGTTAGGTTTGGGTAATTACTCAATCGGCCGGAAAGGTAGGTACTGAACCAGGTGCCCTATATACAAGTAGAATATTAAGGGTGGATTCGGCACTAATGCCTATTTTTTATCAGCAATAATTTTGTCTCCGGAATGTCTTCTATCTCAGTTTGCCAAATTATTCTATCAGATTTGAAGATCACTGCTACCCCCCTCCCCACTTGCTTTCTAGTCTGTCCCGCAGCTTCGTGGGTACAGGTCTCAGTAAGAGCGCATATGTCTTAATTGCGCTCTTCAATATGCGTATCAACTTCAGTAGCCTGTTTGATGAAGGATCTAGTGTTTAATAACATCAATTTCAGTGTGTGTGATGGAGGTGCAGTTAAACCTTCATTATTATTTATACTACAGGTTACTTTGGGCAGCAGCTTTGCCGCTCTCTTTATTCTATTGTTGCATCTGGGAACATTAGTGGGTTTTGTTGGTGCAAGATTTTCCCCCACCGTGGGAGCTAACATGGGCTCTCCAACTCTATCCCTACATCCCAACTCCTCCTCCCCGTGGGCCTTGATGGCAACCTCACGAGGAGGGGGGAGGCAGTCTATGACGAGCCACCTCAGTATCGCTAGCGCTGTTAACACCTGGGGTATTAAGTGAGTCATATACTATTTTTAAATTAGGATGGATAGGATTTCGCATAGTTTGAGATATGCTGGAGGAGTCTATTTTTGCGCTGGCGGCAATGATGGCCTTGAGCACCTCAGTGATGCCCATGATATTTTAAGTGTTTTTAGAAAAAAATCCCACAAATGGACTAGATTACCTCCTTCCTCCCTTCACAGATCTCCACAAACTGTCTTTGATGCGCCGGCGCTAATGCGCCCGATGTGTCAAAGTAAATGAAGAAATGAAATCCGCTAAAAGCTTCCAATGCACTAGCATCTCCGGGGATATAATTATATTTAGTAAGCGCAGTATTGATTTAGCAGTCAAAATGGAGGGGAGTAGCCCCAGCAACTTGAGAAAGGGAGTTACCTTGTGGCTTACAGTGGGAAAGTAACATAAGGGAAACAAGTCAGCCGACAAGCAGCTACATTCTTCTCGTCCTCCTGTGCAAGGAACTACAGAAAGAATGGGGACTGTAGCTCCTTATCGTTCCACTGTGCGTGCAGAAACAAATGTTTCTGTTTTAAATCGCATGGAGAACACGGACTGAGGCAGATAATCGTACACAGAGAGCAAAGGGAGAGATGTATCAATATAGAAGCAAGGTACGATAACATTAATAAAAGCAAAGCACGCAAATGGGTAAAAACAATAAAATGACAGCAGTGTGGGATGCACGGGAAATGAAACAGGTAACAAGCTACCAGCTGGCGTATGATGCCAGGTCAACTATCCTTCTAGTGCACCTCACTCCTGTCCTGAACTTCCGGTCCATTCCTCCTCAGGCCAGGGGCATTGGTCTACCGTCCTCTGAAACACTTCCTCGTGAGAATAGGAGTCTTTTGTTGGGACTGGCCATACATTGTGCAGTCTGAAGATGGCGCAATTGTGACCTCCACCGAATTGCCTTAGGCTGTCCCAAAAGTGCTTAGCCTACTAGTTTTGCTGTGCATCCCTTTCAATGGAGTACCAGAACAAGTATGACCAAAGTCAATTATCCGGGCACACCATAAATTAGTACACTCTGAGATTTAAAGAAACATTACAAAAAATACTTCAGCTTAAGTGAAGACTTGCAATGTGGAGGCATAAAAAAAGAGAAAGGACCATGGCGCGATACGGATCTCCCCGCCTCATTAATTTTACCTGGCCCTAATTCTGAAGATAACTTCAAATATATTCACTTATCTTAGCGTAGGGCATTACCACTAACACTAGTGCGCGCGGGTGTGTGTGTGCGTATAGGTGCATTTGTGCGCATGGATGGATTGATGGGGAGAGTTTGTGACGGGGGTAATGGGCAGCAGCAGTGACCATGTGATTGATATACACGAGGAAAGGGTATCTCAAAGGCAGCAGCTGTTCAAACTTCCTGCGTGACAGTACATAACCATCACAATGTGTTTTTATACTACAGCACTTACAGCTGTTGCTTTTTTTGCTATTCCGTAATAATGCAAATAGCAGATGTTACTATTAAATATAATGATAGCACTAAAGTCATCGAACTTCAGGGCTATTTCAACGATATTGATTATTTAATGCATGCAGACATGAAAGGCGCGATAACCAGGGTGAATCACAGATGTGTTTGCCCTTCACTGATGCATGCAGTGAATCAGGAGTGATAGCCACCGAGAGCACAATCAGACATCAGAGATCTTCAATCAATGTCGGGTGCCATGACAAATGTGGAACCTGTCCTTGCATACCGATTTCTGTGGATTGAGCCTGCTTTTTCCTGGTACTGGAAAAGCAGCCATGGTCCAGAGAAATCCAGCTGCCTTGGAAAGATCAATATATTGACCCTCGTGGAGCGGTTTATAACTTCCTGAATAGAGTATTAATTAATTCCTCCTTCCCCTTCATGCCTTGACTGGATGGGTGCAGATGTGGCAGAAGAAGCTTAGTGCTTGTTCCATAACTTGGAAAAACGGGAAAGGCTGCACTCGCTCTGCTGGGAGTCACTTTGTGTCACGCACGGCGGTCGCTGGCAGTTGTGGAGACGCTGGCGCTGGAGCGGCCATTGAGTAAGCCATTACGCCGCAGTGCGTTCTCCAGTAGCGGTCTAGCTTTCCGCCTTTTGACCAGCGGCGTCCTTTATTACGAGCGCCAACCCGGAAGTCCGCGCGTTGCAACCTATTCGCGTTAGGCTTCCGGGTTGGTACGCTCCAGTCCTTTCTTCAGAGCCTTGCTATTCTCTTCCTTCTCCAGTGATTTTGTCCGTCTTGCCTTGCCTTCCCGGCTTCTCCCGTTCCTCTCTGGCTTCCCTCTCCCATTTCAGTCCTCCTGTTTTTCGCTACCTTAGGCTCTCACCTTTCTCCTTTCTTTTCCTCTCCGCTTACTATTCGCCTCTCCCCTCTCCTGTGGAGTTTTGTTCATCCGGTCTAATCCAAATCATTCCGACCTGGTATCCTGTCGGCATCCTCTCACGATACCCAACAAAGAAGGGGTTTTTTGTGCCTGTGGGCTTTTTCCCCTTCACCGGTCTGCCCCGGTTCGGGGGCCCCCCTAGGCCCCGAGTTAGAGGGGCAGGGTGGCTTCCTCTCGAGGCAGACCCCATCTGCATTCCAGAGAAGAGACCTTGAGGATTCGGAGATTCGGACTCCCAACAGAAGAGGAGACTGCAGGTGAGCAGGAGGGCTTAAGGGACACTTGGGAAAGCGGTGTGGAACCAACTGAATTCGGGAGCGATTGTGACAGTTTGCAACGCCCAAAAAGAAGTATGGCCACCCCCGAACAAATACAAGAATAAGTGGCCGCGGTCCAGGCCATGAACGTTGAATTGCAGAACGTGAAGGCAGATAATGCAGTCCTGAGCCAGATGATATCTAATCGGGAAGCTAGAGATTACGACTTACCTCCTATGGCCTTATCTGCAGGCAAATATGACGGCACCCCGAAGCGCTTAAAAGAATTCTTGGAAGCCTGCTCCATTTATTTTGCCTTTAGACCTTTGATGTTCTCTAATGATCACGCCAAGGTGGGGTACATGATATCTAACATGATAGGAAATGCCTTAGCTTGGGCCACCCCCCTAGTGACCAACAATAACCCTCTTATCAGAGATTATGGGGGTTTTTTGACCTTACTGCGCCAGACTTTTGAACAACCCGAGATCACACATGTGGCTGCAGAAGAACTCTTGGATGTGCAACAGGGTTCCAGTGACCTGCTAACATACATCTCCACCTTTAAACGTTTGGCCTCTGAGGCAGGTTGGCCAGAAAGGGCCCAGTATACGATTTTCCGTCGAGGATTGAAGGAGGAGATAAAGGACGAGCTGGCCAGTATAGCCCGTCCTACTACCCTGTCGGACTTATTCTCCATCGTAACACAGATTGACTACCGCCACAGTGATCGCAAGGCGGAAAGGAAGAAACAGAAAGCATCCGTCGCTCCTCTACCAAGTGCCTACCCTATGCCCTCCCTGTCTCACTCCAGTAATAAGGAGGAACCGATGCAAGTTGGGTCCGCACGATCCCCTTTGACACCTGAAGAGAGAAGACGCCGGAGGGATGCGGGCCTCTGCATGTATTGTGGATCCGGTAACCACTTGCTTCGGAACTGTCATGAAGTCCCGCCTAGACGCCCGGGAAACGAACGACCTCGGAACTAAAGGGGGCGAGTAACCGAGGTCAGACCGCAAGTCCCTATGTTACAGTGACTGTAGCTTCTCATCCAACCACCATGGACTCCCGCCTTATGGCTGTTCCCATCCAGTTGGAAACCTCGACAGAAGTCCTTACCACAATGGCTCTACTGGATTGTGGCGCCGCCGGAGTATTTATGGATACCGAGTGGGCGCACAAACAAGGTCTTCCTCTGTTGAAACGGGAAGAAGTACAGAAGGTGGAAGGAGTTGATGGTTCTCCGCTTTCATCGGGGCCTATCACCCATTCCACTGTATCCTTGAAGGCCTGCATTCTCCAGCATTCGGAACAGATACAATTCGATCTAATTCGAGCAGCCCATTTTCCTGTAATCCTCGGAATTCCATGGCTGAGGAGGCATAACCCGCTCATCGACTGGGCACAGAACACCCTGGCCTTTACCTCCTCATATTGTAAACAAAACTGTTTACTACATGTTTCAGAAGATCTGGTACAAGTCCTTACCCCCCAACAAGAAGGAGTAAATGAAATATGTAAGATTCCCCCAGAATTGGCTAAGTTCAAGGAAGTTTTCAAAGACAATTCTGTCTTGGATCTCCCTCCGCATAGGCCGGAAGACTGTGCCATCGAGCTGGTGCCAGATGCCCTGGTTCCGTTTAGTCGCATGTTTTCCTTGTCTCTATTGGAGAAGAGGGCACTTCGCAATTACTTGGACTCCCATCTGACCAATGGCCTCATTCGTCCCTCCAAATCACCGGCTGGAGCCTCTTTTTTCTTCATTCCCAAGAGGGATTCCTCGGAGTTAAGACCATGCATTGACTATCGGGGTCTCAACAAGGTCACAGTCCACGACCGTTATCCAATGCCTTTGATAGCAGACATATTGGAAGCAGTCCAGGGTTCAACCGTCTTCTCTAAATTAGACCTCCGGAGTGCCTACCACCTTCTCCGGATTAGAGACGGGGATGAATGGAAGACGGCCTTTCGGACGCCGTTTGGCCTTTTTGAGTATCGAGTGATGCCATTTGGCTTGGTTAACGCTCCGGCCATATTCCAGCGTTTCATGGATCGCCTGTTTTCTGACCTATTATACCTCTGTGTCATAGTATACCTCGATGACATCTTGGTTTTTTCAAAATCCTCCTCCGAACATACATCGCACCTTCAGACAGTCGTACATCGGCTACAGTCTCAACACCTATTAGTTAAACCTGAGAAGTGCCTATTTAATATGTCTTCCGTTCCTTACTTAGGTTATATCTTATCCCAGGAAGGCATAACCATGGATCCAAGGAAAGTGTCTGCCATCCTAGACTGGCCCCCACCCACTTCTTTGAAAGAAGTCCAACGGTTCCTGGGACTAGCCAACTTTTATAGGAAATTCATCGGACATTTTTCACAGATAGTGCTGCCCATTACCTCATTACTTAAGAAAGATGCCAAGCCGTTTCACTGGTCTGAACCAGCTGATCAAGCCTTTATTGATTTAAAGAGGAGATTCTGTTCCGCTCCCATTCTGTCTCAACCCGATCAGAACCAGCCCTTTATAGTAGAGGCTGATGCCTCCGCTAACGCCTTGGGAGCAGTACTTCTTCAACTCAAGGAGGGACAGGAACATCCTGTTGCATATCTTTCTAAGACCCTTTCCGCAAGTCAACAGAACTACTCCGTTATCGAAAAGGAACTTCTGGCTCTTAAGGTGGCTTGTGAAGAGTGGAGACACCTGCTTCAAGGCGGAGCACATCCATTTACTTTACGTACTGATCATAAAAACTTGAGGATTCTCAGAAATATGGAATGTGTCAACTCAAGGCAGGTTCGCTGGGCGCATTTCTTCAGCCAGTATGACTTTGCTATAACCTACATTCCATATTCTAAGGGCTTCGGTGTGCCCAGGGTGACTAGTAGCAGACTCAGGCATCAAAGATACAAAAACAAAAAGAAGTAGAACTGCTACCTTCCAGGTTTATACCCAATTTTTATCAATAAATGAAACAAATGAAAGTGGGGGAGCCTGGTATAATAATACTAATGGATTAAATCCCTAAGTTAGTAACCCATAAGGTCTGTCCAGAAAGAAGAAAGGTCAAATAAGGAAACTCACACATGTCGAAGGTTGTGAACATACAAGGTTTATGTTAAGACAAAAAAAAACATCAAAGAAACACAATTTGTGAACAATGTGTATGAGACAAATTACAATAATCTAAACAATGAATAACTTGATGGGGTACATGAGAGAGTCAAAAAAACATATTGGGAAGCAATATATATGGGACAAATTTCTATATCTAGACAACAATAACTTAATAAGGTGCATGAAGGAAATACCCATTCAGGCCTTTTAGTGTTTGCTGAATGGAGAGTATTTAGGCGTGAAATGTTCACAAATGATTGTATGGTTCTGAGTTTTAGAACATGTTCCATCTATGATACATGTGGAGCTGCTTCTATACAAGGAAGCATCTCATCTTGCAGGTGCCAACGTGGCAGGGGGAACTGGGTCAGCTTGTGAAATACAAATTCTGGCCTAAGGATGTTGGTAAAATGAGTACTAATCAGACATATGGATCAATACAGCCCCCTTGCACATAGTACACGTTTCGGCGGAAGAATTATCCCATTTGGAAATGCTTCTGAGGGATACATTTTGTTCTACGTGAACCACCTTCATCAGGGCGAATGGGTGGCCCCACAGAAACCTTGAGGTAAATCTCACTGTGAGGCAGGCACTCCTTGTGGGCCGGACCAGTCAGACCGCACCGTGTGTTGCTTGGTTGATGAGAAAGTGGTTGGATTTAGTCCACAAAAATGGATAATGCAGGGAACGACATTCTGTGGAGTGATGCTGGAGGCACTCCCAAATTGGTGCCTGTCTGAACGTAAGTCTCCAGATATCCCAGGCGGTGCTGGAGTGAGCGCTCAAGCGTGCGATGCTTGTAGTCTGGTGGGCTTCTGCATTCCAGGCACCCAAAACAGCCTGGCGGACGCCCTGTCTAGGTGTCAGACTTTCGAATACCACTCTCCTTCATTTAGTCACCCTATGTTTCCCCGGAACAGAATAGTGGGGATAGTCTCTTCGTTTCTTCAAGAGGTTAAGATGGCAACCCAACCCGATCTGGCAACCACTGTGCCGGGTGCCTTACATCCTCAACTTCGTTGGTCTAACGGTCTTTTACTGGTGGGACAGCGTTTATACATTCCCTCTAGGTCCTTACAACTTAAGGTTCTGGAATGGGGTCATAACCATGTTACCGCCGGACATAGGGGTGTCCGAGGTACCATAGAGTTAATCTCTCGCTCTTTTTTTTGGCCTTCACTTTCTCTCGACGTAAAGCAACACTGTAGATCGTGTATGGTTTGCGCCCAGAATAAGAACTCCACCCACAAACCCTATGGGTTGCTGATGCAACCGGACTTGCCAAGCCGGCCATGGTCCCAAATATCCACTGACTTTATAGTAGACCTGCCCCGATCCCAGGGTTCGACCTGTCTCATGGTTACCATTGATACCTTCACCAAGCTGGCCCATTTCACAGCACTGCAAGGAGTGCCGTCCGCCACTGAGGTGGCCGAAGTTTTCCTTAGGGACATCTTTAGGCTCCACGGTCTGCCCGATAAGATCATTTCTGACCGGGGTAGTCAGTATACCTCTTGATTTTGGGGTGCCCTATGTCAACGATTAGATATTAAGAGGGCATTGTCATCAGGCTTCCATCCTCAGACTAATGGTCAGACAGAATGCCTCAATGCCTCCCTTGAGCAATACCTCTGATGCTATGTCAATAAGAACCAGGACAATTGGGTGAGCCTTCTGCCCACCGCAGAATTCCCATATAACAACGCGGTACACTCGGCAACGGGACTCAGCCCTTTTTTTTGTTCCTATGGTTTCCACCCTCGCAGTATTCTTCCGGTTTTTTCCTCACCCACTAATATACCCACCATTGAATCCACCTTAGATCAAATAACCACAGCCCACACTACCGCCCAACAAAGTTTAGTATCTGCCAGACGCAGGTATAAGGATTTGTCTGATCGAGGTCGTTTACCAGGTCCCGATTGGCAGGAGGGCGATCGGGTCTGGTTATCTACTAAATACTTGCCCAGATGGGTACACCCGACCAAACTAACCCCCCGGTTTATCGGACCCTTCAGAATAATCAAGAGAATTAACCCAGTGGCGTACAATTTACAACTTCCCAAGTCCATGTCTCGAGTACACCCGGTCTTTCACTCCTCCCTTCTCCGTCCAGTTGATCCAGGCACCCCTGTTAGAAAGACCACAGGGATATTGGGTACTCCCAAGTCTATACCAGAAGAATACGAGGTATCTGCCATCTTAGATTCCAGATATCGCAGGGGCAGATTGGAATATCTTGTGTCTTGGAAGAACTACCCCAGTTCCGAAGATTCTTGGGAACCCAGGTCGTATGTACATGCTCCTCAACTGGTCAAGCGTTTTCACCAGACACATGCGGGAAAACCCGGAGGGTTCGGATCTGGAGGGGGGCATACTGTCACGCACGGCGGTAGCTGGCAGTTGTGGAGACGCTGGCGCTGGAGCGGCCATTGAGTAAGCCATTACGCCGCTGTGCGTTCTCCAGTAGCGGTCTAGCTTTCCGCCTTTTGACCAGCGGCGTCCTTTATTACGAGCGCCAACCCGGAAGTCCGCGCGTTGCAACCTATTCGCGTTAGGCTTCCGGGTTGGTACGCTCCAGTCCTTTCTTCAGAGCCTTGCTATTCTCTTCCTTCTCCAGTGATTTTGTCCGTCTTGCCTTGCCTTCCCGGCTTCTCCCGTTCCTCTCTGGCTTCCCTCTCCCATTTCAGTCCTCCTGTTTTTCGCTACCTTAGGCTCTCACCTTTCTCCTTTCTTTTCCTCTCCGCTTACTATTCGCCTCTCCCCTCTCCTGTGGAGTTTTGTTCATCCGGTCTAATCCAAATCATTCCGACCTGGTATCCTGTCGGCATCCTCTCACGATACCCAACAAAGAAGGGGTTTTTTGTGCCTGTGGGCTTTTTCCCCTTCACCAGTCTGCCCCGGTTCAGGGGCCCCCCTAGGCCCCGAGTTAGAGGGGCAGGGTGGCTTCCTCTCGAGGCAGACCCCATCTGCATTCCAGAGAAGAGACCTTGAGGATTCGGAGATTCGGACTCCCAGCAGAAGAGGAGACTGCAGGTGAGCAGGAGGGCTTAAGGGACACTTGGGAAAGCGGTGTGGAACCAACTGAATTCGGGAGCGATTGTGACACTTTGACCAAGGTTCTTAGCAACGACCACTTAACTCACGGGTTGTCTCCTTGGGCGGCAACATAGACAACAATATCATTGCAATGTTACCTGCTGCAAACTTCCCTCACACGCAAAGTAGAGCTCAGATCTAGCGTCCCGCACAAACAGAGCTGGCACAGAATGGGTAATTCATGGCTTAGTTTCCCAAGCAGAGCTGGTACACAAAAGAACAGCAATGCCAAAAGTGTTCCGTACTGTAGAACAGGTGCAGAAGAGGAAACATTTTACTGAAGGTTTTTAGTATGGACTATTAGATGGAGCATGCGCCACATACAAACCACAATATTCCATTAGAGTACAGACATGGAGAAATGGCATATGAGGTGGGATACAAAGCTTGTAGGTGTCGTTTGGTTATTTGCCCACCCATTGACTGCCCAGGGCCATGGCCCTCCCCACTCAAAAAACCTCCTCATGGGAAACCTTTGAGCTTGCTTTATTCAAGCATTGACAACAAACGTTGCCCTCAAAGTGCCTGTCAGTGTTTTTTCAGAGCAGTTTTCTGAGATTGTACGATATCATTGGAGAAGTAAACGTGATACTGGTATAATAAAAATATCTTAACCAGGCCTGTCTTCAGGCACTCAGTTAATAAGCACTATGCATGTCCTTCACTGAAGTCCTGTTAAAAACAAGAATTGGCAAAGCCAACAGTTTTGGCATGTATATTAGGCATAGGCCAGGCACTGCAATTAGATGCGCTGGTACTCTCACCATTTTGCACCTGGTACCATCAATGGCTAATTAATACCACTATGGCAGTGCCTGACAAGTGCCTTTCCCATGCCTACACAAAATCCAAAATTGTTATCATTTTTACCTTGTCCCGGGAGGATAGCTCAGCGGCAACGTGTTCGCCTTGGAAGCAAGACGACACGAAGCAACACAGGTTCGATCTGCGGGTCCGTGCTTAGAATCCTCTGGGTATTTAAGATCGTTATAAATACCCAACTAAAAAAACTATTCCTGTAACAGTGCCTCGATGCCCGCGGGCTGTGTGAGCACTTTAAAAAATGCAAATAAATAAATTGGCAAAGCTTGTTCATTCTTTCTGATCAATATGCTGAGTGTAGACATTTCTGCATTCGTGCGTGTTATTGGTTGGGTTGGTACACTGGCATAACAGGGGCCCCCGCAGCCCCCTCATTTAACATCTGTGTCCTGTTCTGTCTGGCAATTGTTCTGAAGGTCAGCCAGGTCGAGTCAACATAGCCCAACATTTCGGGGGGAAGGGTGCTGAATCCCAGTCAGCTCAATGGTGTTGCACCAGTACTTGTGTTTAATGCCTGGTTACGTAATGGTAATCTTCATTACTCCTACCCCTATTTTTCCTGGTCCCAGTGTATTTGAGACAGTACTTGTGTATAAGGCACTCTGCCTCATACACAAGTACTGTGATGAGGGAAAGGTACATGGAGGTAATGCCTGATTTAGCTACCTGCAATCTTCATTACTCCTAGTCCCACTCTTCCTCATCCCAGTACTTACCTATGAGGCAAGGAGCCTCAACCGTATGCTCTGGGGCAAAGAAGAGGGACATGGAGGTAATTATGGGCTAAGGAGCTGATTTTGGAGGTTGGGGTGGGAGGGAGAGGGGATTTGTGGGGGGGCAGGATTGTACAACAAATTATAATGGCTGTCCATGTCCAGGCTAAGCAGGCATGATATGTGGTATTAGTGGCTAGAGAGGCATTTTGGTGCAGCCAGTCTAGTCATTTCT
Organism: Ambystoma mexicanum; assembly: GCF_040938575.1. Lineage (NCBI taxonomy): Eukaryota > Metazoa > Chordata > Amphibia > Caudata > Ambystomatidae > Ambystoma > Ambystoma mexicanum. The sequence goes on along the minus strand of NC_090928.1, from coordinate 790,864,582 downwards.
CCATTTGGTATGACTTTCTTAACTGGGCATTTCTGATAAAGCAGTTCTGCTCAGTGAATTACCTGGCTAGACTGCCATTTGTGTGCTGCCTATCTAGCCGTTTCTAACTGTGGCATTGTATATGTTTCTGGGCATCTGTGATCAAATGATATGATATAAGTCATTTATAATGCGCCTGCACAAAGGTGTTTCTTGGCACAACAAGACAATGGAGGGAACATAGAGGGAGGACAAGGCAAACAATCTTACTAGGCCTTGTGTCTTTCAGATTGTGCAAGGGCAAGAATGAGAAGTGCAAGGGGAAACGGAGGGGGGAAGTGCAAGGGAGAGGGGAGGGAAAAACCGGGCAGCAATGCTCTGAGTAAGTGCAGCCAGGGCAGCGCCGCTCTGGGTAGTGCAAGGAGAACAAGGGACTGAAGGGTTACAGTTAAAGCCCCTAAGTGCATGGTAGGCCCAGAGGCAGTGCAAGGGTGACTGATCAAGAAAGTGTCTGAACTCAGTGAGACTCTGAGGCAAGCCAAGCAACCAGTTGGTACAGCAGACAGGTAGGTCAGGTAGGCCATCAGGGGACGGAGAGAGAGAAAGCAGAGGAGAAGAGGAAAGTTTTGAGCTGCTTCCAGAACTTCAGGTGGTCTGGATCAAGTTTGAGAGGGGCAGGGAGGCTATTCCAGAGGGAGGCATCTGCAGAGGAGAAGGATCTACCCCGCACTCTCTGTCTGGAGAAGCGTCTAACCTTTAGAGAGTTGTAGGTAGCTGAGCGAAGGGCTCGAGAAGGAAGATATTTTGGAAGAGAGCGTTGGATGTAATGCAGGCCCCGGGCCCAGAAAGCCTTTTGGACAAAGCAAAGGGTCTTGAACTTGATACTTGAAGCAACTGGGAGACAGTGGAGCGATTTCAGGGCTGCAGAGATATGATCCCTGTGCTTGAGGCCAAGGATAAGTCTTGCATTCCTGTTCTGGTTTAGTTGCAGAGGCTGGAGAGTAGAGGAAGGCAGATTGAGAAAGAGGCTGTTGCAGTAGTCCAGCCTAGAGAGAACCAGGGCTCTGGAGACAGTGAGCTTCTGGGGGAAACTGAGAAAGGGAAAAGTCCCATTGAGGAGGAGCAGCTGGTAGTGGGTCTTCTTGGCGACGTCCGAGATGTGAGCAAGGAAAGAGAGAGTAGAGTCCAGGGACCGTATCTCTCCAGGACTGAAATCACTACACTGGCTCCCAGTGGCTGCGAGGATTAAGTTCAAAACCCTCTGCATTGTCCACAAGGCCTTCTTTACAGAAAGAATGGGGACTGTAGCTCCTTATCGTTCCACTGTGCGTGCAGAAACAAATGTTTCTGTTTTAAATCGCATGGAGAACACGGACTGAGGCAGATAATCGTACACAGAGAGCAAAGGGAGAGATGTATCAATATAGACGTAAGGTACGATAAAATTAATAAAAGCAAAGCACGCAAATGGGTAAAAACAATAAAATGACAGCAGTGTGGGATGCACGGGAAATGAAACAGGTAACAAGCTACCAGCTGGCGTATGCTGCCAGGTCAACTATCCTTCTAGTGCACCTCACTCCTGTCCTGAACTTCCGGTCCATTCCTCCTCAGGCCAGGGGCATTGGTCTACCGTCCTCTGAAACACTTCCTCGTGAGAATAGGAGTCTTTTGTTGGGACTGGCCATACATTGTGCAGTCTGAAGATGGCGCAATTGTGACCTCCACTGAATTGCCTTAGGCTGTCCCAAAAGTGCTTAGCCTACTAGTTTTGCTGTGCATCCCTTTCAATGGAGTACCAGAACAAGTATGACCAAAGTCAATTATCCGGGCACACCATAAATTAGTACACTCTGAGATTTAAAGAAACATTACAAAAAATACTTCAGCTTAAGTGAAGACTTGCAATGTGGAGGCATAAAAAAAGAGAAAGGACCATGGCGCGATACGGATCTCCCCGCCTCATTAATTTTACCTGGCCCTAATTCTGAAGATAACTTCAAATATATTCACTTATTTTAGCGTAGGGCATTACCACTAACACTAGTGCGCGCGGGTGTGTGTGTGCGTATAGGTGCATTTGTGCGCATGGATGGATTGATGGGGAGAGTTTGTGACGGGGGTAATGGGCAGCAGCAGTGACCATGTGATTGATATACACGAGGAAAGGGTATCTCAAAGGCAGCAGCTGTTCAAACTTCCTGCGTGACAGTACATAACCATCACAATGTGTTTTTATACTACAGCACTTACAGCGGTTGCTTTTTTTGCTATTCCGTAATAATGCAAATAGCAGATGTTACTATTAAATATAATGATAGCACTAAAGTCATCGAACTTCAGGGCTATTTCAACGATATTGATTATTTAATGCATGCAGACATGAAAGGCGCGATAACCAGGGTGAATCACAGATGTGTTTGCCCATCACTGATGCATGCAGTGAATCAGGAGTGATAGCCACCGAGAGCACAATCAGACATCAGAGATCTTCAATCAATGTCGAGTGCCATGACAAATTTGGAACCTGTCCTTGCATACCGATTTCTGTGGATTGAGCCTGCTTTTTCCTGGTACTGGAAAAGCAGCCATGGTCCAGAGAAATCCAGCTGCCTTGGAAAGATCAATATATTGACCCTCGTGGAGCGGTTTATAACTTCCTGAATAGAGTATTAATTAATTCCTCCTTCCCCTTCATGCCTTGACTGGACGGGTGCAGATGTGGCAGAAGAAGCTGAGTGCTTGTTCCATAACTTGGAAAAACGGGAAAGGCTGCACTCGCTCTGCTGGGAGTCACTTTGACCAAGGTTCTTAGCAACGACCACTTAACTCACGGGTTGTCTCCTTGGGCGGCAACATAGACAATAATATCATTGCAATGTTACCTGCTGCAAACTTCCCTCACACGCAAAGTAGAGCTCAGATCCAGCGTCCGGCACAAACAGAGCTGGCACAGAATGGGTAATTCATGGCTTAGTTTCCCAAGCAGAGCTGGTACACAAAAGAACAGCAATGCCAAAAGTGTTCCGTACTGTAGAACAGGTGCAGAAGAGGAAACATTTTACTGAAGGTTTTTAGTATGGACTATTAGATAGAGCATGCGCCACATACAAGCCACAATATTCCATTAGAGTACAGACATGGAGAAATGGCATATGAGGTGGGATACAAAGCTTGTAGGTGTCGTTTGGTTATTTGCCCACCCATTGACTGCCCAGGGCCATGGCCCTCCCCACTCAAAAAACCTCCTCATGGGAAACCTTTGAGCTTGCGTTGTTCAAGCATTGACAACAAACGTTGCCCTCAAAGTGCCTGTCAGTGTTTTTTCAGAGCAGTTTTCTGAGATTGTACGATATCATTGGAGAAGTAAACGTGATACTGGCATAATAAAAATATCTTAACCAGGCCTGTCTTCAGGCACTCAGTTAATAAGCACTATGCATGTCCTTCACTGAAGTCCTGTTAAAAACAAGAATTGGCAAAGCCAACAGTTTTGGCATGTATATTAGGCATAGGCCAGGCACTGCAATTAGATGCGCTGGTACTCTCACCATTTTGCACCTGGTACCATCAATGGCTAATTAATACCACTATGGCAGTGCCTGACAAGTGCCTTTCCCATGCCTACACAAAATCCAAAATTGTTATCATTTTTACCTTGTCCCGGGAGGATAGCTCAGCGGCAACGTGTTCGCCTTGGAAGCAAGACGACACAAAGCAACACAGGTTCGATCTGCGGGTCCGTGCTTAGAATCCTCTGGGTATTTAAGATCGTTATAAATACCCAACTAAAAAAACTATTCCTGTAACAGTGCCTCGATGCCCGCGGGCTGTGTGAGCACTTTAAAAAATGCAAATAAATAAATTGGCAAAGCTTGTTCATTCTTTCTGATCAATATGCTGAGTGTAGACATTTCTGCATTCGTGCGTGTTAATGGTTGGGTTGGTACACTGGCATAACAGGGGCCCCCGCAGCCCCCTCATTTAACATCTGTGTCCTGTTCTGTCTGGCAATTGTTCTGAAGGTCAGCCAGGTCGAGTCAACATAGCCCAACATTTCGGGGGGAAGGGTGCTGAATCCCAGTCAGCTCAATGGTGTTGCACCAGTACTTGTGTTTATTGCCTGGTTACCTAATGGTAATCTTCATTACTCCTACCCCTATACTTCCTGGTCCCAGTGTATTTGAGACAGTACTTGTGTATAAGGCACTCTGCCTCATACACAAGTATTGTGATGAGGGAAAGGTACATGGAGGTAATGCCTGATTTAGCTACCTGCAATCTTCATTACTCCTAGTCCCACTCTTCCTCATCCCAGTACTTACCTATGAGGCAAGGAGCCTCAACCGTATGCTCTGGGGCAAGGAATAGGGACATGGAGGTAATTATGGGCTAAGGAGCTGATTTTCGAGGTTGGGGTGGGAGGGAGAGGGGATTTGTGGGGGGGCAGGATTGTACAACAAATTATAATGGCTGTCCATGTCCAGGCTAAGCAGGCATGATATGTGGTATTAGTGGCTAGAGAGGCATTTTGGTGCAGCCAGTCTAGTCATTTCTCCGTTTGGTATGACTTTTTTAACTGGGCATTTCTGATAAAGCAGTTCTGCTCAGTGAATTACCTGGCTAGACTGCCATTTGTGTGCTGCCTATCTAGCCGTTTCTAACTGTGGCATTGTATATGTTTCTGGGCATCTGTGATCAAATGATATGATATAAGTCATTTATAATGCGCCTGCACAAAGGTGTTTCTTGGCACAACAAGACCATGGAGGGAACATAGAGGGAGGACAAGGCAAACAATCTTACTAGGCCTTGTGTCCTTCAGATTGTGCAAGTGCAAGAATGAGAAGTGCAAGGGGAAACGGAGGGGGGAAGTGCAAGGGAGAGGGGAGGGAAAAACCGGGCAGCAATGCTCTGAGTAAGTGCAGCCAGGGCAGCGCCGCTCTGGGTAGTGCAAGGAGAACAAGGGACTGAAGGGTTACAGTTAAAGCCCCTAAGTGCATGGTAGGCCCAGAGGCAGTGCAAGGGTGACTGATCAAGAAAGTGTCTGAACTCAGTGAGACTCTGAGGCAAGCCAAGCAACCAGTTGGTACCTCAGACAGGTAGGTCAGGTAGGCCATCAGGGGACGGAGAGAGAGAAAGCAGAGGAGAAGAGGAAAGTTTTGAGCTGCTTCCGGAACTTCAGGTGGTCTGGATCAAGTTTGAGAGGGGCAGGGAGGCTATTCCAGAGGGAGGCATCTGCAGAGGATAAGGATCTACCCCGCACTCTCTGTCTGGAGAAGCGTCTAACCCTTAGAGAGTTGTAGGTAGCTGAGCGAAGGGCTCGAGAAGGAAGATATTTTGGAAGAGAGCGTTGGATGTAATGCAGGCCCCGGGCCCAGAAAGCCTTTTGGACAAAGCAAAGGGTATTGAACTTGATACTTGAAGCAACTGGGAGACAGTGGAGCGATTTCAGGGCTGCAGAGATATGATCCCTGTGCTTGAGGCCAAGGATAAGTCTTGCATTCCTGTTCTGGTTTAGTTGCAGAGGCTGGAGAGTAGAGGAAGGCAGATTGAGAAAGAGGCTGTTGCAGTAGTCCAGCCTAGAGAGAACCAGGGCTCTGGAGACAGTGAGCTTCTGGGGGAAACTGAGAAAGGGAAAAGTCCCATTGAGGAGGAGCAGCTGGTAGTGGGACTTCTTGGCGACGTCCGAGATGTGAGCAAGGAAAGAGAGAGTAGAGTCCAGGGACCGTATCTCTCCAGGACTGAAATCACTACACTGGCTCCCAGTGGCTGCGAGGATTAAGTTCAAAACCCTCTGCATTGTCCACAAGGCCTTCTTTACAGAAAGAATGGGGACTGTAGCTCCTTATCGTTCCACTGTGCGTGCAGAAACAAATGTTTCTGTTTTAAATCGCATGGAGAACACGGACTGAGGCAGATAATCGTACACAGAGAGCAAAGGGAGAGATGTATCAATATAGAAGTAAGGTACGATAAAATTAATAAAAGCAAAGCACGCAAATGGGTAAAAACAATAAAATGACAGCAGTGTGGGATGCACGGGAAATGAAACAGGTAACAAGCTACCAGCTGTCGTATGATGCCAGGTCAACTATCCTTCTAGTGCACCTCACTCCTGTCCTGAACTTCCGGTCCATTCCTCCTCAGGCCAGGGGCATTGGTCTACCGTCCTCTGAAACACTTTCTCGTGAGAACAGGAGTCTTTTGTTGGGACTGGCCATACATTGTGCAGTCTGAAGATGGCGCAATTGTGACCTCCACTGAATTGCCTTAGGCTGTCCCAAAAGTGCTTAGCCTACTAGTTTTGCTGTGCATCCCTTTCAATGGAGTACCAGAACAAGTATGACCAAAGTCAATTATCCGGGCACACCATAAATTAGTACACTCTGAGATTTAAAGAAACATTACAAAAAATACTTCAGCTTAAGTGAAGACTTGCAATGTGGAGGCATAAAAAAAGAGAAAGGACCATGGCGCGATACGGATCTCCCCGCCTCATTAATTTTACCTGGCCCTAATTCTGAAGATAACTTCAAATATATTCACTTATCTTAGCGTAGGGCATTACCACTAACACTAGTGCGCGCGGGTGTGTGTGTGCGTATAGGTGCATTTGTGCGCATGGATGGATTGATGGGGAGAGTTTGTGACGGGGGTAATGGGCAGCAGCAGTGACCATGTGATTGATATACACGAGGAAAGGGTATCTCAAAGGCAGCAGCTGTTCAAACTTCCTGCGTGACAGTACATAACCATCACAATGTGTTTTTATACTACAGCACTTACAGCGGTTGCTTTTTTTGCTATTCCGTAATAATGCAAATAGCAGATGTTACTATTAAATATAATGATAGCACTAAAGTCATCGAACTTCAGGGCTATTTCAACGATATTGATTATTTAATGCATGCAGACATGAAAGGCGCGATAACCAGGGTGAATCACAGATGTGTTTGCCCATCACTGATGCATGCAGTGAATCAGGAGTGATAGCCACCGAGAGCACAATCAGACATCAGAGATCTTCAATCAATGTCGAGTGCCATGACAAATTTGGAACCTGTCCTTGCATACCGATTTCTGTGGATTGAGCCTGCTTTTTCCTGGTACTGGAAAAGCAGCCATGGTCCAGAGAAATCCAGCTGCCTTGGAAAGATCAATATATTGACCCTCGTGGAGCGGTTTATAACTTCCTGAATAGAGTATTAATTAATTCCTCCTTCCCCTTCATGCCTTGACTGGACGGGTGCAGATGTGGCAGAAGAAGCTGAGTGCTTGTTCCATAACTTGGAAAAACGGGAAAGGCTGCACTCGCTCTGCTGGGAGTCACTTTGACCAAGGTTCTTAGCAACGACCACTTAACTCACGGGTTGTCTCCTTGGGCGGCAACATAGACAATAATATCATTGCAATGTTACCTGCTGCAAACTTCCCTCACACGCAAAGTAGAGCTCAGATCCAGCGTCCGGCACAAACAGAGCTGGCACAGAATGGGTAATTCATGGCTTAGTTTCCCAAGCAGAGCTGGTACACAAAAGAACAGCAATGCCAAAAGTGTTCCGTACTGTAGAACAGGTGCAGAAGAGGAAACATTTTACTGAAGGTTTTTAGTATGGACTATTAGATGGAGCATGCGCCACATACAAGCCACAATATTCCATTAGAGTACAGACATGGAGAAATGGCATATGAGGTGGGATACAAAGCTTGTAGGTGTCGTTTGGTTATTTGCCCACCCATTGACTGCCCAGGGCCATGGCCCTCCCCACTCAAAAAACCTCCTCATGGGAAACCTTTGAGCTTGCTTTATTCAAGCATTGACAACAACGTTGCCCTCAAAGTGCCTGTCAGTGTTTTTTCAGAGCAGTTTTCTGAGATTGTACGATATCATTGGAGAAGTAAACGTGATACTGGTATAATAAAAATATCTTAACCAGGCTTGTCTTCAGGCACTCAGTTAATAAGCACTATGCATGTCCTTCACTGAAGTCCTGTTAAAAACAAGAATTGGCAAAGCCAACAGTTTTAGCATGTATATTAGGCATAGGCCAGGCACTGCAATTAGATGCGCTGGTACTCTCACCATTTTGCGCCTGGTACCATCAATGGCTAATTAATACCACTATGGCAGTGCCTGACAAGTGCCTTTCCCATGCCTACACAAAATCCAAAATTGTTATCATTTTTACCTTGTCCCGGGAGGATAGCTCAGCGGCAACGTGTTCGCCTTGGAAGCAAGACGACACGAAGCAACACAGGTTCGATCTGCGGGTCCGTGCTTAGAATCCTCTGGGTATTTAAGATCGTTATAAATACCCAACTAAAAAAACTATTCCTGTAACAGTGCCTCGATGCCCGCGGGCTGTGTGAGCACTTTAAAAAATGCAAATAAATAAATTGGCAAAGCTTGTTCATTCTTTCTGATCAATATGCTGAGTGTAGACATTTCTGCATTTGTGCGTGTTAATGGTTGGGTTGGTACACTGGCATAACAGGGGCCCCCGCAGCCCCCTCATTTAACATCTGTGTCCTGTTCTGCCTGGCAATTGTTCTGAAGGTCAGCCAGGTCGAGTCAACATAGCCCAACATTTCGGGGGGAAGGGTGCTGAATCCCAATCAGCTCAATGGTGTTGCACCAGTACTTGTGTTTAATGCCTGGTTACCTAATGGTAATCTTCATTACTCCTACCCCTATTCTTCCTGGTCCCAGTGTATTTGAGACAGTACTTGTGTATAAGGCACTCTGCCTCATACACAAGTACTGTGATGAGGGAAAGGTACATGGAGGTAATGCCTGATTTAGCTACCTGCAATCTTCATTACTCCTAGTCCCACTCTTCCTCATCCCAGTACTTACCTATGAGGCAAGGAGCCTCAACCGTATGCTCTGGGGCAAGGAATAGGGACATGGAGGTAATTATGGGCTAAGGAGCTGATTTTCGAGGTTGGGGTGGGAGGGAGAGGGGATTTGTGGGGGGGCAGGATTGTACAACAAATTATAATGGCTGTCCATGTCCAGGCTAAGCAGGCATGATATGTGGTATTAGTGGCTAGAGAGGCATTTTGGTGCAGCCAGTCTAGTCATTTCTCCGTTTGGTATGACTTTTTTAACTGGGCATTTCTGATAAAGCAGTTGTGCTCAGTGAATTACCTGGCTAGACTGCCATTTGTGTGCTGCCTATCTAGCCGTTTCTAACTGTGGCATTGTATATGTTTCTGGGCATCTGTGATCAAATGATATGATATAAGTCATTTATAATGCGCCTGCACAAAGGTGTTTCTTGGCACAACAAGACAATGGAGGGAACATAGAGGGAGGACAAGGCAAACAATCTTACTAGGCCTTGTGTCTTTCAGATTGTGCAAGTGCAAGAATGAGAAGTGCAAGGGGAAACGGAGGGGGGAAGTGCAAGGGAGAGGGGAGGGAAAAACCGGGCAGCAATGCTCTGAGTAAGTGCAGCCAGGGCAGCGCCGCTCTGGGTAGTGCAAGGAGAACAAGGGACTGAAGGGTTACAGTTAAAGCCCCTAAGTGCATGGTAGGCCCAGAGGCAGTGCAAGGGTGACTGATCAAGAAAGTGTCTGAACTCAGTGAGACTCTGAGGGAAGCCAAGCAACCAGTTGGTACAGCAGACAGGTAGGTCAGGTAGGCCATCAGGGGACGGAGAGAGAGAAAGCAGAGGAGAAGAGGAAAGTTTTGAGCTGCTTCCGGAACTTCAGGTGGTCTGGATCAAGTTTGAGAGGAGCAGGGAGGCTATTCCAGAGGGAGGCATCTGCAGAGGAGAAGGATCTACCCCGCACTCTCTGTCTGGAGAAGCGTCTAACCCTTAGAGAGTTGTAGGTAGCTGAGCGAAGGGCTCGAGAAGGAAGATATTTTGGAAGAGAGCGTTGGATGTAATGCAGGCCCCGGGCCCAGGAAGCCTTTTGGACAAAGCAAAGGGTCTTGAACTTGATACTTGAAGCAACTGGGAGAAAGTGGAGCGATTTCAGGGCTGCAGAGATATGATCCCTGTGCTTGAGGCCAAGGATAAGTCTTGCATTCCTGTTCTGGTTTAGTTGCAGAGGCTGGAGAGTAGAGGAAGGCAGATTGAGAAAGAAGCTGTTGCAGTAGTCCAGCCTAGAGAGAACCAGGGCTCTGGAGACAGTGAGCTTCTGGGGGAAACTGAGAAAGGGAAAAGTCCCATTGAGGAGGTGCAGCTGGTAGTGGGACTTCTTGGCGACGTCCGAGATGTGAGCAAGGAAAGAGAGAGTAGAGTCAAAGATGACACCAGGGTTGTTTGCCTCACAGGAAGGTGAAGGAAGAGGGCCCAAGGCGGGCGGCCAGAGTGAGAGAGGGAAAGCAGGGACAGGAGTCCAAATGAGAAGGATCTCCATCTTACTGACATTAAGGCAGAGATCGTTGGAGGCACACCAATCCTGAATCGCGGATAGACAGTAGGGAATGAGCGAGAGAGGAGAGGAGTCTGAGGGGAGCCTGAAGGATGCAGAGTGTCATCCGCATAACACTGAAAGTTAGAGGAGAATGTAGATATCAGATGGGCCAAAGGGGCCACATAGAGGTTGAAAAACCAGAGTGAGAGGATGGAGCGTAGAGAAAGGAACCAAGTTGGACTTGGGAGGGGCAGTCCAAAAGAAAGGAGGTCAGCCACTCAAGGGCCTGATCCGTGATGCCCAGGTTCTCATGGAGTCGATTGATCAGGATTGATCAGGATGGCATGGTTGACCGTGTCGAAAGCAGAGGAAAGATCAAGGAGGATGAGGACAGAAGGAGTGCTGGAATCAAGGTTAGAGAGCAGATCTTCACAGGTGTTCAGGACAGCAGTTTCCGTGCCTTTGGTAGCTCTGAAGCCAGACTGATGGTCATTGAGACAACCAACAGATTCCATGTGGAGAGTAAGCTGGGAGATGGGCAGCTTTTCCAACACTTTGCCCAGGAAAGGGTTGATGGAGATTAGGTGATAGTTTGCCGGGCAGGCAGGATCGGCAGACAGCTTCTTGAGGAGTGGGTGCATAAGGGAGTGCTTAACGGGAGAGGGGAACGTTCCAGTGGTGAAAGAGTGATTACAGAAATCGGTCAAGGCTAGAGCGAGGGAGTCCATATGGTTCTTGATGGTTCTGGTGGAGCAGGAGAGTACGTGTTTGGATGACACTTTCATAGATTGGACTTGTCGAGAAACCTCATCAGGTTTTGTCAGAGAGAAATAGGAGAAAGGAGGAAGAGACGTAGAGATGGCCAAAGGTGGGCCGAGAGAGGAAAAGGGAGAGGAATAGGAGATAGAGGACAGGATGTCCTGAGTTTTAGCAGAGAAGTGAGATGACAGAGCCATACAGAGAGCCTGGGAGGGAACAGGGGAGGACATGTTTTCATTGTGGCATGGCATTTTTAATAGCAAAGCATTAATGTTCCTGTGCACTGTTGATGACTTGCATCTATTGGATTGGTGTTACCCTACAAAACAATTGCATACACTCTGGCTTTTTAGCCAATTTTTCTCAGAAAGTGTGCTGTATATTATATTAAAACACATATTTATATCTGTCTCCTAGTGCAGTGTGGGGCTAATCCCTTCAGCAGCACGTTTGTGCGTATTGTGCAAGTGTGATAATCTAGGCCGACCCAGAGTGTGGCGTGACCCTTGATTTGTTGCTGATTTGGATGGGGCCCTCAGCATGGCTCACAGGGGGGCCCCCACATTTTGTGTTACGCCACTGGGTTGGTATGTGCACCCTAGGAGCCCCGGGTAGGCCCACCCGCTGTGAATATCTACCTGGACACAGGTCTGCTGTCGTCAGGCTTTCTGCCAGAGCTCTTGCTGGTAGATATTACAATGGTTCTGTATCAATCAGCTGATCTGTGATGCAGACAGCACTTAAGCCTTGCATTTTTGTGTCGGCCATATTGTGTAAGTAATTTTGACCAGTCTCTTCCACCCGACTCACTTCAATGATGAGTCCCTTCACCCCGGCCAGGCAATATATGATGATATGATATGGCATTTGTAACGTGCCTATACACAAGTGTTTCAAGGCGCGACGAGGCAGGGGGGTGAACAAGGGGAGACAGACAACGATCCTACTAGGCCAGGTGTCATTCAGATCGCGCAAGTGCAAGGGTAGAGTGGACTGGGAAAAGTGCAAGGGGAAGGGTAGAGGGGGAAAAGTGCTGTACATGGTTAGTAGAATACAAGATAAATTATAGGGCCAGCTGGTGGCAAGTGCAAGGAAAGTGCAGTAAATGGTTAGTAGAATACAAGATAAATAATAGGGCCAGCTGGTGGCAAGTGCAAGGTAAGTGCCGGGAGAAGGGGCTGTAGGATACAGAGACAGTCCCGTAGTGCAGGTAGGCAGTGCAGGGAAGAGTGGCTGGGCCAAGGACCGAGATCGGTGAATGGCCCAGTTGCAGATTCAGTGCAGGTTCAGTGATTTTAGCAGGGGAGAGAGGGAGAGAAAGCGGAGGCAAAGAGGAAGCTTTTGAGGTGCTTCTGGAACCGGAGATGGTTCTCCTCAAGTTTCAGGGAGGCAGGAAGGCTGTTCCAGAGGGAGGCCCCTGCTGCGGAGAGAGATCTACCCCCAGCTCATTGCTTGGAGAAGCGGCTGACTCTGAGGTAGTTGGAGGTGGATGAGCGAAGAGCTCAAGAAGGAAGATATTTTGGAAGAGAGAGTTGCAGGTGTTTTGGCCCAAGGCCCCAGAAGGCCTTGTGGACAATGCAGAGGGTTTTGAACTTAATCCTCGCAGCCACTGGGAGCCAGTGTAGTGATTTCAGTCCTGGAGAGATACGGTCCCTGGGCTTGAGGCCATATAGCTGCTGCTTCTCCCACCAGTTTAAATGTTTTAATAATTTTGGCAACACCTTTAATCCTTCTAGTGCCAATAAAAAGGTAATAATCGGTTTGGATGAAGATATGGAAAGGAAGTTGAGGAAAGTAGTGAAAATTAAAGCAGAAGCTCAGCGTGCTGTAATCTTCCTTTTGCATTCGCTACTTTTCCCCAGACAAGGCTCAACCACCATCCTAGGAGGTTCAGACACTGCTAAACCTTCTATTTACCTTGGATATTTGTACAGCTTTCTAAAGAGAACATCACCCAACATCCAAAAACATATATATCTTTTAGGAATGTTTTCAAACTTCAGCTTAAACTCTGGCTAATTTATTGAGGTTTGGGATTGAATCAAACATTTTTGTGACCGAGCAGCAGTGATCAGCACATTTAATTAATTTTATTTATGTTTTTATTTATTTGAATTTGTACAGCGCTTACGCCTAAGCACAGTTCAGAACTTTATAAAGTCAGTACAAAGATAAGCGAGTAAAAGAAGTTGTTCAACCATCATGATTGTTCAAACAAACAATTAAGATGATCAAAGAAGGTGAGAATTAGGAACAGAAGGAGCAGAGGTTAGAAGATGAATGCAGTCAAGTCTAAAGCATTCTAAAATTATAGGTATCACGAGTGAAGACTGGAACCGGGACTTGGGATAAAGGGTACATAGAAAAGGTCATACACATGAAGAAGATGAGTTCAGGGAGTTTGTAGGAGTACATATGGCAATGAAAGATTCATGTTGATGGCATCTCATGGCGCCACAGGTTGGCCGATAGAGGGATATAGAGTTTAAACTGTCCCATAGGCCCCAGAGTTGGCTATGTTTGCTAGGAAGGTGGCGGCTGAAGCTGGTCGAGGGTAGTCTTAGCTACTGTGAGAGTGTCAGGTTCAGAGATGGGGAAGAAAAACGCTAAAATGCTATGGTGGGTGGAAAACATTTGAAAAAGCTGTCCCCAGGTAGCCCAGTGTTAAGGCAATGATATAAAAGCCCATGAATGGAGGTGAGCAGAATTACTGTGTGTTTGCAAGAGCGGATCCCACCCAGGACACCTAGGAAATTTAGAATTGGGGGGCGGACACACCAGGTGTAATCTGAGGTTGTGACAGGTCACTATGACTGTAATCCAGTAATTGACAGTAGGAAAACATGCATACACGCATATAAGGGAAAGTTGCAGAAGAAATAGAAAATGGATGAAGGCTAAGCCTCTGTGCACCCTGGGGGATGTCACATGGCAGGAGTGAGATAGGGTACTATCTCAAGAAGCAGCAGTCCAATCGGGAACAGTACTCCCTCAGAGCTTGCAGTAGGGAGTAGTATGACAGGGACTGAAACAGCAGTGGAGTACTTCAGGCTTCGGGGAAGTGTAAGCGAGGCGATAGAGTGAGAGAAACGCTGGAGCTGCATAGCATTGAGTCAAATGAATAGCCACGGTCAGGCTGCCTGCCATTGCCAATGCAGAACGTTTGCATAATGGAGAATGGTTGTGAAATATTTCAAATACATGAAATATTGTAAATCATAGTTTGATAAACCTGTAGCCATTTGTTCCACTAAGGAAAAGGGTTTGTGTGCTATCTGTTGAATCTAATGCAGTCATTGTGCAAAGTGTCATAGCTAAGTATTCTGTGATCGAGTGAGAAGTGAGCAGTATCTGAGAAAACTTCAAACATGGCAAGAACCGTGGCTCGCCCTTTAACACTGCTAGGAGAGGTGGCGAGGAGGCGGTTCTACATAACCCATCCTCAAGCGTGATACACCTGCGCAAAGTTTCTTTGCTAAGTGTTCCGTGATCGAGTGAGCAGTATCTGGGAAAACTTAAAACGTGGCAAGAACCATAGCTGACTTTTTTAACACTGCAGGGAGGCGCCCAGGAGTTGACGAGGAGGACGCAAGGAGGCGACTCTACATAACCCAGCCTCCTGTGTGAAGCACCTGCCCAAAGTGTCTTTGCTAAGTGTTCTGTGTTCTGTGGGCTGCGGTGCTGCTGGGATGTTGGGACAGAGGCTGATCCGTGCATGCATAGCAATGGTAACTGATTTTCAATTTCTGCTCACATTACACTCTGGTCATACCAGGTCAACTCTGCAAGGGAGCGACTGTGGGCTCCCACCTTTGAGCTCCCCCGCAGGTCATTGGCATCTGATTCTTGAACCTTGAACAAATTCTCTCATGTGTTGAACTGCACTTAGTCGCAGTGAAAAAAAGTGGTACTGATAACTCCTGCACTAATTGCTTTTCTGCCCTTCTTCGCGAGGGAGGTACGGCGGGCCGATGCCAATGATCCCCCTTGCAAGCATTGGAATCGCTGGTATATTGATCTATGATCCTTGACTCTAACCCTCTATAATTGCCTTATCTGGTAAATAAGAAGTTGGCAATACTGTCACTGTATATTACACGGCACACGCACATCCGGGATCTCCTTCCCCTACAAAGAATGTGGTGCACAATAAAAACACTTTACTTTTTACCACTGATTCTTTTGTTAAGAAGGCCTCAAACCCATCTCGAACCCACCCCCCACCAACTCCCCGTGTCACAATGGAATAGGAACCAGGCCGGTGTGTATCAGTAAGATATTAATTAATGTATTATTTAATGTCAAATGAGGATCATCCAATTACAACAGCCACCAATGTTATGGCAACACAAAATAATAATCTCTATAAAACGACCAGGTTAAGGTATACTGTCACAATTACTTACCTTTTTAATGGCAGAACAGAGGAAGAACTATTTACCACACAATGATAGCACACACGTTTAGCACTCCGCCTGCAACACTCAACCCCCAAACATCAATTGGACTTGATTATTTTGAATGGAAGACAGTGGCAGGGAGTAAGAATGCATGGGGGAAATCGATTCTGGTGTGGTGCCCACAGAAACAAGATAGTGAGCCTGCAAAGCAGGGGACAATCCGTTTTTGCAGCACTAATGGGAGAATGGGGTTTTTAATTATTTACAACAACTGCTAAGGGAAGGAGATGGAAAACAGGGAACTTACATGCTTATACTTAGAAAGGCAGGCATAGCTTTTGGGGAACACCAGTCAGCACATAAGGAGACAATCGGTTTTAGGCTATGCAACACATGGCAATGGAAAGGGAATGCAAATGGAAATTTATTTTGACCACACAATAGGGAAAAGGGAACAGAAGGGGAAAATCGGGTTTTGGGATGTTAAGCTCAATTTCAATGGAAAAGAAAATGCAAATGGAATTAATTTTTACTGTGGCTGCACATGACAGGTAGGGTCTGGGAAAGGGGCTAGCTCACAAAAGGAAAATTGATTTTGAGTTGGGATAACAGATGCAAACAGAAATTACGGTGGCAAATGGAAATTCATTTGGCAGTGCACAACTTAAACACAGGGACAATTTGTTTCTCAGATCACAATGGGATTAATTATTTTGGGCAAAAGTTTATAACTATACCAATTCACAGGGCACGGGGATGAGATGCTGTGTTTCCCATTTCCACCATACAAATGCTGTGAAATAAATGGGGAAGTTAATTGATTTGCTTACAAAAATATACTATGGATTTACCCAGACAAATGAGGGTTTTTTCAATGGGTATATGCTAACATACACAGGCAAACAAGAGATTCTTCAATTGCGAGATGACTGAAAAACAAAGGCAAACAAAGGATTCTTCAATAGGGAGATGACTAAAATGCACTTGTAATTGGGGTTTTCAATTGGTAATTTTTAATGGGGGAAATATTGGATCCAATGCTACAAGAATAAAGGGCTCATGCAATTTTAGGGCTGGGGTTATTGCTACTTACAGGAGAGGGCTGAACTGGACATCAGGGAAGCATCAGAGCGCCACAGTTAGGACAGCCAATGGGGTCAGCCAAGGATTTCCTCTTTCCTCCAAGGGGTTCCAAGGAAGCTACTAGGTCTCCTGGTTCCTCTGCAAGATTTAGGCCTCACTGCTTGGATGTTGCCCCAGATTTTGGCATGTAGATCACCTCCGGGGTTAGTGGCAAGAGTCCTGATTTGAAGTGGAGTTACCTAGTTATAGGGCAAGTGACATCACCAAGGTGTCATAATTCTCGCAGAAGGGATTGTTGGATCATCACTAGTCCACTACCATCTGTGTGCTGATAGTGTTTTGGGACACCAGGGGAGGGAACCACTCCATCATTTTACTTCAACAGAGGTGGCTGTGTCTCTTTCAGAGACATAAAAATCTCAGTGCATGACAAGTGCTCTTAATCTCCATATTTTGACACATATGATGGCATTGTTTAACACTATATTTTTTTGTGAATCACATAAGCTTTGTCAGGTGTCTGTGCGATGTACTGGTGCAAAGATACAGTTTTTCTGCATTTACTCCATAATTATATCAGTAAAAGATAGTTCCCTTGGCGGGCGGCATATGATCATATCTTACATGTTTTATCACATTTTGATGGTTCTCACATTCATATGGAGGCCACACTAAATATTTTATCAATAAAGTTTGACATGTTGGGCCCACAAAAATCGTTCACTACCATAACAAGTGTGGGGTAAATATTCTTGATTTTATGTGATAAAAACATTTTTCCCATTTTACACAATGGGAAATCAACTAACTCCTGAAACCTGGCCCCCACCCTTGCCATGTGCCTGTTCCTGGCTGTGACATCAAGAGGGGCCCTGTGTTGGGATTAGCTTTCACATTCCAAGAGCTAATTGCCATCTAAGGCAAGGTTTATTGTGTCCTAAGTGGCCTGGGGTCATAAAACTGGAGAGCAGAACTACCTTTATCTTGCCCACACTGTGAATTTGATCTCCGAGGAGCCTATTTTTTGTATATTTAAGGTAAAGCCCTCCTGTTTGAAGCTATAGGCCTTTCTTGGCTTCTAAACCAACCAAGGGAAATAATTCAATTTCCCATTTGAAGAACTAACAAGCAAAGAGAGAAACGAAACCAAAGCATTTCCCCCTCAGTTGAAATTGACTTTTTAGCTCCATTTCACTTTCAAATGAACTCTTGAAAATGCACAAAATGTTAACATGTAAAACCCTTGCAAAGTAGATCCCTGCACACAGTGGTTAAAGAAGGGAAACATAATTACATTTTCTTAGAGTCTTTAGTGCACACCTGGCTGTGCATAGTGTCACTTTAGAGGCAAAATTGAAATGTCATTGTTAGTTTCAGCCGTGGAAAGGCCTTAATTATATTGTAGTTCTACATCACCTTATGGATTCTGTACACTGTTGTTTCCTCTGTGATGGGCTCATGATGGACAGAAACTGAGTTCATATCTTAAAAATCTTGCACACATTTTGATGAGCAGTACTTTAGTTTAAAAGGAAAATAACTGAATGATTAATTTTATTTAATGTCCATGACAGAATAAAATCTGCTTCACTGCAACTGCTGCACACAATGCTGACATCCCATTGAGGGTTCTGTAGACTGTGGTTTCTGAGACTGTTATTTCAGCCCTCCGATGCTTTCATGTCTTTCCCTTGTGCCCGGTAGTTGGCATTCTTATATGTTATGCTGTTTTGAGGCTCAGTTTCACTCCTTCTCGCTTTGATTTCATAGCCTAATTTTCCTCATTATTCCAGCGCAGGCCTTTTGCTTAGGGGCATGTCCCCCACGGACTCCATCCTTTTATTTATGGCATCCAGGGCTCATTTCACCTCACAGTAAATTTTGACAACTTTTGCTTTTCTGCTCTTCTTAATGAGGGAGTGACTGTGGGCTCACACCTTTAAGCTCCCTTGCAGGACATTGGGATCTCAATTTCAATTTTTCATTTGGGAATCGTTTGTAATTGTGCTGTGGTCTAAGGAAATTCCCTCAAGATTTGTGTGGACTGCAAGTAATAGTAACTCTGCTTATTCAAATGTCGTAGTGTCTCCAGGCTGATGCCTTTGAACTCTGCCGTGTGATAGTGATTTTTTGGGAATTGAAACAACATTCTGTGACTGGATGTGAAGGTGTATCGGAAACACAGAACTGTGTTCTGTTTTCTGGGATTGAGCCATTATTTACAATACAGTTGTATAATTTGTTAAGCCTGGCTGTTTAATTAAACGTCATAGCTGAAACCCTAAGATCTAATATGCAAAACTAAAATCTGTTGGGTTTTTGGCTACTTTAGAACTCTTGTATGCAATAGTGCTCTACTGAATCAGATGTATGGCCAGTAAAGTACTTTTGTTTTGATTATTCCAGCACACTTTGGAAAACTATTTGCATTCCCTGTAATGTTTGTTTTTGTAGAGTGACTGTGGGACATGGGCCTTTGAGCTCTCTCAGTTAACAATCTCCATTAGTGTGTTTGAAGGAATAAGGGAGAGCACAGCGTGCTCTTGTCTTCGAGTCTTTAGATTCAACATTTTAGTTTGAACATGCATTTTGGAAGTACTTTGTGAATTGCTTACTTGTTAACAACAGCACTAGTTTCGTGCCGGTTGCTTAATTATCTTTTAACATAAGCAAACTAAAGAGCAACATCTCAAAAATGTGTTCATTAACAACAATTTACCTGCTTAGATGTCTCAGGGGGCTTCACGTTTAACCAATGTAATGCAAGTTCCGAATGAAGCTGAGATTAATGCCCAATCTAAACCATCCAGAGTATTAGTTCAATCAGAAGATTAATCAGAGGATTAATTGGTTCAGTCTATCTGCTTGGGTTTAGGAATGCAGATTGACACAGTACATCATCGGAAAGCATTCGCTAATAGCGTTAATTTGGATGTTACAGCCACACGCTCATGGACCCTTGTCAAAACCAAAGCCAGGTTGAGATCTGCCCCAAACAAAAGCGTGACACTGTCCTCATTTTGGCTCTGGTACAGACATTGGGTGTATTGAGCCATTGAGATTGTGCCTCACAGATGGACTGGGTAATCTAACTGACACAAGTATTTTGGAAGGCGTGGGCTATGTGGGCTGTATCACACAGCCTTCAAAGAACAAGGTTGGCTGCGGAATTCGAGTTTGCCAGGAAAAATCACACAACTAGGAGATGGAGACATTTCATCAATTGTGACTGAAATCACACCAGGTTCTCCATCAAGGTTGGTGTAACTGCTAAGTACAAGTAATTTGGCTCAGAGAACAGAAATAAATGGACGTTGAATAGTTCATCATACACTTAGAGAAGGCAGATGAACAAATGAAACTTTCTCTTCCATCTATTTCAGCCTTTAATTTCATCTTGAGTGCCTCTGTGGAACTCTATAATAATATAGGAGATGACCTTAAAGCAAACACTTTAATTCTTTGTGAACTGAATGTCAAGATGGATAGTTTGAGCAATTGGGCATTCAAGAAGAATCAAGTTACTGTAATCAAATTTGACAAACAGGTGAGAATGAGGGATAATATCCCAAATGACTGGAATTTAGTATTGGATAGTGGAATTCAAATTAGAAATCTTGAAAAGGGAACAACAGCTCAAGCTAATATGGTGGAACAGGAAGAGCAAAGGGTCAACAGTGATAACTTTATTACTGCTATGGTAGGAATTGAGGCAGACCATCCTGAAACTCTAAACCAATCAAAAACGGCATTAAAAAAACTAAAAATGGAAGGAAATACAACCCGGGTGTAATTCCAGGACATTTTTAAGAAATGTGCATTGGGGGGAAGGTGAAGAGGATGGTTATTCATTTTCCACGTTGGTCTTTAGGACACCTAGCTTCTACATGTTTTCAATCTGTTCCGCTAGCATATTATTGCTGTTTTGCCATCCTAATAATTTATAATAATATCTATGCAGTTCGTTTATATTCAGAACCATCAAATGAATGAAAAATACTGCTGCAAATCCATGCTAAAATTATGCAGTGCATTGTACATTTGAATTATAAACTTTAGTTGATATTTCTGAGATCGGAAACAATCATGAAAGTAAGATTTTACTATTAATATCTCAAAGTATTTGTTTCTGACTCTCCATATATATAACGGAGAATGACACAACATACAAATGAGCGGTGTAGTAGTATTAGTAGTAGTGGTAAAAAACGTTTTTATTTTTAATCATCAAGTGCATTTATGATGCAATATTTCCATAAAAACATTAAAAACTTGTCTTTGAATGTTTTCATGGATATATTGTTATCCTCAATGAATGCACTTGATGATTACAAATAAAAATAATGTTTCTACTACTACTACTGCTACTATGCTCATTTCTAAGTTACATTCTAAAATACACATACCATGGAAGGGAAGAAGAATTTAATCGATGAATCAATCTGCACAGTTTGGATAATAATCAGGTAATACATTAGTGTGGGCTAGGCCGTTGGTTATGGGTGCTTTCTTCTGTAAAGCGTGTCCCTTAAAAAACAAAGTAGGCTCCACGCAGTACATGGGGTCTTTGCCCACAATAAAAACAGTAAAGCAGGGCAACAATGTCTAAAACCAAGTTCATTAAGAATGGGTTTCAAGGTCAGTGCACATATGTCATCATAAACCGGACAAAAAAACAAAACGTGCATTAGGTTTTCTTCTGTATTTAGACACGCTGGGGAAAAACATTTCTGCCGGTCTTCCAAACCCAACTGCAGTTACTAGTGGTACATAGATTAATCTGGCTCAAGTAATAATATTGCACTCAGAAAAATGATTAGCCCATAAAAATAGTTTTGTACCAGAACAGAGGAAATAATTACATGGTTGTAATTGAATGGCTTCATAGTTCAACTGATTCTCGCCGGTCTTTGCTGTAAGACAGTAGACAGGCCTTTAGTTGTGTTGCCGCAGAGTGGTTCAGGTCAGCTGGAGCCATGATAGCATATGAGGCATTTTTCCCCCCAAATATGATTTAACGTGTTGTAGCCATAGTGCCAACATGTCCCCTCCTTTAACTAATAGAGCGTGCAAGATAGGGTGGGTCAATTCAGCTTTAGGATGACACCATAGGCAAACGCAGTGCAAAATTTGCTGTAAAATCAAGTCGTCATAGATGACATCCAAACCCACCTTTAAATGGGTGCCGTAACTGCAAGTCGACAGTGGTAGTCCCGGCACTTTTGGGGAGAAAAGTGTTCTCTACCACTTGAAGATCCGACACATTCGTAAAACCTCACAATGAAGAATCATATTTGGCAACAGTGGCTTCTTTCATTTTATGCATTTGAATAGTGCAATTCAACAGATTATTGTTATACATTCTCTTAAATCTATCTTCTCCACCCAAAGCCTTGGTGAAGCGTTTAGTTTGTTTATAAACATGCCATGCACCCTCTAGATTTTTTGAGAATCTAATGCCCAAATAATCCTATTCTTCTACGTGTGCAATTACATTATTACCACTATCTTGTGTGGCTGAATGCGACAAAATTATTTTTCAAGCATAACATATCACCGCAGATCCTGTTTCTAAGTTCTAGCTTACATGCCATTTTGAATAAATAAAACAAAGACAGTTATTTATCCCCACAAAGAATTCCCCATAGTGAATAGTTTGAGAATTCAAATTTAATGGATATGAAAAGATTATACATTTTGCTAAGGGCAAAACTTAATAACCTGCAGAGTGGTACTATTTATAATGGAAATTGAAAGGTTGTTCCACAAACAACAACTTAATGTGCAAGCAATCTGCCACTAAACTGGGTGGTGTTGTATTTGGCCACCTGCTGCAGCTCCTTAGTGCTAGATCGATGCAACAGAGTAGGTGTGCATTGCAGGGCCGTGATTGACAAATATTTAGCTGCAAGCCCATTAATTATTTTCAAAATATGCGTGAGTGCAGAAGCTTGGATTTGATAATCTATCGGCAACTAATCTAATATCTGTTGAGCCTGTCAAATAAGCTTAAATTTTTTCAGCCCAGAAATTACAAGAGCATCGCGAGTTTGGACTGCTTGGAATTTAGACAGTAATTTCTTAGAAATTACTAAACAGAGGTACAAACTAGATTTTATTCTGGATAGAACCTCTGCTTGAATTACATTTTTAAGATGACCCCTGTGCCAAACATTCAAAACATTATTACACTGGTTGATATATGGTACTGATGAAAGTGTGCACTTTTCACAACTGCATCCACCTGTGGCGAAAAAGACAGTGGACTGTCAAATAAAACACCCAGGATTCTTACTACCTCCACCTGGAGAGGAGGGATACAAGATCTAACAGGTCTCTGGAAAGGGAGACGTGGTTCAAAAGAGCCACTGAGCTATATAATACGTAGATTGTAATGCCCTTCAGGAGCAGCCCGTTATCTTGCATCCAATATGTTATCATACCAGGGGATTCCTCCACCATCCTGCCTACATCCATCATGTCTCACATGGAGAACTACCAAGCCCTGAGTATCATCTGCATATAGCTGGCACTCAATGCCCCATTTTTCTATTTTTCACCTGGGGTACATGTGAACATTAAAAAAAAGGGGAGACAGAACAGAGCCTTGTGGGACACCACATCATAAATATCTATTGGGTGAAGGAAAACTTCCCATATGAACCCTCTGCCTCATCTCTCTTAGATAAGATGCGTACCAGACTAGCGCCATTTCAGTAATATACATTAAAGACTGAAGATGTATAAAATAGGGTGGGCCACCGGGTCACACGCAGCCAACAAATCCAAAGGAATAAATACTGCTCACTCACCTCTGTCTCTTATCTTAAGTGTTTTTATCCAAACAAAGAAAACTGAGGTCTCTGTGCTACATAAAGGACAAAAGCCAGATTAGGAGCTAGCCAGAACATTTCCATTTTCTAAATAATTAGGCAATTGAGAATTTGCCTCCCTTGCATGATTTTACTCAGGTTGGGGATAGTCGCTATACGTTTATAATTTGACTGATCAGTTTGTTTTAAGTGTGCCTTTTTCACTAATGACAAAACATGAGATTCTTTCAATTGCGAGGGAAAGATGTCTCTCTGAAAGCAGGCATACACAACATTAGCTAAGGCTTCTGCTAACAAAGAAATGTGATCTTTTATAAATATAGGTGTAAAGGGGTCCAGTGAGGGGCCAGAAGCTTTTAACACATGCACACTCTTCATGATGTCAGCACTAGGCAAGACATCGGAACATTCAAAATGTATATGTCTATGTTTAGAAACAAAAGACCGATTAGCATGTGTTTTTGGTTCATTCGTTATTGCTTCA
This sequence comes from Ambystoma mexicanum, assembly GCF_040938575.1. Classification (NCBI taxonomy): domain Eukaryota; kingdom Metazoa; phylum Chordata; class Amphibia; order Caudata; family Ambystomatidae; genus Ambystoma; species Ambystoma mexicanum. Next base: position 790,840,673 of record NC_090928.1, on the reverse strand, counting down.
CACAGGTTGGTAATCTTGGCCAGAAAAGAAATGCTAATTAATTGCACAAATATTTCATAGGGACAATTTTATTCAATTTCTTCTGCCTGAGTTGCTAGTTCTTGATAGATTTTCAAATCCCCATACAGCAACAACATTTATATATATATATATATATATATATATATATATATATATATATATATATACACACACACACACATAGTTTGTGCAGATGCTAATTCCAGTGACTGATCTCAAACTCATTGTAACATAAATCAACCCATTGTTTACAACTTTGCACACCAAGTAGTAGAAAAAAAAAACATGAGCAGGCCCCGACTCATGTCCCCCCACACACTCACCCACCCAGCAGTGATGGGCACCTGCCAGCAGGCCCCAACTCATGTCCCCCCACCCACTCACCCACCCAGCAGTGATGGGCACCTGCCAGCAGGCACTGGCTCATGTCCCACCACCCTCTCACCCACCCAGCAGTGATGGGCACCTGCCAGCAGGCCCCGACTCATGTCCCCCCACCCACTCACCCACCCGGCAGTGATGGGCACCTGCCAGCAGGCCCCGACTCATGTCCCCACACCCACTCACCCACCCAGCAGTGATGGGCACCTGCCAGCAGGCCCCGACTCATGTCCCCCCCCAATATGTCATACACATGCACATTCATGGGCCTCATGTCCACCAAAATCCCACTGCACGCCACCCCAGTCTTGAGACCCAATCAAGTTTCCCATCCACCCCACACTGAAAGGCCTATTTCATGACACAAACCAAAAGTCAACTATGTACATCAACACATGTCCGTCACACACACACTGGGTGCCAGTGATTGTGTAAACCCACATTGTAACATGCAGTAAATCAATGAGCAAATACCACACATGGAAGTAATAAATCAAAATGTATTTTCCACATAATTAAGGTAATGGAATAAAAAGATGAAAAAAATTTGAAACAAGAAAATAAATGCATGTCGGAAATTGAATAAAAGAAATGAAGTCTCAATCCAAAGTAATCCAAAAGAAAGTTCATCCAAACTCTCCGTCCACCAAAGCAAATCCAAAGGAAACGTAAATTGCAAAATCCATTTATCCATGGTGATTTAAAAAAATGTTGTTTTCAGAAATCCACAGTTCAACTATGTACATCTATTCAATCCAGGGTCCATGAGCCCAACAAATGAAATGAAACCTATGAAAAAAATACCTAAGAAATAACGATGTACAAAAGGGTGGGGCATTGTGCAAGCACCCCAAAATAAAGCAAAACGAAAATGAAACCTAACACTACAAACTAAATACAATGGCGGCGGGCTAGTCCGACGGCTCACTTTTGAATTTCCTGGGCCAGGGCATCATCGAACTCCACATCTATGTCCTGGAGGCGGGCCTCTTCCATGGCCCCGAGGTTTTGCAGGGACGATGTCATATTCAACTCCAACTCCCTGCAAATTGCCTCGAAGCACTCGGCCGACTCAGCGCCCTGCACATGGAGTTCTGCGTCCTGACCATTGTGAGCCGTGCCTCTTCCGCCCGCCGCCGCTCCGCATCTATGGCCTGGCCCAACCGCTGCCACACGGAAGACACTCCGAATCCAGGGTCTTCCTGCCCTCTGGCCGATGCCTGCCCCTCTGATGTTGATGGCCCCGAGCCATCATCGCTCCCACCTTGTGCCTGCAGCTGCTGTGCCTCTGCCCTGCCTCTTGCTGCCTGCACGTCCTCCTCCGGCTAGGGTGCAGTTGTTGTGGCGGCCACCCCTGCTGGACGTCTGACTCCTGACTGTGGCCGGGATGTGTCCTTCACCAGCCTGGCCGCTGGGTCAGAGGCAGCTCCACAGGGTACCCAGGTGACACAAGGTGGGAAGATGGCATGGAGGACGACTGGTGCATAGGGGGTTCAGGTGAGGAGGGGGTCGGAAGAAGGTCCAGCACATGGAGGAATCCAGCACTGGTGACCCGTCCTAGTAGGTCAACGCGGTCAAAGAGGCATCTGAGATGACGTGCAGTGTCTTCACAAAAACACTACAGGTCAGCTTGATGCTGTGCCTGTGCCCTGCCTCTTGCTGCCTGCACGTCCTCGTCCGGCTGGGGTGCAATTGTTGTGGTGGCCACCCCTGCTGGATGTCCGACTCCCGACTGGCAGGGATGTGTCCTCCACCAGCCTGGCTGCTGTGTCAGAGGTAGCTCCACAGGGTACCCAGGTGATACATGGGTGGGAAGATGGCATGGAGGACGACTGGCACATAGGGGGATAAGGTGAGGAGGGGGTCAGAAGAAGGACCAGCACACAGAGGAATCCAGCACTGGTGACCCATCCTAGTCGGTCAACGCGGTCAAAGAGGCATCCGAGATGACGTGCAGTGTCTTCACGAAAACACTGCAGGTCAGGTCGCATGTCCCGTTGATGCAACGCCATCCCAGCCAGGACAGGCTCAACCCGGTCCTGGATTGCCACGTCCGCAGGGTTAGGAAGGCCAGTTGTTGTGTGCTCATCCCCTCCCTGAAAACGGGTCTGGACGTAGGCATTCCTGCTGGTGCGGGATGATGCATTCACAGGATCGGGGACAGGATTACACATAGGCACCTCTGGTGGCCTGTGCTGCCTCCTGTCCCTGCCCCTGGACTGCACCACTAGCACCAGTGGAATGCCCCCTCCAGACCCCGTGTGTGTCCCTTCCACGGCCTCCTCCTCCGCCAAACCCCCCACCAACCTGGATGACTCTGTACCATCTTCCTCCGTCGGACCCTGTGGGGTCTCAGCTGCCCATTCTGCTGCCAAGGAGTCCACCTCCGACCTCTGCCTCTTGGACCTACCCTCTGCAGCTGCGGCCTGGGACGCAGCACCAGACTCCTCACTCCCCGACGAGATGACAACATGGGAGGGGAGCTGGGCCTTGCGTCTCCGCTAGCGGTGCAATCCCTGCCACTTTGCTCCACAGCACCCTCTACGCCTTCTTCATCAGTTGACGCAGCAGACAGGGAGAGATAGAACCCAGGCATCCGGGCACTGTACAAAGGTCTGATACACACATGACAGTTGTACATGAGTGGCAGTGTCAAACTTCAGACATGGCATCACATTCCCTAACACACATGTCATTTCAACTCACACACATGAGAAATTCAACAGGAATGTTGCACCAGGCAGCAACGTCCATACACAAACAACAGCATAAGCAGCCGAAGGTGAGCCTGACGTCACATGCAACACAGGGAGTGCAGAACACATACACACATGCCACCAGACTTACATGCATCTCAACATCTCCACCACCTGTCGCAGTGATAACATCGCCATCCATGTCACATCTGGCAATCAGCCTCCTACATGTCAGTGTCACATGCATCCATGTTGTATCACAGTTGAACACTAGTCAAATACACACACATGCACATGTACATAGTGCAGATACATGCAGCTGGAACCAGCAACCATGTGTGACATCACAACCATGCCACAGTACATACACAGAAATGTTCACATGTGTGCACTCACACATGCATTTGGCCAGCATGCTTACCAACACATACACCATCGATGTGTCTCACACATGAGAGGACTCACATGTGGCAGGTTCACGTCCCTGTACATGCGCATCCATACATGGCCCTACAAAGACATATGTGCAACATGCACACTCCTGGCACACCATAACACGCACAGCGTCCAATCAGTATGCATGTACACTTACCGCTCGACTCCAGACAGGTCTGCCTCTCAAGGACCTAGACGTGGAGCGCTGGGCGTATACATTCCAGGACTCTCATTTGGTTGTTTGTTATACGGACCAAGCACCCCTTGGCATCCGCTGCCTTCAAGAGTCACCGGGCCTTGTTGAGGGTCCTGGACCTGAAGTCCTCCTAGTGCTTCCAGACGTGTTGAATGTCGTGGACTGCCACCCCCTCCTCATTGATGGCAGTCACAATGTCCATCCAGATCCTCTTCCATCCTTCATTGTCGGCGCGCAAACTTCCAAAGAGGGCATCATGCTGCCCCAGGACTTGCTCCACCAGGATACCAACTTCACTGGCACTGAAGCTGGTAGCCCTCTGCCTCTCTGGCTGGGGGTTGCCAGTGGTGCCAGATGGTGTTGTGTCCGACATGGCAGGTGTGGGTGGGCAACTGGGTCCTGGGGCTGGGCTGTGGAGCGATGGTATCCCAGTCAGGAGTCTTCTGTTCCAGCAGGGGTGGATATAGCAACTGGACCCCTGGAGATGGCTGACATGCAGACACCAAATAGCAGGACACATGGGCAGCAGGCAGGCAGCAGCATATGGCAGGTGGGAGCGTGCTCAGGGCTCTGGGGGGCAGGAAAATGGCCTTTTGGGCAGGAGCGTGGTCTTCCGCGTGTTGTCGCGTGGCCAGCTTGATACGGAGTGATTTGGCACATGAAAAAAGTGCACGTCAGCGTGAAATCCGAGGAAAGGCCCTTAGCGCGTAAGCGCGTCTGTGACGTAACACGCACGGGTGTTTCCCACAGCACGGGTGCATGTTCATAGTACACGTAAAAAACTGCACATCTGGGTGGTACTGTGTGTAATTGGAGGAAAGGCCCTTAGCGCGTACGCGCGTAAGTGACGTGGCACGTGTGGGCTGGCTTAAAAGGTATGCGTAGGACACCATTTTCTTGTACGTGCTTTTTGTGGAGAGCGAGCGGGTGATTCTTGTACTTCTTGTCGGTTCACACGCGATTACTTCACAACGGTTCCAGTCATACTCCATGTTTACTCAGACAGCGTTAATTTGTTCTTTTGGCGGGGGTGTTGCCAACGCACACATGCGCGTCTTTTTAATATTCTTTTTCCAGGCAGACGGTGAGTCGTGCACATATTTTCCAACTGTGGTTGCCCCCGTGTGTCGCGTACCCCTTCAGAGGTCATTGTAGGCTGAGCGTATCACGCATACGCTTATTTTTGTGTTTCTGGGTGCCACAGCGTACTGCGGGTTCATTTTTCCATGCACGTGGTCTACCAGGGGTTGCGTGCACATTTAATTTTGTTTTCGGGGTGTCTGTGCATTGCGTGACCCGTCATCTTACCCCAGGGTTCACAGACAGCCTTGCTAGATCACTAGGGTACGAATTCCATCTAGTACGCTACCCCTTTCACCCCAATTGCCCAGGACAATTGTTTACTGCAACTCCCATATGCACAACAACATCAGTGCCATGGTTGGGAGGCGACCAAGCAGTAATGGAGGCAAAGGGGGCCGACCTCCAAAAGGTGGGCGCGGTAGGGGACGTGGCCAGGATGTACAGTGTGGCCCAAGAGGCCAATGTGTGGAGGACCAATCGGGGCCACCTATGCCCCCCCAATGGTTGTGGGAAATGTAGCTGACACCATCCCAGCTTACCCCTGTTAAACCGGCCCATATTGTCAACTGAACCGGCACAGGATGACTCCCAGGCTGAATTCCGTGTCACTAAGTCTAAGCCATGTGTGGTGGTGAAAGTTGCTGTCACCAGGCCACGTGGATCTGAGGCAGCAATGTCATCTGCTGCCCCAAGTAGCCAGGTTGAGGAGGCTGCTGGGGCAGCTGCAGCTCAATCCACCCCAGCTCCGAGTCTCCCAGCCGGGACAGTCTTGGTCCAAGTCCTTCACACCGAGGTTGGTCCTACCAACATCACCCTGCAGCCAATGCCTGCAGTGAGACCTTTGGCCAATGTGCCTTTGCAAACTTCAAGTACCTAGTCCACCTGCGCTTCTGCCCCTACCAACCAGAGTGGCGTAAGCCACTCAGGATCCGCACCACCTTCCAAGAAGAAGAAGGGTGATCTTGCACTACAGGCTGGGACCCCAGACACGGCTACACACTCCGGCACGTCAAGGAAGCCTAGCTTCAATGACGCCAAGCTAGATGCACTTGTGGCCTATCTGTTGGCACATAGCCGCAAAATGGTGGTGACTGCAGGGTGCAAGACTACGCCTGCTCAACGTAGGGCCCACTGGTAGACCATCGCCGACCACAATAGTGCCCTTGGATTTGTGGGGTGCACAGCTGAGGATTACTATAAGCGGTGGAATGACCTGAAATGCAGAGCAAAGAACAAGCTGGCTTCCAATCATGCCTCTACTCTGGTGACTTGCGGTGGGTCTCCACCAGAGGACGACCAACTCACTGTCGCTGGAGCCTTCGTCACAGAGGAACAGATCTGAGGCGTGGGAGACCTACCAGATTTTGAAGCATTGTCCTGTGAGTGCCCATGCATGTGTGTGAAATCCATGTGTATGTTGCTTGGGTGATGTGTTCTGATTGAGTGCCAGGTGAGGCTGTGTAGTCATGAATGGTATGGGCCACCCATGTTGTCCCTCCTAACCATTCCCCGGCCTTGGGTTTGGGTATGACAGTATCCCTTCTGACCACTGTTGACAATTTGCACCAGATTACTGCAGTTGCCCTTCAACTGTCATCTTGCAACTACATTGTTCAAAATGTTTTCATGTTCATTCAGCCTGATTGTTTCAATCCTTGCCATTTTTAGGACACAATTTATTGATGTACTGCCACAAATGTGACATACTTTTGTCATACATTACACCCCACAATGGCCCACATTTATTACTTTGTTATGGGAATGATTTAACCATTCAGGCTGATTGCGCATGGGGCTGTGCACAATCATTTTTGTGCCCTGTTTGAATGTTGAACATGAGTGTTGTCTTCTGCCATGTTGAAGTGAACAACCATTGATGTATTAATCTGCCTGCCATCACTGTATCAGTTAACACTGGATCTGTTGCAGCGTGTGCCACATGCGTGTTTTGTCACACTATTTTGCATGTTTCATCTCATCATGTCCATCTCACATGGATGGGTGACAGTACTGATTTCCTACCATATGGTTGTACTTGTCAAATGTACCATGGCTATGCTACGTGCCATCTGTGTGATGGCATGTGTCATGTATGTGTATTGGACATGCCACTCACAGGCTAATGTGTGCTGCCAGTGCTATCCAACATGCTGCCCATGTGTTGCTTTTCCATCTTGGCGTCCTCAGTGTATGCTTTTTGCCTCCCCTTCCAACTCATTGACAGTGCATGTATGCCAGGGTTATAGTCATGTGGGACATGTGCAATTTATGTACTGGATCTATGCCTTGTCAGGCATATGTGTGTGCTATGGTGCTCATGCCTGTTTCCATTTGTTGTCTTTCATTTTTTTGCAGGTGATGAGGCACTTCTCCTTCCTCCTGCATACCATACTGTCCACGGGTGTCTCTGGGTACACCTCCGCAGACCTCTATGAATCAGGTGCTGAATCGGACAGTGAGACATATGTGCCATCACAGGTGAGTGTTTCTGGCAGGGATGCTGTTCTGTCCAACCCACCTGCACCGGGCTAGACCCCTCTATGGATATTTCAGTGTTGGAAAGTCCGCCTGTGGCGGTTACGGATGCAGGGTCACACTCCACAATATTTGCTCCTGTCCTGGGCCAGCAGATCAAAGGAGGAATGCAGTCCTGCAGCCTCAGGCAGTGCCAGCACAGCAAGGTGCAGATCGCCTTGTCCCAAAACAAGTGTGGTGCCTGCCAATGCGGTGGCCGTGTGCCACCAGGCAATACTGTGTGGGAGAACTCCATTTACAGTATAGCAGCACAACCGGGGGCATTGTGTGAAATGATGGCTTATGCAATGGAGAGGGTGGCTACTTCTATTCTCCCCCCTGAAAGGCAGATGGAGCTCCAGCAGCAGGCAACAGACTCCATTTGCCATTCACACAGGGAGGACATGTTGGCGTCCAACAGGGACCGACGGGCTGCACTGGAGACTCTGCGTGCAGCCATATCTGTAGAGTCACAGGCCCACAGGGAAGCCCTGAGGTTAGAACATAGGTCCCTCAGAGATACTCTGGGTGAACTTGAGGTTTCCCGGAATTTTAGGTCAGAACAGCAGCTGGAGCAGCTCACACATTCACTGTCAGCTGAGCTCCAGGCAACCCGTCAGGAGATCGGGCATCACGCGAGTCCATGCAGGCAGAAATGCGTGCTACCCATGAGGTGCTGCATGGGGATCTCAGTACCATCATCCTGCAGAACCAAACCTTCCAGACCTGCATGCTTGCAGCCATGGAGGACCCTACCAGGGCTTTGCGTGGGCTGCCTCCCATGCCACGGCCACCTCTTGATGTAGCAGTAGAGGGTGATGACAGCGACAGCAGTTCTCCCACTGTAGCGTAGCCGTGCAGGCCATGAGCCCATGGAGGTTTTTTTTTTTTCGAACATCCACACTTGTGGGTTTTGGGATGCACCCTGTACCTCCTGCCTCCTAGGTGGCCTCCCCCCCCGGTCCAAACATTGGCATTTTAGATTTTTTTTTTTACATTTCTTTTTTACAGTGTGATGCTTTGTGTGGCTCCCATGGGCATCCACTGTGCATTCCAGCTGGGCACATGCAGGCTTGTCCTGTCTTTAGGTTAGATGCTTGGTTTCCTGACACACACACCCCTCCTGCTTCCCCTTTCCATGGGCTTGCAAAGGGTGTGACCAAGTGACAGTCACTTACATAGTGACATTGGGCTCCCATGAGTTGTGTGGGCAGTCTGTAGTCAAAACTGTGTGTACATCCCTAGTGGGGATTGTTGTTGGATTCTACACTGCATGGTGTATTGATATGCACTTGTGCATCCATGTCTTTCTCCTTATATACATGTAGGTTCTTCATGTCTTCACAAGGCCGTCTACTTGGCAGATGCAGTTCATGTTGTATGCAGTACACTGAGACATTTGCCTGACAGCAACACTCTGCAGTTGGAAGGGGTCGATGTGCTGCCTTAGTCAGTGAGACTTGCACTACTTTAATTTATTGCTGTCATATATTGCCACAGTTTCATCCTGTACTGATGTTTTGTGTTGCTGGTAAGTATTTGTTCATGTGTGGTGTTTCTTCTTGATTACTGAGAGCATATTGTCTGTGGACTGTTTACATTAGGGACAGTGCACTTTGTGACACTTGTGTCATGTGTTGTGCATTCATTTAGTTGCTTTCACATTGCATGCAATGCCATGGTGTGTTGGGTAGCTGAGGTGGGGAGAGGTTGGGTGACATGGCACTATTTTGATGTGGTATTTTGCAAGGGGGTAATCATTTCTGCTGCATGAATGTGTGTTTTTTTGTGACACAGCATTAGGTGTCTTTAAGTAGGTAGAGATGCACACAATGTAACACTTTCAGGTGAACAATCTCAGGCTGGTATGGTTGTGACAGTTGACTGTCCCTTTTGTCATCAGGGGTGGGATTTTAGGTGAAGTAATTTGCCACAAGCTGGGTACGGGCTGCCTCACCATGTGCCCTTTCACCTCCCATGCGCAGCGGCCGTGCATGTGATTAGGGATGTGGGGGCACCACCATGTCCACCGGCACGTCCCGGTGTGTTGCAACGTTGTGCAGGACACATGCTGCCACTATGATCCTGCACACTACTGGGAGCGTGTATAGCAGCTGCCCACCAGAGCGGTCAAGGGAGCGAAAGCGTGACTTGAGCACTCCGAATGTGTGCTCCACTATGCCCCGGGTTGCAATATGGGCTGTGTTGTATCTTACCTCGGGTGGTGTGGTGGGGTTCCGAATTGGCATCATCATGTAGGTGCTCAGAGGGTAGGAACTGTCCCCTTGGGAGGTGATGATGGCTATCATTAGTGGGGATGTCACATTACTCAGTATCTGACATGCACGCATGTGCAGAGGTATTTATACTCACCAATCAGCCATGTGTCACCATGCCGCCCAGCTTCCAGCTCCCGGTTCAGGGGTGACATTCTGAAAATGAAACTATCATGGCTTGACCCTGGATGGTTGGCATATACTGAAGTGATTATTCCCTTGGCATCACATACTACCTGCACGTTGATTAAATACCAGTGCTTGCGGTTTCGATATATGTGCTCAGTGGCCTTGGGAGGACGTAGAGCCACATGAGTGCAATCAATGGCACCTAGCACTTTGGGAAAGTGTGCCACCCCGTAAAAGTCCTGCACCACGGCCTGCCTTTCTGCAGGTATTCTGGGCATGTATATGTGCCTGCGGACTGAGAGGCGTGCTGTCATGATGGCCAACACCTGGTGTAGGCAGCGTGACTGTGTGGCCTGTGACACACACCCCACTATGGCACTTTTCTGCTGAAATGACCCAGTAGCCAAGAAGTGCAGTACATTGAGCACCTTTTCCAAGGGGATCAGTGCTTGTGAGCACAGGGTCGGTGATGTGAAGTCATCCTCCCACTCCCTGACCAGTTCTATGATTATGTGTGCTGGAATCCCAAAAAGGCTGGTCCTGGGTAAAAAAAATGCAGGGCCTGGCTATCCTCCTCCTCCTGCGGTGTCCCACGACCACTGCTGCGAGGAACGGTATATTCATCGTAGCGTCTGAGCTTGTTTGTTGTTTGCGTGCACTTTTATGCTGTGCGGGGCCACTTACGCCTGCTGGCATACGTGTTTCCGGATTAGCGCGTCTTTTTTGGGCACGCCTTTCCCCTGTTCGATTCCATGAATACGTGTTGTTGGCGCGCTTGTGGGCGTTGCAAGCATTTACCTCCTGTACTTCCCCCGTAAAGGCCACATTTTTCACGCGTTGTTCTCCATTCTGTTGGGTGTCCTGACCCACGTTTGGACTATTAAGCTGCAACAATTGGTGCTGTGGGTTTAGAAAATCCAAGATGGCGGAAAAGCCCACACTTGCGCCAGAATCCGGGAAAAGCGTGCAGTTTGTGCGCACACCAAAATGGTTGCCTAACCTGCCACCCACCAGTGCAAGCATGATGGTCCAGGAGTGCCATGAGTGAAATGTGTGCCAAAGGAAAAACAGCAGTGCCGGTTGGCTAAAAAAAGCGCTATAAAATCACCTTTGTTTCCCTGAATGCAAGCTCAAAATGCCTATTTCAAACATTGCAGGATATTCAAAAATCTTACTGAACACCAGCAGACATCTGGCAGAATGAAGTTTTGTGTGCATACAAAATCTGGAAAGATGAAGAGCCCAAAACAATGTTTATAACAAAACTGGCTGAGCTGTGGATGTCAGCATCTTAACTGAAATTGGATTTAAAACCACTAAAATCGAAATGTTTAAATTAAATGAGTGACCTACTTTTGAGTGTCACATAGTTTGCAACTGTTAAATGTCATAGTTTTGAACTTAGAATCAGCATTCTAGCTGCATGTGTAAAAATTGTGAGTTTGATTTGAATGAAGAAAAACTGGGAACAAAAGTGACATTTAGCTGAAGCCTGGCTTAAAGAAACTGGATTCTGCCTGACAACTACCCCCGACAGGAGAGGGAATTCAGCAGCTGTGTTCCCAGGCCTGGCTGCATCCTGCTGCCCCTGCCAAAAGGAGATGACACCTCTCTGATTGAAATAGGGGAGTGGCACCTGCAGACTGCAGGAAATTGAACAAAGCCCTGTCTTGGACTCAGGCAAATGTTATATTGAGGGGGGGTCGTAAAATGGCTTCCTCTTGGGAGAAATTAGGAGGGGCACTGCATCTGTGAGCAAGCTGAGCTTGGGGGAAGTGGATAAATCAGAAATTCCACCATGTGCTTTGGAAAACCACACCCCTTTGGGGCCAGAGCATAATTTTAAAAAGATGGATAATTCATAGTGCAGACTTCCAAAAATGATATAAATAACATCATCATTCTTGTGATTTTTCTTTGCACATTTTAAGAGGTTTTAGGACCCTGTGGTATGTTCTTGGGGATAGTAGCGGAAAAAGGGTTGTTACTCCAAATGTATGCATGTTAAAAATCTGGCACTTTATCATCTGAAACCCATATCCCTGGTGCACATTTGTGTAAAATCTGGAAAGGTTAAGAGGTCGCTATCTGGATGAAAAGGGGAGAATTCTGTCATAAGTGGACACAACATCTTACAAAGACAGGGATCGGATGGTTTGGTGCTACAGAAAATATGTTAACTGGACGTATGATATTAGAAAAATGGTACATAGATAAATATGTATTTGGATCAGAAATAGATTTGTGTGCAATTTGACAAGGGGAGGATCCTCTGACCATAAACATACCTCATCACTCTGACTCACAACCCAGTTCTCCCAATCAAGGGAGAGAGGAGGAACTGGCCAATGATAAGTTGAGAGGGTTGGGCATAGAAGATGAGCCGACCCACCCACTTTCTAAACACATAAAAAGAGCCACTGGAAGCCAGATAGGACTTTTCTTTTTCACTTTCTGCGGAGCATTTTGACTTCAGACTTCACATCCAGAGATCCAGACTTCAAATCCATCAATCTCCAGAGACCAGAAGTTAACTCCAGAATTTGTAGCAGAGAGACCTGAATCCACAAGCTGAATCCTTTTTCAGCAGGCCTCCAAATTGTTTGCAAACTATTCAACAGCCGGGTCGAGCTGCTTTATTTTTTGCCAAGAACTTTTGTCAGAACCAGAGACCAGACCGCCGTGCAGTGCCGAGAACTTTTGTCTGAACCAGAGATCCAGACCGCTGTGCAGTGCCGCTAGCAGAGCTGACCCAGAAGGTAGAATTATCCAGTGAGCAGAACCAGGCAGAGACCATCCGTGGCGAGGGAACCGCAGTCCAATCCTGACCAGATCCGTGGCGAAGTCGCATTCCGGTCCAAAATATAGTGTGAGTACCGCCAGAACTGTGCAAAACCCAATCTCTTAGTTTAAAATAATCTAATCCAAACTATTTTAACCTATTTAGAACTGCCTCCTAGAATCTTGTAATTCTGTCATCTTTAAACCTGAAAACTGTCATCTGTCATTCTGAGCTTTAAAATTTCAAATCCGAAAAACTACCTCTTACTAAATCAGCCATATCTCCGGAACCGTTTGTGATAGAAGTGAAATTTAACTTTTATTTTGAAGCCGAGATTCTAAGCTTTCCAACAAGCTACTCCTCATACGCCCTCCGTAAATGCGCTCGACGCATCCAACTAAATTTGCCGCGATTTGACATTTTCCTTAATTTCAGCCATGTGTAAAAAGATTTGTCCTTGCTTTCCTTTGCTGAAATTAATTCGTTTGCAACTTGACAATCATTCATAGAGCATTGCTAAAGTGATCCTGAACTAATACAAAGTAGCTGTCACCCATCCTGAACTTCTAGAGGGAATTAAAATCATTTTAGCATATTTTTCACTTCTTTGCATACCACATCAAAGTAAATTGCCTGTGTTTCAAACTCCTACCTGTTTTCCTCTAAGCTTGCTAGGGGGGAAATGAATTATATTTGATTGCATTCCTGAGAACTGTGTGCTTTCCTTCCATCTATTTACCTTGCATAAAGGGGGGGGGGTGAATTGTCAAAGAAAAGTGATTACATTGTCTTTTGTTGAAGTCATATCAAGTTTATTTTCAGTACTGCATTTTCATTCATCATTGCATTGTTCTCGAAGCCATAAAAGTATTCTCAGCTACTTTATCCGCTCTTTATCACTTCTATGCCATCAAAAAGAGTGTACCACTGTTACATTATCCATTTTTGATCACCATCATATTCACAAGTGTGCTATCAAATATTAATTTACTATAAAAGTGTGATAGATACATATTGTTTAATTTTCAAATAAACCTTTTAAATTTGCAAAACAAACCTACCTCTTGGCTCAGCGGGGTCAGGAGGATTCTGAGAGAGGGGTGTTATATAAGGCTTGTCATCCAGAGTAAACGAACTGGACATAAAAATACATCAATAAGGGCTTCCATCAGCATCCATTGACTTAGCTGTAGTGTTGAATTGAAGTCGCTTACAAAGTGGGGGCTCGGAGCCGGGATATTCTGGGTTAGATTTACCACTTGTGCAGCTTAATACAGTGTGCCAACTGACCGGATACACATATCCGGTTAAATCACCACGCTTTTTTACACTGTGAAAGCACCCCTCAAAGGAACGCTCTAGGAAACGGTCTGTTTTGCAAAATAAAATACAAACTTCTGTAAGTCAGGAAGGAACTCAAATTCCAGAATGACGACACTGGTAGACATCAAATAGCCAGAGAGCACTTCTTACATAAGCTATTTGTGAGAGGTGAATGGACTGAGCAGGGGCAGGATGCGCGGTTGCAGGCAATCACCCAACATGTCACTGCAACTGGGTTAGATACCTGGAGAGATCAGGGTCCCTTACATGTGGCCCTGAGTGAACTATACATGGCTCCTAAAGCTAAAGATGAACACGACAAGATGGTTAGGATAGTGGCATATTTGTATCTATATATGGGAGCCATGCAGGACAAATGTGCTGAAGGCCAAGATCTGGCAAATAGGCAACATGTCGTGTTAGAGAAGGCCCAATCTGACCTGGTCTCTTTGGAGCAGAGGATGCACAGAAGCCAGGAGTCAGAAAATGAGAGCAGACAGTATCTCATTAAAATCAAAGAGGACATGTGTATCCTGCAAAAGGAAAAGTCTGATCAGGATACCAGATTTCTGGCCTTGCAGAAGGAGTACCAAGAAGGTTTGGACTCCCTACTGGAGAGCCAGAAAAAGCTGGAGCAACAATTAGATTTCAATAGGGCATGTGCTGAGCAGGTAGTCACCCTGCAAAGCCACCTAGATAGGGAAAAGGCAGAGAGCAATAAACTGATCCTGAAAGACCTGGGTACCCAGGCAGAGTTTGATCAGGAGCGCCAGAAAGCTGGTGCCTTTCAAAGGCAAAGGGACGACCTGGATGTAGACTCTTAGTCAGGAAAGGGCACCTTAGGCTAGGAAGTCTGCCATTTCAAACGAAAAACTGAAGAAAATCACTTGGCCCTCCAGGGGCTGGGTGACCTCCAAAAAGAGCATCAGAACTTGTTAGAGCACACCAGGAGGGTGGAAGATGCTCTGGCAAGAAAGGAGCAGGCCAGTAGGGATGGGACTCAGGAGGTAACCCTCCTGCAGCAAAGACTGGCCCTGTGCTCCAGGACCAATCAGGAGGCACAGAGAGAGAATGAGGCTCTCTGTCATCACAATGATAGGCTCCAGCAACAGGTAGCCATGCAGGAGAGACTGATAGAGTCTAGTAAGGCCTTAACTGAGGAACTGAAAGCGCAGGCTCTTGCATTGCAACAGGGAGCAGGGGCTAATAGAGATGAGGATCGCTGGGAAAGGGAAATGCCTGAGCATAACCTCAGGAGCCCTAGTACCAAAGGCCTTCATCTCTCCCAGTCCCTGGACTCTGCCACCCCCATGTCCCCTGGCGCACATGAGCACAGGGCCACAGGGATTGCAGATTACTATCCAGCCAAAAGGATGGGGCTCATAGGCCAGTACCACCCAGGAATGGATGGGCGGGCATCCGGGTATGGGCACCTAAGTACAGTGCAATTTAGTGGGGAACCCCAGGAGAGTAGGCCCACTAAGGGCATCCTGAAAACCTCTGCCCAGTTAGGTCAGTGGGGGGGTACCCATCATATCCTGGTAGCAAGGAGGGATCTGAAGACTCCTCTGAGCGTCACAGGACACAGGAGACCAGGTCCCCACATTCTGCCAGCTATTCCCAGGCTTGCAGAATCCGGGAAAATCTGGAAGATCAGATGGGCACCTCTGGGAGCAGTGCTTCTGAATCAGAGTATGAATGGACCAGGGTTACCCGAACCAAAAAGGCCAATAAGGTGAAAAGGGCCTTGCTTAAGGACCCCTTAAAACAGATTAAGGCAATCAGGAGTGTCATCACGCCTTATCATAAGAACGCCAAGTATTCTGTTTGGGAACACTTGGAGCTCTATGAGCAAATGATGGAGACTTTCCATTTTAAAGACAGCAGTAGCTGAATCCAGTACGTCAAATGGACATTCTCCCCTGAATACTCCAATTTCTTTGCGGGGCTGGAGGACCAAAACCATTCAAGATGGTCCACATATAGGGCGGCCATCTTGAAACATTTTTCTGTACATAGAAATCCCCAAGAGGCTCGCAAGGCAGCCTACAATTTGCAATGTGGGGAGGATCAGGCCCCACAAGAATTTGTGCAAGAATTGAAGCGTGCCTTTGCGCAGACCACCAGAAGGGTGCGCACGGACAGCAGAGAATTCATCAACACATTTTTCCATGCTCTTCCCAAGTACATAAAGACCCAGCTCGTGAGAGATTTTCACGAGAAAAGATCTTTAGACTGGGTCATTGAGCAAGCCACCCGGATCTGTGAGGTGCAGAAGCCCACAGAAAATAAAAGTAATGCGCAGAAAACCCCCAAAACCAAAAGCACCCCGCTGCTGCCAAGGTGGCGGAGGTAAAGGTTGCCCCCGTTTTAGATTTGGAGAAGGGGGGGCCTAAAAACCTGCCTGTGCCAAATTATTCACAGCCCAGAAGGCCCTCGGGCCAGTCACAGACAGGGAGTCTAGGAGAAAGTCCCACAAATGGGGTCCCTCGCTCACCTGATTATGTAAGTCCCCGCTACAAGGGAAACTGACCCATCCTGGGTTATGTGTGGACTCCTCCAGCTCAAGGGGGGGGATCCAGCCAAGCACCTAACCTGGGGAACTTCCCTCCTAAATTCCCCCAGGAGGGCAGAAATTCACCAAATCCTGGTCAGAACTTTTCCCCCAGGTATCCACCCAATTTCCAACCCCAAAACCATCCATCCTTCTTTCCCCAATTCCCTGAGCCCAGACAACCTAATCCGGGGCGGGGAGGCCAAGGGTGGAGGGGTACCCAAATCTTCCCAACCCAGGGTATTACCAGAGAAGGGATAGCTACCCTTCCCGGGATCAGCCCAGGGGAGAAAATAGAGCCCTGTATCAGCCTGAGCGGGTTTCACAACTTGAGCGCCAGGTCCAAAATAAGGCACGGGATCTGGGTCACATACTGAGGGCTCAACAGAACCCTCAGATGAGCATGCCACCGCAGAATGCCCCAAACTCTGGGCCTGGTGCTCCAGAACAATGACGGGGGCAGCACCCCGATAACCCACCAGTTCCCAGGGAGGAGGCACAAGGGGAAGGGGGTATAAAGCCTTGGAGGAAGCTTCCTTCCCAACTTGTAAACAGCCCCTGGGAAACCAGGAACCGGAAACAAAATCTCCTGCCCCTGAAAGCCTGCCTCCCAAGGAGCAGAGGGGGGGTAGGAGAAACAAAGGACCCAAACAGACCCACTTTGTGGAGGAGGTACAGGTCTTCCAATTTGAGGGAGAGGGATCCTGGGAAAAGGATCTTCTTCAGAGATGGGGGAACTCCTCCCAAGGAAAAATGGGTCCCAAGAGATTCCAATCCAGACTGGGTGGATGTGGGGATTGAGCTGTCGCCACCCATCATCCTATCCCAGAACCAACAAAACCAAACTTATCTGGTTCAAACCCATCCTGGTGACTGCCTCCAAAAAGGCAGGGGCGGCCCAGAACCGGAACCAGGGGAACCTAAAACCGAATCAATAGACTGGGTAGATGTGGGGATTGAGCTGTCACCGCCCATCATTCTATCCCAGAACCAACAATACCAAAATCCCATGGGTCAAACCCATCCTGATGACTGCCTCCAAAAAGGGGGGGTGGCCGAGAACCCGAAACCATTTCCAGTTGCCAACTTTTTCTTTCAGATTCCCCAGGCTCTTCACAAAAATCTGCCCAAATCTCTTCTCTCGCCATGTCCAAAACCAGAAAGTTAGCCAACCAGTTGTCCAAAAAATGTGCATTATCTGTCCCCCCTTGAGGAGAAGGAGGGAAGATACTATGCCCCGGTATAAGTACAGGGGCAGGGTACAATTTTGGCACTGGTGGACACTGGATCCCAAGCTACCCTTCTGTCCAAAAGGGCCTTTGATGAACTAAATGCAGGAAGGGGGGAGAATTACTGCATTCCTCTCACCTCTCTTCCTGGACAACTGCAGAACTTTGACGGGAAGGAAATTCCTGTAGAGGGTATTGCAGATTTGGACATCAAAATTGGGTGACACAAGGTGAAAAACCCGGTCATAGTAGTGACTCCAGAGGGCACCCCTTGTTTACTAGGGAATGACCTCCTGAGAAGGGTGTCACCCCTAATAGATTGCATAAACAAGGTCCTCAGTACCCAGACTAGCCGGCCAATAAAATTAAAACAGAGTGTCAACCATGTTAGTTTAAATGGCACCTGCCACATGGTTGAACAAAAATCTGACCAAGTAGAATTTCACTTCCAAAACAACCAAATTCCAGACGTGACAGTAATAGCAGTAGGACAACAGACTGGTGAGGGGGTTCCTCTCTATTTCTGAAAATCAACCTTCCTTCCAGTTTAAGGTGGTATTCCACACTGGAAGGAAACACTCTGAAATTCTTTACTAATCCACAATCAGAAACTCCCACTCCTATAGTCCAGAAAGATGTGAAATCAGCTCAGAGCCTGGCTGATATTCAGCAAATTGGAGAGCAGTTGTTCATCCCGGTTCAGTTAAATGATGGGAAGGACTCTGTTCTCGCTCGAGTGTGTGTGAACAACGGTAAGAGCTTCATCAGCAAAGCCATGTTACGCCAGCTCCCAAAAGATCCAGCCATTCCCACATTCAAACTGATAGACAAATGGGAAATGGATCTGGAAACACCCAATTCGAAACATCTCCTGCTAAGCAAGTGTATGCTCAAAATCTCCATGGGCAACAAGAGCATAGTCCATAATTGTTGGGTCATGCGAGACGTCACTGCCGCCTTTTACTTAGGCTGTGACATTCTCAATCGCTTTGCCATTAGTTTGGACCTAATAAACTTCAAAGCTTGGTCCCGATTAGCGGATAATCCCATGGGCTTTGGTGATCCAGAAAAAGCATTTAGGTCAGCTCAATTGCTACCGTATGCAGTTGAAATTCAGCTTGAAGAGGAAGTCACCATCCCAGAAAGGACCCGACAATTCTCCGTGGAAGTGAAAGTTAAGAGGACAAAAATGAAAAAACCCTGATGCTTATATTCATCTAAATGCTTCTGTCCAACAGCAAGGGTTGGGGGTAAACCCAACCCCATTAGTCAACATAGAACATGACACCATTCCAATAGAGGTGGATAACAGTGACTTAAAGAGTATTACTCTAGCCGCAGGCACCATCATTGGAATGGCGGTTGATGACCGACATTTCTCCATTGATTTAGGAAATTAACTGTTAGGACAAATCCCCAAGGACTGTTTTGACAGTGACAGTGATGACAATACAGCACCAAAAAGGATTTTCACCCGGCATCGGGCGAACTTCCTGGTGTACACTTCCTGCCCTTATGGTAAGGAAGATGTGAGTTGTGACTTCAGGAGGGATGAGGTGATTTTCCAAGTCCATGAGGGCTGCCTTTCCCACCTGAAGCCTCCAGTCCAAATCAACACTCTGGCCAGGGTTCTTCTCCACCTAGCTGGAGGAGGCCGCTGAGATGGCCAAACCAGAAGTCTTTCCAGGCTTCAGGCAGATGGTGGAAGAGAGAGTCAACCTAGCTGATGCCTGTGTGACTCTGGGACAGAAGCAAAAGTTGAAACAAGTTTTCTTGGATTTCCAAGATCTCTTTGCGATAGACTCATATGACTGTGGTCGCTCCGACATCCACACAACAACAATTCCCATGGACCCTGGCATGACTCCAGTGTTTGTGAAGCAATATCGCTTGCCTCTCGCATCCATTGAGTCCCTTACTGAAATAATTAAGAACCTTGAGTCCCGGGGAATAATCCGTCCAGTACACAGCACCTTCAATAATCCGGTGCTGGGAATATTGAAGCCAAACGGCCAGTGGAGACTCTGTGCCGACCTTAGGGAGCTCAACAAACGGGTCCATACTTCCCGATGGCCTCTGCCCTACATTGACCAAGGGCTGGCCCAGATTCAGGGGTAGCAGGTATTCACTGCAATAGACCTGACCAATGGATACTGGACCGTGCCTGTCAGTAGGGAGGACCAATACAAACTGGCTTTTACCTTTGGGGGCCAGCAGTACACATGGACCCGGACTCCCTTCGGATACCTCAACTCCGGCAATGAATTCAACATTTTCCTACATAAGGCCATGCCCGAACTGGGTGCGAGGGGTAACCTGGCTTATGTAGATGATGTCCTCATCAAAAGTTCATCTGTGGAAGAACACATAGCGGAGATCCGTTATGTTCCGACACAGTTGAGGGCCGCCGGAGCAAAACTTTCCTTTCAGAAAGCACAGTGGTGTAGAACCCGTGTTAATTTCTCGGGGCATGAGATTACTCCTCAGGGTCTCTGTCCCCAAAAAAAAGAAAGTGGAAGCACTCCAGAAACTGGAGGATCCCACAACTCTGCGGGAACTAAGGAGCCTCCTTGGACTGACTAATTACAGCAGAAAGTTCATTGAGGGCTACACAGAGATCACCAGACCCCTGATTCATCTTTTGAAGGGGGGGTCAAGTGGGAATGGGGTCCAGAACAATCCTAGGCAGTAAGACAACTCAAGAGAAGCCTCTCACAAGCGCCTTGCCTAGCTTACCCTGTCAGAAACAAGGAGTTCTTCCTGGAGACAGGGTTCTCTAATACATGCTTGACGGCAATATTATACCAAAAGCATGACAAGGTCAATAAAGTAATCTCCTATGCGAGCAAAACTTTATCCTCTGTGGAGGAAAAATTCAACGATTGTGAGAAGGCACTCCTGGCAACGGTGTGGGCATTGAGGAATTACCGCCCGTTCATCCAGGGGGAACACATCATAGTGGAGACTCCACACCAGCCTCTGCAATATCTGACAGAAATGTGAGTAATTCCCGAATTACTTCCTGGATTCTGTCAATGCAAGGCTTTCCTGTGGAGGTCAGATATGGCCAAAACAAGAAGAGTCCCCTCGCGCAAGGTCTGGCTGACTTGCACGATTGTACCAGAGAAAACTGTCTTCAGGACGAAAGTCTAAAAATCAAGGACAACATGGAGGCATACCTTAATTCCCCACACAAAGTCTTTGAAGAAGACAAGTGTGAGGGAATGCCCACTGTCTATGTGGATGGATGCTCTTACCATGTTGACAACAACAGGGAGAAAGAACTGGTGGCCGGCGTAGGGAATGCATGGGTGAAGGAGTTTCCAGAACCCTCAGCTGGGTACAAAATTGGTCCCCGAAGTAGTCAGGTGGCAGAATTGATGGCTGTGCATCAGGCCATCCTCACCGCCGTCCAACATCAACTCCACAAACTGGTCATAATCACAGATTCGGATTATGTACGGAACGGGTTTGTGGAGCACCTGGTTAACTGGAAAACCAGAGGCACGCTATGTGCTAATAACAAACCTTTGAAACATGGTAAGTTAATTCAAAACATTGATGATCTGGTCACCTCGAATGGGATGACCATCTACTGGAAGAAAATCATGTGTCCTTCCAAAGTAGAGGGACCAGACAAAACTGGAAATTACTTAGCTGATCAGATGGCCAAAACCGGGGCCATATAAGGGGATCTAATAGAGATTGAGTCCATGTTGGGGGAAATCCAGGTCACTGCTATCATCACTAGGTCCCAGACAAATGCTCACAATGTTCTTTCAACTGCACAATGGAGTAAGGAGACCCCTGATGCTGATTTGATTACAGCTCAGAAGGGGGACCCAATAATTGGTAAGTTTTACCAACACATTGAGGACCCTGAGAACTTTCCCCTGACGGATACCGATTACATTGGGAAAGAGGACCTAAGAGTGTTGATGAAATGTCCAAAAAGGTTCTGAATCTAAGACGGTTTGTTGGTAAGGAAATCCCAAGATGGCCATGATCAGTGGGTGGTTCCTACCTCATTCCGAAGCCTGATGTTAAGTCACGCCAATGATGCGGCCACCGCCGGTCATGGGGGGTTTCACACAACACTTGAGATCTTAAGAGAGGTTGTATACTGGCCACACATGGGGCAGGACCTCGACCAATACTTGAAGGGGTGTCTGGTGTGTGCACAATTTCAGCCAACATCCCTCACACGCGGGGCGCCTCTCCAAAAGAGGGGGATGACACTGCCATGGTCAGATTTGCAAATCAACTTTGTAGGTCCTGTAATTCGCTTGTCTAGAGGAAACAAGTACATGTTGACCGTCACATGCTTGTTTACCAAGTGGGTGGAATGTCTCCCGGCCCCAAATTGCAGTGCAGAAACAACAGCTGCCCTGATGATTAACCACATCTTTTCCCGTTTTGGTCTACCTCAAAGGATTGATTCAGACAGAGGTAGCCATTTCACCAGGGAGGTAATGACAAAGATGTGGGAGATACTGGGGGTTAAAAGGAAGCTACACATTGCTTACCGGCCAGCTTCTTCTGGTACAGTAGAACGCTACAACCGGACATTTGTGAGCATCTTAAAAAAGTTTGTGGGAGATTCTGGGCCAAGTTGGGATATCCGATTACCTCTGGTCCTAATGGCCATCAGATCTACCCCTTCATCTGCAACTAAAATGTCACCATTTGAGTTGATGACCGGACGCAAGATGGTGCTTCCCCAGCATTTGCTCTACAGGACCCAAGAGCAGACACTGATAAATGCCTCCACAACTCATGAGTATGTGGAGAATTTAAGGAAACATCTTCAGCATGCTTTTGCCTATGCTCAGCGGAATCTAGAAAGATCAGCTGATAGCATGAAAACCCACTAGGACCTGAAGACCACCAGGAAGGAATATATTGTGGGAGACCGGGTCTATCTATACAATTTCCAAAGGAACCAGGCCAAACAGCGAAAATGTTTGCCTACATGGAAGGGACCGTTTGAAATTATAGACAAGGTCTCCCCAGTAGCGTATAAGATCCGCATCCCCAAAGGTAGTCTGGCGGAAGGGGAAGACAAGTGGGTACATATAAATCAGCTAAAGTGTTGCCATCCCAGGCTCACTCTGCAGCAAATGGAGGAGTCCTCTGCAATACCAGAGGGGGCCGCTCCAGATTAATTCAGTTCCATCCTAAAATATCCCACAGATAGTCTCTAAAATATCATGATTCTGGTAGGAAATGTTTCCTGTTATATCTTGTTTTTAAAACAAGACTGAAAAATGTAACTGGATGTATAAAATGTATGTGTTCGCCACACCATTAATAGTTGTGGAGAAATGTCTACGAATAGGTATTGCCGCTTTTGCTTTATCATCCTAGGAGAGATGAAACCACGGAGACTGACCAAGGAGAACGACCCGGAGACCGGGAGCAAAGATCCGAGAGGGACTGGGGGTACCGCCCAATATTCCCATCAGGACCGGCGAGGAGAACCGATCGATCGAACCGGATGGAGGAAAAGATGCTGAACTGTGCCATCTGCGGAATTGGAAGAAGATGATGTGGACATACCAGCACGAGGATCAAAACATCCATTGCACCCGACTCCTCCTCGACTCGAAATCAAAGTGCAGTCGGGCGGGGGTGCTTGTTGGGTGTCCTGACCCACGTTTGGACTATTAAGCTACAACATTTGGTGCTGTGGGCTTAGAAAATCCAAGATGGCGTAAAAGCCCACAGTTGCGCCAGAATCCGGGAAAACCGCACAGTTTGTGCGCACACCAAAATGGTTGCCTAACCTGCCACCCACCAGTGCAAGCATGATGGGCCAGGAGTGCCATGAGTGAAATGTGTGCCAAAGGAAAAACAGCAGTGCCGGTTGGCTAAAAAAGCACTTTAAAATCCACTTTGTTTCCCTGAATGCAAGCTCAAAATGCCTATTTCAAACATTGCAGGATATTCAAAAATCTTACTGAACACCAGCAGACATCTGGCAGAATGAAGTTTTGTGTGCATACAAAATCTGGAAAGATGAAGAGCCCAAAACAATGTTTATAACAAAACTGGCTGAGCTGTGGATGTCAGCATCTTAACTGAAATTAGATTTAAAACCACTAAAATCGAAGTGTTTAAATGCAATGAGTGACCTACTTTTGAGTGTCACATAGTTTGCAACTGTTAAATGTCATAGTTTTGAACTTAGAATCAGCATTCTAGCTGCATGTGTAAAAATTGTGAGTTTGATTTGAATGAAGAAAAACTGGGAACAAAAGTGACATTTAGCTGAAGCCTGGCTTAATGAAACTGGATTCTGCCTGACAACTACCCCCGACAGGAGAGGGAATTCAGCAACTGTGTTCACAGGCCTGGATGCATCCTGCTGCCCCTGCCAAAAGGAGATGACACCTCTCTGATTGAATTAGGGGAGTGGTACCTGCAGACTGCAGGAAATTGAATAAAGCCCTGTCCTGGACTCAGGCAAATGTTATATTGGGGGGGTTGTAAAATGGCTTCCTCTTGGGGGAAACTGGGAGGGGCACTGCATCTGTGAGCAAGCTGAGCTTGGGGGAAGTGGATAAACCAGAAATTCCACCATGTGCTTTGGAAAACCACACCCCTTTGGGCTCAGAGCATAATTTAAAAAATATGGATAATTCATAGTGCCGACTTGCAACAATTATATAAATAAAATCATCATGCTTGTGATTTTTCTGTGCACATTTTAAGAGGTGTTAGGACCCTGTGGTATGTTCTTGGGGATAGTAGCGGAAAAAGGGTTGTTACTCCAAATGTATGCATGTTAAAAATCTGACACTTTATCATCTGAAACCCATATCCCTGGTGCACATTTGTGTAAAATCTGGAAAGGTTTAGAGGTCGTTATCTGGATGAAAAGGGGAGAATTCTGTCATAAGTGGACAAGACATCTTACAAAGACAGGGATCGGATGGTTTGGTGCTACAGAAAATATGTTAACTGGACGTATAATATTAGAAAAATGGTACATAGATAAATATGTATTTGGATCAGAAATAGATTTGTGTGCAATTTGACAAAGGGAGGATCCTCTTACCATAAACCTACCTCATCACTCTGACTCACAACCCAGTTCCCCCAATCAAGGGAGAGAGGAGGAACTGGCCAATGATAAGTTGAGAGGGTTGGGCATAGAAGATGAGCCGACCCACCCACTTTCTAAACACATAAAAAGAGCCACTGGAAGCCAGATAGGACTTTTATTTTTCACTTTCTGCAGAGCATTTTGACTTCAGACTTCACATCCAGAGATCCAGACTTCAAATCCATCAATCTCCAGAGACCAGAAATTAACTCCAGAATTTGTAGCAGAGAGACCTGAATCTACAAGCTGAATCCTTTTTCAGCAGGCCTCCAAATCATTTGCAAACTATTCAAACAGCGAGTTGTTTGAATTTTTGCCAAGAACTTTTGTCAGAACCAGAGACCAGACCACCGTGCAGTGCCGATAACTTTTGTCAGAACCAGAGATCCAGACCGCTGTGCAGTGCCGCTAGTAGAGCTGACCCAGAAGGTAGAATTATCCAGTGAGCAGAACCAGGCAGAGACCGTCTGTGGCAAGGGAACCGCAGTCCAATCCTGACCCGATCCGTGGCGAAGTCGCATTCCGGTCCAAAATATAGTGTGAGTACCGCCAGAACTGTGCAAAACCCAATCTCTTAGTTTAAAATAATCTAATCCAAACTATTTTAACCTATTTAGAACTGCCTCCTAGAATCCTGTCATTCTGTCATCTTTAAACCTGAAAACTGTCATCTGTCATTCTGAGCTTTAAAATTTCAAATCCAAAAAACTGCTTTTACTAAATCGGCCGTATCTCCGCAACCATTTGTGATAGATGCGAGATTTAACTTTTATTTTGAAGCTGAGATTCTCAGCTTTCCAATAAGCTCTAAATCGCTACTCCTCATACTCCCTCCGTAATTGCGCTCGGCGCACACATCTAAATTTGCCACGATTTGACATTTTGCTTAATTTCAGCCACGTGTAAAAATATTTGTCCTTGCTTTCCTTTGCTGAAATTCGTTTGCAACCTGACAATCATTCATAGAGCATTGCTAAAGTGATCCTGAACTAATACAAAGTAGCTGTCACCCACCCTGAACCTCTAGAGGGAATTAAAATCATTTTAGCATATTTTTCACTTCTTTTCATACCACATTAAAGTATTTTGCCTGTGTTTCAAACCCCTACCTGTTTTCCTCTAAGCTTGATAGGGGGGAACTGAATTATATTTGATTGCATTCCTGAGAACTGTGTGCTTCCCTTCCATCTCTTTACCTTGCATAAAGGGGGGGGGTGAATGGTCAAAGAAAAGTGATTACATTGGGCCTCATCACGACCTGGGCGGTAACCCTTAAAATTGGCGGTAGCGCTCATAGCGCCGATTTTAAGGGTTCGTCAGATCATGACTCCAAATACCGCCGGCGCAATAACAGCCGGCGCAAGGACAGCCGGCTGTACAAGCGCTGGCCACAAGAGCGCCAGGAACATTTTGCGCTAAAACATCATTTATCAGGAGTCCGGCATAAGCGCTATTAGCTCCATAAATGCGGCAGAAAATCTGCTGAAAATACCTCCAGCAAAAAGCTGGAGGTAACAGTACACAGGCCACAGCAATGAGGGCCCAGGTGTAAGGGATGCAATCCCGAGGCCTACAAAGGACCCACCCATGCACAACACCCCCTCCCCAACCCCATTACACCAGCAGGAGCAGGGAGGAGACAGCAATGAGGGCCCAGGTGTAAGCAATGCAATCTAGAGGCCTACAAAAGACCCACCCATGCACAACACCCCCTCCCCAACCCCATTACACCAGCAGGAGCAGGGAGGAGACAGCAATGAGGGCCCAGGTGTAAGCAATGCAATCTAGAGGCCTACAAAGGACCCACCCATGCACAACACCCCCTACCCCACCCCATTACACCAGCAGGAGCAGGGAGGAGACAGCAATGAGGGCCCAGGTGTAAGCAATGCAATCTAGAGGCCTACAAAGGACCCACCCATGCACAACACCCCCTCCCCAACCCCATTACACCAGCAGGAGCAGGGAGGAGACAGCAATGAGGGCCCAGGTGTAAGCAATGCAATCTAGAGGCCTACAAAGGACCCACCCATGCACAACACCCCCTCCCCAACCCCATTACACCAGCAGGAGCAGGGAGGAGACAGCAATGAGGGCCCAGGTGTAAGGAATGCAATCCCGAGGCCTACAAAGGACCCACCCATGCACAACACCCCCTCCCCAACCCCATTACACCAGCAGGAGCAGGGAGGAGACAGCAATGAGGGCCCAGGTGTAAGCAATGCAATCTAGAGGCCTACAAAAGACCCACCCATGCACAACACCCCCTCCCCAACCCCATTACACCAGCAGGAGCAGGGAGGAGACAGCAATGAGGGCCCAGGTGTAAGCAATGCAATCTAGAGGCCTACAAAGGACCCACCCATGCACAACACCCCCTACCCCACCCCATTACACCAGCAGGAGCAGGGAGGAGACAGCAATGAGGGCCCAGGTGTAAGCAATGCAATCTAGAGGCCTACAAAGGACCCACCCATGCACAACACCCCCTCCCCAACCCCATTACACCAGCAGGAGCAGGGAGGAGACAGCAATGAGGGCCCAGGTGTAAGCAATGCAATCTAGAGGCCTACAAAGGACCCACCCATGCACAACACTCCCTCCCCAACCCCATTACACCAGCAGGAGCAGGGAGGAGACAGCAATGAGGGCCCAGGTGTAAGCAATGCAATCTAGAGACCTGCAAAGGACCCACCCATGCACAACACCCCCTCCCCAACACCATGCTGCCGTTTGGAGCCGGGAGTCTTGATGTCGACTTCTACCGGCTGCGCCTAGTGCTACAGAGGCCAGTCAATCGGGCCAGCGCCCGGGGAGTGCAGGGGGCAGTGGGGATGAGGAGAAGGAGGAGGAGAGCAGCAGCACCAAGGCGCCCAGCCATCCCCAGGGTCAGGCCAACACCCTGGGCTCTAACCGATGGTCAGTTGGTGACAGAATATCGGCTGGACAGGGCAACCATCACCCAGTTGCTGGACACAATCCAGGGTGACATATGCAGCCACATAGCCACCAGCAGGACAGTACCTCCCCTAGTGAAGCTCGTGTTTGTGCTTCTCTTACTTGGGACTGGCAGCTACCAACATACCGTTGCCATGATGCATGGAATGGCCCAGTCCACATTCAGTGCCATGCTTGCACAGGTGCTTGATGCACTGTTGAATCATGTGAACGAAAACATTGCATTGCCAGCCACACAGGCACAGGTGCACCAGCTAAAGGGTCAATCCTATGCCATTGGCCAAGTCCCGAATGTAATAGCAGCCCTGGACTGCACACATGTGGCACTTGTACAACCCCAGGCACATGAGGCTGCCTACAGAAACCGGAAACAGTACCATTCCCTCAATGTGCAGATGACATGTGGCCCTGACCTCACCTTCAGCCACTGCTGTGCCCGCTACCCGGTTATCCACCCACGACTCCATGGTTCTACGCAACAGTACCCTGCCAGCGTACATGAAAAGGCACCGAGGCCAAAACATATGGCTACTGGTTGAGTACAAATGTATACCACAAAGCATGCCAATCCACAACTGATGGTGCCTGTCACAGAATCCATCATTCCCAATGGTCAGCAGCATCACAACAGCATACACATCCAAGCAGCTTGCACGATGAACCTTGGACATGTCCAACACAGCAGAACACACCCATGCAGGATGTAAGACATGTGGTGGCACAGTGACAAATGGAAGCCCCACCACAACAAGGCATCCTGTGTGAGTAGCACCATGGCTCCCAACACTGACACAGTACAGATATCCCAGCCTGGCCATCCGACAGCAATGAAATACCAAACCATCAGCTGGCACAACCACGAATGTTCCACACATAAGTAGGCCGAGTGATGACAATGCACATCCCACAAACACTGTCCCCAAAATGGCCATGGGAATGCATGGAGAACAGTACAGAATAGTGAAGAGCAGCAAATGCAACTGTAGGCCAATGGATTAGCAATGACACATGAGGCAGCCACTTCTGTCAAGCAGAAGTAGATGGAAGGGCCCCCTCATCCTGCGACATGTGAATGAGTACTGTTACTTATCGAAACATAGCTGTACCAAGTGGAGAGTACCCCATTGATTCAATTGTGCCCATAGGACAGCGCACTCCACAATGTCATAGTCCAAATGACAAAGTCACACTGATGACAGGGTTCTGTACACCCACTGGACTTACCTTGTCCCCATACCGGCTTTCTCTCCCCTACAGATGAATCTGGATATCCCCAGTACACTTGGCTCATTACCCCTGTGCGTCACCCACACACGGCTGCGGAGTGGGCATACAACCTTGGCCATGCCCGTACATGGGTCTGCGTGGAGAGGGCATTTGGACTTTTGAAGGCACGCTCCCGGTGCCTCGACCGCACCGGAGGTCCTATGATGCATGCACCAGAAGAACTTGTGAAATCTTACTGACATGTGCCATGCTGCACAACATCTGTTGTCGCAGAAATCTGCCACTGCCCCCTGATGCTCATGTGCAGCCACCTGAGGATGGTAGTGAGGGCGATGAAGTGCCAGAAGGTGTAGCACATGCACAAAGGGTGGGCCTGAGGGAAGGGAGGTTGGCCAGACAGGGATTGATTGATGGATTCTTTTCGAAATGGGTAATAGGTAAATGGTGACTTCTACATTCAATTGCATTTGTAACAATCACTACTGTCCATGCATTGTGATTTTTGTAACGTGATTTATTTTCCCTCAAACAATCCCTCCTCCCCCCAGTCAACACCCAACAATCACCCCTCCCCCAGTGAGCATCCAACAATCCAGCCTCTCCCCAGTGAACACCCAACAATCACCCCTCCCCCCAGTGAGCATCCAACAATCCCCCCTCCCCCCAGTGAACACCCAACAATCACCCCTCCCCCCAGTGAGCATCCAAAAATCCCCCCTCCCCCCAGTGAGCACCCAACAATCCCCCCTCCCCCCAGTGTACAACCCCCAACTGTGCTGTTGCCTGATCAGGCCCACACCAATGATGCCATGCACCGCTATGATGGGCGCGGGCGCTTCCCTCTCCCAGGACCCTCCGGTGTGTGCCCTCAGGTGCCGCAAGGACCGGCGCCTTGGAGATGGTTCCAGTGAACCCTCTGTTGGTGTGGTTGAAGTTGAGGGCACGGAAGCGCTGGCCATCATGTGCTGGCGCATGAGGGCATTTGCCTTGCGTTGTTATTCTGCTAGTGCAGACACAGCCTCCATGAATTCACGTACCCTTTGGCCAAAGCCTGTCAGGGCAGCAGTGCATTGTTGCACGACATGGCGTGTGCGTGCATTGTCCCGGGCAATGTACTTGCAACCATGCCTAATCAAATTGCTCACTGCCTTAATGTGCCGGCTCTGGACTTTGGCCATTGCTTCCACCCGGGCCTGTTTAGCTTCTATTATGTCCAGCCAGCCCATGACTGCTGCCCCAGTGACAAGGACCTCTCCTGGCGCATCAGGTGGTGGACCACGAATTGGGCGCTGTCGGGGGGGCTGCATGGTGGCATGCCACCAGACTGGACTGGGCTTCCTGGCTCTGAACGATGGCCCTCTGGGATCCCATACGATGGGGTGTCCACATCGGGCTGGGGTGTGCTGCAGCGACGCACAGCCACATGCCGACTCCCTGCCTGCTGTCTGCCTGTGCTTGGACTTCCATGGGGTGTTGACGCCCCTTCCCCATCACTGCTGCTGTGGGTGTGTACTGTGGTGGCATGATGCCCACGTGGGAGTTTTACTCCCACATCGGGCTGCGATTCCGGCCTCTCTCCCTCGGCGTCGGGGCTCTGGATGTTGGCTTCCGGTGAGCTGCCGGTAGCCTCCCTGCGGCCATGTGGCTGCCGCTGCTGTCTGGCGGGGCTGAGTCGGGGTGAGGTGGGTGTTCCCCGGTGTTCTCTCCTGTGGGTGCGGCCTCTTGGGGGGGTGGTGCTGGTGGAGGCACGGTGTCGTGGGCACATTGCCGGTGTGGCCTCATCATCATCATCAACGGCCTCTTGGGATCGACGTGTGCCTGTGGAGTACATAGGGGGTGGTTTGAGTACAATGTTACATACATTTGTGTGATGCAGGTCATACCAACAAGTGTGAATGAAGACAGTGACAATGACACATTCAACTTGCATTCTGTTTAGTCAACATGTGGTGCTTGTTGTGGATGTGCATGGAGGGACACTGCATGGGAAAGCGTGGTTGGGGTGTACTGCGCTCAGGCTTTTGTGGTTGTGTTGATGCACAGTACCACTCTACGTAGCTGTCCTATGGCTATGGGAGTCTATCCCCTGCCCCTGTCATTCATGCACTGCATGTACAGAGTCGTCTAGGCAGCACTGACGTTCTAGGGATGTGGCCCTCACTTACGGGTGTATGCAGTGCCTCAGACACATGTCTTCACTCTCATTCAGATGCATGTATTCGGGGATGGGACTCACCTGCCGTTGGATCAATGCCAGTCCCTGCCTCCGCTCCACCGATGCCCTCAATGGTCCTGACATCAATGAGGCCCGTCAGTTTCTCCTCCCATGGTGTGAGGTCGGGGGGGTTGTGGGCCTCCTGCTGTGGCCCTGCTTGCACTCCTGTTCTGGGACAGGATGCCTCTCACTCGAACCCGCAGGTCATTCAGCTGCTTGCGGCAGTCTTCCCCATCCCGGGGCACGCGGCCAACTGCACTGACCCTTTGTGCAACACTTTTCCAGATTTGGCCTCTGCGCAGTGCACTTGTTTTACGCTGCTGCAGCTCGTGATGGTGAGTCAGTGCCTCATCCACAAGGACCTCAAGTTCTTGGTTGCTAAACTTGGGTTTTCTGACCCTGTCCATGGCAGACTTGCCCCTGGTGCGCTCCTGACTCATTCTCTGCCTTCGACTCAAGTAGATGGCTTCCAGTGCCTGAGATATCCGACGGATTGTGATTTCCAAAATGGCCGCCGCTTCATTTCCCGTTCCGGCGGGGACGCATTTCCCGCGCGCTATAAGCACACGCTCAGAGCGCGCGCAATTAGCGCGACGTGGCGGTAGCGCACGGTACGCCGGATTTAAGGGTTCGTGCTAATCTCGCTAACGCCTTGGGCCGGGGCGCGTGCACGATTAGTCGTGATCTGGCGGATTATCCGCCGGGTGCCTTGGCGTTAGCGCTATTTAGGTCCGGCGGATAATCCGCCACATTTACCGCCCAAGTCGTGATGAGGCCCATTGTCTTTTGTTGAAGTCATATCAAGTTTATTTTCTGTACTGCATTTTCATTCATCATTGCATTGTTCTTGAAGCCATAACAGCATTCTCAGCTACTTTATCCTCTCTATATCACTTCTAAGCCATCAAAAAGAGTGTACCACTGTAACATTATCTATTGTTGATCACTATCATCTTCACAAGTGTGCTATCAAATATTAATTTACTATAAAAGTGTGATAGATATATATTGTTTAATTTTCAAATAAACCTTTTAAATTTGCAAAACAAACCTACTTCTTGGCTCAGCGGTGTCAGGGGGATTCTGAGAAAGGGGTGTTATATAAGGGTTGTCATCCAGAGTAAACGAACTGGACATAAAAATACATCAATAAGGGCTTCCATCAGCATCCCAGACTAAGCATTGATTTAGCTGTAGTGTTGAATTGAAGTCGCTTACAATTCCGTGTGTTACGGCCCGAGTTCCACCCACTTTTGTTGTGTGCGCTGCGCTATGTGTGCTTTCCCTGTGCGTGTAGCGCACGCCGTTTAATGACGTGGGCGCCCGCGTGCACCACCCACGATTTTAGCGCACATCCCAGGATTTACACACGCACTGAATTCCATGAATCGATGTGCGTGGCTTTCGCACGTGTGCTCTGCGATTTTCACCTTTGTGCTGCGATTTTCCGGCTTGCGCTCCCCTTTTCGGCGCACATTTATTCCATGAATCGGCCTGTAAATTTCATCAGGAAAGTGTCCAACAGATTTGCCAAAATAGTACTAAAATCGTACTTTTGAGGTAAAAGACAAAATCAAATCATGAGAGATTTTTAGTCAAACAAAATTGCAAATTGAAAAAAAAACCTGAACATAATGAAAGGGTGGCCACTTGAATGAGATTGCAACATGCCACAATTAATTTAGAGACACGTTGTTCGACAGAACGGCTTTGCAGGGGTGTACAGCAATTATGAACCAGGTTGAAAATAAAATGGACATTTCACCGATGCCACCTATCACCCGCCAGATGGTCATATATTTAAGTCTCAGCTTAAGTAGGTCAGTGTATAGTCGGGAATTTAGTGGCAAAACATGTGCTATTACTAAGCCAAATCTGTGAAGCTGTCAAGTCTAACTCCATGACATGCTTTTACAGGTATTCTGAATTACTCCAGGAATTGCATCTTGAATAAGCATATTTGTCAACACCCTTGGTTTAGTGGAGAATAAGTAAGGCTTTTATCGCAAGCAAATGTTAATCACAATTACATTGCATTAAGATTGTTTTAATTACATTAAATGCCTGCAATGTCTCAAACAGCAGGGCTTGTTAGTAGCTAATGTGACACCTCACTACACCACAGGCACTCTACATAGGAAAGCACGTAGGCTTTTGTCTGGGAGATTATGCCTAATTGAACTCTTTTTCTGAGCCCTAATTAAGCAAAAAAACTTTATATATGAGCGCTCTCATTTAAGGGCTGGTAGCTTTGATTGCTAATTGAGTCAGGAAACTGAAGGCAATTACTGTACTTTCTTCGAAGCACAGAAGGATAATCATACACATTAACAATGGAAATAAAAGCATTTCGTATGCATACATTGGGTCTCATTACGAGGTTGGAGGTAGCCTTGCTGGTTCTACCGGCAAGGCTACCCCCAAATTTACATCCGGCTCCAGCACCCGCGAAAGGGGAATCACCGGGCCATTCCGACCTCAGCAATTCGGAATGGGGAGGATGGTAGCATCGGTACCGTTCATAACGGTAACAATGCTACCATCATGTTCTGCTTGCGGGTGCTGGTACGGCCACCTGGTCCGACCAGGTGGCTGCAAGGGCACCCGTGAGCAGAAGTCCTAGTATGGCGGTATGGTAGCAACGGTGCCGGTAGCGATACCGGCGCCATTGTTGCCTTACCGCCATACTCCCAATGTGGCCCCAATGTAGATAGTACATCTCTGATAATCAAGCACATTTTAGACTTCACAGATAAACACAAACCTAATCATTAATGTTACACTGTACGGCTTTATTTTTTTTTAGCAATTTAAGTTTCATTTGTAGAATTGTAAATGTCGTGATTGTCAATATGGGCCAATATTCCTGAGCTTAGGGTGTTGCTCATGGTTGCACATTTTGTGGCCCTCCCAATGTTTTGGACTTCACCTCCCATGATCCCTATCAAACATATTGGCATAGTACTCATGTGCTGGGAGCCGCAGCCAGACCACATCCAGGGGCCGCATCTAAGGGTAACTGTGCCTGTCTTGGCCTGCGAGGAGGAGTACAGCTCAGGAGAGCTGCAACAACCAGATGCCCCCCCAGTGCCCACAGCACCTCCATTGCAAACTCTGGAAATCCACGAGCAATGAAAACACTTTACAATAGCTGCTACAATTCTCTTTGAACCACTCTGCACCCAGAGAGGCCTGGAACAGGTCTCTGGAGTAAAGCAGCCTATTTGGATGCCCATAAAATGTTTGGGGATAGTACCCATGTGCCGGGAGGAGCAGCTGGACTACATCCAAGGGCCACATCTAAGCGTAACTGTGCCTTTCTTGGCCTGTCCTGGCAGGAATGGGGCACCAGCAGCTCACTCTGCCCTCAGTCATAATACCATCCTGCTGTTAAAGGTCTGCACAGCAGACTCGCCAATTCACTCAACTTGCATCTGCAACAATGTAAAGCGCACTCTCGTAGCACGTGCTACGCCTGCTTAAGTACCATGCTTTATTCATGTGGCACGCCTGTGAGCATTGTATATTTGCAGTCCCTACCTCTGCCATCACTCTTCCCCCTCTCTTCTTAGCCATGATGCCTTTAATGTATTGATTGCCCAAACCGAAAGCTTACGTCCTACGGAGCAGCTCGTCTGGCCAGCACAAGACCTGAGGCTGCACTCGATTATAGTGCGCAACTACAGACCTCCTTGCATTCCCCCTGCATCATTGCTCCTAATCCAAAGCCCATTGTCAACATCTAGGCAGAACTTAGTCTCTATGCCCATTCCTGCTAACTCGAACACACCCGTGAGTACCAAGTCACTACCCCTCAGCGGCATCCCCAATGAGCAGCCATTACAGGTCACCAAACACCCCATGCATAGCAGCCACTGCACTCAACTACTAGTGACAACCCCAGTACACACTGCCACTTGTTGTGTGCTTCCAAAACAAACCACCTTTCTACCACATTTTGAACATTCTCGCTGTTATCGCTGTCCCGCCTCCATCCCCTCCTATACTCTGTCTGGTAAGTCCATCACTGGCTCTCCTGACAGTGCCAAGATACATCAGTGCATTTTGGTCGGCCCCCAGCCACCAACACTTCCGGACCTGGTTTCTCCCAGTTGCACTGTCCTTCCGGTGTTACCAATCCTTTGGCACACCTTGCTCCCTCAAATCACTGCCAAAATAAACAAATCACATAGGGGATCAGATAGCTACCCCCCTTAGATATTTGCCTGTAGCACCCACAAGCCCACTAAGGCCACCTCCCAGTAGAAGGGCACCTCTAAGGGTCCATCTGACCAGCTGACTGGGCACATACCCACCTTATGGGCATGTACCCACCTTATGACAAAAATGTGTTCTCATCAATGCAAGGTGCATCCCTGCATCCCTGCACATGCCCTTGTTATCAACAATCTCATCACCACCCTAAACCTCGACTTCCGAGCAACCACAGAAATGCTGCATCTGGCCCTGGCCTCTCTATTGCCCTGCCCACCCCCCCCCCAGATACACCATCTTCCGCTCTGACAGATCAAATTCAAGAGGAGGAGGAGTAGCACTCAATGCAAGGAACTCACTGCCTATTAGAGAACTGAACTCTACCTTGCCCAACAACTGTGACTTCCTGTCAGCTAAACTGACCCTCTCTGACTCTGACACCATCACTCTCCATACCATATAGCGCCCCAAAGCACAACCATGTCCTTTGAAGAAAACCTCTTGCACACCTTGGCTGCCCAAATGAAGCTCACCTCTAAAACGATTCTCCTGGGAGACTTCAACCTAGTCTATAATGACCCTGATGATCCAGCGTCCACATCACTCTCTAATTTGCTTAGCACTTTTGGTTTCCAACAATTTATCAGAAATCAGCAGACCTACACAAAACAAATGTTTCATCCAAGATTGGATTTTGGACCTCAATTGTCAGGTGTCTATCGACATCAACAGCCCCTGCCTGTGGTCTGACCACAACATAGTGCAATTGTCCATCTCATCAACTGGACACGCTACACCCATCGATATCCTTCTGCCCCCTACTCTTGCCTGTAGCTCCAGAAACCTCAGCAAGGAACGTCTCCCTCCCTTGCTCAGCTCACTCTTACCCAAGTCCCCCTTCACCCATGACCCCAACACACTTGAGGCTCTGTATGTCCAAATCATAACTGCTGCTATTGTGACCGTAGCCCCGCTCAAGCCATGCAAGCTTAAATCCTTTGCCCATCTGAACTCGTGGTTCACCCCCGTAAATCCCAATGCTCTGTTCCAACAAATGGTCTGCAGAAGTTAACTGGAAGACATCACCATCAGAAGCTAAGAAGCTACTGTTCACAGTACCTGCTAAACACTATAAAAAAGCTATCGTCTCTCCTAAATCTTAGAATGCCCACATCACAAATGCTAAAGCCAACACCTGTGAGATCTTCACTATTCACAGGGAACTGTAAACCCCCATTGTCCCCCAGTCACTAACCAAATATGACTCGTGTGCACCAATATCCAAAATGCCATGCTTGCCAAAATTGACACCCTGCGCAGAGAAATTGACACCAAACAATCCCTGATTGACCCCTCGCAAGTATCTCTGACAGCCTCATATCCCTCCACCATCAGCCCCCAAGATTGTTCCATGTTCTACTTCACCAATGGCTCTGAAGAGGAAGTCAGATTTATTTTAAAAGGGCAAAAGCCATCTCGATGTAAAGGAGACACCTGCCCTGCGAGTCTTATCAAAGACTGCACGGACACTAACACCCCTCATTTCCACCTTTATCAATGCCTCCTTCTCCACTGGCACAGTCCACAATAGCCTCAAGGAAGCTTCGGTACTCCCTCTTATCAAAAAACCTTTGCTAGACCTCACAATCCCTGACAACTACCGCCATATCACAACTGTCCCCATCTTGCTCAATATTTTGGATAGAACAGCTTATCTGAAAATCCAGCGATACCTAGAAGCCAACCATATCCTGAGTATGCTTCAGTCAGGTTTCTGCCGAAGCCATGGGACAGAGCAAGCATTACTCAACCTAAAGATCCAGATTGATGAAATCAGGGATGAAGTCAATCCTGTCCTGCTGCTTCTCCTTGATCTATCAGCGGCATTCAACCTGAAGGACCACAAAAACCTAGGTCAGCACCTATCTCCTCAGCTAACATCCCTCCTGAAGGCACATCCTGGATTGCCTCCTACCTAGGGGATGGACTCATTAGAGTATTTACAGAGAAGGCCAGCACCTCCCCAGCACCTATCATCTGTGGTGTACCTCAAGGTTCTTGCGTATCCCCAACTTTGTATAACATATTCACGATACCACTATTTGCCCTCCTAAACTCAATCAGCATATCTCATAGAAACTATGCCGATGATACACAAATTCTACTCTGTTTACATGACCATCCAGGCCTGAATACCACACACCATCTTTGCCTGAACGATGATAAGATTGAGATACTTTTGATTGTCCCCCCATCAGTGATTAAGCGGCTTGATCCCCAATACTTGTCCTTTAACTTAGACGATATCCCAGTCCCAGTCTCACCTTTTGTGAAAAAGCTTGCCGCATATCTGGATACAACCCTATCTCTCTCACGGCAAGTTAGCGCCATTGCCTCCTCTACCGCCTAAATGACTTAACGAATCAACACATCAGACCTTTTATCTCCCTGTATAGCTGCCTTACTTTTTTAGTTGAGTTTAATTGTAATGCCCTTTTTGCAGGTACCACTGATAACAACATTCAGAAAATGCAGGTTATTCAGAACAATACACTTAGAGCTGCACTGAATATCCACAAAGCGGAACGCATCACTGCAGCAAGGGAAAAAAAACTCGGGCTCGCTGTTCGTGAACGGATTCACTTTAAAACACTTCGCATCATGCATAGATGCTTGTACAACGATTGCACGCCTTACTTATCTCAGAAAATCACAAAAGCTTCATCATTCAGACCTACTTTACCTATCGCCACCTTTTCCCACCTTCCTTTGTGAGCCAAACATCTTACTGGCCTTTCTGCAGAGCGCTAGAAACACTGATGTTCACTTAATTGTGAACTGCCAAGTGCCTCCACCATCTTGGGGTAATGTGCAACTGAAAAAAAAAACATTTGATGCCTGATTAAACATGTATGTAATTTAATGCCAGTATTGAAGTGTGAGTAACTGGTCATGCAATAGTGCCTTGATGCCTCAGGGATTAACACACTCTATAAATGGAGGGTCCTAGAAATTCTAGTCCAAAACAACTGGGGTGCCACTTAATAACCATGGTGTAGTTTGTAAGGACATACTGCAAATCAATTTGAATGCAAATAGCAGGTTAGAAGTATTGGAAAAGAACACCCATAGACTACTTATCGTGAAACCCTTGTCTCCTAACAAACTCCCCCCCACTCCATATTGTAAATGTCACCAAGGAGTAACTCCCCTCTTCCCGTGATGAACGCAATATGCTGCTTGTTAGTCCTGCTATAAAATGGTCTGGGAGTACTCCCACCCCACAACATCTATGTACAGAAAGAACGCCGTTGTTTTTTTAAAGGTATTTTTGTACATGATTAGGAACAGAACAAATAAATAAAATGAATAAAAAGGCTCATTGAATTGATGATATATTATTGATACATACTTTTTTTGTGAATTGTATAGAGAGCATCCAGTATGCCAATTCAGGTATTGCATGCGACATGGGAATTGGCAAAGTAAACTCAGACGTCCCTAAACATGATATAAATGCTTCTTGTTTCTTCATTTATTTTTTCTTGCCATAACATTATCATTGATTTGAATTGGTTATTCGCGGCCATGTTCACAATCACAAGTAATTTACTCAGACTGTAGCACACATATGATGGGAAAAACTGAAAATCCCAATACAAAATGTGAATAAATAACAATGCAATAGGCACATAATCCCAGAGAAGGACACTGGACAGGTAAAGCACTAGCAGACACAGTGCACGCTTCCCTGGTCAATAGAAGCAGGCTAATGCGGGCATCAGCAATGCAAGCTTCAGGCATTAGATAGAGTCCATAAAACGGTAGTGCATGCTTCTTATGCAAAGAACAGGGAGAGTATGTACAGCAGCTTTGCAAGCTTCCTGCTTCCCCCACACACACAGCACAGCACGGGTATTCCCTAGTCATATCTTTTATTAGCAACCGGGGCGGGGGTGGAGGGTCCGTTGTCAATCATGTTCTCCAGATCGCAGGCTGAAACCTCTGATCTCAGCATGTGTTCCACGAAACCCGACCGCCATCTTCCCCCACCCTCCTGTTTCTTTTTCTTTTACTATTCCCAACCCCCCTCTCTGTCCCACTTACCTGACTGTTGCTGTGGCGGCACCCGCCACAGCAGCTTCACTTCCTCTTGCTTATCCGTATGGAGACCCGGCATCTGCAACCATAGCTGCCATCTTGGCAATGTACATTCATTCATTGAACAGGAGTACCGTTAAATGAATGAAAATACTTTTTTTGGAGCACCCTGGGTTACCGCTTTGGTGCTAACGTCCCGGAGCTCCCTTACGGGCTGTTAACTCAGGCTGCCGGGACATTACCTCCTGCTGTAGTCCATGGAACGGGTTACGAACACCATAATGCACTTCCACACAAAAGGTAATTTGAAGCCAGAACTGTGGAGATTCGGTGCAGTGCAAAAGCATAGTAACATAACATATCCAAAATATGAATAAGCCCTCAATCCATGCACTTTGAAAATACATATTATGAAAGACATAACATTTACCGAAGTATGCATGCTTTAGAGTAAACGTGAACAACAAAAAACTAAGTTCACTGGTTCTCTAATTAAATGCCCTTTTATGAAATAGCCTTCAATGAGAAGTGGGACCACCTATTTTTCCATGTAAGCTTACTTCTTAAACATGAATATAGTAATAAACTAAACTGTGCATTTCCCAAGCCGAACACAAGAACAAGTTGCGTGAAATGAACGAAAATGCAAATACGGGACTTTAATTGACACCCTTTTTAATGCCTGCTTTGTTTATGACCCCTAAATGCAGGCTTAATGGTCCCTGAACCAATAAGAGTGCAGGAAATGTAAGCATTCACACAAAAGCAACACACGGAAATTACATGCATTACTTCTCACAGCTGTTAGATGACTTATAAGAGCAAACTTGCCCCACATCTGCATCCCATTAGCCAAAAGGGGAAAACCACATGTAAAAATGGCTTTTCTATTATGTACCAATTAGCTGGAATTCATGTAACAAGGCCCTTCACACGAATTCATTTCATTTTTGGCTTTTAGAAAAGAAACACAAGCCTTTCTGCTCCGTGCCTGGTAATGAATGGGCTCTAGTTTGCTTCTACTCCTATACATTCCAGAAACAATAGTGGAGTTGACTAGAGTGGCCCATCCTGTGGTCTTTCAAAAGATAATCATTTTTGTTGTTTTTAGATTGTTTGCATTACATACTTTTTATATTTCCTTTGTGTATAAACGTGTGCGTCTGTGGTGCTCTGTTACCCTTTGGGCTCAGTTCATGCCAAGAACATATATTAAATAAATAGCTAACACAAATTAATTTAACAAGACACGGAATTCAGATGTGAGAACGTGAATCCCAGCTTTCGTCAATAGCCTGCTCTGAAACCAATTGAATCACTGCATCAAAGGGCCAATGACAGGTGCTGGCCATGTCCTCTTGAGACAAAGGCCACCATTCATGCATGGCAGGAATGTGGAGAGGGTGGTGCCATTAAGAAAGCAGTGGCATATGTGTGCCCACCCATGAATCCTATCATACATTTTCTGCACTCACGACAATGCTTTTTGTCTAAAACAGTTGTCACAGTGCCCAAAACTAAATTCAGTGTTTTTTCTACCATTTCTATGAAAACGATTACCAGTTTGCATTAAAGATGAGTTGACTTGGTACTGATCTCCCTCTTTCACTTTGATCCCCCTCATCTCTTTGCATTTTCCAAACTTATCTTAAACTCTACATTCTTTTATCTATAGCTCCTTAAAACAATATCTGCCTTTCCCTGTTGATGTAACTTTTTTTTACTCATTTGTATCATTTGGATCGTACTGTTTTTTTGGATTCTTTTATTGTTCGCGCCTTTGGCGAAAGACGCTTTATAAATGTAATGAAATACACATTAACTACTGCTTTTCTCTTTCCTGTACTTTGGAATGTTGTCTTTAGTTGGACTGTGGCTTGAATGCTTTGCTAAAATGCTGACCAATCTGACTGAGTTGGTTTGGCCTGTCAGTGGACTTTCAATGATGAAACACTGCTGGAGAGCTCACTGGGCATGTAGAATGATATAACGCTACATCGTCTGGGACAGCAATGGCCAGGATGGGGGTTTCTGCAAGGCCTGCAGGAGATTGTATACGATTAGGAGAAGTTCTGGTGTTCTGGAAAAGTACACACATTATGCCCTCCTGGGAAGAAGGCCTTGAATGCAGGAAACAGATTAACCTTGAATGTCTTTGTGGGCAATAGGTCAGCATGCTGTATGTCCTACTGGAGACAGGGGTAGTACGAAACAACAAACACAAGGTAATGTACAATGAAAATACAAAGTAACCGCTTTTGGTTGTAAAACTAGATAACAGAATTGGATGTCGGAAAATTAAAATGAGTTGACGTAAGGTGACAGGTTTAAATACGTGTATGACACATATGTGTATGACATATATACAACAACAGGAAAATGGCAATGGCATCGGTGGTCGTTTGTGGTAACATTCCTAGAGGCAGCGGTCACACGAGGAAGTGCAAGTCCCAGCTAATTTTGAATGTGGTATTCAAAAGCAAAGTGCAAATAGTTTGATGGTTTCAAGAATATTGAAAAGTAGGGATAGTTGCATCTAAAGCTTAGAAATAGTACTTAAGGAGTGGTGGACAGAGTCCCAGAATTATGTCCAAAATGATCCTACTTAGTAAAGCGTTACATAGTGGGTATATATGAACTCAATGTACATATATGGTGTACATGTTATGCCAGATATGTAATCATTTCTATATTCCTTAAATAAAATTGCATGTATATATCACAGGAGCATATCAAGAAAAAGAGAAATATTAAACAATCGTCCAAGTATATGATCTCTTACAATTTTGACAGGAGAACTAAAAAAAACAATAGATCAGAGATAGCAAAGTTGAAGTGCAAGTAGTGCCCAGAAATCAGCAGCTACAATAGCAAAGGTTCGAACGATGTACGACACGTAACTCTCTGACATCTGAAGATTGTTGCATCCATCAACCAGAGACTACTTTTTATATTTTTGTGGTACACAAAACCTTACTCAAAATGTCTAAACTTCACAATTGTATACCTGTGGTGTTCGAATTTTACTATGCCTGGTGAAGGCTTCTGCTTCCATCAGAAGGACAAGGGATGTGAGCTGGGGCAAGTTCTGAGTTAATTATATATATGGGTAGTGGCCATGTAGTTATGGTTAAGTTGCTGTTTCTGTATGAAGAGCCCTGGACAAATCCTCAACAAACTTTGCAAAAAAATGATATGGCCCACTCTGAATTTTTTTGCAAAGTTTAGTGATGTTTGGTCCAGGGGGGGGCAAAGTTATAGGGGGGGGGAAAACGCTTTTTTCCCATAGACTGAATGGGGGAAAACTTTGCGCACGGCTACAGGCCAAACCGCTGGATGGATTTGCACCAAATTTGAGGCAGTAGCAGGGGCTTGGGCGTGAAAGCGTGCCTTTGCAAATTTTGTGACAATCCATCCAGTAGTTCCCTTAAAAATGATCAAAAAGTATGTCTCTAAAAATGTGTGATATCTATGTCCGCTCTGCGGTCACACTTCCCTGTTCGCTCCGTGGAGAACATTGCAATTGGCTATTTTGTGGCGTGCTGCCCGGGACCATGTTGCGCTTTCACCGATTGGTTGTGGCACAGCATGAAGTACGTCGTAATCTTTTGATACGTCTGCCATGTTTACTTCGTTTTCTGTTGAACGCGAACATCGGCGCTAACATACCTAAACGAAGAAGGCACCAATGCACTTATAACACTTATGGAACACTGTTTCGAAAGGTGAGCGTTAATGAGACGTGGTAGTAGAAAGTCAAACATTGAAGTATTCTTGTTAGCACTGTCATACGTACAGTGGGCCTTGCTACTCATTGTACGAAATGAACTTACTTCGTCCATTTTACAATCCATAAAAAACATTACTGCGGTCAGACTGGCGGGAATCTGAGGCAGCCACCTGCTCTATTTCGTACACACAGCCCTTTTGCGGTTCTCATAAATAGATTCTGATATGTTGTTGCAAAATGAGAATGTATTTGCATTCGGAGTGAAGTCCACTGCATTTTCTCTTTTCAACACAAGCTCAGTACGGCTGCATATTTGTCGACACCCGTAAGGGTCCCTTGTTTTTTAACCTTGAGATACAGGGAAAGAGTAGAAAGAATGTAGGGAGTAACAGTTTGAAAAACATATCGTTTGATAAGGTTATGCTTTGAAAGGTAACTTTCTGACTGTCAGTAATTACACCTACCTGGCATGGATATGACAGTGAACAAAAACGAAGGGGCTACACATGTGATGTCATCAGTGATGTCATCAATGACATTTGTGATGTCATCTTTCTTGTCCTGGGTGTTAGTGT
This sequence comes from Ambystoma mexicanum, assembly GCF_040938575.1. Classification (NCBI taxonomy): domain Eukaryota; kingdom Metazoa; phylum Chordata; class Amphibia; order Caudata; family Ambystomatidae; genus Ambystoma; species Ambystoma mexicanum. The sequence continues at coordinate 790,796,925 of NC_090928.1, read as the reverse complement.
TAGCAGTGCACAGTGGTGCAGTCAGTTATGGTTGCTTAGCTTACCATAATGGGGGAATGTGCAGTGTTTTTTGGTTTCACTGTGAAGTATTACATCACTTTAACAAAGTTTTTTTACTGAATGTACATATATATATATATATATATATATATATATATATATATATATATATATATATATGGCAGGCAATGACAACAAATAGGCTAAACATGTGATGTCGTCAGTGATGTCATCAGTGACATTTCAGAGGACAGCTTTCATGTTCTGGGTGTTAGTGTTAGCAGTGCACAGTGGCGATGGCAAGTAAGGGGGCTCAGTCTGCCATAACTGGCGAATTTTAGAGGTTTTTTGTTTTTAATTTGAACCACAATTGAGAGGGCAAACATTTTTTTTAGTGAAGTGCACAGGTTTTTCGTAGGGCAACTTAACCATAATGTCCCTCAACAAAGTTTTTTTTGTAGTGAATATATATATTTTCAGTGAAATAAACTTTGTTAAAGGGACGTTATGGTTCCAAGTAAAACCGGAAAACTCCTGAAATTCGCCAGTTATGGTAAGCTAAACAACCATAACTCGCGCCACCACTGTGCACTGCTAAGACTAACACCAAGGACATCAAAGATGACATCACAAATGTCATACCAAGCTAATTCTGCCTCATTTGCTATTAGTGGCTTTCCCAGTGGTTCCTGGCTTCCTGTTAGAGAAGCTTGACTACTGTCGGGAGTGTCCTTATCTAGTTGGGCCTGGAGTTCTTCTTCGTGTTGCTGTTCATTGTGCAACATTGTTTTGTACTGCGTAAAGTTCACATCGGTGATAGTGCTTTCATTTGCTTTGAAAGCGTCTTCATAGCAGTCATAGTAATCTAGTATTTCTTCTTCTTTTCTCCACGGTTTAAAAAGTTGTAGCAGGGACATGTAATAGAGTTCTTTCTGTTGAGGTGTTTTTAATGACAATTTGACATGATTAATTAAGATTCGTTTGGTAAGTTTCACTAAGCTGCCTTCACAATTTGTCACTCTATATTTACCTTTTTCATCGGGTTTTATGTTATTTTTGTATGCAAAGTTTTGGGCTATGTGGTATAGACACATGGTTTCCAAAGTGGTACTCCTGTTCGGGTAGTATGTGTCTAGTAAATAGTTTTTCAAAATGTCTCGGCTGTTGGGATCATTTTTGGCTATTGTTTCTATGTCCTCATATGATTTGAGAACTCTTGTTCTAGATTTAGCAGGACCAAGACTTAGCGTTACTATATTTTCAGATTTTACATACAAAGCAGTACCGGTTAAAGGATCTGCAGCTTCGTAGGTGCCACATACTCTATGAGAGAGCATTTTTATGCATAGCCTGTACAATTTCTGAGATAGTGTTTTGTCTGATGATAGGACATTCCAGAGGTCTTGAAGCTCTGTTTTGTCTGCTTTTGATAAGTAGGCTGTAACATATCTTGCCACTGCAGGGGAATTGTCTGCAATGTACTGCACATCTATGTTTGTATTACATAAGAGGGCAATGATTGCATTGTAATCATTGATATATTTTGATTCTTCTGTTCTTTTCATGTAATACGTGTTCTTAGCTGATTAAACTTTAACACTATTTCAAACTGAAGACATGAAGTTGTTCACTTCACCTGTTTCTGTAACTCGTCTAGGGAAACCAAAGTGGGATTTGGTGTAGTATTTCCCTTTGTTTTTCTATTTGCGATGACAATATTTTCCACCTTTGTGTCTTTAAAATTATACATTTTGTCCATGACGGTCACTATGTGTCATTTGTGAAGGGATTTCACAAGTGACATATTTTTGGATGAACTGCAAAATAGTGGCATCACTGCCCTGATCAAATTTTTAGGTGCACCTTTAATCCTTAAAAGCATGTGGATATGTGGTGTTCCTCTGGCTTGGTATTCTTTTGTCCAAAAGAAGTGTTGCACTTCTCCGAGGGGAGGAACAGTTTTATTACAGATAAAGTGTAGCATAGCAATGAAACGATGGTGGAAATATCTTGAAACATTAATAGGATCTAGAGAGCAAAGTTCTCCAGGTGTTAGTATATCTATGTTGGTTTTGTTGTTGTTTGATATGCGTAGGAAATCATGTAAATCTTCCCATGCATATTCTGCACAGCTTAATGTAACAAACCAAGTGAGTGGTCCAAGGTTTCTGATCATACAACGTACATCTCTGTGATGTCGGAACCAGTATTCTTTCGTACCATGCATGTTTGCAAACAGATTAGTTATGCTTGATTGTAAAACGTCATCTTTCTCTTGCACTTTTTGTATTAATTGCATAGCTGACATATTTTGAAAGTGGGTTCCAGATTTCAAAATGTTTGCAACTCCGTAACATAGGGTTGCTAGTTCACTTTCAAAGAGTAGGTGAAATATGTTTCCCACATTTTGTCTAAATCTGGGATCTTCAGAATACGTTTGTAATGAGCGGTATTCTGATGATGTTATCTGAGTGGGTCTATCATTGTATCTTCCTGCATTGCCAGTAGGAAATAGTAGTGGAAAAGCACGTGCTTCTATACTTTTTTCCCATATGCTCATTGGTGAACCTTTGTTTGTCGCATTTGGTAAGTTTCTAGTGCATCATCTATGCTCTCATTAGCGTGCAATGGATGAATTGTATAATGGTCCAAAAGAGTGGATACTGCAGCAGGATCCAGAAGTGCAAATTGACCAGTTTCTGATGACTTTTGAAATATTTCAGTTTTTTTCCCTTAAGCTTTCTTCAATATTTATTTCTTTGTAGTATTCATTATTGTCTTTCAGATATTGCAAGGCTTGTCTAACTTTATGTAAGTCCGCGAGTTGCCAATTTATTTTGTCTTTTGTTGCCACACCATTTACTTAAACAATTAAAGAATGCTCTATTGGACGTTGCACTCCTAGAGTGTGCACATTTTTATCAGATCTCATGGCAAATAAACTACTTTGCCACAAATGCCTTTCACCAATTCAGAGGGAGGTAATTTTGCTGTTTTTGGTTGAAGGTGTATTATTGCTTGAAATGGGTGTACTGTTTGAATTATGATGCTCTCATACAAATTGAGTTGTTGCAGGGGTTTTGGTAGTGGGAATAATTCCAAGTTATTTGTGATAGCACGTGAAGGAGTTTGGTTGTTGTCAAGTTTTGTGGTGCAGTAACTGCAACATATTAAGGGTTCACTTATTTCGTATTTGTTTTCTGCTAAAAGGTAGAGAGATAATTCAAACCATTTGGAATCTTCATTCTCTTCTATTTTGTATGTTATGTTTATAGTTTTTGTGTTACTTTTGTCAAAAGTTCTGCGGCAACACACACACGCATGGTTTGGTACTTCAGCGGATGTACTTTTATATTTTCGTATTTCTTTATTGTATGTGTGTAATAGAAGGTTGCCATGTGCACAATTGTTGCTAGTCTGCTCTAAAGCTATTGCATTTTGTAAGTGGCTTTGACTTCCAAAATATATTCTCTCGATACGGTCGATTTCTTCTTGTAGGTATTTGGGTGTACCATGTAGAAGAGTGTAATTTAAATTGGCTGGTTCTAAAGCAGGACTTGTAGCATAGTACAGTTTATACACTAGATTTCTTACATTTGAATGATGTGTTGATATCATTTTGATATCATGGAAGGTGCTTTTGCAAATAGGTCCTGAAATGCAGGCTAATGAATGTCCTTGTAGTCCTGTGTATTTGCGCATTGGACAAGTATCCATATTTAGCAGCACTTTCATTTTGATTTTGTCTTTACCTTTTACATTCTGATTGATGAACTGGCATAAAGATTTCAAACATTTGTTGGCAATGTTACACATTGACGTGCACAGCCATTTGTATACTGGACATTTAGGTTCAGTCGAATGGAGAGGTAATTCTGCGTTTTCTGGGGATACTTTTGTAAACAGTGTTTCTTGTTCCATGATGGTATTATTGCTATATCCTCGTCCACTGCTATGGATGGGAATTGTGTTTGTTTGGTTCTGTTTGTATGCTTCTTCATTAAAATATGGTTCTGTGGTCGTGGTGTGACTCCATTCACATCCACAGATATTTAAGAAGTTATTTTTTTTGACATTCCGTTTACTGAGAAGTTTATTTTGTAGTTTAGTACTTAGTTTTGTTAGTGGTTTCATCCTGTTTAAAACTAAAATAAATAATTTCCTTTTGAGAATGATTGTGCTGTCTATGAGAGCTTCTAGGATTAATGTTCTACAGTAGGTTTTAAGGGTTGTGGATGGTTTAGCTCCTGTTCTTATTAGATTCTGAAGGACTCTGTGGCGGAACATTTTTGCTAAAATACTTTTTTTAGTATGGTTTTGTGCTAGTATTTGAGGATTTATAGGAGCAGTGTTAGCAGTAGTGGTAGGCAAATTCTTGTTAAGCATTTTCTCTTTTGTTTCACATTTTGATAGAGGAGGCAAAGTTTCTGTAGTTGAAGCTTCTTTTGTTTCGCTAAAGGACTGCATTAGCTGTTTTGTTTCAACGTTTTGTACAAACTCTGGTAGAGATGGATGCTTATTTTTTACACTTTTATTTTTATTTGCTCTATTTCTGCATTCCTTTCTACAGACTTGCTTTTTGGTAGGCATTCTTTGGGGTCTGTTAAAAAAAAGAAGGTATGTTTGGTCTGTTTTACAATGTATGTGTGCTGTGTGCATGCGTGTATGAGTTTGATTGCAAGTTGTTTGTGTTGGTGTGTAAATGTGCATTGGGCAGTTACAATAAGTTGGGAAGGCTATTTCTTTTTGTATGTTACTACACTCTGGTTCAGATGAGAGTAGAAGGTGAGCTAGTCGTGAGGAGAAGCATTAATAGTAAAAGTAATGGTATAAAATTAAAACAGTTATTTGTTTTGTGGTACTAACATTCTAAGGCTTCAGTATGTTATTTGTGTTGCAAAGAAACAGGGATTTCTGTACCATTCTGCCTGTTAATCTGTGTTTCCTAAATAGGGATTTGCGGGCAGAAAGGTTATAAAATCAATGTTTTTTTTGGTGCGCAAATTACATGAATGACCCACACAGTCTCTTTGAGGAACAGTAAGAATATAAAGGTATTAATCAACTTAATTTTTTTTTGTAGAATGAGCAGGTTTCTTCGGATATGTTGGGGCTCATTACGACCCGGGCGGTAAGTGAATAATGATGCCGGTAAAGGATTACCGGCATCGATTACCGCTCTGCACGATTAGGAGCACCATGCTCCTGCTATTAGCAGCACCGTAATTAACGGTGCCGCTAGTAGCACCAGGAGCGCGGGCACGCAACCATTCATGCCGCCAATACAGGCATAGCGCAAACAGGGGAACAGCACAAGTCAGGGGGACATGCAAATAAGGCCCTACTGAAGCCCGAAAAATACCTTACCGGCATGTAGCTATACCGGCATCGCGGACCATCTGTAAACGGCCATGTGCAGTGTTCCCAACTGCCACAGGTGCACAGAACCAGCACAGGTGGAGGCAAAACAGACTGGGCCAGCACAAAAGGAGCACACCCCACCCCTTCCCACACCCAGTCACACTCCAAAATGATTCCAATACTACTAGCAATGCTGGGGCTGGAGGACATGATTCAGTGGAACTGCTGCAACAACAACAACAACAACAACAGGCAGCACAGAGGAGACGCAGGAGGAGAAGGAGGGCAAGGCAGGGCCAGCATGCCCCACCAGTGCAGCCAGTGGCACCACGCAGGCAGCCCCCAATCCCTCGCATCAGAGCCAGTCCATTCAACCTAACCCCTGAGCAGATCCACACCCCGTCTGGACCTGGACACCATCACCACCATTGTGGACATGATACATGACAACATTGTCAGCCTGATTGAATCACGCACCGCCATCCCACCCCTACTGAAGGTAGTGTCTGTGCTCCACCTCCTGGCCACAGGCACCTACCAGCACACAGTAGGGCACATGCATGGCATATCACAACCATTATTCTCACGTACGCTGAACCAAGTGCTTGATGCCCTCCTGAAGCACACAGGCAACCACATTTCCTTACCACGGTCTGTCCAGGAGATCTCAAACACCAAAGTTGGTTTCCATTCACTGGCCGGCATCCCTGGTTGCATTGGCACCATCGACTGCACCCATGTGGAATTGGTGGTCCCACATGTCATGGAGGTAGCGTACTGCAACCATAAGCTATACCACTCAATCAACGTGCAAATGGTATGTGACTCAAACAAGATCATCACACATTGTTGTGCCCGATACCCCGGATCATCCCATGATTCAATGGTCTTGTGGAACTCCAAGATACCATGCTACATGGAGCGACATGCAGGGCACAGATCCTGGCTTCTCGGTGAGTCGCATTTTAGGCTCATGGAAATGCGATGTGGGTAGATGATTGGGGGAGAGATGCATACTTCACCTGGCTGAGATGGGGGGGAGAGATGCATACTTCACCTAGCTGAGATGGAGGGGGGGGAGATGTATACTTCACCTGGCTGAGATGGGGGAGAGATGCATACTTCACCTGGCTGAGATGGGGGGGAGAGATGCATACTTCACCTGGCTCAGATGGGGGGGAGATACATACTTCACCTGGCTGAGATGCGGGGGGGAGATGCATACTTCAACTGGCTGAGATGGGGGGGATGCATACTTCAGCTGGCTGCGAGTGCCTGAGAGAATGGACCATGCTCATACCCCAAAGCAGGCCAGACCGGTCTTGACACCTGACCACATAATGCAAGATGAAAGCTGCCCTACTATGTAAATGATGCAGTGTCACAACCATTCCATAGCCATCTACATGTGCACTGTACTTAATCAGGCCGTATCCCCCTCAACACAATGCAGCTACAAGCAATTACTATGGCCAATACACAGCACCAAATACCATCAACTGAAAAGACAGTCCCCCATTACTGCGTACAAAGGAGTCACATGAGGGCCAAATACATTAATACACCACTACACTGACACAGAGGTCCAACAAAAGTGCATGTCACCATTTGTTTTGCATAGTGAGATCATCATGAGGCTGACATCAACGGTGCCAGGATGAAAGCATACAAATTACTGGACATCAGCCAGATCATGGAAACAACCGGCGTGGACTAACACAGTGCATGAGCACTCACAAGGAAATGGAGCCCCCTGGGCCCACTAGTTGATGGCACGCACACCAGTCCATAAGAGGAATACACACATAGCAGTCACATCGTGTGTCTCCATTCATGCATTGGAATGTGGTTGCTATCAGGAAATCAATGCATGCTATGGTGTCATTGATACAGGTCCCATATGATGTGATGACTTACTCATATACATTGTTGCCCACATGCAGGTGATGCAGGCTATCCCTTGAAGAGGTGGCTCCTTACCCCACTCTGGAACCCACAGAACCGGCACGAGGAGGACTACAATTGTGCACATACACAAACCCGTGTGGTGATTGAACAGACATTTGGCCTCTTCAAGGCACGGTTTCGCTGCCTCAGCAGGTCTGGTGGGGCACTCCTGTACCGCCATGAGAAGGTGGCCAAGATCCTCATGGCATGTCTCATGCTACCCAATATGTGCATCAGACGGAATGTGCCCCTGCCTCCTGACGCTGAACTGCAACCACCTGACGATGAGGATGAGGAGGGTGGGGATGGGGCAGCACCTCAGGGAGGCAGCGATGCACAGGAGGGACGTGCCATGCTTCAGACTCTGATCAACCAATGTTTCTAGCACACATGGATGGGGAGTGTGACATGGAGGTGGCACTTGGGGCATTGAGTGTATCAGGGACATGGACACTGTAGACTGTTCACCAATAAAGCACATGTACGCAATAAGCAATGCCCACACATGTGAATCATGAGTTACCAAAATGTGTATTAAAGAAATATAACAAAGTGAACAAGCCCTCCACCCCACACACCCTCTCCCCCCTCCCCCCTCTACTCCCCCACACACCCTCTCCCCCCACCCCTCTCAACTCCCCCCACACTCCCCCCCCTCCCCGCTCAACTCCCCCACACACCCTCTCCCCCCTCCAACTCCCCCCTTGACTTCCGCACACATGGTGTGCAGTAGCGTGCACCAATAGTCCACATGGCACCAGTATGCATGGCTTTACCTACTGCCCTCCCCCTCTTCCAGCACCAGGTGCCCCTCTGTCCGATCTGCGCAGGTTCCTGCCAGACCTACGCACAGGGCTGGTCCTGGTTGAACTAGCATTCGAAGATTTTCCAGGTTGTTCTGGCAACTGTGGTGGACGTATGGCCTGCATTGCTGCCACCATTTCAGAGACGATGTGCCGCACTGCTGGCAATTCGGCACAAATGTCCTTCGAGGATGACTCGATAGCTGTTTTCGAGGATGCAGCACATTCCCGAATGTCATCCCTTGCCCTCCCATATTCCGTAATATGCTGCGTCAACAAGCCTGTGAGCTCCTCCTGGTGCCTCTGAATAACCAGGATCCCCTCTTGGCTGGTTGGGGCTGCGGTGGATGTGGGAGGGGTTTCCGACATGCTATGTTCCTCGGGCACAGTTGGCGTGGCGCTGGGAGTTGCAGGCCATGAATGAACCGGGGACAGCCTGTGCATGCTGCTGTCATGCATGCTGCATGGGGATAGTTGTGGGGAATGCAGGGGGCCTGTGGCGGGAGTTGCACCATGCAGCTTATCATCTTCCTCATCGTCAGAAATGGCTGCTGTGGCAGCTGTCTCTCCCACTGTGCTGCTGGCAGCCGATGCAGTGCCTTCTGCCGCTGCCTCCCGGGTGCTGGTGGCTGTTGTAGGTGCTGTAGTGGGGGCCGTAGTGCAAATTGGTGCTGTGGCCTCTGGGGTTTTCTTGGCCTTCTGCTGTGGTGCCGGTTGGCCTATACCCCTTGAAGTGGAGGGGCGGTGTTCTCCCTCCTCACCCCTGGCCTTCTTATGTGGTGTGGCATCTTCCTCCCTGGTGTCCTCGTCACCACTGTCTGAATGCGTGCCTGTGGGGGACCAATAGAGGGAGAGGGTTAGTGATGGGTCTACAGGCATCGGGCATGCATTGGGGTGGCTGCATTCATATGGAATGGCAGATGATTGACATTGGGCGAGTGACATACGGGTTGCTTGGCTTTTGGGTGGGTGATGCATGGAGGCATCTGGGCTGACACATATGGGGTGCATTCTGCATGTGGACAAGGTGATGCTCTGCACTGCCTGTAGGCAGTCTTGTACTCATGTGTCTGATGGACCCTGCTCTACATCATTGCACTGTCAGTTGAGGTGGACATCATCGTGGTGGTATTAGCATTGTATCATTTGGGACACCTACCTGCATCGGCTGATGACGGGGCTCCTCGCTCCATGTCCCTGACTCCCTGAATTGCCTCTGTCCCTCTGGTGGTGGCGCATATCTCCTCCCATGGTTGCAATTTGATGGGGGACTCTGCACCTCCACCTGTCGCCATCCCCAGGTTGCGGTTGGCGGAGAGGATTCTCCGCACGCGTAAACGCAGATCATCCCAGCACTTACGGCAGTCTTTGGGAGTGCAGGGTGTGGTGCCAACGGCACTGACTTTCTGGGCGACCTCCACCCATATTTCTTTTTGCGCTGCACTGCAGCACGGGACATGTCTGAGGAAAATACGACATCTGCATGTGCCTGCAGCGTCTCTGCCAGAATGGTTAACTCCTCTCAGGAGAAGCGCTCCTTGCACAGGCGATCAGTTGTTTTTTTGACAGCTTTCGGCATGGTGAGATGCAGCGGGTAATGTTGGAGGTGTGGCAGAGTTCTGGGGTCAGATGGCTCCTGGTTGTGGTGGATGGCAATGGATTGTATTTTTAAAGATGGCCGCCATGCTCTTTCCCGTTCCTGTGCGATGAGACTACTTCCGGTTCCGCTTATTAGCGGTCACCGCTAATAGCGGTTACCGCTATTAGAGGTGACCGCTATTAGCGGTCACTGCTAATGCCGATGGCTTGGATGCCAGAGGAGATATTTGCACTACAGACGATGCCGGAAAGAGGGATTTTTCGCCCTTTTACGGTATGGCAGTGGGGTCATTACTGGAATGGCGCAAAGCTTGTGCCCGCATACTCGTAATAGGGCGCTTTTAGCAGTCTATTGCCAGCATGGACACGGTACTTCCGCCATGCTGGTAATGACCGGTACTTACCGCTCGGGTCGTAATGAGGCCCGTTGTTTGTAGTTTAGATGCTGTTGATATTCAGGAGAGTGGTCTTCACTGCAATTGTAAAAGGAAGAAGTTAGTAATTCTGTGTGTTTATAGCATTGATATTAATATAAACGTTAACTTTTATGTTTTTGTGGTAGTATTCTCGTTTGATATCTGAACATAGTGTCCTGACACCTGACCGCATAATGGACATGCAATCATTTTATTTGACTATGTGAAGCCTTTATATGTTATTTGCAGTATGTTAGTTCAACCTGCTTCGCAAATTAGTACAATTTTAAGTTCATGAAATTCACTTGTTGTTTTGCAGCTGTGTTGTAGATAGCAGAGAGGTTTGGAAGTGATAGTTCATTATAGTAGATGGGAACAATTTGAATAATTTCATATTATAACTAGACATGCAACGATCGGGAGCACCTGAGAGGGAGAGTTCACCACAGCAATCGGGAACGTTTATTTTTCTCATACGATCGCATTGGGATTAGCATTAATTTAGGTAGGAGACACTAAAAAATTGTGACATTGGGGAGATAGTAAAAAGTAGTGAGATTGTTCAATGAAAAATTGGAAGTCTTGCACTTAAAGCTGGAGCGTTGGTATGTATGTATTGGCTATGCAGATTTAGTAGCATTACTTTTTTATATGGATTCATAAGAGTTGTACATGTACTCTGAATAAAATATGCATACCTGTACTTTGTAATCATGCATGTGCATATGCATGGAGCTGTAAGTAGAAATCTTCGAGACCTGAACAGTAGTTTTTGTAGTAGGTGCTTTCCAATGATATGAGACTTGTATTCAGAGTGATCAACAGTACATTTGAAGTGCGGAACTCTGATGCTGGAGTTAGATGTAGAGGTCTTGGATGTGAGTGGTGAATGGTTGTGTGACTGCTTAGCTGTGTCCAATGAGGGAATGGATTCGCGAGTGATGTTGAAAGGGTAGAAGGACTGGCTAAGAGTTCCGTGCCTCGCGGACACCGCACCTGTCCGCGGGTAGGGCGTGCCACATACAGGGTTTTACAGCAAATCCAGCATGGAAAGGGGACTGTAGGGATAAGTCAATCAGATGTTGATGTTGTTGATATTTGTGTAGAAAGAGAGTGTGTGTAGTGAAGATGGCAGAGGTGGAGACAGTCAGGGTGTTGGTGCTCGGAGATATGTTTGTCCATGGTTTACAGCACTATTCTCAATGCAGGCATGTGGCAAACAATTTTGATATTGGAGGAGTGGAGGTGGTGTGGAGCACTGCGACTGACTGCAATGTAGAGGCAATTCTCCAAGTTTGCAGAGATATGCGTAGGATGAACATTCCCCATGTCGTAGTTTTTCACTATGGTGCTTTCCATTTGGGGTACGTGAGTTCCCCTACTTTGTTGAGAGATTTGGAACAGTTGATTGAAGCAGTAATCAACATCTTTCCAACTGCGAAAGTAATTTTTTCTGGATTACTTCCTAGAGCAAAATGGGACAACAGTTTGTTTTTTTGTCCTGATCAAAGCATTGCTAGGTGTGCAATCAATCGAGGCATGCTTGCTTTCATTCTAAGAACTGGTATGTTTTTCTGTAGCCACGAGAACATTGTTCCGAGTAATGCGGCTTATTTTGAAGCAGATGGTGTTTCTTTATCTTTTTTGGGAAATGCCATGTTTTTTTGGAATGTAAGGGTTGCTTTGGGACAGGTTATGTGAAGATTTTAGGAGTAAACTAAGAAAAAAAAAGAAAAAATACAAAATAACAGGTGTCTGCCAGGCATCTGCAAACAAAAAAAAAAGAAAACGGCTCTTTTCAGAGCCCACCTTAAAGGGGAAATGGGGAACACTATTTAAATGTACATTCACCACGCTCAGATCTTCTACATGTCGCGGACATAGTGGTAGTGTGCAGACAGCGCGTATTACATACAGAGATTCTGGGGTGGAGAGGCATGCAAATGAGAATGAGCGGAGCTAAGGATTCATCAGTAAAGTTTAGTGGCTGTGTTGGGTACGGAGAGATTTAGTGAGGACCTCTTTTTCCTGGGAGGAGAACAGACAGCTATGGCTGTGTGTGCTCGAAAACACATTATTTGGGTTTTGGGAGATTCATGGATACATTGGTTGAAGGTGCATGCAGAATGTTGTGGTATATCTGCAGATCTTGGATTCCCTCATGTGGAAGTGCGTGGAATGAAGTGGCTAGACTTGGTACCTCACTGTGCTACTTTACAGACAGAGCCTCATCCTGATGTAATTATAATTCATTGTGGAGGGAACAGTTTAGGACATGTGTCCGGAATTTCTTTGCAATTTGCAATGAAGGAAGGACTTGCGAAGGTGATGGAAATGTTTCCAAATTGCCAAGTACATTTTTCACGTATAGCGCAAAGACAAATGTGGCTGTGTTCTTCTTCATTTGGTCCACAAATGGAGAAATTGAGGCGCAATCTCAATAAGGCTGCTTGTGCCTTTCTAAGAGATGTTGGCATGTCGTCTTTCCACAATGAAAATATTATGTTTCGCAACACATTCATTTTTCGCAGAGATGGAGTCCATCTTACATATGCTGGCAATCAGATTTTTATTCGAAATGTACAAAATGCATTGCAACCTTTTCTGGAAATATAGTCATCTATTTTGCATTACATGTTGACGAATCCAAGTTTTTGAAACACACAAAACACCACTAAAAGGCTCTTTTCAGAGCCACCACTTACTCCCAGAGAAAAGTGCATTGGTTTTGCTAGGGCTGAACCCCAAAATTTTATCTGTCCTAGGACTGTCCGCAGGCTTTTAAAAAATGCATGGGGGCCTGCATCATTTACATGATAGTTCTATTTTTAAACTGAGAAAGGCGGCTCTGAAAAGAGCCTTTTTTAAACTTTTTGTTGTTTTATATATTTTTTGTGGCTCTTTGTACAAGCGGCACAGTAGGAGAGGAGGGGAAACGAGGGTAAGGAAGGGACACCAAGCACAGGGATAATAAAGGGCAGGTGAAGAGAGGAAGATGTAGGGTAAGCCTTATTTAGGTAGGTAGCACCTCTTCTGGTGCTCCCTGACCGTAGTCTCGAAAGCACTTTGAAGACTCTCCCCCCTGCAGAGTACTGCATCGCAGTACATACACAATATTGTGACCCTCAAAAGGTAAGGGTCAACAGCATCGCGAACAGCTTTTGAAGCAGCTGTAGGGATGCGCTCTCCCACAGGAGAGTCTCTTCTGCTGAGAGGATCGGAAATGGAGGATGCTGCGGAGGAACTCAACCTACTACATTCTTTACATGGTACAACTTTGCGAATGTCCGCACCGTGGTACGAAGTTAGGTGTTGCTTCGTGGATGTCATACCAAAGCTGTACGAACCACATCTCCCACGACTCAGCACCAAATTGCACTGGTTACAGGTGACCTTGTTCGCATGTGCTTTTGGTACGTTAGCATGAACGGTAAACAACTGCCACACCCACGACTCCCGGTGAGTGCTGTTAGTAGGGAGTTCCTCAACCTCATTCTCTTCATGCTCTTCATCCTCGTTCTCTACATCCTCACGTGTATTCCCCTCTGCAGGCCCTTGGGGAGGTGGTGGTGGTGGAGGGTTTGGGGATGGTGCTGAGGCTGATGCAGCAACAGCCGTCATGGATGCCATTACGGTTGGTGAGGTAATCTCAGCTAGAGCACTAAAGACAGCAAATGTCAATCTGCAATAGCCAGAAGTACAATGAAAATGAGCTCTGGGGTTTGGCCTTTTACAGGGGTCGAGGGGTGCGCCTCGTGACCATATCGATCACTCAAAAGCGATCAAAAAGTTCCAAAAAACCTGTGGAAAGCTAGGGCCAATGTCTGGAACATGTGAAATGGTGATTTTTTTTACTGTACAATTATTTGTATTGTCTGCATAAGTTCTTTTAAAATGTTGGGGAAGCTGACAAAGTGCGCAAATTAGGACACACGCTCAGCGTGGGTGCGGTCACATGATGACGTTGTGAACATGCCCGCGGAGTGAATGGGTGTTCGCAGGACACCAAATGCACAGGAAAGGTCATGCGGATGCGCGCCAGTGTTCTACGGACAGTGTTCGGGTCCTGAAACTAATTAAAAGTGCGACACAAGTGACACGGACAGTTACGGACAGGCGCGATGTTCGCAGGATTTAAGGGCATGGTGCGCATGTGCACAGATGTTCTGCAGACTGTACGGCCAGGTATAGTGTCCTTAGGACACCTCCATTTTGCTTGACTATGAACATCACAGCCACCGCGCCTGTTCTACGGACATTTCCATCTTGGTTGCGAACGGTCCTTAGGACACCTCCATTTTGCTTGACTATGGACATCACAGCCACCGCGCCTGTTCTACGGACATTTCCATCTCGGTTGCAAACGGTACGGATAGGTATAGTGTCCTTAGCACACCCCCATTTTGTTATTTTACGGACATCCTGGACACCTTGTGTGTTCTAAGAACAGTTTCATCTTGGTTGCGTACGCTACAGAGAGGTATAGTGTCCTTAGGACACCCCCATTTTGTTTATTTATGGACATTCAGGACAGCTGGTGTGTTCTAAGAACAGTTTCATCTTGGTTGCGAATGGTACGGATAGGTGTAGTGTCTTTAAGACATCCATATTTTGTTAATTACGGACATTCCGGACAGGTGCGCTGTCCGTGGCCATTTTAACTGTTTCTTTAAAAAAAAATGAGACACAAACAATTTCATTAAAACTAACATAACATTTATTTTATTGTACACATATACAGCAATTAAGCAAGACAGGGCGAAAAAGAAATTGAAACAAATATAAGGGAATTAGGGGTTTGCAGAGCATGTTTGTGAGGGGATGAAGGGATGGAAGTTTCATCAAAATGTTTATGTTCTTCGTGAGGGTTTGGTGATACTTCACTAGGACATGGAGAGGGGGGACAGGTACAGGTATCTAATTTTTCATTTGACATGCTCCTCCACAAATTGCCTTAAACCATTTAAATTATCTTTCAGCATGTCCACTTTCTGTTCTATGCGTTGCAAGGTGTCTTGCATTGTGTCTTTTGGTCGAATTTCTTCAATCTTTGCATGGTCTGTTAAAAATAAATATATATATGTTAGGTACACATAAAGTACTGACTACTAATTTGCTTATGCAGAGAATTGTGTACCATTATTATCGCTATCTTCTGACATTTCGTCATGCGGAAAATTCTCCTCGAGCCACTCCAAAGTACTGCACATTTCTTTGTGAAAAACACAAATATATTAATTTTTCTGTACCTCATACAAAAAGTATACAACTATATAAGAAAAAAGAAGTTTACTTACTAGTTTCTGGCAATTTGTATTCGTTGTGTTGTGTTTGTGTACTGTCGCTCCTAGCTCTGCAGTTTCTGTGAGGAAATTATAATCCATTTCATTATATATGATTTAAATGGATGGTTGATGTGTTAGATGTGTAGGTTGCACTGCTTATTTATTATTACTTACAATGTGTTTACGTGCTGCTTTTTAAACTTGTGCAGTTTTTCTATGGTATGATAGAACAATTTCAGATACCCCCTGAGTGTTTGCGTAGTGTTGATGCCGTCCGCTCACGTCCGCGGACATACGCACAGTCCATGGCCTTCAAAAATCATTAGCGCAGGGGTTCAGTATGTTCTATGTTATATGTATATAAAGTAAGGGAATTCTAGTAAACATCTCCCAAATTCACATGATGCAAGTGTATATTCAGTAAAAAAACTTTGTTAAAGGCATGTTATGGTTAAGTTGCGCTACTAAAAACCTATCAAATTCAGTAAAAAAAACTTTGTTAACGGGCCGTTATGGTTTCAAGTAAAACCGAAAATTCCTTGAAATTCACCAGTTATGGTAAGCTAAGCAACCATAACTCGCGCCACCACTGTACACTGCTAAGACTAACACCCAGGACATCAAAGATGACATCACAAATGTCATCGATGACATCACCGATGACATCACATGTATGGCTCCCCTTTTTTTCCTTTACTGACATATCTAGGCCACATGGTTTTCTTCAGTAACAGTCAGGAATTAAAAATTGAAAAGGTACTATATTTGTAGACTTATCCTTCAAGTATGTTCTTACAGTAATACCCTTAGGGTCCAGTCCAGTCCAATTTTCTTTTAACACACCATACAGACATTAAAAATAATACAGAAACAGAGACCTTAGAAAATCATCTCCAGCAAATGTAGCAAAAATTGATCTATTAAAGGAATAGTGCGCTCAGGAATATTATTGTCCCGAGGGTTCGGGCATGTGTTTCTAAGCATACGTTGATCGATCGTACAAACATTTCCTATGTACCTTACTGTAATTTCCTCTTTTTTTACACATGCGAAATCAGGCAGCAGGGCGCAGCCATCTTGTGATAATCTTATCCGTTTCCCCATTGCCCAAGATGGACTGCCCTGGCAGCACTAATTCTTATGACCCACCCCTGAGGCTGACATCACCAAACCTAGTGATATTCTCCACCTATCTCCAGGACGGTACTGGGCAGCGTAGCCAAATGCGCCTAGTCATCACCTACGTGTTAACGTTAGTTGACGCAGAACCCAGAATATCCACATGCATCATCCCACAACACAGCATGTCCCAATTTTTAATATAAAACTATAATGTTAAAGGAAATTGCAAAACTGTACCATTTGTAAAGTACTTTTATTTCACAATTAACGATCCAAGAACATCCGGCGATTGCCATAATCAAGCAAATGGGTAATTCTTTTCTTTGTTCTGGATCCACAAATGTTTATCGTGAGTCACGTGCTCTTCCTTTTGGGTATAAGAAGTGCATTGGACGCACTGTGAATCGCAAGGCTCTGGCATCAGCTTGGCGCTAGGCCACCATAAATTATGTCAGGTTGCTCCTTATCGCTGGTACCGCGTAAGGCCATATCTGCCCGTGTCGATCATCCCAAAAAAGCATCATTGTGATCCAGCCATTCAATGTATCTGAAGCTGCTGGTTAAAAAACCTGTCAGTTGGTATCTGGAATCAATGACAATTGCAGAAAGGCAGGATGTAGCTGTATGAAAACCATAACAGAAATGTGTCTCAGTAGCCGATCTTTATTCCAATTTATAATTTTACTCATTAATTTTGCCCGTGTTAAAACTATTGATGAACACAGACGTGAAACAATGGGAACACAGAGAAAACAACGTGGAAAGTAGTCTACAATAGTGCTATGGAGTCTGTACAGCTCAAAACAGGATGCGGAGGCTGACACTACAATCAGGGTGCAAGCCAAGGGCAAGAAGAACATATAGACAGAATTTTAATTAAATATTAGCGTTGCATTAGACGTTTGTGGAACCTGGGGGAACCAAGTGGTGGACTACACTGGACTGCCCATGTGCCTGGGACAAAGACAAGTACACACACACGTTATATTTGCGTGTCGTTGCAATATACCACAAAGAACAACCAAAGTACAATATAAGCCAGCAATAACAGTCGACAAATGATAAATTGACTCGTTGGTCTATTTAAATCGTCGAAAGTAAAACTTACATCATATTCAGCATTTCCATTCTCTCGGCGTAATGCAGAGACTCTGTTCAGGTCAACACATTTTCATAAAATGAAATTACATGTTCCTTTGTCCAGTTTTGGAATGGTGAACCTTATCATATTTGACAGTATTACACCCCTCCCTTCATTCATTCCATTCGGAATCCCCCCTTTCTGTCATGGTCGAAAAACAATTGAACCTTATACTGTCTACGATGCGTGGGTTTGCTCAGCTCACAAGCAAAAATTCAAAGCCGCTGACCTTCAGTCAGAATGGGAGCCAATAACCCTTCAGACCATAGTGGCATTAGAAATATTCTTGAAAAACATATGAATTGTTTGCTGCCATCCACCAATGCTGCACGAAATGTCTAGGGATTTACTTTGTTCCTCTGGAGAACTTCGCACTCTACCACCGACTCCCACAGCCACCCTATACCACCTGTCAGCTCAGCCCGTCTCCTGTTCACACGGCAAATCACATAAAATTTTTTCACAAGGAGCAATTCTCGAGCCCTGACAAAATGTGCTCGTACAAGAATGTCTGAGCAAGCCTTGCTGCAACCCCCTCCGGCCAGGCCGCGGTCCTCTGATCCCATGACCGCAGTTTTATATCATAGGCCTATAAGTTGCACACGTGTGTTTGTACTATCCCACTTTGGTTCACTAGCGAGGTGGAGGGTTTGGGGGTCTTGCCACCTCACAAATACAGAAACATAATAAATAGGTAATAGTAATGCTTTTATGTTGTAATGCAGATGGTACCAAAAACAACTGCAAGCTAACTGGATTCACACATGGTAAAGTATCACTTGGTAAGAAAACCTTCAGAACAATAGGGGTAATCTACCACACAGGGGCCACAACCAATGCAGGTCACTACAGTGCATATATAAAAAAGAATTGCGGATGGTTCAAATGTAAATGATACTAACATTACTCTAAAACAGAGATTACCAGCAAATCTTGTAAACGCTTACTTAATATTCTTAAAACCAAAATTGAATAACTAATCTGTGTATGAACAAAAACAGAACTTGAACTTCAAAACTATGACCAGTTATAATAGGCCAACAGATACCTAACTGCCCCAAGATTCTGCAACAAGCAAACAGATAAATTAATACCATTAAAATGAAACAAGAAATAAACACTTAGAATACGCCATCAAGTATCTAACTGCCCCAAAAATCTGCAACAAGCCAACAGATGGATGAATACCACTAAAATGGAAAAAGAAGTAAACAAATAAAATACACGAACTGCTATCTAATTGCAATAATACTACCACCACTTCCAAATCAAAAACCATACACATATTCAATTCATCCTACTGAACTCAATGAAAGAAATATATTGTACCACAACGTAGAAAGGTTTTTTTTTAATCCAGCATGGATTTTTTGCCCACAGATCCAATGAGTTAATCAACAAACACAGGAACTGAGCAAATTGCACAGTACACTGGTTTGAACTACAGTACATCTAAAGTACTATGAGGGTCTACAAAATACAGAAATGTCTACTATGCAATGCAATACTCATTATAAACGACCTACACAAACATGTGATTTTTTTCTTTTATCACAGTGATTGAAAAGAAATATCTGCTCCAACTACCCATGTCAGGAAAAAACTGCATACAACCACAAAAAGTCAAACAGTAAGTATATAATGATTGGACTCACAAACACCACAGCATAACACACCCATTCAAGCACACACCTGACCATAGACCACAATCCAAAATGTTTGCTTCCATGGGTATCTTATGCTGCAGCGCTTGTTGCCAAACACTACAATCCTGACTGCATGGCCTAGCCAAAACTCTTCATACAGCCTCACCAAAAGAAACTGTAAGTATGGATTTTTGTCTTTAATTTTCTGATGAATTGTTGATGTATTTTGATTAATTTATTGATATAATTTTTGATGATATTTGTTATGATATGTTGATCAAGTTTGTCTTTTCCTGGAATTATGCTATACCATAGTTGTGTTTTGTGTTTATTATCCTTTGACTTGTTCACCTACATGTACTTTAGCATTTTTGCAGTTCAGTTGTTACTTTTAAAAGACGTTGAAGTCTGCTGCACTCGTGTTGCATTACTATGCACTAGCACTTTAGGTGTCTTGAATTGGTCTTCGGTCTGCTCCCGTGCTGTTTGTCCTCATACTTACTCATACAGCAATTTTTGGCACTGGGTCATGGAACAGAGTCTAGTTTTTCCAAGAGCCCTTTGCATATCAAATTATTGAAAACTGAGGCACTTCCCCATTATTTGCAAAATGTTGAAATATACTAATGGTGAACTCTGACTTCTTGTTCACCACTGGTCGTTGGATAATGCTCGAACCAATTTTACAGAATTGCTGTTTATATTTATATATTTTTGCTTGTCTTTCTACCTCTGGCTTTATTCCAAAGCCCTTTAGGGTTGGACACCAGCTTACAATGGCTGACCTGAAATCATCTTGGCCATCCAAGCTACACACTGGTATCAAGTGACCAGGTTTTGAACAGGAAGTCAGTATGTTCACAACTTTATTTAAACATGCAAATTAACACAAACATTGTAACATAGCCTGAGGAAGCCTGAGTCACGGGTGGAACGCATGACAATATCTCTTTTTGCAATTGCTGGGTAGTATCATGCACTTGCCATGATCCTTTATAACAGTCCCAATACAATGGGTCTGCTTATTTTAATGTTTTAATAAATTGATTTTGCAACCTTACCACACATATGCATGGGTCACCTTGTTGGTGGTGTAGGCTGTTTTTCGACCTTCCATCTCAGGTGGCAGCTTGGTATTGCCTGTCACCATTACACGGCCACGGTAGTCTAGCCGGGGGGAAAGGTTATAGGGGGGTCCCAAAACGTCTTTTTTTCCCATAGGCATAATGGGAAAAATGTTTGCGCATGCCTACAGCCCAAACCGCTGGATGGATTTTCACCAAATTTACGGCAGGAGCGGCGGCTTGGTCCCGAAAGAGTGCTGTTCTTAATTTGGTGTAAATCCATCCAGTAGTTTTTTTTTTTAAATGACCAAAACATAAAGCAAAAAAATTAGTGATATCTATGTCCGCTCCGCGGTCACACTTCCCTGTTCGCTCTGCGGACAAGATACCGATTGGCTAAGGGGCCTGCATCATCACCGCGGTCATGCGACGTCTCTGCCGATTGGCTGAAGTAAGACGTGTTCTGCGTCAGATTGGTTGGATGCGCCCGACATCTTGGATCCGCCGACAGCGCAGCGGCGACCAGCGGCAACATGCTATTTCGAAAATTATTTTGCTGAGTCATAGTGCTTGGGGAGGATCACACAGTAAGAGATTGGTAAAAAACTGTATTTGTTCAGGCGGTAGGTGTTAATGATGTATTCTCTATGCCTGCCTTGTTCGGAATGTTTGTGCATACAGAAATTGAGGGGGTTAATAAGGGTAGTATTTCAGTCCGTGCTGTGCACAGGCACCTCGAAACTGTTCTAAGGACACGCGTGGTGTTAGCGAACATTGAAATTGAGTACATGTTGTTATTATATTATTTTTTCTTATGGGTGTGCTATTGATTAGTACACCGCCATGGGTGTGACATGCTGTGGTGGTTGTGGCCAGGGCCTAGAGTCTTGGATGCATGGCCGTAAGCCGTACTTCCAAGACTGTAGGCCCTGGCCACAATCACCGCAGAATGTCACAGCAATGGGTACACCTGTAGTATTCGTTATCAATCAGATGATTGTGGGGAGTGTGTAGAGTCTTGGCTGCATGGCCAAAGGCCATGCACCCAAGAACAAAGTTATAAGCACTGGAGCTATAAGCCACTTCACACCCATACATTGAAATATGTATGGACATACACCTAAAACTTTAGGCCCTGGCCACAACTACTGCAGCATATCACAGCTATAGATACACCCGTAGTATTGAACATCACTCTTGTGGCTGTGGGGAGGGCCAAAGGCCATGCACCCAACAGCACATTTATGTGTAGTGTTGTTACAAGCCACAATGGGTATGATATGGTGTGGAAGTTGTGGCCAGGACGTAGAGTCTTTGATGCATAGCCAAAGGCCATGCACCCAAGAACAAAGTTATAAGCACTGCAGTTGTAACCCACTATGGATTTTATATACTGCATACCCATACATTGAAAAATCTATGGCCTTACACCCAAGTCTTTAGCCTGTGGTCACAACTACTACAGCATATCACAGCTATAGGTACACTCGTATTATGAAATATCATTCAGTTGGTTGTGGGGAGGGTGTATTGTTTTGGGAGCATGGCCGAAGGCCATGCTCCCAAAACCAACTTTATACGTAGTGAAATTAGAAGCCACAATGGTTGCAATATGCTTTGGTGGTTCTGGCCAGGACCAAGAGTCTTGGTTGCATGGCCAAAGGCCATAAACTGTGAGGTTATAAGTGAACATGGGTGTGGTGTGGTGGGGTGGTTGTGTGCACATTCTAGTGTCTTGGCTGCATGGCTGCAGACTATGCACCCAAAACTAAACTTAGAAGTAATCAAAATAGAAGCACCATGGTTTTGCTATGGAGCAATGGTTGCGTGTAGGACCTACAGTCTTGCTTGCTAGGCCATAGGGTGTAGGTTACACATCAAAGATGCTACGCCTAGCCTACAGCCACTGCACCATATTACTGCCATATATTAGCCATGTAGGTTTGCATATGTATGAAATGACTGTAATTATACTTACTGTTTAATTTGTTCAGAATCCATACATGTCTTACATGACTGTAGTACTTGGCGGAAATAGCCTTTTTTAATTTCTGTGATAAAAGAAAAAAGCATGTCAGTGTTTGAATTTTATGAAGACTTATTACATTGTATAATAGACAGTTTAGCTTTTTTTTTACCCTCATATTTAGTTTACAAACCAATGTACTGTGCATTGTGCTCAGTTTCTGTGTTTGTTTTTCTAATCCTTGGGTCTGGGGAAAAAATCCTTGTCGGATTAAAAAAAAAAACTTTATTTGCTATGCTACAAACTATTTCTTTGCTTTCTTTGAGTGTTTCCTTGTTCTTTCTGATTAATGTTATGTTTGTTGCCTTGTTGTCGATTCTTAACAACAGTTAGATACCTGTTGGCGTATTCTAACTGTGCATTTCTTGTTACGGTTCTGTGGTATTCATTTATCTGCGTACATTCTTGGGCAGTTGATACCTGTTGGCGTATTCTAACTGTTTGTAGTCTTTCACTTCATTTTGTGGTAATGTTGAAGTACAAATTAGTTATTAAATTTTGGCTTTAAGAAGATTAAATACGCATTTGTAAGATTAGCTGGCAATCTCTGCTTTAGATTAATGGTGCTATCATTACATTCCACCCATGCACATTTCTTTTTAATGTATGCAGTGTAGTGACCTGCATTGGTTGTAGCTCCTGCATGGTAGACTATACCTACTTTTGTAAAGGTTTTCTTTCCAAGTGACACTTGACCGTGTGTGAATCCAGTCAGCTTGCAGTTGTTTTTGGTACCATCTGCATTATAATGTAGCAGCATAAGTATTATGTACTTACTATGTGTTTGTATCAGTAAGGTGGAGCGATTGTCTGAATTGCACATAGTACATAATCTGCCATGGTTTGCATTCTGTACAAGTTGCTGAAATGGAATGGATTCACAATTAGGTATGGATACATACACAAATCGCTCATTTGGGATTTGTTCCTGTATCACATTGCTACAGAGAGAGCATGTATGTTTCCGCATGTATTAAATGTGGAAGATTTCATTTATAGGTATGCTTTTGTTTTCCAGTACTTATA
Source organism: Ambystoma mexicanum (assembly GCF_040938575.1). Taxonomy (NCBI): domain Eukaryota; kingdom Metazoa; phylum Chordata; class Amphibia; order Caudata; family Ambystomatidae; genus Ambystoma; species Ambystoma mexicanum. The sequence goes on along the minus strand of NC_090928.1, from coordinate 790,773,489 downwards.
GTAAGTACAATAGAAATTCTGTGGATCTTCTTGTGAGTTTATAGTGAATCTCACCATTCCAGCACAGTAGTCCAATTCTTGTCTTATTCCGTGAACATTGTACATGTTCTCAGGATTGTTTGTTGTGTCTCTATGAAGGACTAACATTTGCAAACACAATTGGTCTGTATTGCGTAAGTAAATATTGTTAACAATTGGTGGTCATTGAAATAGAATATTCATCGCTACATTTGCATAGCAATTTACACCAGTTTCATTTGAAAATTTGAATGGACCAGCTAGTTCTGTTTCTGAGTGCTTTTTTCAGAGTTTCTCTTCCTTCTTTGAAGAAGTACCTGGTTTACTTTCCCTAATAGGTTCTTCTTTGCTTGTGGTAATTGATGAACCTTTACCTTCTTTTGTTTTCTTTGAAGGATTTGCTGTCAGATTCTGTTGCATTTCTGTTTCAATTAGTTTTCTTTTACCACGTTTTACTTTTTCTGGAACAGGATATTGTTTCAGATGGGGGGTGTACTGTGAACATAGTCTATTGTATTCTAAAATACAAGGAATATCAGCGTTCACTTTACTTGCATCAAAGTCGATTAGAAATAGACTGTCAAGTGTACGTAAGCGTGATAGTGCTACGTAGCTCATGCCTTCTTTAAAGACTGTGTTTCCTATATCTATCAATGCTTTGTCTAGGGTAAGACCTTGGGATTTATGAATGGTGACTGCATATTCAAGAGTTAGAGAAAACTGTTCTCTACGTACATACATGTCTTTGAACAGAATGAATCGAGCAGTTGGGCGTCCTATCCTTTTTACTTCTGAAAGTTTGTCAAAACGAATATTGACAAACTGAATGTTGTTGTCACGTGAGTATGATTGAAAGCCAACAACTTTACCCAGTGCCCAATTATCTAGCCCTTGCACCACGTCAAGGTTACGTTTTAGCATTACTCTACAATTTAAGGATAATTTTAATATTTTTTCCAACCCAGCTGTGTTGGAGATTGAATTTTCTAAGCTATTTAGTCTTGTTGTGGCTTGCTCACACATGGGTAGTGTCATACCATGTACGTCTAGTTTGTCTGTGGCGCAAATTTCCATTATTGGTTGCATTTCTTTATTTAACATTGTTTCATTGGGCCTCATTATGAGCTTGGAGGTAAGGTAATAACGATGCCGGTAAAGGATTACCGGCATCGCTTACCGCTCCGGTCCATTACGACCTGCCTACCCGGTATTAGCGGAACCATAAATAACGGTCCCTCTAATAGCGGCATTGGCGTGGGCATGCGACCCTACATGCCGGCAATAGCGGCATGTGGTAATCAGGAGCTGAACACAAGTCAAGCGGACATGCAAATAATGGCCTACTGAAGCCCGAAAGGTACCTTACCGGCATGGAGTAAATACCGGCATCGCGAACCACCCGTAAATGGCCATGTGCAGTGTTCCCAACTGCCACAGGTGCACACAATCATCACAGGTGGAGGCAATGTAGACAGGGCCAGCACAAAAGGAGCACATCCCACCCCTACCCGCACCCAGTCACACACCAAAATGATTCCAGTACTAGTAGCAATACTGGGGCTGGAGGACATGATTGCAGTGGAACTCCAGCAACAACAACAACAGGCAGCACAGAGGAGACACAGGAGGAGAAGGAGGGTGAGGCAGGCACAGCATGCACCACCAGTGCAGACAGTTGTACCATACAGGCAGCCCCCAATCCCTCGAATCAGAGCCAGTCCATTCAGCCTAACCACTGAGCAGATCTACACCCTGTACCGTCTGGACCGGGACACCATCACTACCATTGTGGACATGATACATAACGACATTGCCAGCCTCATAGACATCCGTACCGCCATCCCCCCTCTACTGAAGGTGGTATCTGTGCTCCACTTCCTGGCCACAGGCACCTACCAGCACCCAGTAGGGCAGATGCATGGCATATCACAACCCTTATTCTCACGGACGCTGAACCAAGTGCATGATGCCCTCCTGAAGCACACAAGCGACCACATATTCCTACCACGGACTGCCCAGGAGATCTCCAAAACAAAAGTTGGCTTTCATTCACTGTCAGGCTTCCCAGGTTGCATCAGTGCCATCGACTGCACCCATGTTGAATTGGTGGTCCTATAAGCCATGGAGATAGTGTACCACAACAGTAAATTATACCACTCCATCAACGTGCAAACAGTATGTGACTCAAACAAGATCATCACACATTGTTGTGCCCAATTTCCCGGATCAACCCATGATTCAATGGTCATGCGGAACTCCACAATACCACGCTATATGGAGCGACACGCAGCTCAACGATCCTGGCTACTCTGTGAGTTGCATGTCAAGCTCATGGCAGTGTGATGGGGGGAGATGATTTGGGGGAGAGATGCATACTTCACCTGGCTGAGATGGGGGGGATGCATACTTCACCTGGCTGAGATAGGGGGGGAGAGATGCATACTTCACCTGGCTGAAGGGTCGGGGAGTGATGCATACTTCACCAGGCTGAGATGGGGGGGTGAGATGCATACTTCATCTGGCTGAGATTAGCTGAGAGGATGGACCATGCTCATACCCCAAAGCAGGCCAGACTGGACCTGACACCTGACACATAAATGCAAGACGTAAACTGCACTACTATGAAAATGTGCTGCAACCATTCCATAGCCATCAACATGTACACTGCACATAATCAGACCGTAGCCCCTGCGACACGATGCAGCGACATGCAGTTAGTATGGCCAATGCATATGACCCAATAACATCATCACAATGGACATGTGTCCATTAGTGCGTACAAAGGAGTCACATGAGGCCAAAATACAGATTCTCACTCCTACACCACTACAGAGGTCCAGCATACCAGCATGGCTATATCAGGCGTGGAAAGTTAGATCATCAAGAGTCTGGCTTCAACGGTGAAAGGATAAAAGCATACAATTAACTACACATCACCTAGATCATGGGAACAACCGGCGTGGGCAACCACAGTGCATGAGCATTCATAATTAATAGGACACTCCTGCGCCCACTAGATGATCCCACACACACCTGTCGATCATATGAATTCACACATAGCAGTTACTTTGAGTAGCTCTATTCATGCATGGATATGTGGATGCGAACAGGAAATAAATGCATGCTATTGTGTCATTGATACAGGTCCCATTTGATGTAATCACTTACACGTAACCATTGTTGCACACATGCATGTGATGCTGGCTATCCCTTGAAGAGGTGGCTCCTTACCCCTGTCCGGAAACCCGCAGAACAGGTATGAAGAGGACTACAATCGTGCACATACACGTACCCGTGTGGTGATCGAGCAGACATTTGGGATTTTGAAGGCACGGTTTTGCTGCCTCAGCAGGTCTGGTGGGGCACTCCTGTATGGGCATGAGAAGGTGGGCAAGATCATCATGGCATGCGTCATGCTACACAATATATGCATCAGACGGAATGTGCCTCTGCCCCCTGACGTTGAACTGCAACCACCTGACGAGGGGGATGAGGTGGGAGGAGATGGGGCTGCACATCAGGGAGCTAGCGATGCACAGGAGGGACGTGCCGTGCGCCAGACTTTGATTAACCAATGTTTCTAACACACATGGATGCAGAGTGTGCCATGGAGGTGGGACTCAGGGCACTGGTTGTGTCGGGGACATGGACCGGTACACTGTTCACCAATAAAGCACACATACACAATAAGCAATGTCCAGTCATGTGAATTCATATATCACAACAGGTGTATTGAACATAAAGAACAATGAATGTGCACAAGCCCTCCACCCCACACACCCTCGCCCCCCTCCCTCTCCCCCCTCAACTTCCCCACACACTCTCACACCTCTCCCCCTCCTCCCTCAACTTCCCCACACATGGTGTGCACTTGCATGCACCATTAGTCTGCAATAGTTCGGAATGGCAGGCTGCACCTACACCCCTTGTCCACTGCCAGCATCGGGGGGACCCCTGTCCGACCTGCGCAAGTTCCCCACAGACCTACGCAGGGGGCTGGTCTGTGTGGAGCTGGCATTTGAGGAGGTGCCTGGTTGTTCGATCACCTGTGCGGGACGCAGGGCCTCCAAGGCTTCCACCATGCAGTTGAGGACCTGCCTCACAGCCTCCAATTTGTTGCATATGTTTGTGGAAGTTGACTCAATGGCAGCGTTGAGGGACGCTGCACATTCCCTGAATTCCGCCCTTGCCTGGCCACTTTCAATGATGTGCTGGGTCACCAGCGCTGTCAGGTCCTCCTGGCGCTGCTGGATGACCGTGATTCCCTCTTGCCTGTCCCGGACACCAGTGGATGTCGAAGCTGCATGCGACATGGTTGCTGCATCATCCATGCACCCCGTGGGGCTGGAGCTCCCTGGCCATGACTCCACAGCAGACAGCTCATAGCTGCTGGCATTGTGTATGCTGGGTCGGGAGAGGTGGGGTGACTGCAAGGGGCCTGTTGTGGTAGGCGTTCCGGGTGTCGGACTATGTGCATCATCATCTGACACGGGTGCCGTGGCAGCTGCCTCTGCGAAAGTACAGTGGAAACAGAGCCTTCAGCCACTGGCTCCTGTGTGGTGGTGGCTGGTGTGGGTGCTGTGGTGGTGGCCCTTTTGCACATTGGTGCTGTAGCTTCGTGGGTTGTGTTGGGCTTGTGAGGTAGTCCTGGTTTCATTCTTCCCCTTGATGTTGAGGGCCTGTTTGCTCCCTCCGTGCCCCTGGACTTCTTCACTGCTGTCGCGGGCTGCTCTGTGGGGTCCTGATCAACACTGTCAGATTGTGTGCCTGTGGGGGACTAAGACAGGGACAGCATCAGTGATGGGTCTACGTGCATCAGGCATGCATTGGGGTAGATGTAGTTCTATGGAATGGCAGGTATTTGCCGTTGGAGTAGTGACATACGGGTTACTTGCCTTATATGTGGGTCATGCAGGGATGCATCTGGGCTGACATATGTATGGGGTGCATCATGCATGTGGACGAGATGGTGCTGTGCACTGCCTGTAGGCAGGGTTGCGTACATGTGTCGGGTGGCCCCTGCATTGCATCATTTCACTGTCAGTTCAGGGGCACATTTTCATGGTTTGCATTACAGTGGTTTATTTGGGACACTTACCTGCATCAGCCGATGACGGGGCTCCACGCTCCATATCCCCCACTCCCTCGATTGCCTCCAATCCAATGGTGCTTGCACATGTCTCCTCCCAGCGAGTCATCTTAATGGGTGAGGCACCTCCGCCACCTGTTTCCATTCCCTGGCTACGGTTTGCTGCGATGATGTTTCAGGCGCGTAGGCGCAGGTCATCCCAGCGCTTCCGGACATCTGTTACCATGCGTGGGGTGGTGCCAACCACACTCACTTTACGCGCCTCCTCCGCCCAGATCTCTTTCTTGCGCAACAGTGCAGCTCGACGTATATCATTTGCAAAAACAACCTCCCCATTTTCGGCCAAGGTGTTGAGAGCATGTTGAGCTCTTCTTCGGCACACAGATCCTTTTTTCAGTGCCTTGGGCATTCTTATATGCTGTTGGTTGATTTTGGGACAGGTGTGGTGGTGATGTGCATCCTGGGTGCTGAGGATGGCAATGGATTGGGTTTTTAAAGATGGCCACCATGCTCTTTCCCGTTCTTGTGCGATGACGCTACTTCTGGTTCCGCCTATTTACGGTCACCGCTATTATCGGTCACCGCTACTACCGGCCACTGCTGATAGCGGTCGCTGCTAATGCCGGAAACATGGATGGCAGTGGTGCTATCTGCGCATCCCTCGATGCGGCTAAGGGCAATTTTTGGGTCTTTAGCAGCATGGCGGTAAGGTCGTTACCGGCATGGCGCAAAGCTCGTGCCCGCAAACTCATAATAGCCCTCTAATAGCGGGCTCTTTGCTACACGGACACGGTATTTGCTCCATGCCGGTAAGGACAGTTACTTACCTCCAACCTCGTAATGACCCCCATTGAATTTGAAACAGCTTGCAAGAGTTGGCATTAAGGCCATACAATTGACATTTGTGTGCGCTTATTGTTCCATAACATCAGTAGCACATGCATTATCGCCATAAAGTGCATGAATGTGCCGGTTTTTGAATGTTGCTTGTACTTCTTGAGATAGTACACCAACTCTAATATTTTTTAAGATGTTGCTATAAGTGAGATCTGCAGATTGCCGCATGTTTTCTGTTAATTCTCTGTATTGGAAATCTTGCCAAAGGTTAACATGTCCTATGCTGCCAACAGTTTTACGGCAGAGCTTGTGTCCTAAGGTTTTAAAAATAGGTTCTTCGTAGTTTGTTTTAAGTACTTCTTGCAATCTGAGGTGAATCAAAGCCAACAATAGGTTGGAGACCATGCTCACTTCATCTATTAGTAGCATTTTAATTTGCTTTAATACTCTGCGTAGTTCCATTGCAGCTTCTGCAGAAAGTTTGTAATAGTCTAAATTGTTTTGGTGTTCTACTGGAAGAAGTAGTAATCGGTGTAAAGTGACACCGCCTATGTTGTAGGCAGCTAAACCTGTTGGGGCAGTTACAACAGCTATCAGTTTGTTGTTTGTCAATTGCTGAAGGAACTTGCTGATGATTTTGATTAAGGATGTTTTTCCTGACCCAGCTTCATCACTGATGTATAGCAGTATTGGTTTGTAATTTTGGCAGGTACATTCTTTATTTTCGTGTTGAACACCATGTGCAATTTGTTTTGTTACGTCTTCAAAAATGGTATGCTGATCTTTGTTAAGTTTTGCTTGCTGTACAGTTAAGTCTTCTATAATTTCTTGATAGTGACACATGGTGTTTTTCACTTTTGTCATAGCTAATTCTGCCTCATTTGCTATTAGAGGCTGTCCTAGTGGTTCTTGGCCTCCTGTTACAGAAGGTAGACTACTGTCGGAAGAGTCCTTATCTAGTTGGGCCTGAAGTTCTTCTTCGTGTTGCTGTTCATTGTGCAACATTCTTTTGCACTGCGTAAAGTTTGAAAGCATCTTCATAGCAGTACTAGTTATCTAGTATCTCTTCCTCTTTTCTCCATGGTTTAAAACGTTGTAGCAGAGACATGTAAGATAGTTATTTCTGTTGAGGAGTTTTTAATGACAATTTAACATGATTAATTAAGCTTTGTTTGGTAAGTTTCACTAAGCTGCCTTCACAATCTGTGACTCTATATCTGCCTTTGCTTTCATCAGGTTTTATGTTATTTTTGTATGCAAAGTTTTGAGCTATGTGGTATAGACACATGCTTTCCAAAGTGCTACTCCTGTTCGGATAGTCTGCCTGATTCATGGAATTATTTGCGTGAAAAACGCAGATTTGCGCGCCTTTCTGCCCGAAAATCCCCATACTTCAAACAGGGATTTTCGGGCAGCAAGGCACGCAAATCTGCATTTTTCATGCAAATAATTCCATGAATCAGGCTGAGTATGTGTTCAGTAAATTGTTTTTTTTTTAATCTCTTGGCTCTTGGGATCATTTCTGGCAATTGTTACTATGGGCCTCATTACAACCCTGCTATTAGCACCATGATCCATGCCGGATTCCACCATGGTGGATGGCGGATTTACCGCCCCATTCCAAGGTTGCCGGGGCGGTAAATCCCCATTCACATGGCCCCTTCCCCATTCCCATTTTTGGCCCATAGGTCTCAATGGGAATGGGGAAGGCGCTAATTACGGCACCGTAAATTACGGTGCCGTAATTAGCACCAAGGTCCCTTAGCGGGTTGGACTTTAACGCCTGCAAAAAGCAGGCGTTAAAGTGTGAATCTGGTGTTAAGGGTTTAACGGCGCTGCAGCCTTTTACAGCGCCGTTAACCCCTTAACGCCAGGGTTGTAATGAGGCCCCATGTCCTCATATGAGTTCAGAATGATTTTTCTAGATTTAGCAGGAAAAAGGGCCTCATTACACGGAATGCGGTAAGGGTTACCGGTAAGGGTACCGGTACCGGTAAAGGCTTACGGCCTTACTACGAGGTCCCTTTGCGGAACCCGACCTCAACGGCTGGTTTACCGCAATTTGTGGTACCGTAATTGCCGCCTTCCCCATTCCCATTGAGCCCTATGGGGGCTCAAATGGGAATGGGAATGTGCCATGGTGAATGGGGAATTACCGCCCCCACACACCTTGGAATGTGACGGTAATTCTGCCATTCACCATGGCGGACTCGGTACGGTACCGGCGGCAACCATGGCGCTAATAGCCTACCGTGTAATGAGGCCCAAAGACTTAGTCATACTATGTTGTCTGATTTTCTGTACAAAGCAGTACCTGTTAAACGATCTGCCACTTCATAAGCGCCACATTCTCTATGAGAGAGCATTTTTATGCCTAGGCTGTACAATTTCTGAGATAGTGTTTTGTCTGATGATATGTCATCCCAGAGGTCTTGAAGCTCTGTTTTTTCTGCTTTTGTTAAGTAGGCTCTAAAATATCGTGCAACAGCAGTGAAATTGTCTGCAATGTACTGCACATCTATGTTTGCATTCCATAAGAGGGCAATGATTGCATTGTAATCATTGATATATTTTGATTCTTCTGTTCTTTTTATGTAATATGTGTTCTTAGGAGATTTACATTTAACACTATGTCGAACTGAAGACATGAAGTTGTTCACTTCACCTGTTTCTGTAACTGGTCTGAAACCAAACCAGCATTGGTGTAGTATTTCCCTTTGTTTTTGTATCTGCGACGACAATATTTGCCACATTTGTGTCTTTGAAATTGTAAAATCTGCCCATGCAGGTCACTATGTGTCCGTTGTGAAGGGATTTCACGAGTGATATTTTTTTGGATAAACTGCAAAACAGTGGCATCAGTGTCATGACCAAATTTAAGTGCACCTTTGATCCATAAAAGCATGTGAATATGTGGTGCTCCTCTCGCTTGGTATTCTTTTCTCCAAAAGAAGTGTTGCACTTCTCCGAGGGGAGGAACAGTTTTATTGCAAATAAAGTGTAGCATAACAATGAAACAATGATGGAAATATCTTGACACATTAACTAGATCTAGAGAGCAGAGTTCTCCAGGTGTTAATAAATGTATGTTGGTTTTGTTGTTGTTTGATATGCGTAAGAACTCATGTAAATCTTCCCTTGCATATTCTGCAAAACTTAGTGTAACAAACCAAGTCGGTGGTCCAAGGTTTCTGATCATACAACGTATGTCTCTGTGCCGTTGGAACCAGTATTCTTTTGTACCACGCATGTTTGCATACTTGATTGTAAAACCTCATCCTTTTCTTGTACTTTTTGTATTAAATGCGTAGTTGGCATATTTGGAAAGTGGGTTCCAGATTTCAAAATGTGTGCAACTCCATAACATAGGGTTGCTAGTTCACTTTCAAAGAGTAGGTGGAATATGTATTCCACATTTGTCTAAACCTGGGATCTTGCGAATACATTCGTAATGAGTGGTATTCTGATGCTGCAATCTGAGTGGGTCTATCATCGTATCTTCCACCTTTGCAAGTAGGAAATAGCAGTAAAAAAGCATATGCTTGTATACTTTTTTCCCATATGCTCATTGGTGAACCTTTGGTTTGTCACATTTGGTAAGTTTCTAGTGCATCATCTATGGTTTCTTTGGAATGCAATGGATGAATGGTGTACTGGTCCAAAAGAGTGGATACTGCAGCAGGATCCAGAAGTTCTAATTGTCCAGTTTCTGATGACTCTTCAATTATTTCAGTTGTTTCCCTTAAGCTTTCTTCAATATTTATTTCCTTGTAGTATTCGTTATTGTCTTTTATGTATTGCAAGGCTAAGTTTATGTCAGTCCACCAGTTGTTGCCAATTTTGTTTTGTCTTTTGTTGGAACACCATTTACCAAGACAATTAAAGAATGCTCTATTGAACGTTGCACTCCTAGAGTGTGTACATTTTCTGTTAGATCGAATGGCAAATAAACTACTTTGCCACAAATGCCTTTCACCAATTCAGAGGGAGGTAATTTTGCTGTTTTTGGGTGAAGGCGTATAATTGCTTGAAATCGGCGAACTGTTTGAATTATGATGCTCTCATAAAAATTGAGTTGTTGCAGGGTTTTTGTAGTGGGAACAATTCCAAATTATTTGTGATAGCACGCAAAGGAGTTTTGCTGTTGTCTAGTTTTGTAGTGCAGTAACTGCAACATATTAGGGGTTCACTTATTTGATATTTGTTTTCGACTAAAAGGTAGAGAGCTAATTCAAACCATTTGCAGTCTTCATTGTCTTCTATTTTGTATGCTATATCTATATTTTTCGTGTTCCTTTAGTAAAACTTTCTGCGGAAACACACACACACATGGTTTCGTATTTCAGCCGATGCACTTTTAAATTTTAGTATTTCTTTTTGTAAGTGTGTAATAGAAGGTTGCTATGTGCAGAATTGTTGCTATTCTGTTCTACAACTATTGCATTTTGTAAGTGGCTTTCACTTACAAAATATTTTCTCTGGATACGGTCCATTTCTTCTTGTAGATATTTGGGTGTACCATGCAGAAGAGTGTTATTTAAATTGGCTAATTCTAAAGCTGGACGTTTAGCATAGTATATTTTGTACACTAGATTTCTTACATTTGAATGTTGTATTGATATCCTTTTGATATCATGGAAGGTGCTTTTGCAAATAGGTCCAGAAATGCAGGCTAATGAATGTCCTTGTAGTCCTGTGTATTTGCGCACTGGACAGATATCCATATTTTGCAGCACTTTCATTTTAATTTTGTCTTTACCTTTCATATACTGATTGAGGAACTGACGAAAAGATTTGAAATATTTGTTAGGAATGGCCCACACGACGTGCACGGCCATTTGTATACTGGACGGTCTGGTTCAGTCGAATTGAGAGGTAATTCTGAGTTTTCAGGGGATACTTTTCTAAGCAGAGTTTCTTGTTCCATGATGCTATTATTGATTTTTTCATACCCTCGTCCACTGCTGTGGATGGCAATTGTGTTTGTTTGATTTTGTTTGTATGCTTCTGACTCCATTCACCTCCACAAATATGTAAGAAGTTATTTTTTTTCACAGTCTGTTTATTGATAAGTTTCTTTTTGCAGTTTGGTACTTAGTTTTGTTAGTGGTTTCAGCCTATTTAACACTAATATAAACAACTTCCTTTTGAGAAGGATTGCACTGTCCGCGAGAGCTTGAAGGATTAATTTTCTACGGTAGGTTTTAAGGGATAAGGATGATTTCGGTCCTATTCTTATTAGATTCAGAAGGACTCTGTGGCAAAACATTTTTGCTAAAATACTTTTTTTACTATAGGTTCTTGTTACTATATCAGGATTCATAGGAGCATTGTTAGCAGTACTGGTAGCCGATTTCTTTTGAAGAGTTTTGTGTTTTGGGAAACATTTTGTTGCAGGAGGTAAAGTTTCGGTAGTGGAAGCTTCCTTTTTTTTGCTAAACGACTGTATTAGCTCTTTTGTTCCAACGTTCTCTACAAACTCTGCTACAGATGGATGCTTAGGTTGGACACTTTTATTTATATTTGCTCTACTTCTGTGTTCCTTTCTACGGACTTGATTTTTGGTAGGCATTCTTTGGGGTTTGTTGGAAAAAAGAAGGCATGGTTTGGTCTGTTGTACAATGTATGTGTGCTGTGTGCACGTGTGCATGAGTTTGATGGGGAAGCCCTTTGTGGTGGTGTGTGAATGTTCATTGGCCTCTTACAATGATTTGGGAAGGCTATTTTTCTGTTTGTATACCACTATAATGTGCTTCAGATGAGAGTACAAACTGGGCTAGTGGTGAGGAGAAGCATTAACAGTAAACGTAATGGCATACAATTGAAGCAGCTGTTTGTATTCTAGTTCTAACATTCTAAGGCTTCTGTATGTTTTTTGAGTTGCAAACACACAGGGATTTGTGAGACATTCTACCTGTTACTCTTTGTTTAATAAATGGGTATTTGTGGGTAGAATGGTTCAGAAATCACTGTTTGCTTTGGTGCGCAAATTAAATACATAACCCACACTGTCTGTTTGAGGAATAGTTAGAATATAAAGGTCGTACTGTACTTACTTTTTTTTGCAGAATGACCAGGTTTCTACGGTTATGTCGTTTGCAGTGTAGATGCTGTTGATTTTCAGGAGAGTAGTCTTCACTGCGATTGTAAAAAGAAGAAGTTAGTAACTTTGTGTGTTTAAAGCAGTGAGGTTACTGTATACGTTAATTTTGTATCTTTCGTCGGAGTATTCTCCTTTGATATTTCAACACAGTGCATGTGTGCATTTCACTTCACTATGTGCTGCCTTTGTATGTTACTTGCAGTATGTTAGTTGCACAAGCTTCAGAAATGAGTACAATTTTTAGGTTATGAAAATACCTTGTTTCTTTTAAGCTGTGTTATCTATAGCAGAGAGGTTTGTAGGAGATAGGTCATTTTAGTAGATGGGAAAAATGTCTGTACTTTCATATTATAAGTACCATTTCGAAAAATCGGGAGACCCTCAGATGGAGATGTCACCACAGCAATCGGGAGCATTTATTTTTCCCATACGATCGCATTGGAAGTAGTATTTATGAAGGCGGTACACAGTCAAAAATGGTGGCATTTTCTAATGGAAAATCGAGTTTCGCGCTAAATAGGGAGGGTTGTAACGTATGTATAGTTTATTCGGGAGACAGTAAGAAGTAGTGCGGTGTGTCAATGAAAAATCGGATATCTTGCACTTAAAGGGGGAGCTTTGGTATGTATTGGCTATGCAGATTTAGTGGCATTAATTTGTTTAAATTGAATCATAAGGGTTGCACATGTTCTCTGATTAAAATATGCATACCTGTGCTTTATACGCATGCATGTGTGCATGCATGGAGCTGTACGTATAAATCTGAGACACCTGCACAGTAGTTTTTGAAGTAGGTGCTTTGCAATGATATGCAACTTTTATTCAGAGTGATCACTAATACATTTGAAGTGCGAAATTTTGATGACGGAGTTAGATGTAGGGATGTTGAATGTGATTGGTGGATGGTTGTGTGACTGCTTAGCTGTGTCCAATGAGAGAATGGATTTGCGAGTGATGTGGAAAGGGTAGAAGGACTGGCTAAGAGTTACGTGCCGCACATAGACAACGCTTGTTCGCGGGTAGGGCGTGTCACATACGGGTTTCTACAGCAAATCCAGCATGGAAAGGGGACTCTAGGCATCAGCCAATCAGATGTTCACATTGTTCTTTTGTGTCGAAAGACGGTGTGTATACTGAAGATGGCAGAGGTGCAGAGGGTCAGGGTTTGGGTCCTTGGAGATATTTTTGTCCATAGTTTACAGCACTATGCTGAAAGTAGGAGTGTGGCACACCATTTCAATGTGAGAGGAGTGGAGGTGGTGTGGAGCGCTGAGACTGTTCGCAATGTTGTGGCAATTCTCCAAGTTTGCATCGAGATGCCTACGATGACCACTCCTCATGTGGAAGTTTTGCACTACGGTGCTTGCCATTTGGGCTACGTGAGTTCACGTACCTTGTTGGAAGATTTGGAACAGTTGGTTCAAGCAGTCATGAACATCTTTCCAACTGCGAAATTCATTTTTCTGGGTTACTCCCTAGAGGAAAATGGGACAACAGTTCTGTTTTCTGTCCTGATCAAAATATTGAGAGGTGTAACATCAATTGCGGAATGCATGCTTTTATGTTACGCGCTGGTATGTTTTTTGCAGCCACGAGAACATTGTTCATTGTTGTTATTTTGAAGCAGATGGTGTTGTGTTATCTTCTTTGGGAAATGCCTTGTTCTTTTGGAATGCGAGGCTTGCTTTGGAGAAGGTTCTGTAATGGTTGTAGGAGTAAAGTAAGAACAAAAAAAATATATTTTTTAAAAATAACAGGTAAGGCATCTGCCCAAAAAAAAAGAAAACAAATCTTTTCAGAGCCCACCTTAAAGGGGAAAAGGGGAATACTATTTAAATGTACAGTCGTCACGCTCTGATCCTGTAAGTGTCTGCGAACATGGCAGTAGTTTGCAGGCGGCGCGTATTACCAACGGGGATTCTGGGGTGGAGACGCATGCAAATGAGAATGTGCGAAGGTAGGGATTGGTCAGTAAAGTTCAGTGGGTGTGTTCTGTACGGAGAAATTTAGTGAGAATGTCTTTTCCCTGACAGGAGACCAGGCAGCCATGGCTCTGTGTGCTCGAAAACAGATTATCTGAATTTTGGGAGACTCGTGGATACATTGCTTGAAGTTGCATGCAGAAAGTTGCAGTCTATGTGCAGATCTTGGATTTCCTCATGTGGAAGTGCACTGGCATGGCGTGCGTGGAATGAGGTGGATGGACTTGGTATCTCTCTGTGCAACTTTACAGACTGAGCGTCATCCGGATATACTTATCATTCATTGCGGAGGAAACAGTTTAGGCTATGTCTCTGAAATTTCTTTGCAATTTGCAATGAAGGAAGGACTTGCGAAGGTCATGGACATGTTTCCAAATTGCCAAATAGTTTTTTCCCGTATTGCACAAAGACAAGTATGGGTGCATTCTTCTGCATTTGGTCCACAAATGGAGAAAGCAAGGCGCAATGTAAATAAGGCTGTGTGTGCCTTTCTAAAATATGTTGGCATGTCCTCATTCCACAATGATACCATTTTGTTTTGCAGCTCTTTCATTTTTCGCATAGATGGAGTCCATCTCACATATGTTGACAATCAGATTTTTCTTCTCAATGTACAAAATGCATTGCGACTTTTTTGGAATCACAGTCACCTATTTGGCAATCCGATTTTTCTTACCTACATTTTTTGAAGCACACACACCACCACCAAAAAGCTCTTTTCAGAGCCACCAATTACTCCCAGCGAAAAGTCCATTGGTTTTGCTACGCTTGTACCCTCCATTTTTGTGTGTCCTACGACTGTCCGCTGACTTTTCCAAAAATTCGCAGAGGCCTACAACAGTCACTTGATAGTTCTATTGTTAAACTGAGAAAGGCGGCTCTGAAAAGAGCCTTTTTTGTAATTTTTGTTATTTTCAGGTGTACTGCTTTTGATGACACAACACAATAGGAGAGGAGGGCAAAGGAGGGTAAGGAAGGGACACCAACCACGGGGATAAGAAGGGGCAGGTGGAGAGAAAAAGATAAAGGGTGGGCTTTACTTAGGTAGGGAGCAGTTCTTGTGGTGCTCAGTGACTGTAACCTCAAAAGCACTTCGAAAACTCTTCCCCCTGTAGGGTACTGCGTCACAGTACACACACAATATTGTGACCCTCGAAAGGTAAGGGTCAACAGCATGGCAAATGGCTTGTGAGGCAGCTGGAGGGATGTGCTCCCCCACAGGAGTGTCTGTTGTGGTCAGAGGATCGGACACGGAGGATGCTGTGGAGGAACTCAATCTACTACGTTCTTCGCATGGCATCACCTTGCAAATGTCCGCACTGTGGAACGAAGTTAGGTGTCGCTTCATGGTTGTCGTACCAAAGCTGTACGCACCAGGTCTCCCGCGACTGATCAGCAGCTGGCACTGGTTACACCTGACCACGTTCACACGTGCTTTCGGTACGTTCCCTAAAACGAAAAACAACCGCCACACCCACGACTCCCGGCAAGTGTTTTTGGTGCAGAGTTCCTCCACCTTATTCTCTTCTTCCTCTTCTTGCTCGATCTCTACATCCTCACCCATATATCCCTCTGCAGGCCCTTGGGGAGGCGGTGGTGGTGGAGGGTTTGGGGTTGGTGCTGAGGCTAATGAAGTAACAGTAGCCATGGATGCCATAAGGATTAGTTGCCTAATGGTCGCTACAGCAGTAAAGGCAGCACAACTCAAACTGCTATAGCCAGAAGCACAATGAAGATGAGCTCGGGGTTCTGGCCATTTATAGTGGTGGATGGGTACCGTATTGATCACTAAAAAGCGCTGCAAAAATTCTAAAAGACACGTTCACAGGTAGAGCTATTGTATGGGCATGTGAAATGGTGATTTTATACTGTAAAATAATTTACCATGTATATATAAATTCTTTTGCAATGTTGCGGAAGCAGACAAACTGCGCAAATTAGTCCACACGCTCAACGTGGGTGCGGTCACATGATGATGTCCTGAACACATCCGCGAGGGAAATGTGTGCCCGCTGGACAGCAAATGCAGACTTACAAACGTGCGCATGCGCGTCAGTGTTCTACGGACAGTGTTCGGGTCCTGAAACTAATTAAAATTGCGACACAAGTGAGACGGACAGTTAGGAACAGGCGCGATGTTCGCAGTACTTATGGGTGTACTGCGCATGTGCGTACATGATCTGCTGACTGTACGGACAGGTCGAGTGTCCTTAGGACACCTCCATTTTGTTTGACCACGGACATGCCGGCCACAGCGCCTGTACTACGGACAGTTCCATCTTGGCTGCGGACCATACAGACAGCTATAGTGTCCTTAAGACACTCCCATTTTGCTCATTTACAGACATTACGGACACCTGGTGTGTCCTAGGAACATGTTTTATCTTGTTTGTGAGCGGTAAGGGAGGTATGATGTCCTTAGGACACCCCATTCTGTTCATTTACGCACAACTTGCACAGTCCCATCTTGGTTGACATTAGTACGGGTAGGTGTATTGCCGTTAGAACATCCACATTCTATTGCTTACGGCTAGCTCGAACAGGCGCGCTGTTTCTGAACATTTTAAGACTTTTTAAAAAAAAAGGTTTTTGCCCCACACCCTTCGACTACAACAAATATAGAAAAACTTTCTAAAAACACACACACACTTCAATCAACAGAAATACAGGGGGAAGCAGATACTGACACGAATATAGGGGAATTAGGGTTCAACACGGGCTGATTGTGAGGAGATGATTTGTGAGGGGAAGAAGGGATGGATGTTTCATCAAAACGTCTATTTTCTTCTTGAAGGTTTGGGGATGGTTCACTAGGAAATGGAGAAGGGGGGCAGGTACAGGTGGGACAGTGATAATGTATTTTTCCTCTCACAAATTCCTCCACAAATTGCCTTAAACTGTTAAAATTGTCATTTAGTGTATCCATTTTCAGGTCTATCCTTTTCAGCCTGTCTTCCTCTGTGTAGTGTGTTGGCCTTTCTTCTTTTTTTTCTTGGTATGTTAAAAATAAATATATAAATGTTAAATGCCCATAAAATACTGACCATTATTTTGCTTATGCAGAGCACTGTATACCATTATTATCGCTATCTTCGGACATTTCCCCATGCGGAAAATTCTCCTCCAGCCACTCCAAAGTAATGCACATTTCTATGTTAAAACAACAGAAAGAAATAATTTTTTCTGCCCCTCATACCAAAAAAAGTACACACACATATAAGAAAAATGAGGTTCACTTACTATTTTGTTGTAATTTGTCTTTGTTGCGTGCGTCTACTTTCGGTCTTGGCTGCAGAGTTTCTGTGAGGTAATTACGTTGGAGGCATACTTTTTTTTTGTTATGGTATAATCCATTTCACTCTACATGGTCATTAAATGCATGGTTTTTGTTTCAGACGTTTAGGTTTCCCTATTTATTTACTAGTACTTATAATGTCTTTATGTGTCCTTTTTCCAAGTTGAGCATTTTTTGTGTAAGACAATAGTACAATTTCAGATACCCCCTGACTGTTTGGGTACTGTTGACCTCGTCCGCGCCCATCCACAGACAGGCGCTCAGTCCGTGCCTTTCAAATATCAATAGCGAGGGGGTTCTGTATGTTCTATGTTACATGTATATAAAGTAAGCAGATTATACTACATATCTGCCAAGATCACATGATGATAGTGTATATTCAGCAAAAACACTTTATTACTGCAATGTTATGATTAGGTTCCCCTTCAAAAAACCTGTGAAATTCAGTAAAAAAAAAATTGTTAAAGGGACGTTATAGTTAAGTTGTCCTACTAAAAACCTGTACAATTCACTAAAAAAAACTTTTTTAAGGGGACATTATGGTTAAGTTGTGCTACTAAAAACCTGTGAAAATCCCTAAACAAACTTTATAAATGTGACATTATGGTTCAAAGTACAATCGAAAAACCCCTGAAATTCGACAGTTATGGTAGGCTAAGCAACCATAACTGGCCGCACCACTGTGCACTGCTAACACTAACACTCAGGACAATAAGATGACATCACAAATGTCTTTGATGTTATCACTGATCACATCACATGTGCATTTACTTTTCAGACGAGGGGTTGTGAATGTAATTTTAGCAAAAAAATATCAGGGATGATCAGGACATGTGTTATAAAGTACATACTTCATCACGAAATGGTGTGGTATAAAGAAAATTCCATTGTAGTGTTCTTTCTAATACAGGAACCTACTCATACAGAAATGTAGATATTGGCTGCAGCATACACCACAGAGGTGCTAAGTGTGTACTTTCCAAAGTTGTATAATAAAAAAGTGATTGTTTCTGTATCACACTTTTCTGGTCTGTGAAACATGTACTAAGTTGCTAATAATGCATCACTTACTTCATATTTCTAGTACTACAAACAAAACATAAATAGACTACAATGCATACAAAGATGGGGCGTATATGTAGAGAGTAAAGTAAGCATACAAGAGGCAGTACCATTAGCAACTGTCTATAATCTACATGACAGGATTCATGCACAAAAATGATTGCAGTGTTTCAGGCCTGCTTCTTCTGCTATATATGTACATCAAAAGCCGCAATTACTTTCTAAAGAAAGTAGTGTAAGATTATGTGAGAATAGCAACATTAGTAAATGTAATACCTTTTGAAAGTGAAGTTTCTGACTGTCAGTAAATAAACCCACCTGGCCTATGTGGGATGTTTTTATCCATGCATCCAAGCCCTACCTCAAAACTGTGCAGTACTGACATGGAAAACATCATGATGGCCAGAGCTTCCCAGAAAATGCACAGGGAAATGCATGAAGAATAGGCTGCCACTCATTTTTGCCGATGTTATGGGCACAGAAGGGCACTGCCTAAAACCACCATTGGACTACCCACACAGTAGTCTGAAACCATTGGGAATGGCAATGCTGATTGCCAAAAGCAAACCCATAACTGTTCGGAATTCATTTTCTTAAATCCCAAAAAGGGGTGCAGTACCAGTACTCACCACTATCAAAAAGCCAGCATTTTAAAACAACACCAGATTTTACTTTTTTTGTGTAAAACTGAATAAATGAACCCAAGGCAAGCCAAAGAAAGACTTACTGAGAGGTGGATCCAATGTAAAGTTATATTCTGAAGTGACTTGAAGGTTTATAACAAGACTGGCTGAGCTGTGGATTTCAGCAGTTTAAGTAAATTTGGACTGAAAGACACTAAAAATCTAAATGTTTAAATTGACTGAGTGACCTACTTTTGAGTGTCACATAGGTTTCAATTGTTTAAATGTCATAGTTTTAAACTTAGAATCAGCATTCTAGCTGCATATGTAAAAATGTTTAGTTTTATTTGAATGCAGAAAACTGGGGAACAGAAATGACATGTAGCTAAAAACTGGCTTAAAGAGATTCCAATTCTGCCCACCAGCTACCCCCGACAGGAGATAAAACTTGTCACAGCTGTGTTCCCAGGCCTATCTGCCTTTTGCTGGCCACACTAAGGATATGCCATCTCTCTGATAATTGAATTAAGGGGAGCCCCCACAGAATACAGGAGCTCTGAACAAAGCCCTGTCCTGACTCAGGCAAATGTTTTAATGGCGGGAGTCGTAAATGGAGCTTCCTCCTGGAAGGACAGGGGAGGAGCACTGCCTGTGAGAGCAAGCTGGCTTGGCAGAACTGGAAAAACCAGAAATTCAACCTTGTGCTGGGGGGAAACCACACCCCTTTGGGGCCAGAACCTAACTCTAAAAAGATGGATCATTCATAGAGCGGACTTGTGAAAATTATTTAAATGATACCATAATTCTTGTGATTTTTCTGCCCACATTTTAAGACGTGTTAGGACCCGGTGGTATGTTCAGGGGGGTTTTAGCGGAAAAGAGGATATTACTCAAAATGTGTGCATGTGAAAAATCTGACACTTCATCAACTAATGTCCATACTCCTTGCGCACATGTGTGTAAATTTGGGTTAATGTCTGACATTGCAAAATCAGTTAAAAAGTGAAATATGTGCCATTTCTGAATGCAAGCCCCCAGGAAGAGCAGAGTTTGAACAGGGGATACCTCCTGTGATATGTGAGGGGTGCATATGATTTTAAAACAATATGTACCTCTGCAAATATGTTTTTTTTTATCAAATATAGATTGTGTGCAATTTGACAGGGGAGGATCCTCTGACCCATAAAACCTACAGCATCACTCTGACTCACAGTTCCTTCCCCAATCATGGGAGAGGGGAGAATTGGGCCAATGGCAGTTGAGAGAGGGGTAGGGTCTAGTGATGCTGCACACACACCCATTTTAAAAACAGATAAAAGCAGACAGTCAGGACAGATAGGGACCTTCAATTCCATTTGCTGCAACGCGCTCTGCCGGTCCATACCACATCCAGAGATCCAGACTTCAAATCCATCAATCTCTAGAGAAAGCTGTGCAGAAAGATCCAGACTTTAAATCCATCAATCTCCAGAATCCAGAGAGGGAGCAGACCCAGACCAGACCAATGTTAGCAGAACCAGAGAGCTGAACCGGAGTCCAGTCCAAAACCTGACCAGATCCGTGGCGAGGCATATTTCTAAATATATTGTGAGTACATAGTAGAACTGTGCAGAACCAATCTCTTAGTTAAAGTAATATAATTCAATCTATTTTAATCTAACCAGAACTGTCTCCTAGAAGTTGTACCTTGTCATTTTGCAAAACTGTCACTTGTCTTTTTGAACTTTAAAATTTCAAATCTGAAAAACGACCTTTATTTAATCGCTCATATCTCCGTGACCGTTTGTGCTAGAGACTTGCAGTAACTTTCCTCTGAAAGCTGGGGATCGTGGCTTTTCTACGAACCTAGAACCGCATTCCTACCCCCTATAGTCTTGCCGTAATCGCGAAAGACGCACTCGCGAATTTTGCCGCGATTTGCAAATTTCTCAACGTGTGAAAACAGCAGTTTTCTTGCTTTCATTTGCCAAAAATTTGTTTAACCTGCTAGTTACACCCTAGATCCTTGCTAAAGTGAGCCTGAACTCATCCCAAGTATATTTCACTCACCCTGAACCTCCTAGAGGGAATTAAAAGCATTTTAGTATATTTTTCACTTCATTGCCAGCACATATAAAAGCATTTTGGGCCTGTGTTTTAAACTTCTGTAGTCCAAGCTTGCTGGGGTGAACTGAATCACATTTGATTGCATTTCTGAGAACTGTGTGCTTCCTTCCATTTCCTTGCATTGCAAAAAGGGGGGGAGTGGATTGCCAGAGAAAAGTGATTACATTGTTTTGTTGAAATCATATTGAGTATTTTCTGTACTGCCTTTCATTCAACATTGCATCCATTTGAACTCTATAAAGCATTCTCTATCACATTATTCTTCTGTCCCTACTTACCAGTGTGCTACCTTATCCATTTCATGTCAACTCCTTAGCGATTATAAAGAGGTGTGCTAGTGCCAGATTCTCAGTTGTTAATCTTTATCATATCAGATTAAGTGTGCTATTCAATTATTAATTTATTCTAAAGTGTGATATATATATCTATTGTTTAAATTATCAATTAAACCTTTTAACTTGCAAAACAGAACTACTTCTTGGCTCAGTGGGGTCAGGAGGATTCCAAGAGAGGGGTGTTATATAGGGGTAGTCATCCAGAACGCATGAACTGGACATAAAGATATATCAATAAGGGTTTTCATTCAGTATTCTAGACTAGGCGTTGACTTGGCTGTAGTGCTGAATTGAATCCTCTTACACCTAGATATGGCAGTGAATAAAAACGAAGGGGCGACACATGTGATGTCATCAGTGATGTCATCAATGACATGTGTGATGTCATCATTGATGTCCTGGGTGTTATTGATAGCAGTGCACAGTGGTACAGGCAGTTATGGTTGCTTAGCCTACCATAACTGTCGAATTTCAGGGGTTTTTCGATGGTACTTTGAACCATAATGTTACGTTTATAAAGTTTCTTTAGGGAATTTCACAGGTTTTTAGTAGCGCAACTTTACCATAACGTCCCATTAACAAAGGTTTTTTTTTTTTTTGTTGTGAATATATATATATATATAGTGTTTGCTTTTCTTGGCAGGATCCACATCAGTGTGAAAGGACAAGACGAGGATTGGGAAGGATTAAATGTCGGGGTTCACCACAGATCGTTTGATGGCAAATGTTTTAATGAATACAATCATGTGATTGCAATATGAATTGGCACTTACTTGCTATGCAGCTTCACAGGCACCACAAGGGTATTTGCCCTGACCTGGTTTGTCAGGGGAAGCTGAACCGTGAGAAGAGTTCCATAACAGAAGAGAAGCTTACTCGAGATGCATTGTGAGAAAGCTGTGCTTGCTTTCATCTAGTCATGTCTATGGCAAGGTCCTGGCAGTGCGTTCACACAATATCCCTCCTGAGACCAAGGGGAGGCCTAGGGTGGTTCTCACTTTCCTTGACCTGACAGTACCAACCAAGTAACACACGTTCTAGACCGTCAGCTCTGAGACGCCTGGCTGTCACCCATGCACGTATCCTGGCTTGAAAAGATGTGAACATCCAAGATTGCAATGAAGGGGACATTCAAGATTGCATGCTCCCCCTAAATAACTGCTTAAGTGACCTTGGTCATTCCTGTGGCTCACTCCACTATAAAATAGCAGCCAGAGATTTAGGGATCAGCTGGAAATAGACACAGGGATTGCTAGAGAACAAATCAGAGACCTTCTCAAAAGACACTTCTTATAGCAGAAAAAGAAAACGCTTTCAATGCGTCTGGGTTAAAAAGCGTATGGGAAATCGGACTTCAATGTTACAAAATATTGCATTGGGCTTATACAAGCAAATCAGACTACCTCCTGAAGAGCCTTCCCAGCTTCTGTATGTATCGCAAGACATTTATGAGAACACTAAATTGTTACATTATGAACCCTGTCCAAAGGAACAGTCTGAAAATACAGAGGAACCCAAAATACTTTCTGAACAGAGTAACACAGGTCTATGTGCGGAATCCGTCCACCATTTGAATTTCTGAGAGAAAGAACTGTTACCAAAGGACTGCTGCTACGTGTGTTTCTTTGGCAAAGCATGACTAGTCCTTGCAAAGGGGCTACTAGTGGCTTCACTCTTAAAAGTAACAACTGCAAACCTTGTCAAGAGATTGATTCAGTTTTGAGAATACTGCACAAATTCAGGGAATTGGTGAATCACTAAGCTAACATAAGTTTAGCTTTGAATTGATCACTCTCTGGCTTTGAAGTAAAGCTGGAAAATTAGAACTGGGGGTTTCAATGTTTTTCATGTGTACCTCTATTTCCGGTTAACCAGCATTGAAGGCAAAGTTTGGTGTCCCGACAGGAAACCACATATGGTTTAACAGTGGGTTAAGTCATTATAAATGTCTCAACAGAGCTACTTACACTGTTTTTATTATTTACACATTATTTATTTATTTATTTATTTGCATTTGTAGAGCGCGCAACAGCCCGAGGGCATCGTGGTGCTTGTTACAGACAGCATTCTTAGTTACAGAGAAAGATGACATTTGCATTTTTCAGTACAGACATGAGAGGGAGCAGAGAATGCAGTGGGTTAGTTGAAGAGAAAGGTTTTGATTTTTTTTTCAGAAGGTCAAGAGGGAGTTTTCTGCTCTGATATCTGTGGGGAGCGCATTCCAAAACTTTGCGGGTAAGTGTGGGAAACCTATCCTGCCTGCTTTGGCCCTGGTGATATGAGGAAAGTACAATTTGTTAGCGTAACACGCTCTGGTGGGTCGTGCAGAAGTGGATTTTGTAGTGTCCTCATCTTTATTCTCTTGGTGGTTAGATCAAAAACACACTGTGCAGGATCGTAGCTCTTGTGTATGATTTCACAGTTATTGATTGCAATATGAAATATGTACAAATGTATGTCCAAAAGAAATTTCAAAAATAAATAAAGCACATTTCAAGAAAGAAATAAGTCTGAAGCCAATGCTTGAAAGAAAATATGACTATGGCATGTACATTCTAGACAACATTTGCTAACATTCAGAAAGAATATTTGAACAATAGTGCATGTAAAACCTTGGGCCTCATTACACGGATGGCAGTAAGGATTTACCGGTACCGGTAAAATACTGGTACCAGTAAATCCTTACCGCCTTACTACGAGGTCCCTTTGCGGGTTGGGGGATTTAACGCCTGCTTTTTGCAGGCGTTAAAAACCAACCCGCAAAGGGACCGAGGGAGCTAATTACGGTACCGCAATTTGCGGTACCGTAATTAGCGCCTTCCCCATTCCCATTGAGCCCTATGGGGCAAAAATGGGAATGGGGAAGGGCAATGGTGGAAGGGGGAAATACCGCCCCGCCAACCTTGGAATGGGGCGGTAATTCCCCTTTCCGCCAAGGCGGTGCCGGTATTTTACCGGCATGAACCATGGCGCTAATAGCGCCATGGTTCTCCGCCATCCGTGTAATGAGGCCCAATGTCTTCACATCTTATGAGCTGGACATTTTGACCATAACATTGTCTATATACAGCATCAGACACATTATTAAATGCCTGAAGTTTTAAACACCACACAATAGCCTGCCCTATTAGATAGAATTAGAACAATGTAAGACTGATCCGTAATTATAAGATGATTGTGTGTTTGTAGAGTCTCAGCTTGGTTAGGTAGATAAGGGGTCTAAGTATGGCGCTGGTGCAAATCCAAGTCAGCGCGCACCTCTTGAGTGTCTGAATCGGAGCACAAGGGAAACTACGTTTTGGCCGCGCAGGGTAGTATCCACCTTCCTCAGGAACAAAGGAGTATGGTGTATAAAGTAACAAGGCTTCACATGTGTCCAAAGTGTTGGCTGTAAAGCGTTTCTTATTGCAAGGCTCGCAGAGTCGCCCATGTGAATAAGGATGGGACGTTGGGGCTTGTCTGTTCCTGATTGTAGCAGCGTTTAGAAAGCCCTGTGTATGCAGAAAGAAGTGTGCATTA
Organism: Ambystoma mexicanum; assembly: GCF_040938575.1. NCBI lineage: Eukaryota > Metazoa > Chordata > Amphibia > Caudata > Ambystomatidae > Ambystoma > Ambystoma mexicanum. The sequence continues at coordinate 790,748,520 of NC_090928.1, read as the reverse complement.
AGGTAATGGCGTGGCCCGCCCGGCTGCAGGGACGTGCGCGCCTCTGTAACTCTTTATCGGAGCATGAAATCAGTCATATTCCATGATACCATGTCGGGATGCCATGTGTGTGCTGGCTCTGTGGCGTGGCTTCTCTATGAACACATATTTATATAAAGGGCCTAATTCACAAAAGCCTTTTGTAATGGCAAAACACCATTGGAAAACATTCTGGGAATTAGGCCCAAAGTCTTTTCCTACATATTTCGTTCTATTACTTAAAGTGATGTGCTCAAATGCCCCTGACTATGTTCATCATAGTTGCCTAAATTCAGAGGTTTGCTCTATGTTTGCTGACACACTGTGGACTTGAAATGTTTTAAGGTAAAACGGTAGTATATTGTGTTTCTGGAGCCCCACAAATGCTTTGAAGTGCTGTGATTTGGTCCTGAACCACACCCACTGTAGTTAGGGGGAGGACATTGAAGGGGGTCACAATATTGCATAGAATGGTGAAGTACCTCGAGGTACTGAACACAGTGCCTGCAGGGATCCCTTCAAACAGAAAGGATGGGTGAGGAGGCTTCAATACCTCAGTCTTCATGCCTAAAACAACAGTGGATATGTTTGCATATGAGATGGATTGAGTCAGAATGAATCTAGAAAATTGTATAAAGTTGACATTGACTAGAATGCCACAGGTGGGATTTGACTCTTTAATGAGGAACTATGTGCAAAAAATAAAAGAAAACTTGAAATGCATGAGTTTGGCCAAAAAACGAACTTCCAACAAATGATGCTCTAGAGATTGAGAAATCAATGATAATAGTCGAAGTTTACACACTGCTGAAATCACTATAACATGACAAAGCAATGGGGCCTAGATGACCTGCCTGTGGAAATCATTGCCAGATTTCAATATTCAATATCCTCTTGATAGGGGAAATTGTGGATCAGTCACAATGTCCCCACCAGGTCTTAATAATGGTGATATATGAAAAGACAAACCCTCCTGGGGAATGCTTGCATTATTGGACAACATCCCTGAGGACTGTGGATGCCAAGATCTAGGCAAAGATCTCAAAAAGAAGGCAATCAGCTTGAAAGATGGATTACTGTGCTAGGGCTTCATCAAAGGGATAAATCGGGATGTTGATCCACCAGAATGCCAGGGGCATTAGCTGTGGGATCACATGACTGATGACAACACAGCATTGACTACACACTAAAGCAGAGGAACGGCCATTTTAGTTACTTATAACTGCTGTATTAACTACGATGCTGCCTTCAAAGGACATGGGTGCAGTTGTGAAATGCAAGGGGCACATCCAGCAGAGCCTTCATAGTCCAAGGGCACAGCTTTCATACATAGTTAATCCTCAGGCAGACCGTTTTTGACAATGTATGCCAGGTATACAATGTCAGGTATTTTGATCAAATAAAAAATGTACTCTTACATGCCCAGGCACTTCCAAATTATGCAGTCCTATATGGGCTGGTTATGTCATTAAATATAATATAAAGCCAAATAAAATCAGGTACTTCCATCTTCTGTCATATATATTCTCATATGTAAGGGAATGGTCACATCAATACTTTATCTCCATGAATCGTCAATACACCTGCTCCACACCTAATAGTCGTGTATTATACTTGTGTGTTCTATGGAGCATCACTTACATTTCTAGGTATTTGTCACTGCGACCAACCAATGTTCGCCACAAACCTTGGATGCATTCTTGGCCCAAACTAGCCCAAACACCCCCACTGGCTATGTCTGCGCCGCCACAGAAGAATGTACTCTAAACTTATTCAACAAATCACCACACCACACATGCAAACGCAGAAGAGGCTCTGTCTAGTAAAGCATATCAACATTGCCCTTCTCTATTCATCTCCAAAAATGATTCAATCGACACAATAGTGTACTTCAAGGACTTGTATTAACATGGCATTGTTGAAATGCAGCATTTTCATTAAAAAATCCATCTGGGCAGTGATTATAATGCCAAATAAAGAAATATGACATACTTTGCTTTTAATGCTTTGTATTCTAAAAGCATGATGCTCTGAAAAATGAAACAAAAAAGTATTTGGTGTGTTTATGCCAATGTCTCTGTATGTATAAAAGTTACTTCATTTTCCAGCGGTTGCTCACAGTGATTTGCTTGGTGGCATTTCCAAGCCACATCAATGTTGTGTTAGCCTCAAAAACGAGTGAACAGAACGGGTTTTCATTCTTTTGGAAGAGCAACTCTGACAACAGGTTGTGATAGTTTTTCCTTTGTTTTCTTATTATTATTGTTTCCAGTGAGCCATCTGAATTTCATAGCATATGTACCCTTAATTCGCTGTAAATAATGTTAACTACATGAGGACAAACAGGCGTTTGAACGTCTATTGTAATCATCCTCACCGTTTGGCAATGAGAAAGGATGTCATTAGGAACCCTAACACCATGGCAGACACAAGTCTGCATGAAGTACCCGTAGAAACCAATAACATAACAGTATTTAAAACATGTAACCTATGTCACCAATCTTTGCCCCACTCCCTTAAGAAATCACACACATCCCTTTTGTCACCTGTCAATATCTGCTAGCTGCATAAGGGCTCCTTTTTCAATCTCAACACAGTCCTTTTTTTCCTACTGCATACTGTGACTTGTAGACCAATTCTTTACATGTAAAACACAAACTATAAATCCCAGCATTCAATATTAAATCCCATGAATGACTCATGGTGGTATATATGTTCATGGTATACTTGGTTACAATGTTAGTACTTTTCTATAACATGAATTGACATCTAACCTTATTTTTAAAAAAGTCATTAGGCAAATTAATTCTCAAAGGATGTGCACATTTTTGCTAACACATGGTCTACAGAATCAATTTGCTGCTGTTTTCCCTAGATCCTATATCCTCTCAATATTTTTTACTTCTCTTGCGTCTCTAAAGAGAGATTTATTTTAAATCACACTTGCTGTTACAATTCTTTTGTGTTATAAAATCGTTTTGACTGGCAATGCTTTTCTGTTTTATATTAATTGTCCCTTTGACAATTCAAGGACACCATCCACAACAAGTATGATCTCTGCTCTTTTCTCCAATGTAGCATATTTATTACAAATACCAATGTCAACCTATGCTAGTTACCACCGAGTGTGTCAATGGACACTTAGGGCGCGATTCATGGAATTATTTGAAAAGTGCAACGTGTCTTTTCACTGGTGCAATCGACTTTGCACTGCCAACAAATACACTGATTCATGGAACAGTGCAAAGTGTCGTTTTGTCATGCAAAGTCACTTCGCACTGCAAAAATACACTTTGCACTGCTCCACCCTGATTCATGGAACCGTGCAAAGTGACATTGCATGGCAAAACGACACTGTGCAAGGTTCCATGAATCAGGGTGTTCGTTGGCAGTGCAAAGTCAATTTACACCAGTGAAAAGTCACTTTGCAAAGTGCAAAAAATTCCATTAATTAGGCCCATAATATGGTTGTATTTTTTAAAAAAATAACTATTTAAGCTAATCAGAAACTTAAATCATAAGTTTGCATTCTTAGTATTGAGAGACCATTTTTTTGTCCCTGACATGTGTGCTGTAATATCACTCCCACCTACATTTTGTCTGTTTTTGTTAAGTTAAAAAATCCTGCATGAAATAAATGGTTTGCAAAATAGCATTTCAATTCAGTATATATATGCACCCATAACATTGGTGGAGCCAGCCACTGACTTTGGTGTGCTTGTCCCATCCCAAATTGAGGAAGTCGAAGGCACAATACAGCACTATGCCATGATTCTCAGCACAGCATTTCATGGCAAAAGTGGCACTACAGAAAGAGCACATCTAAATACACAATTATGAAAGCAAACTGCTTAGGTTTAAGCAATCATAAACAGACAACCGCAAAAACAAAACTACAATTGCAAGTGATTGAATCCTGCTCTGCCTGCCTATAACACTATACCCCCATTAGAACGTTTACGCTTTTACATGGTACTCACCTCTGAGAATAAGCATTTCTTTGTGAAACGAATTATATTCTGAATTGCGTCAAAAGATGGTTTGAATGGTCCAAAGAAAGGCATATTAGATATTCAAACTCCTGGTCTCAGACGCGGTGAATAGGTCCGAGTGCAATAGGTTAATCCACACTCTTTGGCTATGTGTAACCTGCAGGCAACAGACCCAGTTCCGGGTTAGATGCAGAGGCTTGTACCTTCTTAGCACTGACCCACTAATTATTTGCCAATGTTATCCAGCACATTTGAGACATCTTATATGTGAAATGTTAGTGAATGCAAAGAACTCGCAACAAAGGCAGAAACGGTCATGGGCAGGCAGGCAATTGTGGGTCATCACATAAGGCCTCAGTTGTGGCCTGCTTTTTAAAACTGTACTCCAGCCACCTCCCCAACTCCTAATTTTTGAAAGCAGTGAGACAACTTATGCAGAAGGGTTAATGAGAGCAGAGAATACATAGCAAAGGTACAACTGGTCGTGAGCATTCAGGAAATTGAAGGGCACTGGATTTTGGGTCATTTCTCTTGGAGCTAATTTGTACCTGTTTTTTATAACTCACTCCCAATTTTCTGAAAGCAGTGGAACACCCTATGAATGTGGGATACCTAGGGCAGAGAACATAGAGCAAAGACACAATTGATTATGGTCATGAAGGCTGTTAGAGGTCCACTGGAGTTTTGGTCATCAACCATGGCCCCACTTGAACCTGCTTTTTAAAACAGCCATCCGCCCCTCCACATGTTTTAAAGCAGTGAGACAGCTTCTATGTGAAGGTTACTGAGGATAGAGAACACAGAGAAATTGATCATGGACATGCAGGCACTTTGACGGGTACTAGACTTTGTATCATCACTCATGGCCCCATGTGTGACTTACTTTTTACAAATGTCCTCCATGCCTCCTCCCAACATATTTGAGACTGCAATGATTTGCCTTCGTAGACCATGTATGGACCCTTTACACTGCCAAATAATACCGTATATCTTATTTAGCAATTCCGGTTGACTAGAGAAATTAAATCCCACCTCAAGAAAGTATATAGTACAAAACTCTCATCTCTTCAATTCTCCATTGATGTATCGTGTGCTTGTTTTCACATTTACAAAAGGAGTGTCCTCACTCTAAATATAAGTGCTTGTGTCAGTGCATGCGCATTTCATGGTGATACTGCAAAAAGTGTTTGTAATCTTATTAGTTTCTGCTGTATGCATGTATATATTTGTCATGCATAATCTGCTATCACTTGTTATTACATTAACCTTCTAGTTTATGTAATTTGCATTCATAATAGTTTTTTTATTCTCGGCGCATGCCTGGCACCATGTGTGATTTTAGACACATTTTTTTCAACGCTTCTCAGCTGTGCAGTGGGTGAGATGCTGTCCCTCCTCTTTCATTTCCTAGTTGCCAATATATATATATTTTTGTATTACGTTACAACCAAATTTAGTTTTTTCGCAATACATTACTCAACTTCAACAAATCAAATTTCATAAAAAGTGAAGAAAAAAAACAGAAATTACCATACTAAAATTTGAACACTTACACCTTCAAAATCACATGGGCAAATCTACAAAAAGAAAAAAAGAATAGAAAAAAACAAATGGAAAAAAAAAGAAAAAAAGGAAAACACGGAATAATACGGAAATTCTCAAATCCTATATTGCAAATCATACGTTCCCTAATTACAGAGGTATATTAAGAAGTCAACGATTCTTTAGCAGTATTTTCGACAAGATGAACCCAGTCTGTTGTAACACTCTTATCACATTAATTGTTAGAGAAGTTTCATAGCCAGCAATCATTCTCACCCAAAACATCTCAGGAGATAACCAGTCTGTTGAGACAATGAGGGGCCCTGGATATTTTTTCTCTTACATGCCACCTCCCACCACAATACCTTAGCAGATGCTCAATTGTCTGTTTTTTTGGATCATTACAGTCTGGGCAAGAGTTTGTTGGTCTCTCCTCACAACCCCATTGAGCAAGAACTGATCACGTGTGGACCAAGTTTAATCGAACTCTGAGGAAGTTCAGTCTCACCCTGGTATCTGGGAATTTTAACAGATATCTTGGAAGATATCCTAATTTCTTGGCATGCTTGGAGAGAGATGCTGCTACAGCAGAAGACCTCATTTGATCGATTGTTGTAATCCAATCTGTTGTAACGAATGCCTTCTTTGTCTTCATTGGATTTACTGTTAATGTGTCTTCATTACTGCCATAGCTGATGATCATCTCCTGCTCCAACCTCCTTAGATCTTGTAGCACTAATGAGTGGTCCATTTGAAGATGTTCCATTAGGTCCTTGTCTGGAGAGTTCCCCAAGGAATTGGCAATCTATCTATATAGAAAGAGTAGCTTCCAATCCATTTGGGACTTCAGTGATCTTAAACCCAACACGAACCTCAGGCCTACCATCGAGGTACCATTTGGCAGACCTAAGACCTTCTTTCAGATCTTGCCCTCGATTTTCTGCCAATCAAGAGTCCAGTTTAAGTGTTTCACCTCTATGCCATAAAGGAGAACTGGAATGATCTTTGCCGTATAGAACCTCACAGCTGTGAACTCTGACAGGATTTTATTTATTCTGGGGGTAGCATGTAGTATGTATCCTAGATACACAATTTCCTCTACCACCAGAATGGAGTCTCCTCCCACCATCCATTGGAACCTGCCTTCACCGTTTCCCTTTCCAGCGAAAATTACTATTTTTAGTTTTCCTGGATTCACCTTTAAATCATTGTTATTCATGTAAATATTGAGAACATTCAATAACCGTTGAAGGCCGACTGGTGTTTTGTCCATGAGGGTGATGTCATCCACATACACAAGCCACTTAATGGCCGGGGTGCTGATTTTAACACTCCCCAAGCCTGACGAATCGACCTCCTGTCCAAAATCGGCTAGATAAAAGTTGAAAAGAAAGGGGGCAATCATACTTCCCTGTCTAACCCCTCTACCAACAGGGATATGTTCTGAAAGGTGGCCTTCATTATTTAGCCTAACTGTCACAGTATTTCTCTCGGGAAGTGAGGCTTTCATATTGATCAAAGGAATTGGAGCACCCCTAATAGCAAGCTTAGACCATAATCGCTCTTTATTGACCAAGTCAAAATGCTTGACAAGTCAATAAAGGCAAAGTATAACTTTGATGTTTTCCTCCCTTCTTTCTTATTATACAGGGTAGCCAATACTATGCCATTAAGGGAAGTGGAATGTCCCTTACGGTACCCCATCTGCTGTTTTGGTAAAATGTTTTGTGATCCAGCCCATTCTTCTAGTTCTCTTAAAATCAGATTGGCAAAGATCTTGCTTTCCACGTCTAATAAGGAAATGGGCAGGTATTTTATAGGGTTCTTGCAGTCACCCTTTTTAAAAATAGGTATGATTATAGCTGACTTCCAGGATAATGGGATAGTTATTTTCTCTATTATTCCCTGGAAAAGGGTATTAAGGATATGTGCCCACATTGTTGGATTTCCCTTTAACCTTGATAAGTCAGGACACTAGGGCCTGCAGCTCTTGATGAAGAAGATGTATTTATTAGCTCAACAATGCCCTCTTCTGTGATATCCAAAGACCAGGGTACCCCAGGCATGCTGAGTGCCGGTCCCTCTGAGGTTTCAAATATTTCTCTGTGAGGTAGGTGACCCAAATAGACTCAGGCACGCAGTTTGCCTGTATGGTATCCTGGTCTTTTCAATACCCTGAGCATAGACGCCCCGTCTTTCTGTAGATGGCTCTCATTTCGTTGTTTGGACCAATTTTTATAAGAGTACTTAATGCTCATTATTTCCTTCACCAGATGAGCCCTATGCATGATTTCCCTCCTTGCTACATTCACCAGGCCACACATCTCCCTCTTCTTTTGCCATGTCATCTCATCAAATGTATGTTTATGTGCTACTAAACCGTGAGGCGGCAAATGCTGAGGGCACTCAACTGCCCATAGGAAATCATGGAAGGTACAGGGTTTGAGATTCTCATCTATATCACTTGTTATGGAATCATTTTGAAGTTGGTCGAAGGAAGGTACAGGGTTTGAGATTCTCATCTAGATCACTAGTTATGGGATCATTTTGAAGTTGGTTGAGGGCTTCATTTAGTCGTATGCCATCTTTCTTATACTTTACTAAACGATTTTTCTGGGCATTAACTGCTACTACTCCCTGCCATTGATTGATTTTTTTTTTAATTGAAATTCCATTCCAGTGAGGCTTCTAGGCACCTATGGTCACTGGAGCCACATTTCCCCACCAAACAATTATTGCATATTGAAAAAAGGCTAGAAGAAAGAAAAATGTAATCCAAAGTGGATTCTGACTCCCCTCATAACCATGTACATGCTGGAGGGATGTCTCCGTCTACAGACCCATTAACAATCTTCAGGTCCCAATCCCTGAAAAAGGTCAACCATTTCCTACCATTGGCAGTTACTGCCTTAGGTTTAAATGGATGCCCCCTCAAGCAGTGAGAGACGCATTGAGAGTTCAAATCATCTACCACCAAAATGTGCGCATCTGGGTAGGATATCTTAATCTGTGTCAAAATACCTACCAGTGAGTATAAGAAATTGATAAGCTTTGCGCACGAGGGGTTGCAGTACAGATTTAGCCACTAACTGTTTGTTCCGTTCTTTAACCACTAATATCACCTCCTGTTTGCATGGAATCAGTATCCCTTCATTAAAAAACATGGAATTGCAGGCCGTCAGTAGACCTCCCTTAGGTATTCCCTTCCCTGTATTGGTTATAGGCTGTGGTATCATTATGAACCCTTCTAAGTCTGGGGCTTCACTAGCCATGTCTCTTGGAAGAGGATTAAATCATTCTTCTCGAAGACCTCCAATCTTATTTTTACATTTCTGAAAGAACTGGAACCCCTCGTATTCCAGCTCGCCAATTTTAGTTTTTCCTGACTAAAGTGAAATTTGCCTTGTCACCAGATTCTGACAGACCTGAGTTATTATCTCTGGCAACATGGACCACAGAGCAGATTTATCTCCACTCTTGGAGTCCTAATCAGTGGCTTTATTTCCCCTAGGCTGTTCCACTACTTGCAAATCACCACCCCTTTTTAAATTCCCTCCTTTAGCCTCCTCCTCGTTATGCAACGGCAGCAATTCATGGACAATCACTCGAGGTTTTCGTAAATAATCTGCTTCTGAAAGGAAGGCATTTGCCTTTGGATGCAAACCCTACTTCGACTAATTGGTTGATGTTTGGGTGCTGGAATATGACATACTCAGTGTCCCTGGAAGAAAACAAATAAAGGTCTGGTATTTTTTTGATGATTGGAAGGATTGTCCTTCTATGCATGAATCTAGGGTTCTGTTTATGCTTGAGACAAGTGACCCAAAATTTTGGAACTGCAAAGGGTGCTGGTTCATCTTGACAAGTTACTGTGGTTTTCTCTTCTTTGCATTCCCCGTTCCCTTGAACACCTCTTGTCCTCTCCTTTGTTCCGATGTCTTGGTCTTCAGATGTGTTAATTATATTCTGCTTGGGTCTTAATTCCAAATGAGCTGGACTTGGTCGGTCAAGGAATGTTTCAGTATTTGAGCACTCATCGTCGGGCTCTTCTTCTGGCCCCTCAAGAATATTGGAGCATATTTTCAAAGTGGCCCCTGAAGGTGGCAATGTTTTTTTTCACCGATTTAGTTCTTGGTAGAAAAGTTGGGGCCCATTTTATCGATTTCTCAGTTGACACCTCTCCAGGAGCAGGGTGTACACAGCTTTCCTCTTGCACTGGGTCTGTCTGGATTCCTATGGTGATTTTTGTCACCATTGTGTCTTCTGGCTCCAATATCTGGCTTGGCTTTTGTGTCTTTCCTTTATGACTAGTTTGAACCGAAGAGCACATTGGGCGGCCTCTAGGTGATGTTCCCTCTATCCCTCCCTCTTCAACAATTGCTGATTTTCTCAGGGGGTTACTCAGGCCTTTAATGAACCTGTTTGTGTTGAAATGTTACATTTTTTTAAACTTCATTTTGGTTTTCTTCATCTGTGCGATAGGCGACTGAAACCCAATTGCCACCCTTCTCTCTTTCTTTCTCCTTATTCTTTTCTGTCTCTGATATGATTGCTGCAAGCTTTCCTTCCATGGTTCTCCCACTCATGTATCCTCCTGTTCCACTGTGGGCAAAACCTCCTCAGTGCAGGTCGCTGAATTGGAAGGAACTGATTCCATAGCATGAGACAAGCGACAGAATTTGTTGAGAACTGATTGAGAAAGAGGACTGTGATTGAGAAGGATAGGCAGATCTACTTTTCCAATTGATTGCTTTTTTGCCCCTTTGATTTGTCCTCTTCCTTAGATACAATATAGTCGCAAAGCATTGAATTGGTTTCTTTTACGTCTGTGCATAGTTCTCGCAATGACTCTTTGAGACCTAATATATCGGTCCTCTGTGTGACCATTTCTTCTGACAGAGATGTTAATGAAGGAGTGACCAAGGTAGTAATTGCGGTACCGAGGCCTACTACTGAGAACTCAAACTGTTCGATGTCCTTTGACATTTCGAGTAATATTCCCGTTTGTGTCTGCACATCACCTTTTAGATTTTCAAAGACCTTCACCAAAAAGTTCAGGACAAAGTTCAGTGCTACCAAAGTAACCTCACTTGTGGGCGGTTCGTGGGTAGTAGATTGGGGAGAGATAAGAGGTATAGCTTCATTCGTTTTTTTGCCGTTGAGCCATCAATACCAGTGACTCAGGTCTAGCAGCTTCAGTTGAATTTAGCATAACTGAGAGGTTTGAAGCATGGTTTGATGGTATAGGGGAAAGGAAAGGTCCAAAGTGGGTGCTCGATGGATACTACTTCCACCATCACCCTGTTCTTCAATCTTGGATATAGAGAAGACCGTAGATCTGTTGGAAGGTCATTCAAGCTTCTGTTTCTCCATCGGGTGAAATGTTGGTTAATTTTTTCCTTTATGTTCATTGTGGTCAGGATGAAATCTTTCCCGCTGTAAGCGTAAGATCGAGTGAAGACCGGTCTACCCCTTCTCTATCATTGGGGGTTTGGTCCATGTCCATACCATGTACTTGAGCCTGCGCAAGAACCACCTGTCCTGCTGGAACACTTTGCCGTAGCTGTGGGCTGTGCCTGTCTTCTGATAGCATTGATTTAGAAGAGCCCTCCCACTCTGGAGCTCTTGTGTCCTCCACTAATGGTCAACTTCTCAGGTTGTACCTCGTTGTCATGTTGCAAATGAGCTCAGTTTTCAACTATAGTCTCTGGAATAATGCTTCAGTTGATTAAGCTAACAGGCGTTGAGGAGCTGCCTCAGAGTTAATTCACTCCTGCAGTGCGCAAGTTGAAGATAACACACTAAAGGAGAATGTTAAAGTGTGCTACTACTGCCTGGGGCTCTCCTCTCGCGAGGCATGCCCCTACCTTCCTCTAGGAGGAATTGGCACCGTTGTGCCTCAGCAGTACTTTCCAGAGGATGAATAAAAACTGGCCCCCGAGAATACTATTCCAGCACTTCCAATTAGTAAAAGGGCTATAATATGCCCAGAAAAGCAGGTCTCATATACGAGCAGGATCAAAGGGGCAACCCCTGCAGTCTCCCTCTTGTGCTACGCAGATTATACCCAACTTTTCCTTTCCTTATCCTCCTTCACCTCTGACATCCACTTGAAGCTTTCCTCTTGTCTTTCTGCCATTAAATCTTGGATGTCCTCTCACTTCCTATCCCTAAATATGGACAAAACTGAAGTCCTATTGTTCCGTGCAAACACTACTCCTTGCCCCCTCCTCCTTTCATTCTCTTGTCCCCTTCCCAACTCTCCTTATCTCCTCATGCCCGCAACCTTGGTCTTCACATTGATTCCAATCTCTCTCCCTGTCTCACCATATTTCTCTCACGGCTAAATCCTGCCGCTTTCACCTTTTTAACATCCGTAAAATTCGACCCTACCTCACATTTCATGCCACTAAGCTCTTAATCTCCTCCCTTATCTTCTCCATACTTGTCTACTGCTCTGCTCTCTTATTTGGACTCCCTTACTCCCCTCAAATCTGTCTATCACTCTGCTATTCGCTCTCTCTGCCTTCTCTCACCCCTTGACTCCATCTCCTCTTCCACTCTCTTCACTTGGTTGGCTCCCTTTTCATTCCCAGCTTAAATTCAATTTCCTTTGCCTCATTTTCAAATCCCTCTATGGTCTTGCTCCACCTTACCTTTCCTCCCTTCTCACTTTCTACACTCCTTCTCGCCCGCTATGCTCTGCTGATCTGTTCCTTCTCACTTCTCCCTCTCCCCCATTTGCCCCTTCTCGCTTCCGCTCCTTCATACAACTTGCTCCTTCCCACTGGAACCGTCTCCCTCTCCACATCCAATCTATTTCCTCCTATCCCAGCTTCCGCACTTCCCTAGAATCCTATCTCCTCCACTCACCTCCCTAACTCCTACTCTTCCTTCCTCACACCACTCTCTCCTTACCCTCTACTACTATTGCTTCTCTCGCCTTTGGTCTTCTCCCCTCATGCTTAATTACATCACACATGTAAACTGTTCATTGCACTTTTCCTAGCACTTGATCCGAATGTTATTATGTCTTGCTTATTGTAATTCTTGTTATCCTCCTGCCTCTCAACATGGTCCCTCCCCTCACATGCTCTCCCTCTTGAATCATGTAATTTGTTCCTTACACTGTTTTCTGGTACTTGATTCAAATGTTACTATGTTTTGCTAATTGTTATTCTCGTTGTCATTTTGTAAAGCGCTTTGGTGTAAAGTGCTATATAAATGTTAATAAATACAAATACAAATGTAATTGAGTTAGTACTGCTTACTGGTAGATGCTCTTGTAATAATGTTATGACTCCCGGGGGACGTCAATACAGCTTCTTCTTTACCTCCGATCGATATTGGGGAGACTGCTTCCTCCTTGTCACTCCCCGCTGAAACAGTGCTCGGATTCTGGAATCCTCTGTATCATGCTGCCACAGGCCCACAGAACCCAAAGACCAAAAGACTCTACTGCCAGAATCCGCTGCCTGCTGTGCAGTGGTATGGGATATTTAAAGATCATGAATAGCAAAGAGGACTGAATTCCTTGCAGTCTTCCAACGTGCTTCTCTCTGTAAACCGCAGTCACTAGTCACACCAAAAGACTCCACTGCCAGACTCCACCAATACTCTCACTGTCTAGTTATTTGTAGCAGTTCGCTTGTGCCTCCCTTTTCAATCATTGTCTCATTCTTGCTGCTCCCAGGCCTGGTTCCTTTCTTATCATTATTTCTCTTTCTCTCCTTTTTCAATCACTTTCCCATTTCCCTCTGCTGACATACTTCCTTGCTATCTTATTGTTACAAATTCTATCAAAACAAACTGTGTGCATCTGCACTTCCTTTTTGCTAGTGCGCTGAAACTTCTTAGATCCTTTCCATTTGTTATACATCATTTCTATGCTGCTTATCAGAAGGGTATGAGGCACCAGTGCTCATTTGTTAAATGTTGGAAAACCATTCGGCAAGGCACCTTTCCTTTTTCCAAATTACCTTTCAATAATGTGCCTACACATTTAAAATGAATTCTTTCCTTTGCCTCTCTTTCTCATCTATGTGATTACCATATGCAAGCTTTCTGTATATGCCTTTTAAAGATGCCCCATTTATTACTAATAGAAATACCTATACTGTTTAAAATAAGATTAAAAAACAGGGGTGCTCTGTTGTGTGGTAATGCAATGTTCATGATCAAGTGCTTGAAAAAGAAAGTATCTAGCATAACTCCGAAAATCTAAAATAACTAATACAACCTTAAAATGGGAAGTTGCTTGTGTAATTCTAAAAAAGTATTTAATGTGTCTACTCTAATCCATATATGAATAATCAATAGGGACACATTCTAGTGTGAAAAAAGTGTTCACGATATGGTTAGTCATGCATACATTTTAGCCAATACAAAAAATATACAAAAAAACACCAAATCAAAACCAAGCGTTTACCCATGCCGCAATCCCATATTTTCCAGTCAAGTGCTCTCCAGCACATTACTTCAACATAAAATGCAACAAATATCAAAAATAATTTCTCTGCACAATCTTCTCAATCTTGAATTTCTTCAAATGGTTTTGTTAGATGAAACTAAAACTGACCTCCTCTACTAAAAAACACATAATTATTACTGATATAGCTAATAAAAACCACCCTTAAAAAAGAAAGTCAGTTTAATGAGTTCTGGTTCATAAATACTTTTCCCATGAGAATGCCACTGAGCTCAATGCTCACTCAATGTTCTGTATTAAAAATAAAAAAATAAAAATATACCATCAAAATTATTCTAATGCATTCCCTATTAATAATGCTGGTCAAAAATTACTTTGCTATCAAGCAGAACATTTTCTTTTAGCTTAATATATCAAAATTCATAACATCCCAAAACTTAATTTATTAAACAATGTACACTAGTGGAACATATATGTATATGTCTGCCCTTCCCTGTGAAAGCAAAAAGAAGATATTGAGGCTGAGTACCCCAAAAGGAAATACACCAAACGCGGGTTCAAAAGATATACAGATCTTTATTCTACAACTGAACAGTTTCAAAGGACAAAGCAACCGATAGCTATCAGGCCCTCAGTACAACACAGCAAATACCAGCCCTGTTCGGTGTGTTCCATGAGTGGCACTGTACATCAAAATAGTCGCACATTTTATACAATCCAAAACATGATGTCCAACCCACTTGTAAGTTAATGAATCTCGGATCTAGGGTTTGTGCCGAGTTCGTTCCTAATTTATGCATCTACACATTTAGAGGTTATCCTTAATACATTCGCCAACAAGTTACTATAGCAACAGTGTGTCTGTGGATTTCATATTGAGCCTTCGTACACATTTATACAATATAGTTAAACACGTGTTCACATTAGATTCTCAAACAGTATTGTACACGCTATATGTTCATGGATTAGTATTGTTGGCACAGGTAATCCTCTATACACAGGTCAACGAAGGACAAGGTCTCAGTACATGACCCTAACATTTGGCCTGCGGGCAGTTTTTACATTAACTTGTACACAGAGGTCAAGACAGCCATGTTACGTTCAAAATGACACTGTCCACCATCTTAGAACACAGGGTGACTTTAGAGTGAGAATCTAAAATGGCGGATGAACCTAAAATGGCGGCTAACAAAGATCTAAGGTCAGGACCTTGCAACGCGGATTCCTTCGCAGAGAAACTTGGCCTAGGCCAATATATATACATACGATCTAGACTGTATAATATGATTTCCTGTTCAACAAACCCTCCTTTTGGCCTATGCCAAGTGCTAAACTACTTCTAATCACTTTACGAATAACCCCACGTCTCAACATCTATACACCCAGAATCACCAACGGAGATATGAATTGCCATTAGATCGGTCACTAGAATTTCTTTCAACATATATTCATTGGAGCTCTTGTCTGGGGTGTATACCTTGCGTCCTAATGTACCCATCGCCTGTGCACAACATCCTCCTAACATCGAACATATACCAGGAAGGGATTGTATACAGCAACAAAGGAACAACAGAATTCCTAAAATGATCAGTAAGACCGACAGTAGCTTCCAACCCCAAAATCGCAAGAAGTCCCAGAACCAAGCGCTAAGATCCCAGTTTCCCTCGGGAACATGCACTTCTGAATTTAGGACATGCAAATTCTGTATTGCTTTGAAGATAGTTGGGGAGGAATCTGGCACGAAAACACAGCAAGCAGACCCCACTAATTTACATACCCCTCCACGTTCTGCCAGGATGACATCTAATGCTATCCGGTTCTGAAGTGCTACTAACCTTATTGCTTTCTGTTCTAGAGTCATATTATAGAGTATGTCAGTGGTCCGGTTGATGGTTCTCTCCAGCACTCTCGCTAGTCTCCTGATATCTTCAGAATTCATTATTTGTCCCCAAAATGGCACAAAGGACTTAGCTACATCGCCCAGAATTTGCGCTGAAGTGTCACCATCCTCGTCCCGCCGTGGATGAGCCTTTGAAACCTCTACAGTACTAGCTATGAATACCCCGGGTAACAGGATCCCTAAATAACAAGTTCCCTGCTAATCCCTGGGTAACCATGGAAATACTACATTACTGCAAAGAAAGTAGACAAGTTTGCCTACATACAAAGGTCTGTCCTCCCCAGTCAAATTCGCAACGTTGGGGCAACCTTTAAAATCACCCATTCACTGAGTACCATTCCTCTATATGCAGAAAGAAACTGAATAGGGGCTATGGTTAATAGTGTAAGAAGGAGGCGTGGCATCCTTATTGCCTATAGGAGCCATTTTAAAAGAAATCAAAGATTGAAATGGACGAGACAGTCTATCGGAAGGCCTACTAGAAGCAACATTGGGCTTACTCCTATTTGCGAAGAGCGAGCACCCCAAGGGAGTCAGAACACATTTTTCAAACTGATTTAAATTAGTCCCATCAAAGTTCCCTGAGATGCTATCGTTCCAGTGACCAAAGAATAGTGCTCTAAGAGAAGCATAGCATGCAGTTGTCAAAGGTAAAGAATGAAAATACCAACCTAGCCCCTTATCCCTGTGTTGCGGTAAATGTGAACAGACACAACAGTTGGATTTATTAAAGATGGCATGTGTAGGATTCATAATAAGTAATAATGTGTTGTTATGATATCTCTGTCTATGCTGAGAGTCTATAGGAGATAGAGTGTGCAGATGCACGAAAGGAGTAGGAACAGTAGCTACATTTTCAGTCGGCAACAAATTCTCAAGCGGATGTACTTCTTGTAGGTACCAGAAGCCTAAAACAATGACTATTATAAACCAATTAACATTATCACAAAGCAGCAGTACGTTTTCGGGGCCCACATAATTAAATGTTCGTTCCCGTAGCTGGTCACACAGTCTTTTCCCTTTTCCATACGAGCGGAAGCGGTTGGAGGCATTGTAGTCTTCAAACGAAAAACACTAATGTTTTTAGCTGGCGACCTCCAGGCCGAGCGTCTTCTTAGTCCTTCCACAAACCCTAGCCAACAGAATCCATTTTTTCAAACAATTAATCGGGCCAAAAAGCAAGCCCTTGATGACTTTCTTCTTTTCCAAGCGCACAGCCAAACCGTGCCGTAAATCTATTTCCTTGGACGCAGATCGTACCTTGCAATCCCTGGTACTGATTGATCCATGAACAACGTGTCGTCACTTCCACTGGAAGTGGTGAATGAACGGAAGTAAGGTTAGAGGCACAATTGGTGATCACCTCTGGAAACAAAATGGTTGGAGAGTGTGGGGGTGGAATGGCTGTTTCCCCAGACCTCACAGGATCAGGGAGAATCTCCAACACACTTTCAATGCCAGTTACTGCTTCGGGATCGTTGGTTGCAGTACTGATGAGGGGTTCTGCTTCTTCTGTATCATATGGCACTGGGTGTGGAATTTTCTTGGTATGTGTCGCATGGATCCAATTTTTCCGGCCTGACACCCGCACCGCCGTCTGTGTGACCAGTAGGACCTGGAAGGGGCCCCGCCAACGAGGTGCAAGGCAAGACGATCGTTCGAAGTACTTTACGAGGACCCACTCCCCAGGTCGTATGCTGTGACCGGGGCCCTCGTATCGTACAGGTAAAGCCTCTCGCACCAGGTGATAAATCAAATACAAGTTTTTAGTCAACTGGCTATAGTAATCTGAAAGAAGTACATTTTCAACATTTCTCAAGGAACAACATTTTGGAATGTTCCAGTGCAGTGATACACAAAATTGCAACCTTGCCAATCAGGGCTTTAGATGACAGCATTAGCCGCTGAAAGCCAATAGTGTATTCAAAGTATGTGCCAAAAATGCTGACAGTAGTCTGTTGTAGCACTTCCATTATGCAGTAGTGAGCTACAAGGAATATGCAGGCCTAGTATGGGTGATAGGTCACATTATGCATTGTTGATAGACAGGCAGGGAGAGGGCCCTAGCTCTGTAGCTAATGGACATTTTTGGAGTGTTTGGAACATTATGGCACCTATATAGCGCTTAGATAGCCAGTCTTAAGCGCTATAGACACTAAGCTATGAGTGCATGCCTTTTAGAGCTTGCAGATGGGGTTAATACATCCCTGCTTCCCTTAGAATATTCTGCCTCACTAACGGTAGCCCTGCATGGCCCCAAGCTAATCTCCTTTTTCCTGGGAAGGCACTGATAAGACATTCCTGAGCTTTGGCAGATGGGCTCCAGGGAGTCAGGGAGGGGCTCAGAAGAAGGAGCAGTGGAAATTAACAGAGTTGGGTTTTTTCCATGAGCCAGCCTATATTTTGCACAGGGAAAGTTCTGGAACTGTGCGTCAAGGACGGGCAGCACGAGATTATAAAATACACATGCTCACATGACTCGGGTGGGAGATCGTCCTGTGGACTTGGTTCTAGCCAGATCAAGTGCCCGGAATTGGAGCTCTTGACGGCATCCTGCGGCGCTGTTCTCTGAGCGGGGCTTATTACAGCTAGCTTATGAGGGCCAGGGTCTCCCAGTGCTGATTGAAGGGGCGTAAGACTGTGTTTCTCTATGTTTCTCTATGTTTATCTAAGGTCTATGTTTCTCTATATTTTGCATTTCTCTAAGTTTTGTGCTTTGTAATCTTCTCTAACTTGAATACCAAATGTATATGAAATTCACTGTTTAGAATAAATACTAAAACTTATTGAAGGTGTCATTGTCACTAGCATGAGATCACTGCTCAGCACAATAGAACCTGTATTTTGGGCTGAATTGTGTAATTTTTGCTCTCAAAGGGCTGGCCCCGAGGAAGATTTTGCCCATATCAAGACATTTGGTGGCAGCTTTGTGGGATTTGTGAAGAGCAGTGCCTTGCTGTGAAATGACAAATTGTGTGAGAGAACACAGTGTAGAGTGAAGAGCAGGCTGTCGCATTTCCTTGGTGGTCTCACTGCAGCTCTGAGACTTCAAAAGACAGCAGCGTTGTGTCGGCTTGCCGTGGCCGATAGCTTGTGTGGTTAAGACTCCCTTCAGTAAATCAGTCGTGACTGACTTATTGCTTGGGAATGGAGCCAGGGAGTACAAGGCGATAAACAAGCGGGAAATGGCTTTGTTTGAAGCGCTCCGATGAATGGTCAAGAAAGATATATGTTCAATTAGGAAAGAATTTTATCATGCGGTTTCCCCAGTTTAAAGTTGTAATTTGAAATTCAAAGTGAGACGGAGTTCTCAACTCTATTCTGTCATGAGGGCAGGGAAAAATAATTGCGAGGATTTGACATGCAAATTGTGAACAGTAATTCAACCATTGACTCAGCCCCAGTGTGCTAGCGAGTGGGGGGCTGTAATGTTCGGAGGCGAAGGTTCGCTTTTTTGATGTATGCTTTTGAAGTGTTGACATTCCTGAAAAATAACGTGGAGCCGTGCTTAGGAGAAAGAGTAACATCTGTGCTGAGAGCCTAAAGGGTTTGTTTTTCTTTTGGCAACTGTAAATTCCATGTGCTAGTGGTGGCGAATTCTGTTTAAAGGAAACACACTAAAATGGTTATATTGCATTTTAAGCTGTGCCATGCTTATAATGGGTGAGAGACTCACTTAAAAAAGAAAGTGAGTGATGTTATTTGGATTTTCGATTTTTGTGTATTGATTTGAAATTGCAGAATCAGTTTGCAATGGTTTGGGGGGAAAAAACAATTTATATTTTTCTAAATTGCCTCTAAATTGCCCCTGGAGTATTTTTGACTGTTCCCACGCTATGCCATGGATTTGTACTGTTGCCTTATAAGTGATGTATGTTTTTGGAAATAGTGACCTGTTGACTGTGATACATGGTGAAAAAATGTTGTTGACACAATAACAGCCCACAAGCAATATAGAGTGTGGGTTGCTCTTGCAGGGAAACCGTGCAGGGAGCTGCACTAAACATGGCATTTTTTAAATGCACTGAAATAAGTGGTTATATTCTGGCAATGGTACAACAGAATGAAAAATCTGTGTGTGATAAGATAGCACAAAGATTTAGTGGGTTGCGGGTTCTTTTGAAAGATCGCACATTGCATTGGAGTGAGCTCGTGAAGCCAAACTACAAGGTTACGAGGAAGAAGAGAAAAAAAAAACGTATGCTTTTAAATGGGACATTAATCAGTTCAAAACAGTCTAAAAGACGCTTTGACATTTTGCAAAATTACATGGAGTAGAATCTGATGATAAGAAAAGTGCCTCTTTTGAAAATAAGAGTCTTGCTGTGTGTGCAGAGCTTGTGCCTTGAAGCTGTCTTGGGCGAGGTGCAGGAAGGCAAACAAAAGCAGAATACTGCACTCCTGTTTAATGGTGTTTCAGATATGGGAGCTTTTCTGAGTTGCTGGAACAGTGCAAGAAAGAGTTAATCTGGATGAACTGTCTGAAACGAGTGCCTTTCCATTGAAGCCGCCACAGTGTAAGAGTTATAGGCAAAGAGATAAGCTTGCTGCGCGAAAAGATAAACAATGACATTCCTGCATTCCATCCCCTGTGAGAGACACCGCAGCGTGAGCAAAAAACTGAGGAGAGGGGGTGCAATAACAGAGCTGATCAGAAGTAAAGAATTTGCCCAGTAACACTGGAAGGAAAACAAAGGTCGCATGCAGGATGGCAGACGGGCACATCACATCTGAACATTGGGGAACCTGTGCATCTGTGAATGGGCTAAGAAAAGACAGCTGCCCATTCCAACAGACATTGCCATGCAAACCGCATTCCCATGCACCATGTGATGTGATGTGAAGTGAAACGCTATTGCTGTGCAAGCTGCATCCCAGTGCTCTATGTGATGTGAACTGAAGTAAAGCGCTGTGCACTGGAGAAGAAACCTCTAGGCGCTTTGAGAAGAGAAAATACACAGCTGGCAAAATGCAAGCTACATTGCCAGGGCTGGAGTAACTGACAAAGACATTATGGCATTCCAGATGGAAGCAAAACTGACATAAAGCGCTTAGCCGTTTTGCAAGAGACAACATGCAGAGCGGGGCTTTGGAGTACAACATGAACACTGCACATTAGCCATGATCCAGAAGCCTCACGGCTTAGTGCAAGAATGAATGATTTGTTGAAGCAACAAAAGAAACTGACTTAGACTATCGCGCTCAAAGGGGTGGTCCAAGAAATTAGCAAACACCCTTTGAGAAAAAATGACAAGTGAAAAACCAGAGGCTTGAAAGACACTAGCTGTATGGAGAAAAATAAACAAAGCTGCTTGTGCAACTGCAGGCGATATTGGACTGAAAGACTTTACCTTTGAAATATGGAGTGATGCCAGCAGGGCAAACTAAATCAAGATCATGAGACACTGGAAGCAAGTTGGCGCCTGGCATTCGTGATCGCTTTGGTGAAAAAGAAAAGCATTGTGCGACCTGGGTACTTATTATATGGCTTTTGTAAAAGCACAGATCAGTCTGAGGTACCATTGACCAACTATGATTGCATTGCACAAATGAGTTTGTGATTAGGCAGTTACACCCCGTATGGTTGAGTGTAAATAAGCCCCCAGAAACATGCAGAAGGGTGATAAATAATTGCGGTAGCAATGATAAAGTGTGTAGTTACCTGGTGAGACTTCTGAAGATGGGGGTGGTGTTCAGGGAAGGGGTGGATAACGCTGATATTGATGAATAATGACATTGTACTTTTAATGGCATCCTAACATTTCTGTTTGTATTTTGCCTAGGCAAAAAAGCAAGACAATAGCGCGCCATTGGCAGAAGTAGATGTATTCAATTTGTGGGTGACACTGATCAGTCAAGCAAACTGTGCTCAGAGAAAGCGAGTCAACTTTAAACGTGTCCTGCACCGCACTCAATGCTGCTAGCATGCATGACGTATGATGACATTTGCTCTGCAACCTGCGAAAGGTGTCCAACAGAGTAATAACTTTTGCTGAACTGGCATGGTGCAGACTTGGCTAGTTATCAAATATTTGATGCTGCACATTCAAATGATTCAGTTGCTGGAATTAACTTAATTGACATGTCTTGCCTTTCTTGTTTAAAGGACTGTGGACAATGAGTTGTGGACTATAAGATCATGCACCACAAACAGCTGTGTGACACAGCACTTGAATGCTAACACATTGAAAAATGGTTTTTAAATGCACTTTTTGAGATGAATCTGAAAAAACGAAATGGTTTTGCTCTTCCAACTGAATTGCTTTAACCAGAGATGTTTTGCTTTTTGAAAAAAAAAAAAACTTCTACGTTGCACGTAGGCAGGAAAATGATTTATGAATTATTGGGGCAGCAGAAATATGCAAGCAGGAGTGTAATTTATTTAAGTCACCTGTGCGTAGGTTAAGATTCTTAATTTGAAGTAATGCTGCCAAGTGTGTGAGCTCTAATTTGAGATGGTAACCTTTGAAACACTGGATACTTTTACAGCCAGCTTAAGGCAGGTAAATGAAACCATGACTGACTTGATGTTTGATTTTATGACACATAGTGTGACACGGTTTTTGTTAAACCAACCAGTTTCATGTTTTTGTGGGGACAGCTGTCTCCAGCACACTAATGCAAAGAGTGACCTTTTGATTGTAGACATTTGGAATAATTCTTTGGAAAAGCGCTACAAATGAGTATCCACATGGAATTGCTAGCGCACTGGCCTGACACATTGTCAGACATCTTTTGTCACTGACTCATATGACTGGTGTCTATGAAGTCATAGGCCCAAATGTTTCAGTGAATGGATACAACGATTTGTTTAATTTGTTTAATGTGATGTTTTTCTGACCAAGAACTGCAGCGAGTGTTCTCGCCAAGATTTCATGGACTATAACTTGACTAAATGCATTTTACACAATGGTGTGATGAAACAGCCACTGCCGGAGGGTAGTATGGTGTTTGTGGCTAAAACTAATATTGCATATGGTAGATATCCCACTTGAAGAAGGGTATTCTCCAAGTCACAATAGGTAGACACTGTGAACATGTTAGATTTTCCAGTAGTAAGGCAACATTTAAATTGTAGGCTGGTAATGCACACCTCCATTATTACAGTGATACACTTAGACATAGATTTATCATGAGGCAATGTTTCCTTAGTACTACCAAGCTGCTACAAATGGAGTCCATTTCTATGGCCCATCACTAGAGTGTGCGTAGCTAGGGAGCTAGATTCATTAATTGCAGGAGCTTTATATGCTTGTGACATAGAAACTGTGCACAATAAGCTAGCCACTATGGGTTCTGATGCCAGCTCTGCTATAGAACTTCTGGCCTAGTGGGGCCCATTGATACGCCCAACACTGCTACAAGTATTGGCAACCACTGAAGATGGCAGAATTTTAGGTATGAAGACATTTCTTCTGCCATAGGGCAGATCAACAAGACTGCTAAATACACAAGATGCATTGTATGGCAAACATTGTTAAATCAGCAGGTGTTGGCTTTTTACTGGGTGGGGGCGACCATCCTCCACACACTGGCACGCAGAGCTACAGTTACCAGCATACATATGGATCAAATTGCTTGCTTTCGATTGCATGAATAACACATGCCATGCTTGATGTAAATTAGTAGAATTGTTTGTATTTAGATAACCTGGTGCCCATGGGTTCACCTTGTTCACGAAATTAGATGGTTTCTGGTTGGGTTCCACATACATGGGGGAAGTGTCTAATCACACAGCCCATAGTCACGTTTGAATGCCCTGGGATCAGGGGGGAGGGTAGGCCCTTAGAGTGAAAGGATGCCAGGTTTTAGAATTGATAACCATACATAAATGCAATAGTGCATTGTAGATTAGACTACACTGGATTGCCTTGACATTCTAACTGCATGCTGCTTTTTAACTGACAATCAGTTATACAATAATTATTTAGGTATTGTTGTGTAGGCCAGGTTTTGGCTAGAGTAAATGTCCATGTTCACTTTGTGTAGGTATTTTTGTGTAGGCCAGGTTTTGGCAAGGGTATATGTCACTGTTCACTTTGTGTACATTTTTGTTTAGGTAGTGTTTTTTACTAACCTTGCATGCCACGCTAACTAACCGCTAGAAGGTAGTTTGCTTAAACCTCTTGCAAAGCCCCAAGGTCTTTATCACTGCACTAAATACTATATTGATGTGTATTAGTCAGCATTGTCGCACACACGTTGAATAGGGGTGGAATGTAGTGATACACAAAATTGCAACCTTGCCAATCAGGGCTTTAGATGACAGCATTAGCCGCTGAAAGCCAATAGTGTATTCAAAGTATGTGCCAAAAATGCTGACAGTAGTCTGTTGTAGCACTTCCATTATGCAGTAGTGAGCTACAAGGAATATGCAGGCCTAGTATGGGTGATAGGTCACATTATGCATTGTTGATAGACAGGCAGGGAGAGGGCCCTAGCTCTGTAGCTAATGGACATTTTTGGAGTGTTTGGAACATTATGGCACCTATATAGCGCTTAGATAGCCAGTCTAAAGCGCTATAGACACTAAGCTATGAGTGCATGCCTTTTAGAGCTTGCAGATGGGGTTAATACATCCCTGCTTCCCTTAGAATATTCTGCCTCACTAACGGTAGCCCTGCATGGCCCCAAGCTAATACTGATAAGACATTCCTGAGCTTTGGCAGATGGGCTCCAGGGAGCCAGGGAGGGGCTCAGAAGAAGGAGCAGTGGAAATTAACAGAGTTGGGTTTTTTCCATGAGCCAGCCTATATTTTGCACAGGGAAAGTTCTGGAACTGTGCGTCACGGACGGGCAGCACGAGATTATAAAATACACATGCTCACATGACTCGGGTGGGAGATCGTCCTGTGGACTTGGTTCTAGCCAGATCAAGTGCCCGGAATTGGAGCTCTTGACGGCATCCTGCGGCGCTGTTCTCTGAGCGGGGCTTATTACAGCTAGCTTATGAGAGCCAGGGTCTCCCAGTGCTGATTGAAGGGGCGTAAGACTGTGTTTCTCTATGTTTCTCTATGTTTATCTAAGGTCTATGTTTCTCTATATTTTGCATTTCTCTAAGTTTTGTGCTTTATAATCTTCTCTAACTTGAATACCAAATGTATATGAAATTCACTGTTTAGAATAAATACTAAAACTTATTGAAGGTGTCATTGTCACTAGCATGAGATCACTGCTCAGGACAATAGAACCTGTATTTTGGGCTGAATTGGGTAATTTTTGCTCTCAAAGGGCTGGCCCCGAGGAAGATTTTGCCCATATCAAGACATCCAGATATTAGCAGGCCTCCCCATTACCACCTCAAAGGGATAGAGCCCAGTCTTAGTTTGAGGGGTTGTACGCATTGATAACAACACGATCGGTAAGGCGTCCAGCTATTTTAGTTTGGTGCTGGCACACGACTTTCCACTAGTCCGGCACTCTGAGCGTGTCTGGCCGAATGGAACCGTTTATCGAACTGTAATCCTGTGCATATCTGCATAATTACAGCAGCGATAAAATGTGGACCATTGTCCGACCAGATGACTCTTGATAGCCCGAACCTTGGGAAGTATTCTTTTAACATAGTCTTTGCAGTAGTCATTGCTGTAGCGTCTTTAACAGGAAAAGCCTCAACCCATTTACTGAAAGCACAGGTGACAACTAACACATACTTCAGATTATTACACCGTTCCATCTCAATAAAATCAAAGTGTATAACCTCGAAAGGGACAGATGGTGGACCAAAACTTCCCCTAGGAGTTGATGTTCCCTTTCCCACAGTATGCTGTAAAAAGATTATGCAGTATTGAACAATGCATTCAGCTACCTTAGAGATTTTGTCATTTACCCATACTTTTTCCAGCATTTTTGTGATTTTACAGGCACATATATGTGTGGACCATGAGCCATAACAACCATCATCATAATGTACGCGTCGGGAAGTAGCCATTTCCCTTCAACTCTGTCCACCCAACAACCATCATCATCGAGTTTCCCCAAGCCCTCAGCCCATTTCTTAGACTCTTCTAATGTGGCATCGGCTTGGATATCCCTTACAGAATCAATACCCTCATCCATTGTACAGGCATTTGTGGCTTCCCTCGAAGTATACATGTCTGAAGAGAGATCAGCGGCAGTCTGTTTAGCTTTCTGATCAGAAAAAGCATTCCCTTTTCCTACATCATCTACAATCTTTTGATGCGCAGCGCATTTTATGCTAGCCAGCTGAGTAGGGAGTGCAAGCGCTGAGAGTAGCCGTACTATCAGGGAGCCATGCTGGATCTTTGTACCATGTGAAGTTGAGAACCCTCTTTCTGACCAAAGTCTCCCAAAGTTGTGAACCACCCCAAAGGCATACTGACTGTCAGTGTATATATTCACAGTAAGCCCTTCGGAAAGTTTGCAAGCTTGGGTCAATGCTATAATCTCTGCGGCCTGCGCAGAGTTATGCGTGATTCTCTTGGTTTCCACGACCCTGCTCAATGTAGTGATTGCATAAGCAGCTGTGGATGTACCAACCGGAAGTTTGAAGCAGGAGCCATCGCAAAACAGCTCCCCTTGTGGACTGTTCAAGGGAGTATCATTTAGATCAATTCTACCCTTTGTCTCTTGTTCGGTAGTGGAAAGGCAATCATGTGACTCTTTGTCACTGCAAGCAGTACCTTGCGGGAAAGGTAAGAGTTCAGCCGGATTAAGAACACAACACGTCTTAATTTGAATGTGTGGTGCAAATAAGATCAATTCATATCTCGTCAACCGTGCGGAAGTGAGGTGTTGCGTTTGAGGTCTGTTCAGTAGAACATCTACAGAGTGAGGTACCATGAGGGTTAAAGCATGGCCTAGGACCATCCTCTCACTCTGTTTTACAGACACAGCAGCAGCAGCGACAGCTCTCAAACATTTTGGCAAAGCGCATGCTACTGGATCAAGGGCGGAAGAAAAGTGACTGCATGGCCTATTCTTCCCTCCATGTTCCTGCGTTAACACAGCCAAAGCACATCCATCACATTCATGCACAAACAACACAAAGGCCTTTTTATAATTTGGTGTGCCCAAAACCGGTGGCGAGCACAATGCAGTCTTTAGCAAATCAAATGCACGCTGGTGCTCCATGTTCCACGGCAATGGCGAAGAGATGACCTTCTTCGTCAGAGCCAACATCGGCTTAATCATAAGTGAAAAGTTGGGGATCCACTGCCTACAGTAAGAAGCCATTCCTATCAAGGCTCTAACTTCTTTCTGTGTATTTGGAACAGACATGCTAGAAATTAGTTTTATCTGTTCAGGCGTCAATCTTCTTCCCGCCTTTGACAGGAGATAACCTAAATAGGCGACCTCCTGGCAACAATATTGACATTTATTAAGCGAAGCTTTATGTCCGTGTTTAGCCAGGTGAATAAGTAACAACACAGTGCCCTCCTTACAAGCACTCTCTGAGTCGGCAGCTAAAAGCAAGTCATCAACATATTGAAGCAGCGTACAAGTAGAGGGCAACTCAAGGGTATCGAATTGTTCTTTCAAAGCCCTACTGTAGATGCTAGGACTTTCCATTAACCTTGTGGTGCACGGGTAAATGTGAAAGAAAGTCCCCCTAAGGTGAACGCGAACAAGTATCTACTGTCCTTGTGTGTAGGAATACTAAAGAAAGCATTCTTCAGATCTACAACACTAAAGTGAGTAGCTGAAGCCGGGATCATAGTTAATATCGTCGTCACATCAGGCACAATTGGAAATTGTGGAGCAACGATCTTATTGATGGCACGCAAATCAATTATGAAAAAATAGGAATTGCATTATCGCCTTTTTTGTACACGGGCAAACTCGGACTATTGCACAAACTACCTGCAATTTCCTCAATCACCCCTCGATGCACAAAATTGTAGACGATGCATTTCAAAGCTCGCTAACCATCGATGGAGATCTTAGACTGTGGAATATGTGGCAGCTTTACTCCATGTTTCAAGACGATCATAACAGGTTCAATTTGCAAAACACCGACATCATTGTCATCAATTGCCCACAAACACTCCGGAACATCACTAAATTCCGGCGGCAAAGGTCTGGTCAAGAATTGAGAGACAGAAAGTTGCTGTGGTGAAATCGTCAAACGTAATCCATCCGAAGAACAATGAATTACCGCATTTTATTCCTTTAACAGATTCAACCCCAGCAAATTCTCTCCACAATTCGAAGTCAAAAGGAATGGACAGTGGTCCGTAAAGGGACCCAAAGAAATAGGTACATGTGAAGAAACCGGGCAGACAACTGGTGTGCCAGACAACCCTACAGAAACATTAGTTTGCCCTGACAGTAGGATGTTTGGAACCCGAGAATGATCAATGGAACACTTTTGTGCCCCTGTATCTATCAGGAATAGATGTTTCCTATTTCCCACTATCATTTCAACGTAGGGACCTTTCTGATTAACGGGAATAGGCTTCGATTCCAAACCCTTTTTCGGGCAATCCTAACGAAACAGAATGTTGTCAAAAGGAAGTTCTTCAGAGAGGTAAGTGGCAGAAGGATGGTCAAAAATGTTTCTAGTATCCACGCTTGGTGCCTGATTATCCTGTGAAAAACGTTGCTGTGAATCTTGTGCAAACTGACCTCTACCAGGGCCCCCTACACCCGGTCGACCTCTGGATCGTCTAACCATATTCCCAAATGTGTTATTTGACCTCTGTCGGAGGATCGGGCATTGTGCATGCCAATGAACCTCTTGCCTACAATAGGCACACTGGTTAATATTTACCGGACCCAAGGGCACATTTCCTTGTGGAACATACTGACCTCTAATTTGTGAATAACCCCCTCTGGGGCCTCTAACAATTTGCTGTAACAATACTTTTGTCTTCAAATCACCCTTTCTCTTTTTGACTTTTTCCTTTTCATTATTGACACGATTCTCATAGTACTGAGCCATGTGCAGTACTTCTGATTGAGACTTTGCTTGCCAAGCGCTCTCAGAAGACATCATTTGCGACTGGATGTCAGGCAGCAATCCACGCACAAATGTATCTACAAATAATCTTTTCCCAGACTCTGTGCCCAAATCTTGTCCACTGAAATCCGAGAATACCTGTTTGAACTGATTAAACAACTTGGTAGAAACCTCAGACTTCCCTTGGACACAGGCGGTAAGCTTGTCCCAAATAATTCTCTTTTCGGGAATTATAGTTTTCAATTTCACAACTATTCTGTCAGGCAAAGTTAGCATCACCTGAGGCAGTCTTTCACCAGCTGGCCTTTCACCATCGAGTCTAATTATGTTAGCCAATGTATCTCCTAACCCTCCTACATTGTCTATAGTTCTAACCTGTTTCCACAAATCTACGGGCAGGAGTACAGGAAATAATAGATCAATATCACTTAAAGTGAATACTGAGGATTGCAAAACAGACTCTATTTCTTTATAGAACCCTGTCGGATTTTTCCCAATGTCGTGAATAGATTGCCTAATGGTGTTCATTTCCTGTCTCGAGAACGGGACGTGAACGAACTATGACACATAGTGTGCAGCGATATCCTGAGCTGGCGTACCTGCTACAACATTCGCAGGGATCTCTACTTTTGGGACAAATGTCGGAGGAACCTCTCTCATAGGCAACTGAGAAGTAAGCAAATCCGAATGCTTACTAAGCAACAGAGCCAAATCGCACGCTAAAGCAGCCGAAGAGGTGTCAAATTAAATTGCTCTCTTGTAAATACTCAATAACTCAGCAGGACAACAAATCTTTCTTTTTACACACCCTTCCTGTCGGTATTCTACCATTACCTGTATCACTTTCCTCTGCATTTCTGGCATATACTGACTATATGTGTCATATACTTCAGTAGGAGTTATCGATGTGTCTGAGATCCATCTAATCGCGTCTTTCGTGCAGATTTGCATTTCCTCAGATATCGATTTACGACAAGGGAGGAACCGTTTCTGCACATACATAATGTCCAAACTATCTCCATCTTCATCCTCATTCTGTAACCTTTCCAACTCCTTTCTATACTCTAATACCCTCTCAACATGCTCTTGTACTTTCTCCGCAGTGTCTCTAGAGAACGCTAAGGTGTTCAGATCCCTCAATCCTTGTGGGAGATCTGTATCGTTTAACCTGTCCCACATTACACACAAATGAATCCCCAATCCCTCAATAAAAACTTTTTTCTCAGGAAAATTGTCCATATTAAAAAGTGTGGCAAAAACTTTAGCTTGATCACCCTTTTACATACAATGCTTAGCCCACGCAATCAACTCACATTTCTTCTCTGGATGTACAGTATTACGAGTGACAACCCTCGATCCCGCTCCCTGATCTACTACAAGCGGTATAGAACCACTTGGAAGAGGGAGAGTAGGCATGTTCAACGGAGGTGCTATCACTGGTGCAACAGGCAAAAATGGAGGGGCAGGTGGAGGGGCAAGTGGAGGAGCAGGGACAAAAGGAGGACCAATAAATGGAGGAGGAGGAACAATAGGAGGAACAGGGGAAGCAGGAGGAGGAGCAATAACAGCTGGAAGAAGAACATACAGAGGTGGCGCTGTGGCACCAGGCCTTTGTTCATTTAACAATTAATCGATAAGTTCATCGGAAACATGAAAGTCTTTAGAAGGATAGATTTTCTGGGTACTAAGTGAGAAAGCCCTATCCATATTCCTAGCTGAATCAGACTGTTTATCTTGGTCATATAACAATGCTTTTTCAGCGTTCGTTTTATGACGATCAGATGCTTTTCTCTACTCTTAAAGCTTCTTGCTTCCAATTCTGTAATACATAAAATGCTGCAGGTCTAGTCTTTTTCTTTAATAAAATTGATTCTAAGTATTCAATACGAGGAATTTCAAAACTGCCATTGATTGGCCACTGAAGTTCGGAAGCATGTCTAGTTTGTCTGTGCCAAATATCATTAAACACTATACTACCAATGCCATGCTTACAGTACATAGTACAAGCTGGCGACCCCTCCTGTGGCGCCGGACGGCTAAATTCCAAAGATTGTCTGTCACTGTGAAATAACGCCCTGAAGCAGGCAGACAATTTCCAAGGCATGTCAGAATACTGGTGTTACCTGGTCAATAATTGTACTTGCAAGCACAATGCCCCCAAAAAAATATCAGGATACTTAAGAATCGGGTCACGACTCACCTGATCAAGCCTAAGGAGGTCCGATCGGATTTCAAAGTTTTCTAACACATTTTACCTCGTGTTTGGTGATTTTGGCAAATCTGCCCACCTCGATAAATGGACCCTCGTCAAGATGCCGACTCGGACCGCATGCTCACCGTCCAGGGATCGGGCCGTGCAGCGCTGCTGAGGTGTTGCGTCTCATTCAGGAAAGGGGCCCCTTTTACACCGTCTGATCCCGGTCCGATAGCCGCGTAAACCTTCAACGAGCTGGCATCAATCTTGAGGGTCCCTATTCGGCCGCCATCTGTGAAAGCAAAAAGAAGATATCGAGGCTGAGTACCCCAAAAGGAAATACACCAAACGCGGGTTCAAAAGATACACAGATCTTTATTCTACAACTAAACAGTTTCAAAGGACAAAGCAACAGATAGCTATCAGGCCCTCAGTACAACACAGCGAATACCAGCCCTGTTCGGTGTGTTCAGTGAGTGGAACGGTACATCAAAATAGTCGCACCTTTTATACAATCCAAAACATGATGTCCAACCCACTTGTAAGTTAATGAATCTCGGATCTAGGGTTTGTGCCGAGTTCGTTCCTAATTTATGCATCCATACATTTAGGGGTTATCCTTAATACATTTGCCAACAAGAGCCCATTGGTGTTCAAGCTCGAGTTTCTTTAGTGGCCCTGGGTCTGTGGGAACAACAGAATATAGATGTCTAGAACACCATCCCTGATAACACCAAAGAATAATATAAGGACAGTGTACTTGCAAATGGCCAGGATACTCCTGCATTAAATACACTGGGGCCAGTCTCACAGTGGTTGGATGCTTTTTCAAACCTTAGGATGTAGCTAAGGCCTCCAGAAGACCCACAAAGCTTTCAGGAGGCCCTCTCCAAATGTGCCCCATAATCCCAGCAACCATGAAGTGCAATGATATGACTGTCAGGATTCCTGTCCATGTTCAGTCTAAAGTGCCGTTGTAGGGCACTTTTGGGAAATTATCTGAAGACCTAGGGATTAGTCACCAGCACATACAAGCCCCCTAGTAAGAAGAAAAGGGAGCTGACCAGAAATACAAACGTAAGAGACCGCCCCACTGAGATCAAGGAGAAATCCAGTGCCTACCCAGTGAAAGAAAGCATTTGACTAACACGTTTCAACAAGAAGGTTAGGAACAAGGAGAAATCCAGTGTCTCCAAAGGAAAGAAGGGCCTCAAGCCCAAACCTTCCACAAAGAAATGAGCTCCTTTGAAGGAAACATGCCAGGTCATCCCAATGACCCCACCTCCAGCAGAGGCTGAGTTGGTGGAAACAGAATCCCAAAACACACCGACTGCTGAAACAGAAGTGGAGGAGATTCCCCCCTGCCTAGTGGATCTGGATCCTAGAGACCATCCTGAGCTGCAGACTTTACTTGCAGAAGGTAGACCCTCTAAAACAGACTTTAGCAGGGGACAAAGAGAGTGTTCCTCTCTTGAAGGCCTGCACAAGCAGGCAGCTTCCCAGCTTGAAGGGCAAGAACCAGGGAAGCATAGACTCTACTGAGAGGATGGATTCCTCTAAAGTGATCTGAAACAACAAAGTAACTGGCTACCCTTCCCTTGTCCACGTATACCAATAACCTTGGGCTCTGCTTAGTGCTATGTTTGAAAAATCTATGCACCTCTGTCAAAGATCTGTTAAAAAACTGTTTAATATTCCATAACTCTTGATAAAAACAGTTCATATTCTATAGAAAAATACCAAAACATGGATACTGTCACTTTGCCTAGAAGCCTGGATGTCCCAAAACATGTTTAAAAACACCTTACCACACTGTGGGGTTAGTATACAATTGTGACAATGTTACTAGTTAGATTTCTATACCACAAATAGAAACAAAAACAACAAACATTTTGGTGAAACCAAACCCTACACACCCAACCACACCTTGCACCTTTCATGAACTTCAGGGAACAATCCAAATTGCTTTAGCTATACAGTACAGTTCACTCTGGATCTTTTACAAACATATATTTATACACAGTGGTAACACATAGTGGAAAATGACCTAATAAATCAAATAACGTACTCGTGACTAGTCGGTCAGACTGTGGGTCGACACATTGTCATTCTGGCCCCTACTATGAGAAATGCCTATCATAGATATTCCCATCTGATCGCCAAGAGGTCTTCATCAGGACATAGAGGAACTTGTAAAAGCTTTGATTTAGGGCAAATGTCTTTATGTATTTTCTTTTAATGGATTAAATCCCCATCAGCTTCAAAAACTCCTTCTTACTTTATTTCCTGACTAATCTCAGTATGTGTAGAGCCTTGGGATGATTGTCCTAGCTTCTCTTAATCTTCTTTCCATCTCACCCAAAGCAAGTTGAGCGTGCTGCAGCCAAATGTTTAGGCTCAACGCCGCTCCAATAATTCCTCATAGGGATGCCAATCTACTCAACTACTTGGATCCATTTTTGAAGCTCTGGCTTGTCACTTCAGTACAAAAAGGACCAAAGAGAGTTGCATCTATTGGTATTTCGGGAAATCCACATAACTATTTTTGTCTGTGACTTTCATGCAGCCGGGTTCTGCACAAAAATGTTTGCAGTTGCAGTTGTTGCATTATAGGGAGGTCTTGAATAATATTTTCAGTTCTGCTATTGGTAAGCAAGGAAACTTACAGAAATATGTTGTGTCTGTAGCAACTGGGAGAAACAGATAAATACTTGTGATTCCAACTATTGTGTTGAAATGACACCCAGAGAAATATTTGTTGGTGCAGCAATTACAGTGAGGAGCGTGTCCCAC
Source organism: Ambystoma mexicanum (assembly GCF_040938575.1). Classification (NCBI taxonomy): domain Eukaryota; kingdom Metazoa; phylum Chordata; class Amphibia; order Caudata; family Ambystomatidae; genus Ambystoma; species Ambystoma mexicanum. The sequence continues at coordinate 790,714,731 of NC_090928.1, read as the reverse complement.
AGGATCTGTAGCCTGAAGCATCTTCTGTTATAAACGTTAACAGAATATGGTGCTGCATGTCTTTGCAACAAAAGGAAGGCTCTTTCTGATAATAAGGAAGACACTGTTCTTGACATGTCTGGGGCTTCCTGCCTCAGCTCTTCGGAAAATTTGATTTCCAACTGATGCATCCAGTTTTAACTTTATCACATTCTGTTGGTTTCTCAGAGTTCCTGTCTGTTACTTGTTTCTGAAAAGATGCCATTTTAATCTTGAAATATGTGTTGTGAAATGACACCAGGCGGAATTCAATATTATCTTTCTTTGAGGCTCTGCGTGGATCATCACACACGGTTGACAGTACATCTATCACAAGCCACACAACATCAACATGAGCAGTCAGATCATGGACTCTTATAATGCAGTACATGTTCGGTTCCTTTAGGTAGACCCCTGCCAATACCTCATTAATCATGTTCTGGGCTGGCTAAAGTACTTGGCCTCTGGAAAAGGTGGTTACAAAGAACAGACATCAGACAGCAGTCACATTCTCTTGGAATTAAGGAATATACCATTCAATGCTCATCTGTGACTGATGCAATAATCATTAATGGCATTGCATATTTCACAGCTGATCCAGCAATATGACTCACTGCACTCAAGCCAGGTTCAACCCATATCTACAACATTTTAATGCATGGGGTTTGGTAGCCATGCCTGAGACTGAAATTCAATGAAGAGCTGCGTGCATACATACCTTCAGGCTTGGATGGAGCCTAGACTTTGAAGTAGTTGAGTGTTAAGGTCATCTGTAAGAGGTTGCATTATCTGTAGGCGACATATAACATGCTGACCTAGTAAATCTTCTAAGTGTAATAGACAGGTTGACATCGTGGACCTTATGATTCCAAGTCTTCTGAGTGCATTTAGCATCCCTATACATATTTGGGCTAACAGCAAGGAATATGTAGGTGTGCAGTCGAAGCAATATGCAATAGATGCGAGGACCCAGAACTTATTTCATGCCCTTGCACAGGCTATACAAATATATTTCTTAAGTAAATGTAGTGCCTACCCTCCGACTGTCAAGAGCTAAATACAGAATGCATTTGCACAGCAAGCTGAGGGAGGGAGGCCAGGTGTTCTGGTGTGAGTTAGAGTACACTGGGTGGTGTGTGGGATGAGCGTGCAGGGCGTGTCACTGCAACAATGGCTGGCATCCGGCTGTAGGTGTATGTAGACGTGACTTGTTGGTGTTTTGATGTGGGTGAGGCAGATGCATGTGAATGATTCCATGAAGATATAAAGAGGGGCAGAGGAGAGGGTTTCAGGTTGCTGTGGGGAATAGCCAAGTTTTTAGTGCCTTTCTGAAGGGGTGATAGTTGTCAATGCAGCGGATGCGGAGTGGAAGGTAATTCCAGATGCAGGGGCTTGGATGCAGAAAGATGCACCTCCCAATCTGTTGGAGTTGTTATGGGGAATAATGAGGAAAAGAGCATAACCAGATGCGTCCGAGCTTATCCTGGAGGAATTCTGGTCCGGTGTTATGGAGAGCACGATGAGTGCAGCTGGTGCATGCAGTGATCCACCAGGCACCTTTGAGAATGCAAGCATTTAATGACAGCAGCCACAGGGGAATTGACGTTTGCGATAAAGTGATGGAGATGTTTGCACAGTTGGCAAACCAATAACACTTAAAGCTGGGATTTGTGGCTGCTTGCATTGGGTCTAATATTCTTACCGCCATACAAATTGAAAAGAATAGGCATGTCACTTGTTTTGCACATCTACTTTACATTGTGGTGACATATTTCACCAGAAATTCCATGCCTACAAAGAAAAGTATTACAGTGGCTTCTAGATCTGCTCACACTTCAGCCTTGTCATATTGATCTCAGGTGATGAGCCAGCATCAAATCAGTTTGAGCAGTGCTCTTTGCAGCTCAAAGATGGCTTTGTGCAACGCAGGTCAGTGGATCAACAGGAGTTTGATGATCGAGCGTGTTTAGAAATAATGAGTACTGCTGGTTCGGGTTGATGAGTGATGCAATGATCGAGCTGCTATGCAAAAGTCATGGTGCTTCGATGCTTGGTGTGATACAGCTGTTATGGGGCTCTGCTCGGGTCATGAAGCATTTAGTTGGTTCGATGATGCAGCAACAGCATTTCAAAGTTTGAAGTTGAATGCCAAATGTAGCAGAGCGGGTCTGGATGTTCCAAGCCAGAAAACATGGTTCAAATGCATTTTGAGTATGTTTGAGCAATGAAAAACAGGAGACCTAGCTGCTTTGGCCCTTGGATACTGTGAGATCCACGGCAGGGTGTTCTGAGGGAAGGTGAGACCTTTTCAATCTCTGCTCTCCTAGCCTAGGCTCATTTCTTAGTGAAGTGGCAGGCTTTTGTCCTCTGCAAATGTCACCTCCAATGCACCACTGGGGATGGAAAGGGAACATGACCTTTCCTCTGCCTTGGAAAACCTTGTTCTATTCCGGCAGACGGCTTTGGAAATGGCTGCTCCCCAACAGGTTGAAAATTAATTCTTCTTAAAGGTCCTAAATAAATCGAAGAAGGAGTGGTAAACCCCCCTCTTGTGCAGGTAAAAGGCTGCAGGGGATTGAAGGACAGCAATTCCGCTTTATTGGGTTCATTATCCATCCTTAAAACAAGTGACCCTTGCCTTCAGTCTTCCCCAGGGTACCTCATTCCACAGGAAGAGGAGAAGACAAGACAGGAAATAGAGAAAAGCCCACAGAAAACTAACATAGAGGAATCCTTCCTCAAATCCATTTGTGCTCTCTGACCTTCCTAACTCAGCTGGTATACCTGCCTGCAGCATCATAGGCAATCTATGTTCAACCCCCTAGATTTCTCCCAGAGTCAACAGAGGCATGCGTCAGTCCATTTGTCTCATTCACTGGAATGCAGACATTCAGGTGCCTGTAAACCACATCTCCTCTCATAGCTGATCTGAGCTCACAGAGTTGACACTGGTATGCTCCAAATCTGATGTGGCTTTAATAATTATGTGAACCATCAGCCACCATAGCAAAAAGTTGGTATTGGTGAGATGTCCAGTTCATCCTGCCACGAGGCAATAGTTTCTCATAATTATTTATGGTTTTGGAACCAAGCTGCAAACTTAAATGCACTGCAATGACTTTGCCCTGTGACCTCTGAACCTGCTCTTTGCCACTGCAGAGTATGAGCCACCGATCTGGATACTGATGCAGCAGGGCCTTATTGTGAATTATGCTTTTGGCATGGAGTTTAATTAATGTGAGTCTGGTTACCAGACCACCCTTTCTAAGTTTGAATACCAATATAATTTTATTATTAATACAAATAAAACAATCAAAGCTTTTACACCCTTATCAGAGGGCAATTCTTTGTAATGATGAATTGGGCTTTCCTCACCACTTGTCAATGTAATTCCTGCACACTGTAAAAAAGAGCGTTGTCATGTAATGGCGCCAAACGTTTGCATGAATGACTTATAATTTCACAGGGGTCATCTACATTGTCCATATACTGACAGAATCCAGGAGGTTCTAGAAAAGTGTGATAATAGGAACACAGATAACACTGCATGCCTATTATTAAGCTAGCATAGCACACTTTGTGATGTGATCTATGCTATTGGTGTTCACAATCAAATGCCTCCATCACATGGTCCAAGGCAAATAGGTATCACTGCTAAGTCTGCCTCACTAAGCACCAACATAGACTCAGGACTGGGGCTCACTGTCCCATGGTTCACAAGAAATATATTCAGAAGTATTAATGCTGTCAAAATATATAAATCTTTTTCCTTGTAGCACAGCATGGAATATTTCTTTAAGGTTTACATTAAATCAACTTCCAACTTTGGAGATAGTTTGTCCTAGAGATAGCATATCTAAGGAAGGGGGAAGTTGTAGATTGTGTAAGAAATTGGATTGCAATGAAACACTAAAACATTTAATATTTTCATGTGATGCCATAGTGTCTATAAAGCACAAGCCCTTTAAGACTTTGCAATATTACCACTCGGTTGATTCTTATGAGATTATATGGTCTTGCTTGATGGTGGGGAATGGTGTATGACAATTGTTGGACTTGTATCGGTTTTTATTATATGTATTTGGTTTGTTAAAAATTCAAGTTTAAATACAAATCAGGTGATCTGAAGTGTACTATGGAAGATGGTTTGTATATTATTAGTTTGCAACTTTAAGGTATTATTGATATTTAACATTATTAATGTCTGATTATGACAAACTGTTTGTTTTTTATGCTGTGTTATGTGTGCTATTGTATTAATTACTATGTAGTGAAAAGGTTTATATATTAAAACCAAATTGCTAATTAAAAAAGCATGTAACATTATAGAATGTGGATGGCATGGTGATTGACTGTTGATAGTAAGAGGGCTGCAGTTGAGGTATTGTCTGTTTAACCCATTCCTGTAGATTGTGGCCAAAATTGTCCCTAATCTTCCTTTGACACACAGTGTTATTTCACAGAATGAAGGTGAAGAAATGTCGTTATTCCTTGTCCCGGTTGGAAAAAATCACATTTTGGATTTTTGGGGTGGGCCAAGATGTGCCCTACTATGATTATCTGATTGAGAGCATGGGGATGGTATTTCTGACCTGGCTGTCAGATTTTTCCATAATGCACTTTCAGATTTAACAGGCTATGTCTCAGAGGCAATGTACTCATTTGGAGGAGTAGCTCTGTCTTTCCCTCCCATCGCTGTAACTATGGCATTATCCTCCTCATTCTCTTCTATGTTGATATTACTGCACGTTGTTATCATGTGTTGCACCATTGAATCGGATGGATCACAATCGTTATCTTGCTTATCATCATCAACAACATCATTAATCACAGACTCAGTAATTGTGGGGGTGGTGGACACAATCAACTTCCTGTATCACTCGCCACAGTGGTTTTGGGGTTTGGTGGACACAGCAAACTTCCCATATCACTGTCCACTAAAATATGCTGCTTCTCCCGATCATCCATTGATACAGTCAGCACCTTTCTCACTTTTTTGCCCCAGAGATAGTGGCAATACATGAACATGTGCAATTGTTAGTGCAGACAAGACAGATGTATGGCACAAGGTACTGATGAATGTGTGATTGATTCTGTCTATTTACCATGGCCACTTATTGCAGCTGCGGTGGCAGGTGTAGAGAGATTTCTGCTGCTGCTGCATGTCTCCCACATGCACTGGCATGTTAGGTGCTGGAGACATGTTGGTATTCAAGATGTTCTCCTTCAAAGTCATAAGAAGATGACACTGGTGTTACACATTTAGCCATAGATGTCTTTTTTTGCTATGCTTACCTTAAGTAACATAAACACAACAGGTGTATTTGTAGAGCACACGTTCACCCACTAAGCGGAATCATGGGGCTATTGACAGATAACAGATTTTTATTGTTACCCAAATTAATGGTACTCGGAAGGATGAAGGGCTCAGTGGACCTTCCAGGGTTCAAACTTGCGATCCTGAGGTCAAACACCAGCCCCTATAGTGAAAGCATTAGGGCATGGGGCCACATACACAGTAGCCTCAGTAAGAGCCAATCAATGTTACATCCTACCTCCAACAAAATCTGGGATATTCACTATGCTGGCATTCGATGGCAAGAAATATCATGCTGGTGTATGATGCACAATCTAGTCACTTGGATTCTCACCTCCTTAATACTAAACCCTTTTTCTTAACAGCATTTCTGGAATGTTCTCTTCCCTAGTCATTGGAAAGCATTGTCAGATGTGTGTAAGCATCATGTGAGGTGATCACCGCAATTCTCTTCTCCATAATAGTCGCAAAATAATTACACACTCAGTTTCAGTGACTGAATTATAATCGCCTGCCGACTTCCAAATAAATCTTGGATTTTCTGATCCATTATAGGTGCTGACAAGAAATTTCACATGCACTGGGTTACTTTCCTCCCTAGTAATAGCCACAAGCAGCAGACAAATGTCATTAATCAACTAAGTATAATATCCAACCCTTTATAGTGGTATTAACTACTATGTAGTTACAAATAGATGGAACATTCTGTAAGAGATAACAAATTTAATCTCCGGCCTCCAACCAATTCTGGGACATCTGTGTCCCTTATCACTGACAATAAATGTGCAAGTCATGCAGGAAGCTCACTGGAATTCCCTGTTGCCCAGTACAAACCACAAGAAGATGGTACATGCTTTTCACACGCTCAGTTAGTAAGGATTCAAAATGGGCACTCTACCTCACAGCAAAAATGCCACATTTCTATTTCATCCTCTTTCCCCTCGCCCCTACCCTGTTGTGAAACCACACTTTTCGCTATCATTTTTAGCCCTTTATTTTTTAACTTCTCACGGAATTACCATGTGAATTTCTTGCATTAAATAAAACACAACATTTCACTTTTCACTTCTGAAAGGTCTTAGTGCAGCACTACACTTTGAGAGGTATACAAAATATTTTTGGGGCTGGAAAGCAGCCAATTATTGGTCAGTTGTTTCAATAAGTACAGGAAGGATTAAAAACAAACCAAAATAAAGGGATATCTATGATACTTTTTGATAATCTTCTTTTGTTTCATCCAAATCTATTCAGCAATTTTCACGGTTCAGTGGAAGTAGCTTTTTCGCTTTGAGCAATTTAATGGGAGTAGGCTGAAAACTGCTTTTTATACTTGGTTGAATCACATTTATTTTGTTTGACAAATTTGGTCCAAATATTGTAGTGTGGAGGGGTCAATGGCAGACATTTATTTTAGGAAATGTCATCAAGATCTGCCAGAAGAGTCAAAAAGAATTAGCAATAGAAGTTTATGAAACGTCTACGCAAATTGGTTTTATGTTAACTTTCGCATGGTGACCACCATCCTGTCAAACCTTCAGTAAAAAACTTTAGTTAGGCCAGAGTTAAAATTATCTTATTCATCACAACAAAATCCATGCAGTTCAGCAAGTGTGGTAAATGTCAACTATCTCAACTTGGAGCCCACCATGTAAAAGTTACCAATTACGTCATTGTTGATGTCATTGTTGATCCCTGCAATGAGTCATGTCTGTGCTAATGGGCTGAGCAACTGGCGTGCACTCTATTTAAGATGGTTGTCACTTCCAGCACCCACCGAATTGCATGAGTACTGTTGTGATTAATCTGAAATTAAGTCTGTCTTAAATCGAGATTTTTCCCGGAATTTCAAGGGTTTTATTATGCGGTACCTTTGTTATATACATCTTTACGATTGCAAGCAGGGGACACAACAGCATATAATGACTAATGTTGGTGGTCCTCTGCATGCAATTTATAGGTTTTACAATGATGATGTGCTACCGTACATTTTTAAAGGAGTTTTTCAGGAGCTTCACTTTGCCCTTGCGTAAAATTTCAAAATGACCTCATGTTACCCTGAAATTACATTGATATTACCATAAAAAAAGACTCATGTTGATGAAAAAAACAAGATGCCAGTTTTAATTTACCCCAGCATTGGGAAAACGCCTGACCATTTAAAAACGTCCCCATCCCCACTGCAACTCTCCATGTGCCCCTTCCTCCGTTGCAGCTCCGCCATGTGTATACCCTCCCTGACCCTCTTCGATTGCCCCTCTACCACTTATTTCTGAGCGCATATTGTGACATTTCCATGGGAATCCTGTGGGATTTCCCTGGTGAGACGAAAATGGTCTGGACCAAACGGCTCCCCAGCCCACCCCTAACTCTCCCACTTAACATTTGAGACTCTTTCCGATCCCCATCTCTACTCTTACTCACAATCACCCCTTTCCCTATTCCAAATATAATTTTGTGCAATTTTAGTTGTCAGCCTCCCGCAGGATTAACACGGTAATTAATTTCAATGAAGAAAAAACATTGGCCAGCTTTTCAATACTGAAAACCCTCAGTACTAAAGTGCACCATTGGACAAATACATATGTTGGCACCCCTGGGGGCAACTCTTTTAGGGTCAATGTTAAAATAAAATACTGCATGGATTTACCACAAACCAAAAGGTGCATCTACAATACTTTGTGCCGAAGCTGTTTCTTATTTTATTCACGGGATGGGTGCTCAATGGAAGCACATTTTTCTCGATGGGAAAATTAACGGGCGTAGGCCAAAAACTGTATTTTTTTTGTTTTCTTAACTTTTAAACTGCTTAACATATTTTCCCCAAAATTGACTATCAGGATGGACCCTTACCATACATTTTCACTTGATTTGGAAAGTTTCGCCCAAATCAGTCCAGCGAGTCAACAGTTATTAGCTATAGAATTTTACATATACATGTTTCCTGTCAGTGATGTCATGACAATTACAGCTGCTGAATGTAATCGCATGACTCCAAACGATTCTGGGATGTTTTCCCAGCATGCATTCTTCCTAAAATATGTTCACTTTGGTCTTCTACTGCTTCTCCACCACCTTCTCTAGCAATCTCTCACCCCTGCCTCACTCTAAGAAATACAACAATGCACGCCTCGCCCAACCTCAGAGGTGGAACTCATCCAAACCACCTCCCACGAGCCACCATGACAGTTCCAGAAATCTTGGTTCAGCCAAATTGGGTGAATTGCCCCGATTCAAAGCTTTGCCAAATAAATATACGCATGCTTAAGGTGTAGTACACGGTCATTAACCAAAGAATGCCAGACATGCCAGTGCACAAAGATCTTGCAGAAATGTAAATTTTGTTACATATTACCATGGTTTCAAGCAATATCTTTAACACTTGCAATTAGCTATTGGAGTTTCTAAAAGTGCTTTAGCTCAACGATGGCAGTACATTAGTGACCGTGTTTTGTGTCCAGTGTACTACTGGTGGTATTTACATTCCAAATTCGCAATATTTGTGTCAGCACTGCTGCATTTTTTTTGTTGCTTACTAAATGCGAAACTCGTCTGTGCAAAACACATTATACATTTTACTACAATTACACCCACATACCACCTTCACTTTGCCGCTTCTCAGTGTTGCCCCAACCAGGATAGCGCTGTCTCCCTTTACCTTCACGCTGCTAGAACTGCTATTAAAGTGTGGTGGGTGTAATGGTGTTGAAAAGTGCATATGACTTGTATTACTTAGTTTCAAAATACCTTTCTATTCAACAAAGTCTACGAACAGCCGCTTCTTCACCAGTCATCTTGCACCATACATAATACTGAGGGAAAAGGTCTAGTGCGTGTATGACGTTAGACATTAAAGTTGCCATGGTAATTGCACCCCAGACATTTACCTAATGTTGGCCTTCTAGCACTCCAGTATTTTGGTTTTGACACACCTACCCCTGCTTCGTTCTTTTTCACAGAACCGCCAGAGCACCGAGAGACCACGCAAGTGGCACCTGTGCCTGGAATATAAACCTTTAGCATTAACATTAACATATTAAGCCAGAATTCCAAACACATCTAGTTATTTTGGGTAGTTATTTGTATCTGCAACTGTTCCTATCAGCAGCCCCCTGTGGTGTGTGAACAGATATAGGGCATCATCATTGTGGATACATCAGGTGGCAGTGCCAAAGGCAGCCATTCAGCGTAATTATTATTATCATTGTTATTATAATTATTATTTAAGCAATTGAACCCTTGCATCGAGGGCATTACCGGTAATGCCCCGGGGTCCATAGGTAAGGACCCGAGCGAAAGGGTTCTATTGCTATTAGTACCCCGGCCCGCAAAAATTGCGTGACCGGGGCACTAAAAGCTTTTTTTTTGTCCGCAAACGCTGAGTCGTTTCGGCGCTGCAGCGTTTAGAAAAAAAAAAAAAATGAAAATGCCCGCCGCCATGGAAAGGGACAACGGAGTCCGTTTTCCCTTTCTATGGCGGCCATCGGGAGCGGACACGCTAGGAACACAAGTGTTCCCAGCGCGTCCGCTCCTGAAAAAAGGATCAAAAAGAAGGTAAGTGGGGAGGGTGGGAGTGGGAGGGGAAAAAAAAAATAAATAAATAAAATGTACCTGCGTCCCAGGCTGGGACGAGGCAAGCCTCCAGCCATTTGAAGGCACGGAGCGGGGACTTACCCGAGTCCCCGGCGGGGGGCGAGGGCAGCCTCTCAGCCGCGGGGAGGCTCGGAGCAGGGATGGCCCCGCTTCGAACCTCCTCATTGGCTGATTGGCTGCCACACCCCCGCCGGGGACAAAGGCCGTGGAATCCCGACGGAGGGATTCCCGGCCGGGTAGGGACCTGGCGAGAGCCAATCAGAATGCTTATTGCATTCTGCTTCGCTCTCGCCTGGTTACTAATATTATTTATTGCTTTTTATGCGCAACACTCTTCTGGGCCTCAGTGTGCACAATGAAGACAGACAATCCAAAAGAGAGCCAAGAGTCCAGAAGTGAGTAGACACTCGCAAAAAAAGGCATACTAGTCGTTGGAATGAAAGACATTTGTCTTTATAACTTTTTTAAAAACTATAAAGGCGTGGGAGGGAATTCCATAAGTCTGGTGCACAGGAATCAAAGCCGGTACCACCAAAGGTTTTCAATTTGTACTGTGTGATGCCATTTAAGAGAAGAGTTTGCATGACCGGATCCTTGTGCAGCCGTTTCGATAGATAGCCAGGCGCTTTATGTTTTGTTTTGCTAAAGTCACCCCAAGTAGGACAGGTAGTAGGACGGGAATGCCCAGACGTGGGTCCCGAGTCTGCCCGGCCTAGAGGCTGAGAGATGTATATAATGTGTAATGCGTATGTGGTTTGGGAAGACTCTGTTTAGTGTGACTCTATGGCATCATCTAACCCCTCCCGGTCATTTGTACAATAAACTTGCTTTACGGATAACATGCACTCGCCTCTTTAAGAGGTGAGCCTATTTTGGGAAAGGTGATCTCATGTACACCCACACACTTGTGTAACATGTTTTTTTCATTGTGAGACCCGAGTCAAGATAGACTCCTATGGTTTTCACAAATGGGGTGACTTGAATGACACAGTCTGAGATTTTAAACTGGCCATAATTGACATCTAGTTTTTTCATATGTTGGGCCAAGTCCACAATCATCAAATCTGTCTTTTTATTGTTTAGTACCAGAGAGTTGGTAGCCATCCAGTGTTGCAGCATATCATAAGTATGATTGATGTTAGTGGTGTCCAAATCATAATTACTCATCAGCTCGAAGATCAGCTGGGTGTCATCAGCATAATTAGAATATCTGACTGTGACACCATCCAGCAGGTGAAAGAGGGGGTGGGTATATATGTTAAAAAGGGTGGGAGAAAGACAGGCACTCTGAAAAACACCACAGGTCAATAGCTGAAGTTGTTCTTTAGAACCGCCAACGGCTACCCTAGCGGACCGAGTGGCAAGAAGAGAGGCCATCCAAGGAACAGACAACTCGGAAGAGTTCACAATCTGTTTTATCCTCTCAAGCAGCAAAGAATGATCAACCAAATCGAATGCTGCAGAGATGTCAAGGAGCATGAGCACAGCAACATGTCCATCGTCAGCAATCTCAACTAAGTTAGCCCTTAAGTCAATTATGGCAGTTTCTGTGCTGTGCATTGCACAAAACCCCGATTGTCCACCGCCTAACAAACAGTGGTTATCAATGTATTCCTGGAATATCAGGCAAGCAGTCCTTCCAAGAATTTTTAAAAGAAGATGAACATTAGGGATAGGCCAAACATTTCTGCTACCTTGGGGTCAAGAGTCTCAATTTTAAGTACAGGAGTTATCCATGTGTACTTCAGACATGGTGGAACCACCCAAGAGAGGAATAAAGTATTAACAATGTTTGTGATAAGAGGATCTAGGCAGCCTACTGAAAACTTGATTATACTAGCGGGGCAGGTGTCACAATCAGAGGGTTTCAGTCCCTGCACAATTCTAATAATCTTGTCTCTCGTAACTTGGTTCAGACGGAATTCAGGTGGTGCACAAGAGTTTACAGTGGGATCATAGTAGCAGATGTGCACTGCGGTGCTCAGACTACTACTGACTTGCCACCATACGCACATTAACATTTGGGGGGGCAGTCATCTTTGTCTCCTATTAATGGTGGCACCCACCGGCAAGTACTCTTGGCATCCTTTCTGTCCTCTAGGGCCATCATTAATGTCTACCTAAATGGCACTGTTATGGTCCAGGGCTCTCAGCCCAACCTCCTCCCTCTTGATAGGCATCTCTGTCTCTCATCAACTTCCTCCCTTCTCCTGCCACTCCTCCTTCGGCTTCCACTCTGGCCCCCCTGCCACCTCCGATGGTTGTACCACACTCCTGTACCCGTCCTCTGAAGATACATTCATCATTCAGAATTAATGATTGCAAAAATCTCTAAAAAAAATCAATACACCACACCTAGGATGTGACCAAAACATGTCCCCCAGGGAGTCAGAACCTACGAAAGCTATTTCTTTAAAGTGTCAACTCATTATATTGCTCAAAGTAGGACAGGCAGTAACCAGATGACTTAGAGTTTCAAGTGTTTCTGTACATTTACAAACACGACATACTAGAGGCCGATTCTGATGCCTATTCCATTGGCTAGTGCGCTTAATGGGAAGGTACTTAGAACAAGCCTTTTTACAGGGAAATAATTGAAGATATTTCGCTGGTTCATCTTTTTGAAAGGGAAATTGACATACTCTGGTAGGTGGTGTATGTACTAAGTTGCTCTATGGTCTCACACCAGTCAGACCTGAACAGTATGAATTTAGTAGTTGCAGAGCGATGCATGAGTTTTTCTTCTGAAGGACAAATGTAGTCTAAGAGATTTGTCATGTTGATCTTAAAAAACATGAATAGATTCTACAGATCTCGCAGATGTCATCATTTTGAAATCAATGTATAATGAATTGGGTGGAGGGTTATCTTAGAACAACTAGACAATTGCCTCCACAGGTGCTTCTTGCGAAGGGACGTTAACTCCAGTTTGTGCTCAGTAATGAATTTGGAATGGATTTGGTAAGACCCAGGGTTTCTTTCCAAATCCTGCCCTGGATGATGTTTGACTATGGCCCACATCCACTGTGAACATTTCCAAGCCATACAGCAAAATAGGTTTGATCTTGGCAAGTTAGAATGTGATCGGAGGAAGCATGGAGACTTTACACAGCTACCTCATGGACTTCAAATCCCACAATTCTAAGGAGCTGCGCTGCAAATCTAGAGCGCATAATCATGTGCTCTCCAGGCAACACTGGCAGACGAAATCAGATGGAGCAGACACTGTGACCTTGCTGCTTCGGGAACCATTGCCTGATTTATTAGATAAATGACAAGGCAAGTAAATAAATAGAGTCACAGGGAACGGCACAATTGTGCACAATTTCTTTAAAGCGGATACTTAATGTGCCGCTGTGTGCCTGTGTTTACTTTGGCAGACCCACGGCTTTGATGAGGGCCCTGCATTCCACGGCCTCATAGAATCCATTAAAGTCATCTTGCCTTTAGCCAGCGGCACCCAAGACCCAGCAAGTGGCCGCAATACATAAGTAAGCATTTTTCCATTCACAAAGTTTTATGTATGAACACTGATAGCTTCCGGGGCATTAGAACCTCACAGGTTTATGCATGTTCCGTATGATTTCTTTTCTCCTCTGCAGGCGTCTCTAGTATGCATCTGCCCCTATTGACAGCCCTGCACTACACTGGGCCAGAAGACTCTGTAAATAACAGTGAGTACCAACCCACTAATTGGAATTACCACAGTTTGCTCCACTTTACAGTTTTCTGAATATATACGTCCTTTCATTTTATAGGACATTGAATACAACGTGAAGCGTCATTTTTTGGAAGCATTCACAACGGGATCCACTCCACTCCACCGGTTCACCATTCCCTTAAAGTCTCAGGGGAGGTGAGCGGTTGCTATACAGTTAAACCAGACAGCTGCATGTCTTACCCAGTGAAGGGTTTCTGAATTAACACAGAGATGACAATTCTATTTATGTTTTACTATTTTCTAGATCAAAGGCTCCCTTGCCACACACCCCCCACTTTTGTTTCCACCAAGAGGCAACGCGGATTCCGCGATTGCTCTCCTGTCCTGAAGAAGGTTGAATATTAAGTCATTTTATGAGGGGATCAGTTTTCCTCGCCAAGAGAACTCAACCAAAACATGTTGACAACAGTTTTCCAACCCTCTGAATACAGACAGAGGGACTCATTGTAAAATAACTGAGTGTCTAATTTACAATTGTTTGATCTACCACTGTGATATGAATAAGGTATCACTTCTGTTTTTTCTATCCTTTGTGAATATGATGAATGCATGAAGAAGTTGTGAATTAGCTGTGTATGGAGGGATGTGTTGTTTGGTATCTGGAGTTAAATTTTATATGAATATAATAACTGTATATAAGTTTGTATAATATGGTATGTATATGTACAATAAACAGAAAGCTACTATGATTTAAACAATAGATAGCTGTCCTCTTTGGTCTATTTGGCCCATTTTTCTCTATCGCGACTTTACACAGCTGTCAATTTAAAGATTTAAATTGTGAAATGAAAGGCTGTGCCTTGTTCTTCACTTGTTCCTTCCAAACTACCAACAAACTACTATTAGCTAAATCATAACCCAAGTATCTCAGGGAGAGCACTCTGTCCAGCCTTTGTTTTCCAATTCCCCAATTCATAGTCTTGGGTTTAGTCTTAGTTGTAAAAATGACAATTTTAGACTTTCGCCCATTTACAAGTGAGTTGCTGTTACACGTGTACTGGAAAAATAAGTTAAGCTTTTGCGGGAGACCAATAGGAGTCTTATCAAAGATGAGCAGGCCGTCTGCAAAAGCCAACCAGTTCAATTTTAAATGTCCTATTTTAAAGGGGAAGGTGTTACTGTTCAGCCACAGGTGGTCAATATCACTGATATAGGAGTTAAAAATAACTGGTGCCAAAACGCATCCCAGTTTTAGCATTAAAAAGTTTAAATGGGTTTAGATAGAGCACCCTCCCTTGAAAGCCTCACATTGATAGTTGTTCCCTTGTGCAAAAACAACATCAACTGGACTAACTTCTCTGGCACTCGACCAGTTTGTAATTTATGACACAGGATGGTCCTCTCTAGGCGATCAAAAGCACTAGACATATCAATTGAGGCCATGCAACTAGTTCCAGTAGAATTCTTCTTGACAGAGGCTTGCAAGTGGGCCATAATAGTTGCATTTAAGGCTGCTCGCATTTGGGATCTAAACGCCACCTGATCCTGCGGAAACAGGTGTTTTAGGTAGTCAAAATAACAACCCTCATACCCTTGATATAACTTAACGACTCTGCAAATGCTACATTATTGCATCTGGTTACTTTTGTTGATGCATTACATGCAATGTCAAAGGGCCATAACTACAGAAGGCCTGTTCTTTGTTACAGAGCGTTCATGCATAAGTGGACCCTTAGACAACTGTCTACCTACAACGGATCTCCTCAGTAGTGTCTCGGTTCTAATATTAAAGGACTATGATGAGCTTAATGTGGGTGCTGTGAGGGGGGTAGAGAGTTAAGGCACCTCCTTTTGCAGGCTCTGTTTGCCTTAAGCCTACATGTCTTGTCTGGGACAATGACATCTGAAACCGTACTTCGCCATGGTGAAAAGACCACCCTGACACATCACATGCTCTTCAGAAACCTTATAACAGATCCTTCTGGTGTCCACGATGTATCCTTCACTTGTCCCTCACATACACATCACACAAATCCCTTTCCCTACAGTACACTCACCTGTTAGAAAGTGAAAACAAATTCATCACTTAAAACAAAGATACACAAGACCAAGCAGAATGGATTAAACGCTTAATGAGTCAGGCGCAGAAGGTTTGTTGGTGTCTGGTCCACTAAGAACTTCCAAAGAGGTCAGATCCATGCAGTCAAGGAACCCTCGCTCAGGCAGTGAAGGTTTCAGTTCCACTAGTGACCCAGCGGCTTGAATCTAATGGACTTATAGCTTCCTCTTCTTGTCAGGTCATGACATTATTTTTGGAGATCTTTATCATCTCTTTTGCTGGACGCAACAGCGTTATCCTTGCAAAGGAAACTGTCTCCTATCTTATTCATCAGCTTTAGCGGTGCGCAGTGAGCATTTATCACTTCACACAAAAAATGCCAACATCTGCACCCCACAATACGTGTCATTTCTCTTACATAGTAAGGCACGTTTCTGAGACGTTTATTTTTATTTTCCTTTTTCTTTTATTTACTGTTTATCTTACTCCTCACTTAACGCTCACGCCCTTTATTTATTTTGTCTTTGCCTTAGTTCAGGACTACTCTGCCTTATTTATAAAAGCGTTTTTCAATGGTAAAAACCCAATTGAAAACTCTTTCTGAATCAAGGTCCTTCCTTATCTGTGCTACTTCCTCTCTTCACCTCTCATTGTGGCAGATTTCTCCCTTCTTCTCCCTCCCTTTTTCTTCTGCCCTTTTCTTTCTCCTTCCCTTCCTTTCCTCTCTCTCCTTCTTCTCTTCATTTATTTACTTCACTAGTTCTCGAATCCGCACTTCAACTTTCCTTGGGACGTCTTTATTCCTCTTTCTTCCTCCTTATATGTCTTTCGTCTTTTCCCTTTTTTCTACTTTTTCTCTCCTATTTTTCACCCACTCTGCAAGTCCCTTACCCCCATTGCCACGTCTTACCTTGGACAGTAGTGTCATGAGGGACTTGGCACAGAAAACGTTTGATGGGACCCTTCACTCGCACTGGGTAAAACCAGTGGTCGAAGTGAGCGGGAGCGGTCGGGAGCGGTGCTCCTATACTTTTTTAAATTAGCTTGTACAGCTCCTATACTTTTATTTTAAAAATAAACCATTCCGGAATGGTTTTGTTTTAAAATAAAATTGTAGGAAGAAGTTGAAACCTTTACTTTCAATGCACTGCACTGAACGTTCCCTTAAACAGCAGGTGCAAGTGTTTGGGGGGGTGTATTGTGTGTGGGAGGGTGTAGTGATGAGGCGGACACGAGTGAAAGTAAGATTATGCTAGTTTTTTATAACAGAGCCCGCCGCACAACCGCTCCTTCTGCCTCCCAGTCAACCGTCGCTCTCGTCTCGCGAACACCCATCTCCCTTGGTAACTATGAGGCAGGGGCTCGCATGACGACGCGCGCGGCTCATCACATGTATTGAATGCTATTCTCTACATATCTTCCCCTTTTGGAAGAAAATAAACATTTCACACACCAAACTTACAAAAGAACATGTTACATTATGTTTTCTAATAGGAAACTATCAAGTCATAACTGCTACTGTAAACTATACTAGAAACCAAAGAAAATGTATTTAATAAAACACCACTGATCAACGCTTTATTTGACATAGGGCCTCATTACACGGATGGCGGTAGGGATTTAACGTTACCGGTAATGTATTACCGGTAACGTTAAATCCCCATGTGGATCAAGACCCGGCACACCGCTATTAGCGGCACCGCTAATTACGGTGCCACTAATAGCGGGCAGGCCGCGTGCGCGCGACCCTCCATCCCGTTAATTACGCTATGCCGCTATTAGCACAGCATCACAAGGCCAGTGCACATGCTAATAGCGGCATGGTAAATCCCCCCAAACCTCTTACCGCCATGGTGCTAATACCGGCATCGCGAACCACACGTTAAGGGAAATGAGCAGTGTTCCCACCTGCCACAGGTGGACCAAATCAGCACAGGTGGAGGCAATGGAGACCGTGGCAGCTCAAAAGGAGCACACCACACCCCTTCCCACACCCCTTCCCACACCAAGATGGTTCCAATACTGGCAGCATTACATGGCCTGGAGGACCTCATTGCAGCGCAGCTGCTACAACAACAGGCAGCACAAAGGAGACGCAGGAGGAGGAGGAGGAGGAGGGCAAGACAGGCACAGCAAGCACCACAGTGGCACCTAATCATACCACAGAGGCACCCACCAATACCCAGGATCAGAGCCAGTCCATTCAACCTGACCCCTGAGCAGATACACACCCTGTACCGTCTGGACAGGGTTACCATCACCAGCATCGTGGAAATGATCCACGACGACATTGTGAGCCTCATAGACATCAGAACTGCCATCCCCCGCTACTGAAGGTGGTGAGTGTGCTCCACTTCCTGGCCACAGGCACCTATCAGCATGCAGTGGGACAGATGCATGGCATCTCACAACCAGTATTCTCACGCACGCTGAACCAGGTACTCGATGCACTCCTGAAGCATGCACCTGAACACATATCCATGCCGCAGACTGCCCAAGAGATTGCAAACACAAAAGTTGGCTTCTATTCACTGGCAGGCATTCCAAGTTGCATCGGGGCCATCGACTGTACCCATGTGGTATTGGTGGTCCCACATCACAATGAAGTAGTGTACCGAAACAGGAAGCAAATCCACTCTATCAATGTCCAAATGGTATGTGACACCAACAAGATAATCACACATTGCTGTGCCAGATTTCCAGGATCAACACATGATTCCATGGTTCTGCGGAACTCAACTATCCCACTCTACATGGAGCGACACACCGGACAACGTTCGTGGCTACTTGGTGAGTAGCAGGGCAAGCACATGGCAACGTGATTTGGGGGGGAGGGATACATACACCAACTGGGTGTGAATGGGGGGGGAGAGATACATACTCCAACTGGGTGTGAATGGGGGGGGAGAGATACATACTCCAACTGGGTGTGAATGGGGGGGAGAGATACATACTCCAACTGGGTGTGAATGGGGGGGAGATACATACTCCAACTGGGTGTGAATGGGGGGGGAGATACATACTCCAACTGGGTGTGAATGGGGGGGGAGAGATACATACTCCAACTGGGTGTGAATGGGGGGGAGAGATACATACTCCAACTGGGTGTGAATGGGGGGGAGAGATACATACTCCGACTGGGTGTGAATGGGGGGGGGAGATATATACTCCAACTGAGTGTGAATGGGGGGGAGATACATACTCCAACTGGGTGTGAATGGGGGGGGGGAAATACATACTCCAACTGGGTGTGAAGGGGGGGGAGAGATACATACTCCAACTGTGTGTTGACTGGCGTCCGTAGGGAAAATGGACATACAGATGTACGCCAATGTCCTTCAGGGAAGGCCACGATGTACTTGAGAAGAACCCACATGCAATTCGAAGGTGCACAACATTGAGAACAATGCAGGTTGCAAAATATTACACATCCATCCACATTGCACATCATGCCACGCCACATATTACACAAATCAGCAACATGGCGTCAAGACAGTAATACAGAATCAGTGCAGCACAACATCAATCCAGCAATGCGCCCTTGAATGCATGCAAAGGGATCACCCGTAGACATAGCACTGAACCACACACCTATGGCACCACTGAAGTGATGCTTCACAGCATGGCAACATCGGTGTCAGGATGTCAGTACACTAGCAGTGTGGTGCCAAATTTGGCTGGGCCAGGGACACCTAAGACCTGGCCTCAACCAGGACATGTCAATTACTGTTGGAGGCATTAATATGGCATTTCTACTTGCAGGGTCGACCTCCCCCTTGCACGTTGCTGTCACACAGACCATCTGCATGTATGCTGTCAATTTAGTACTTGAATCACAATGCAATGTCAATTTGTGTGATGTGAACAGGCCGATCTTGAGGTGAACAGTAACAGGACCCCGTTCATTCCCCCATACAGGTGATGCGGGCTATCCCCTGAAGACCTGGCTCCTCACACCTGTACGGAACCCACAGAACAGGCACGAGGAGGAATACAATGGTGCACATACCCGTACCCGCATCGTGATCGAGCAGACTTTTGGACTTTTGAAGTCACGTTTTAGGTGCATTAGCAGGTCTGGTGGTGCTCTCCTGTATGGACATGAGAAGGTGGGCAAGATCACCATGGCATGTGTCATGCTGCACAATATGTGTATCAGACGGAATGTGCCACTGCCCCCTGACGTTGAAATAGAAGCACCTGATGAGGATGATGATGGTGATGAGGACGGAGGTGAAGGGGATGCAGGTGTTGCAAGAGGGGATGGCCAGGAGGGACGTGCTGTGAGACAGCATCTGATCAACCAAATATTCTGAGGAACATGTTTTTGTACTGTCACATGGATATGGGGGGTAATGCACTGGTGTATGTTTTGAAGCACGCAATGGACCCTGTCGCCAATAAAGTACACACACACAATGAAGATGTCCAAGCCTGTGTTTTGATCAGAAACCAGTGTATTGAGTGACATAAAGGTGTAGAAGTGCAAGCCCCAAAACATCCCACCACCCTTCCCACCACCCCCCACAACAGACCCATAACACCCTTCCCACCACCCCCCACAACAGACCCATAACACCCTTCCCACTACCCCTCACAACAGACCCATAACACCCTTCCCACCACCCCCCACAACAGACCCATAACACCCTTCCCACCACCCCCCACAACAGACCCATAACACCCTTCCCACCACCCCCCACAACAGTCCCTCATGTGTCTGCCATGTTTTCCCTGGACAATGCACACAGAGGAATCTCCATCAACCCCCTATTTACCATTGTTCTTGAAATGATCTTGAGGGTTGCCAGACGTGCGCCTGGTGGTGCGCGATGAGCGCCGGAGGGGGCTTGTTTGTCTCGACCCGGAAGATGAGGACGGGGCAGACTGGCCTTGTTGGGAAAAGTGGCAGTCCATAGTGTCAGCCATGCGAACAAGGACCTCCCTGAGCCTCTCTACCTCATTGCATAGCCTGTCGGTGTTGGCGTCCATCCGCACAGTGCAGTGCCTCGCCGTCTCGACAATGTTCTCTCTGAGATTGGCAGCCTCCTCAACATGCTGGCCAACCAGCACAGTCAGCTCGTTTTGGTGCTGCAGGATGGTGGTCAGTTGGGGGGCAGTGCTGGGTGACCGTGCACTGGATGCTGTGCCCTCCGATGCATCCACTGCAGCAGGTGATGGTAACTTGGGGGACATGATTGCAGGGTTGGTGTCCTCAACAGTCCCATCAGACCCAGGGGTCTGGAATGACACAGGTGGTGGGGTTCCAGGGGGGCTTGGGGTGTGCATCTCCATGTGCTGGCCTAGGGTGTCCTCCGGATCGGATAGGGGGGCAGTGGCGGCTGCCTCACCAGCGGAGCTAGCCGCAGCTGATGGTGGGCCCTCGGTGGCTGGCATTGGTGCCAGTGGGTTCACCTCCGGTGGTGGGGCCGCAGTTGGTGGTGCAGCTACTACTGCCCTGGCAGTGGCACTATGACAATGTTTCCTACTCGTCAGGTGTGGCCTTCCCCCCTTGCCCCTGGATGTTGTTGGGGTATCCTCCGGCTCCTGTGCCCTTGGCCTCTTGCATGTAGCTGGTGCCTTTGATGCATCAGCGGCATCCTCACCATCTGTATGTGAGCCTGTCAGGGACGAGAGGGGGGATGGCATTGGTTGCGATTCAATTTACTTAATGAAAATTACATAAATGATGCAGTTGAGGTCATTGGGACTCAGTGGTTGTGGATGCAGGTGATGTGCCAGTTCAGTGCCTCATCCATGCATGGTTGTGTTTGGGACTTGTCTCTGGTGATGTGTGCATGTGTGTGTGTTTGGGTCTGACACTGACATGGTGAGGGATGGATGCATGTGTGGATGTGTGTCCATGCATGAGAGGAGTCTGTGCTCACATATGGGGGTAACAGTACATTCACACCGCATCCTGTCATGTGTACACTCACCTCCATTTGAAGTGGTAGCCACGCCGATCTCCATGCTGCCCACTCCCTCAATGGATTCAACGGCAATCATGTTTGCGCATGTCTCCTCTCATTCCTTCATCCGGATTGGTGAGCCATCTCCACCGGCACTAGCAATGCGGTGGTTCTCAGCCAGGATGCCCCTCACTCGCAGCCTGAGGTCATCCCACCTCTTCTTGCATTCGCGCACAGTGCGCGTGCTAGTGCCCACAACACTGACTTTGAGAGCTACCTCCTCCCAGATGGCTTTTTTCTTCAGCAAGGTTGGCCGGCGCATGTCATTTGCAAAGACTACCTCTGCATGCTCTGCAAGGGTCTGTGTTAACATGACCAATTCCTCATTGGTATATTTTGGGCATGATGATGCAGGTGTCCGAGATGAATTTGCACAGCTCCCAACTCAAAACAGGTCCAGGGTGCAGAGGATGGCAATTGGTATATTTTGGGCATGATGATGCAGGTGTCCCAGATGAATTTGCACAGCTCCCAACTCAAAACAGGCCCAGGGTGCAGAGGATGGCAATGGATTGTGTTTTTAAAGATGGTTCTTCACATATACTCTCTCCCCTACTTTCCACTCACGTTCTTTCACTTTCTCCTAAACATTGAAACTTGCTATATTCCTTTCTTGGTTGACTTAAATGAGTCTCATTATGTGATCTCTATCTACTTGAACCACCTTGGCCACCCCTAACCAACCCAGACACAATTTCGTTCCTGGTTCCCTCCCTTTGAGGGATACAAATGGTGACACTCCCGTCACCGAATGTGGCGTTGTTACATAACTCCATGTCATTACATTCAAAACCCCTCTCCATGGTTGGTTCCCTCTCATAGCCAATTGTAAACCATCTTTCAGCCAACGGTTTACCCTCTCAACCAGCCCATTCGCTCTTGGATGATACAGTGCCGTTTTGATGTGTTTTATACTGTAACTACCAAGAAGTTTCTTCATAGCTTCTGACACAAATTGAACACCATTGTCCGATACCAGTTCAGTTGGAACTCCTTCTCTAAGAAATATCCTTTCCAGAAATGCTATTAACTCTCTTGCAGTGACTTCTCTGACCGCTTCCCACTCAACCCATTTTGAATGGTAATCCACAAGTACAAACAAACATCTTAGACCCCCACCTAACCCTCTTATAGGCCCTATGATATCCACTGCAACCTTTGACCAAGGTTGACTAGGAACAGAATTGGGAACTAATGGGGTCTCACGCACTACTTTGGTCTTGTCACTCGCTTGGCACAACACACAATCATGCACCCACCCCTCAGTCATTTTGTCAATTTTAGGCCACCAATAATCCTTTCGCAATTTCCTTCTCATGGCGCCCTCACCAGGGTGACCCTCATGAGCCAGTTCTAATAGACTATGTCTGACTGACTCTGGAGGAACAAACCACCTCCCTCTCCTCAGTTTATTCTCATACATGTTCAATTCCTCTTTTAGCTCCCACCAAACATCAAACTTCCTCTCCAAATCCTACTTTTGAGGCCATCCCTTCACAGTCCACTCCTTGACTAACTTTAGCTCCAAATCAGATTCCTCTCCCTTTGACCACATCTCTTCGCTAATTGGATCCAACATTCCTGAACTTCGCTCTCATCGACATTAACAGTATTATTCTCAACGGCAGCCTGGAAAGGCAGTCTGCCACTACATTTTTCTTCCCCGGCAGAAAACTCATCTCAAAATGATATGCCTGTAATCCTAATCCCCACTTACTTATTCTAGGAGAGCCTAAAGCCCACCTTCCACGCTCAAACAACTGCACTAGAAGTTTGTGGTCAGATCTGACCGTAAAACGTCTGCCCCACAAAAAGTATTTAAAGTGCGTGATGGCCCAGAACATAGCTAAAGTCTCTCTTTCGATGACAGAGTATTTGCTCTCTGGTGTCTTCAACGCTCTGGATGCAAAAGCAATTACCCTTTCATCATTTCCTACACCATATTGAATTAATGTCGCCCCTAGTCCCAACACACTGGCATCTACCACCTATACGGTCTTATCTAAAGGTTCAAATTTTCCGATCGAGGGGGCTGCGCTAATTGCATCTTTACTGCTTTGAAATGCGGCACAACACTCCGATGACCATTCAAATCTGGCACCTTTCTTCAACAACATCCGTAATGGGCTAGAAGCTATTGCGAAATCTTTAACAAATTTATTATAATATTCCGCAAGGCCCAAAAAGGACCTCACTTCATCCTTGTTGGAAGGCTCAGGTGCATTTTTTACTGCTTCAACCAAACTCCTTTTAGGTCTCAGACCACATTTATCAATTTCGTGTCCCAGATACACCACTCTGTCAACTCCTATTTTACATTTCTCTCTCCTTACAGTCAAACCCACTTCAGACATTCTGCTCAACACTCTCAACAGCACCTCATCATGTTCAGTTACAGAATTTGCATATATAAGTACGTCATCCTGGAATTTCACGATGTTCTCTATCCCTTCCAATATGGTATCCATCACTCTCTGAAACACAGAGGCTGCAGAAGCTAGCCCAAATAGCATTCTGCAATATTTAAATGCTCCAAAGGGCATTATGAACGCTGTGAGATGCTGGCAGTCTTCTTTCAAAGGAATCTGATGATATGCCTGAGAAAGGTCGATCACCGAAAAAACTTTAGCTCCCTTGAGTGTGGATAATGCCTCTCCAATTATCGGTAAAGGATGTCTGTCGATCAAAATGTTCCTATTGATATATCTCACGTCTACATAAAGTCTCAATTGTCCATTGGGTTTCATAGCCACTACAATAGGAGACAACCACTCTGAACTCTCACTTTGTTCTATGATACCCTTCTGTAACAGGGTTTCAATTTCCGCCTTCAATTTTCCTCTTAAGTCATGGGGTAAAGGCCTTGCTTTATGTACTTGTGGTATTGCACCAGCCTTCATTCGTATTTCGTGCTCAAATCCTCTAAGCATTCCCAACCCTGGTCGGAACACCTCAGGAAATTTATTTTCCCACTTGCCATTAACTTCCGCAACTGTTACCGGCTCCTCCGCATTTGCCTGTATACATATATCTAGTTTATGTTGCTCACTCCACCCTAACAGGGAGGATCGTTCTTGTGTCACATATATGTCTGAGTCACAACTTCTTCCTTTGTATTCAACAGTTGCCTGTAATTTTCCTAAAATCTTGATTCTAACATTGCCGTATGCATATGGTTCTATGCTGTGCTGTCTAAGATCATTGATTGAGCCATGCAGACAGTTCTCATAAGTCTTTTTGGATACCAAAGTCCAAGGTGAGCAACTATCCACCTTTAGCGTGGCCACTCTTCCATTTATCAAGAATACATCGTTGGGAGATTTCCCTTTGTTTGATGAGTCCGCTATCTCCAACACATGTTTGGTTTGTTGGTTTTGAAGTAGACTTTCACTTTCTTCTTGTTCCAGCACTCTCATCCCAGGTTCAATATAGTTCACTTGGTTCGCTCCTCTGCATACTCTAGCAAAATGCCCCTTCTTATTGCATTTTAAACACGAAGCATTTCTTACAGGGCAAAATGCGCTCATGGAGATGTGTCAATTGCTGCCACACTTGTAGCACTTGGTTTCTTTGTTCATACTGGTTTTACGGATTCCTCTCACAGCTGCCACTTCGCCTTCTTGTTTTTCTCCTTTCATGGTCGCCATGTATTTATGTGTTTGCTCCATCCCTCTAGCAGTTTCTACCGCCACCTCCAGAGATGCATCTTTTGTCAACAATCTCTCCTGTATTTTCAAGTTACTAGTGCATCTCACTAATTGATCTCGTATCAACCAGTCTGTTAATTGACCAAATTCACATGTGTGACTAAGAGACCTCAATGCTGCAATAAAATTCTCCACTGGTTCACTGGGATCTTGTGTTCTCTGGAAAAACGTGTGTCTTTCGAATGTTATGTTTTTCTTCGCTTCAAAATGAATTTCTAGTTTTCTTTCTGCCAAGGTGTACTGATCCACCTCACCTTGGCCTTCTAGCGGAGGCTGAGGGAGACCATCGTATACACTGCGACCTTCCGTGCCCAAATTATGTAGAAGTATTGCTTCTTTTCTGGACGCAGCAAATTTATCCCCTCCAATTGCCACTGAATAAGCAGTGGTGACAATACAGAGATATTTATTTTAACTCCTTCTCTGTAAGACTGCAACTCTTTCTCTTGGCTCCAATAAGAAAAACAGCCTCCGTTTGTTTACTTTTTCTTTTCCGTGTGGCAATAGAGCATGTTGTGTCTCTGATAGTGGGCGTATCTCAAGAAGCAAGGCTTAGGAGGCAACTTAGTTTGGACAGCGCCGCCGCTATCACTCTCCTGTCGTGCGTTTACTCACCTACCTGCTCCCTCAGTGCCCCTCCTCACCTGTCAGGCCATCGGAGGCCAGAGAGCAGGGCTGGGTTCCTGAAGTTGCTGCCACTGGTGAGCGAGCCGTTAACAGGCTCTGCCGGCACCTCGCACTGTGCTCACTCCCAGTCAAAGGCACAGGAGGCACCGGAACTCACAACGTGTGGCCTTGAAGTGGATCGTGCTCCGTCGCGGGCTCTGCGTGAGGTCTTCTCCCTCGTCGCCAATTGTAGTGATGAGGCGGACACGAGTGAAAGTAAGATTATGCTAGTTTATTATAACAGAGCCCGCCGGCACAACCACTCCTTCTGCCTCCCAGTCAACCGTCGCTCTCGTCTCGCGAACACCCGTCTCCCTTGGTAACTATGAGGCAGGGGCTCGCGTGACGACGCGCGCAGCTCATCACATGTATTGAATGCTATTCTCTACAGAGGGGTTGTGGCAATGGGGTTTGTGGGGAGCAGGGTCAGGCCAGAAGGGAACATAGTTCCACTACTTCTTTTTGTACACTTCGACCACTGGGTAAAACGGCCAAAGTTCCTGCAGTCCTTGTCCATTCCACTGTCGCCATACTGCCGCCTGGGCATACTGAGGCACAGCAATGATCGGTGGCTGTGGAACAAACAGTCCTGTGGCACAGTTGACAAAAATGCAAAGCTGTGAAAGTGGCCGTGCTGGAAGCGTAAAGATTTATAGCAGAGCTCAGAATAATGTGTTCCGGAAAGGGACAGAGCAGAGTGCAATCTCCGTAGGCGCTGTTTGATTATTTCGGTTGGTCTGCTTCCCCACCATGAGGAGAAGTGTAGTTGTCTGGCATTATCTTGGCTGGTGGATGTATGAATTGCGCATGTTCACAATAACCGTGGCTCTATTTATTCTGAGTCAGCATGGGTCTTCATTTGGAATTGAGCGCTAACATTCTCCCAAATTAGCTTAAAGATTTTTGTTGTTACATTGGTAGACAATTGTGAGCCTTTTCTCCGAAAATGATTGGCATCCATTTTGTGTTAGCTCGATGCATTTTATTTCACTTTAATTATAGAAAGATTTTTCCAAGGCGCTCCACCTGGACAAGCAGTACGCCCCAAATCACAATGTTGCAGACGTCATGGCTGAGAAAGGGCGGCTGAAAAAGAAACAGAAAGCATGTGCTTGCGATTCCTCAATACGAAGTAAAGGGAACGCAGTGCCGGTGACCTGTAAAAGTGCCTGCTGAGCTGATGGTGCTTAGAGCTGTGGGTGTGCGATGTGTTGGGAGTGACTGTGCGAAAAGAGTGCAACGAGAGAAGGCGAATGAGTGAGGATGGACTAGCAGACGAAGCTGGGAAGGACAGTGCAGGAAAATATTAGGAGGAATTCTTGAGAATTCCAAAGGCGAGGGCTCCGCTCCTGCTCGGTATTGTGCACAGCTCGCAGGACGCTGATAGTCAGGAACTAGGCCGAGCTGTTGAGAGGATAGTTTCAGGATAGAAGTGACGCGGGAACAGAAACATTTACACAGCAGATGGGCAGTTCGTTTTTGGTACCATCTCCTCACTGGCGACCAGTATTCGAGGGTATGAGACTTGTACACATCCTGGGGCCCAAACGAATGCAACCATTCCTTGAATCACTTCCATATCTTGATGAGCAGATCACTGCATACACAAGTTTCTAAAATATGGATTCCAAGCATGCATTGACACTTGAAGTCGTTTTTCTTTAATAGCCAAACAACCTTTTTGTCAGATCAAGAATAGTGAAGGTGTGTTCCACTTTGCAAACATCGTTGCAGAATTGTAAAAGGAGCGATGTGCTTTACATGGTTGGGCCCGCACCATATTTATGTTGTGCAACAACACACTTAATAATGTGGACTGAACTATGCTGTATTTGTGACTTATATTGGAGCAGTCACACACAATATGTCCTCCTGTGCAAATAACGAGTGCAGAAAAGTGAACAGCGAGAAGACACATTCCCACCGACACACAGAGGTTGTTAATTAAATATAATCAGGCAATAAGACATGCGCAACATCGAACGTTAATTAGATGTGCATTGCCTCATTCATTCAAATTGGGCACCTCCATTCTTGTCTACTGGCTCAGGCATCTGAACATCTCGAACTGCTGCACTCTCTTCATTCTCTAATAATATCATCAATTCCCATAATTAAATGCGCCTTCTTCTTCATCATATTAATTAATTAATGAGTTTGTATTCCGTACCAAATCACCACGACAGTAGTCTCAAAGCGTCTATTCTTGTCCAAGACTGGAAAGTGTACTGTGTCCCGACCCTCTCTCTTCTCCCACCTTCCTTAGAAATTGCTGCACATGTATCAAAGATTGTTCCAAACTCTATCCAGTCAGAAAAGATGATATCGTGAAAGCAGATTCCATCTTGATGGGCCCAGAATAACACACAACGTAATGTCACGCTGCTGCATATGGTACAGGAGTGAAGGGTGGGTGTGGGTCTTAGCAACCGCTCCTGCAATATGCCTGCATCTTTTAGAACATGCAAAAAAGCCAAGTACCCTTCAGGGGTAGTATGCGAGCTGCATTTCCTATCATGCCACATTCCACCCGCGTGCACGAGTTTACACAAGAACAGGCTGCATGGGCCCAGAGAAAACGAATGAGGATAACCTTTATCGCCAGACTTGTATTGATCTTCCCTCCACTCAATGAATGCCAACATGATCTATGCGTTGTCTGATATGCTGCGATGCGCATTTGTTTAAAGAGCCCTGAATGTAAAATCGATTAAGAGTCATTTGACCTTGAATTGATCAGAGTCATTGCTGAAAGATACAAATCAGGGGCATTGATCTTGTATGCCACATTTCTTCTTGAGAAAAAGACTCATGGTGTCAGAGAGTATAACATATGGTCTATCCCAGTAGAAAAGGCGCATTCCTCATCTGTTTACATCAGCTCATTAGAAGTATGAACACTAAAGGGTCATAGCTCCCTTCACTCTCGAACCACTTCACGGATCAGATCTATGCGGCTGTAGTCCACTGGCATTGTTCTGTAGTGTGTCATGTTGATAGTTCTATATCCGGGATTTCATGTGTTTTGCCAATATAAACAAAGACAATTGGAACCGATTGTTCCCTGAGAAGATTGCGAATGTAAAACAGGTAACCTTGTCAAGTTAGCATTGCAATTCTACCAAGGTACTTTCTGGTTTGAGACAGGAGCCTCTGTGGGCTGTCTTTAATTTTGTATATTAGTGGTGCCTTAGTGCCACCCATACCACCAAAACTTTTGGCATAGGGCAGAAATGTGATGTGCAGAGAGACACATAGCTGGCGGCTACTGTTTCGATTTCTACCCACATGTTGGCCAATCCTAGCCATGTTAATCCATATCGCCATTCCCACCCGGTACGTGCCCCTCGCCCCCCCACCACACACCCTCATGGGATCTTATTCATCAGAATATAGGTTTTAAGCGCATGACATTGTTATTGCTAAGCAGTCTTCTGAAAGATAATAGCTTATTTGCAGCTGCAAATGAGCACATTATGGGGTAAAAAAGTCCCAAACAAGTGTGCCTTCAGACACCTTGTTTATGAGCAATATGTGTGTCCCTGCAACTGTTCCTTGCAGTGAATTATTGTTGAAAGCAGACATTGACAAATGCAACAGTTTTAGCTTTCTTATTGGAATAAGATAAGAATGGTTCGTGCTTTCATATGCACATGTGCTCATACTTGTTGGCATCTTATAGCCATGTAGTCAGTGCCAGTGGCAGCACCTGTCAAATTCCTATCCTGACAGAAATGACAAAACTGTTGGCTTTACCAATGTCTGGGAGATGTGTATTGTTGAGTGTCATAGTTTATTAAGTGGTCACACTCAACTCAGGAAGTTCCTCCCCAAGCAAGGTGGCGCTCACCCACAGCGCTCATACAGAATCAACTTTAGTGAGGCCTCCAACCTGTCACGCACCAAACCCCAACCAAAACCCTATGTATCACTAATAAGCTAGGAACCAGGCCAGTGTATAGTAAGAATATATATTTATTTAAGGTTTAACAAAGAAGATTAGCAACCAATATAAACCACCAATGATATGGCACTGCACAATATCACAAATCCAAATTACTTTCCATTATAAAAACAACACACATAGGATTTTGAAATATGCAGTCACAACTTACATCAGATTTCATTGCAAATTAACCAATAGAAAACATCCACAATACAATAGAAAAATCGTTTTGCAGCACACCTTCAAAGG
The DNA here is from genome assembly GCF_040938575.1 of Ambystoma mexicanum. Classification (NCBI taxonomy): domain Eukaryota; kingdom Metazoa; phylum Chordata; class Amphibia; order Caudata; family Ambystomatidae; genus Ambystoma; species Ambystoma mexicanum. The sequence goes on along the minus strand of NC_090928.1, from coordinate 790,684,546 downwards.
AAATGCAGTGCTTTGGGGATTCTGGTTTGGGAGGCATGGGAATAAATGGGAAATTCCGTTGTAACACACATGTACAAATGAGATGTAATACTTGGTAGTTTGGTTTTGGGTGTAAGGGAATACATGGGGAATTTTGTTTTGCAACACACATACAATTGAGAGATAATGCTTGGTAATTCTGGTTTGGGATGTAAGGGAATACATGGGGAATTTCGTTTTGCACCCTCTACATTCTTTTGAATAGCAGCATTTTAGGGTTACTTATTTTGGGATTATGGACACCCCCTTTCCATACAGAAGACAGGGGTTTCAGAAAGGTAGAGTCACCCAAGTAATTTATTGTCTATACCAGCTCCAACACATTGGGAATGAATATTGTTAGTTTCAAATTCTAACAACACTCATCCTGTGAAATCTATATGGGAATACATTGATTTAACTTCAATTCATTGTGCTAAGGATCAACACAGCTTTCCCCCTCCCCACAATTTAATGGGAAGGATTAAGGCGGGCTGTTCCCAATACAATTCAATTTGCACAGATAGGGTGATTTTCCATAGTGGAATACGTTTTAATTGGATTTACTAAAATGTGCCAAGGGCATTTCCAGTAGCACCCACCTGCCCACTATGCAAGATGCAGATTAAGGCAGGCAGCCCCACCACACTTTTGATGGCTTTGGGATATATCTACTTATATGGGAGGCTTTGGTTATGTGGAATCCACAGAAGTAGAAGGGCTCCTCTGAGGACAGTACAGATTTGGTCAAGGGCTTCAGTCAAGGATTTTCTCCTGCACCCAGACTACCTCTGCTCCTCTGATGGGGTGTCCCAGCTAGCTCCTAGATTTCCCGGTCGCTGTCTCCAATGCAATGATTGAGGCCTCTCTGCAAGTTGTTCCTCGCAAGAGTCCGGCAGCAGGCTGCCTTCTGAAAATAAAGTGAAAAAGCGGTGTTTTGATGCAAAATGGACCTCTTATAGGGTTGATGGCACTCTAAATTATCATAATTCCCATTGTAAAGATTGGCCAGCACTCTCTCTTCCCCTCCCACCAAGACGTCCACTGGCTGCTGATAGGACCAGGAGTTGGGGGGTGTATATGATGTAGGCTGAGGGAGGAGAAAGATTTATCATCTCAAAATGACAGCTGGGTTTTGCCTTTTTGGGTTATGAAAATTTAACAACATGGCAGCTATCCTAATATTTCAGGTAACTACATAAATCTATATATTTTCGAATTCTACATGTATGACGAGTCAGAAAATACAAATTTTATTTCGGCACACACATCCTGGTTTTTTGCACTTTGTGGCTGCGCCGTAGTGGTTACAACTCTGATGCTATATACTTCCAGCATTCATTTCACCGTCTATCACTCTATCAATGTTCCCGTTCCTCAGATGTATGAAAATGCCAGAATCATAATTTTGATCATAACTTAAATTGCACCCATCACACAAATTACATTTTTATATGGTCCCCAAGGGCTCTTTATCCCCTTTACAATGAATCTGGGCAGGGCTCACTGGGGCGCACAATGCTCTTTTTATTCAGGAACATGTATTCAATGTTAAACATGTGGCAATGCGTTATATGAGAGGTGGTTTCATTTCTTCTTTTCCCCTCTAAGTTTCCATTTCTCCTTAAACATGTGACCAGGCCACCTGCTTCGGCCAATGTTTACTCTAGCCTCTTCTTCTGAGCTTCAAAGGGTCTTTGCTCAGAGCTGATGCGAACTTCATGGGGAACCTGACTTTAAAGGTAATTTCTGTTGGTCATGTTATCTGTATCACCCTCGTTCTTATCTCTCTTGCAACATTTCTCTATATTTTGAACTGAAGCTCCAGGCCTGTTTACTTGATAAACCCAGCCCAAAGGTCGGGGGATCACAGTTCCAGATACACCCAGTTCAGTTACATGCACAATTCTGTGAAATAGCATTTAAATTTAAGAAACATATTTACAAATGACATTTTGTATTGCATCCAGGCTTGCTGGCAAGAAATAAACTCTTTCTTTACAGAATGCTTCAACAAAAACAAGTCCACTTTTGGTATTATTTACACAGATAGACCATAATTACATAGGAAACCAGTGTTCACTGCTACAAAAACGAAATCGTTTTTTCTCTTTACAGGTTGTCATTGTATTGGATGAAAATTAAGTATCTTTATTCCTGATAAATGCAATCTGTCATTCGACTTTATTTCTTAAATGTAAGGCACCATTCCTTCTTTCTAGCTTCCAAATGCACAGTATTTAAAATGTATTTATTTCCTTCCATGTGCACTTCTGAAGCCTTAAATCTGTCACATATGCCTCTACACGAAGACAGCATCTGCAGTGCCACCTGTCATTTGGAATCCATTGTACACAGTTAACAATATTCCAGTAGTAAATCACACTTTCCTTTAGCAGAGTGCCTGTACATCTTGACCGTTGTTCAATTATGTGGCATGTGCCATTCAAATTCACATAATGTGTGCTTTGTTGTAATTTGATTGGCCGGTTAGTCTGAGTCTAGAGGACCTTGTTCACGCAGTCAGTCAGGGTGATAACCTCAGAATGAGGTAATTCCACAAGAGACAAGTGTGCCCTCGGGAGTGAAACTATTACTGTGTGTTTCACCCTATGTCACCCCAATTTTATCTACAGATCCCCAGTCCCTTTGACGGAAATGTCATTTCCATCAAAGTTTTGGAGTTGTCTAGCAAGAGGTTTAAGTTGGATTTGGTGACTCTCCCCGCTTCCTGAATTTAGTTGGTTGAAGGCCTTTTTGGGCAGGAGGATGGCATGGGGTCCAGTGTCCACCAGCGCTGATAATGCACACTGACCCTCTACATTGATGGAAGCATACAATCTTCCTTCTCTCTCCTCAAAGGGGCAAAGTAAATGTGCATTCTGTAGCAGCTTGGCGGATAAGATTTTTATATTGAACTCCAACATTGTGTGATCTTGGACATTTTTCTGTGTCGGAGTCCAGGAATCTAACAAGAAAATGTTGCACCCAGAAAAAGGTGGGATTGGGACGTCCCCTTTGTCCCCTGATTCTTTGCTGTTCCCCTGTTCCTGGAGATAGTTACCTGAATATGTTTGGGGGGAGGATACATCAGTGTTTTCAGGGTCATCTGAGTGACAATGTGTGGGTTTAAGAGCTTCTTGCTCTGGGTCAGTTTCCATACTTACCCCAGCAACATCAGGGTATTTTGGGAACCATTTTTTCTTGGGAGGGATCCCTCCATCTCTGAAACAGAAGATTTTCTTCCATGAATCCTCCAGGGATTGGGGGTGGAAGATTCATGTTCATGTTCAGAGGATTCCAGAGGTTTTGTTCTGGTGCGATAGGTAGCTTCCTCTTGGGCTTCTCATCTCCCTACCACCTGGGCCCCCTACTCCAGTTCCTGTGGGCTGTCGGAGGTTTCTTCCCGTCATTGCTCCGGGACACCAGACCTGGGTGACGAGTTATTCTGGGAAGCAGTTTCCAGTTGAGGGTTCTGCTGAGCCCTCAACATGCCACCCAGGTCTTGACTTAGTTGTTGGACTTGTCACTCCAGTTGTGACATTTTTCTGGTTGGTAGGGATATCTTGATTCATACTTTTTCTGCTCCCAGAAGTGGTAGCTGTCCCTTCTCTTACAGTAGCTCGGGTATTGGGAGGTTCCCTGATAACCTTCCATCCTAGGTCTCCCTTCTCCCTGATTCGGGAATCTATTGTCCTGAAAGTGGGGAGAGAGAGGAGGAAACTCCTAAGTTTCAGGCAATCTGGCTTCCGTCCCAAACACAGAACAGAAACCGCCCTCATAGATCTTAAAACCCAAATCGAGGACTTAAAAGACAATGGAAAGCTGGCCCTACTATTACTTCTAGACCTATCGGCAGCTTTCGACCTGGTGAACCATCAAATTCTCTGTCAGCACCTCAAATCGGAACCCACTTCTCTGAAAAGGCCACTACCTGGATTAAATCCTTCCTGGACAATAGAACCATGAGGGTTTTCTCTCCGACCACAGCCGCAGAACCATCCCCGGTACCCTGTGGGGTCCCCCAGGAATCTTGTATTTCACCCACGCTTTATAATGTGTTCACAAAACTTCTCTTTGATATTCTTGATTCTCTGGGTGTCATCTACACCAACTATGCAGATGATACCCAAATACTCATCCCTATCACCGGCGATCACACAACTGACAACAAAGCATTAAACAATGTCTATCTAGTCATTCAGGCCTGGATGGCTCAACATGAGCTCTGCCTCAAGGATGACAAAACAGAGCTCCTCATCCTGGGCTCCCATTACCGATTTAGTAGACTAGACCCCATTTTTAAATCCCTTATCATTGATGGCAACACCATTAAAGTCACCAACGACAACAAAACATTAGGCATTTACCTTGATTCAACCTTATCACTAACCAGACAACCTAATGCCGTTATCTCGGCATCTGCTTACACATGCAAACTTACCACAGCGTGCCGTCCCTTCCTCACCACTGCCAACTGCATTATCTTGGCCAGGACTCTCGTCATGGCTAAATTGGATTACTGCAATACATTGTACCTAGGCACAAGTCAACGCAACCTCAACAAGCTACAAGTCACCCAAAATAATGCCATTAGAGCTGCCCTTAACATTCCCAGGAATCATCACATTTTGGACTCCAGACATAGCCTACACTGGCTCTCAGTAGCACAACGAATCTCTCTCAAAACCTTAGCTCTCATGCACAAATGGCTGGCCAACCAAGCACCCATCTATCTGATTAGCCGCTTCAATCCACACACTTCTAACCGCCCACAGAGTGCAGCCCAAGCACATGGTCTCTGTACCCAGATCTAAGTTTCAGACAGCTGGAGGCTCCAGCTTCCCCGTCCTTGCCTCAAAACTCTGGAACTCACTACCCAACTCACTCAGAACAGCATCCTCACTCCTCTCCTTTAAAAGCAAAGCTAAACTTTGGCTTACTGCTCAAGACTCCCACACCCATCACCTCTCACTATTCTCTTGTGGGAACTAGATTCGACACACTGTTACCGTACTCTGTTACTATTACAATGATCTGTATACTCTGTTCCTTCCTGTATTATATTTTTTGTAAATATATCTTTTGGAAGCTCTACACTTTGTTTCAACCTAGAGTGCTCCTTTGTAATTAATGTAAGCTGATGATGTATAATCAAGGTATGCTGTTGTGATGTCGTAAACCAATGTATGCGCCCAGTTGCCTGTGGGCCAGGTGCGCTATACATATTAAATAAATACAAATACAAATTGTTCAGGATATTGGGGTTTGAAGGGTATCTGGAAAAAAGAATTAAGGTTGGTAGGTGGAGTATTTCTTACCTCCTGAGGGAGGTTTGGAGTGAAGCTTTGTGGGAGGTTTCCTGGGGCAGTACTTCCCTTATTAGAACCCCCCTGTGTGCCGGGGGAGTCCATGCATACCCCGGGATGGGCCTGTTACCCTTGTATCTTGGACTGGTATAGGTGGCAGGGTCAGATGGAGCATTGGTCTTGTACCCTGCCAGGCTATCACAAAAATTGGGTTGGATCTTATGGTCTCCTCTGCCTCTCATTCTGATTGTTGGTGGGAGGAGTGTTTTTAGGCCCCCCGTCTCCAGGTACAATGCGGAAGTATTTTTCACCTCTGCTACGTTTGCAGCCTCAGGTGCGTTTGATGTCTTGGAGTTTTTAAAGTTGTTTTTGTTTACAGAGGCCTTTTGGCCTCATAAATCTGGGTAGCCTGTTCTATCACCCAATTCCTACTAGTTGGGTCATAATGTTTTTCGGTAGCGCATGGAAGTATGTGTTTATGAACTCCCGGCTGTTGGTGTTCACTCGCCTAGAGGTCTTTGCAAATGCTTGCTTCAGCTCCTGCGTGAACTCTCTAGACACTTGGCCTTCTCCACACTGCAGGTTATATACTGCCTTGCGGGCCTCCTGAGGGTTTCTATGAATGGAGAGATGCTTCAAAAGGGCTGCCTTGTAGGTGGACCATTTTTTGGCGATCTTGGTCCTCCAGCCTGCACAGAAGCTGGAGTATTTAGGGGACAATGTCAATTTGACAAACTCCATGGAATTACTATCATTCTTGATACCAATTGAATTAATCATTTGGTCATAAAGCTCCCAATGGTCCCTACTGAATATTTGGCATTTTTATCGTAGGGAGTCATAAAGCTCTTAATGGCCTTTATCTGCTGAATTGGATCTTTCACAAGACTTCTCTTCTCTTTGGCCAACTTTATTTTTTTCGCTGCACCTGAGTCCACTCACTCTCTGACTAAGTGCTGCTGCTATTGCTGGCCCATTCCCTGTCCTATAGGCATTCCCTTCCTCAATGAGACTGTGAATCCCTCCCAGATTGATGGGCTCTGGTCTCTTCTACCCTGTGGTGCTGTGGGCTCTCAGGGTAACTTCCCTTGTACTCCCCTTTATGCACAAGGGCAGTACTCATCCTCCTCATCCCTCCTTCCGGGTATAGTGGGGTATTCTCCCACCTCCCAGAATGTGTGGAGGTTTTTAAAATACTCTTTTGAGGCATAAACTTTGGTCCTTCTCTTTCTGCAAATCGGACCAGGTGGTCCCTTTGTAACTTAACTTTCTGCCAGTCCAGCTCCCTTATCTTTTCATCATAGGAACCCTCCTGGGCATAAGTACATGCCAAGGTATTTTTAAATTCCCAGAGGCAATTGGTCCAGTCATCTTCCCTTCTACATGGTAACCCTGATGAATATTCCTCAATATCTAATAAGCACTGGCCATCTGACTCAATATAACTGTTCCTGGGTGAGTCCAGTTGCCTAATGTTTCCCTGTTCTTGAGAAGTGGTATGCTTGAAGTCAGCTGCACTCTGTACACAGGAGGTGGTGAGTTGGCTTCAGTTTCCTGGTAGGTAGGTCATCACTCCGTAATCGAAGGGCGCTCTTCCATACCCTGACTGTTTAGGGTGCCAGAAAGCCTGTTTGTATTTGGCTATTTCAATTTTCAACCTCTCACATTTGTTTTTCTCAGTCCCTATCTCTTGGTGGTATACAGGGGCATGAGTTTTTAATTCTGACACCAGTGCTTGAGTGGTTTCTAGCACGTTACTTTGTGTCATTATTCGGTCCCTTAGTCCCTTGTTCTCTTCACAATGGAACCTATTTACCTTTTGTGAGGGTTGCATTGTCCGCGTATATTCGGAGCATTTCTATCTCCGGAGACTAATTTCCTCCACTTGCGTAATGTTGGCTTGTATTGCCTGCTCTAGGTCAATCTCTGCTTGCCTCACATGGGCAGTTATTTGTGCATTTTATAACCTCTTGTCAGCCAGTTCCTGAGAACATGACTCACTTTTCTCTGCAACCACCCTTAACTGACGCACTTCCTGAAACAGGGCACTATTCTCTTGACTTAATTTGTATTTTCCTTCCCTCAACTGCTCTATCTGCTGTTTCTAGGTGTTCAGATCTTAGTGTATCTGATCGAATTCACCCTGAGAATCAACTCCCCAAATAATTAAATGGCTGTTTTCAGCTTTCAGTTGCTTAACCTGTGCTTGAAATGTGAAAATGTCCTCTAAGCAGGATTTTTTATTAACAACCTGCTCATTTAGTTTGTGTTGACTTGCACTCAGCTTTTCAACACATTCTTTATATTCCATCTTGTGCTGTGCATTCACTTGCTGTTGTGTCTCTAACTCATCTTTTAACTGTTGAATAATATTTTCGAATTTTAACTTTGAATTTTTGCTCTCTTGCGCTTTTGCTTCTAATTGTTCCAGCTCTTTCTGGGCTTGAGTCAAATGTTCATCCTGGTTATTTCACAGAGGCCACACTATCCTGGTGTTTTTCTTCCATGATCAGCATATGGATATATATATATATGGTGTGAGTGGAGCCATTTTAATTTGCTCATCTTTGCTGGTCTGTGTCATGTAAAAGTTGGTCAGGGCCAGATGTAACAATCCATTATCCTGCCACATTCAACATTTGCAGAGGTAACCTCCTGCATCATTCTGGCTCACCACATTTAATGTTCTTGTTCTACTGATTCACCTTCAATAAACAATTTGGATAGGAGGTACTTCCTGGCCATATTGATATCACGCCTGTGCCACTGGCGCACACATTGGCAACCATCATGGACGATATGGTACTCGTTTATCTTCATAATACTCTTTAAACAACCCCTATTCACATTTTGGTCCTTAATTTCCATTTGTATGACATTGGTACTTTCCTATTTAATTCAGCTAACTACATGTACCATAATGCACCTTGCTACAGCTGTCAATTCCTGGCCATTCCCATTCGTCAGTATAGGAACCACAATCCCCAGAAGCCCTAGAGATTAGTGCTGCTTCCACCATCTCAGGACCAGAGAGGGAGGAGGCAGATTATCTTCAGGTGTGCTGCTCCAGGTGCTGCCAATTAGCCTGCCTCAGTACATGGCTGGGCTGTATTTAAGCAGCTGCTTGCAGGAGCTTAGTCTCTTGCATCTAGAGTTCTCCCAGCCCCTTTATGCCTTGAGCCACAAATTTGTATGCTGTGCCTGTTGCTGAATTGACCTACTCCTGATCCAGTTCCTCGCTACCCTGCTCCTCTGGGCTCACCCCTCACTGCCCTGCTCCTCTGGGCTCACTCCTTGCTGCCCTGCTCCTCTGAGCTCCCTGCCTTGCAGCCTGCTACACTCCGCTGCCTACAGCCCTAGCCTTCCGGGCTCCCTGCCTCGCTGCCATGCTCCTCTGGGCTCCCTGCCTTGCAGCCTGCTACACTCTGCTGCATACAGCCCTAGCCTTCCGGGCTCCCTGTCTCGCTGCCTTGCTCTTCTGGGCTCCCTGCCTTTCAGCTTGCTATTCTCTTCTGCCTTCAGCCCTGACCCTCTGGGCTTCCTGTCTCGACGCCCTGTTCCTTTGGGCCCGCTCCTTGCTGCCCTACTCCTCTGGGCTCGCTGTCTGCCGCCTACTACAGTCCTCTGCAATCCACTACAGTTTTCCTGCACCTTATGCCATTAGTTACTGCAGCCCTGCTTCCTTGTTTGCAGCCCCCCTAGTTTCTGGCTGCTGCTCCCTTGCTCTCTTCCTTGTTTGCAACCCCTTGTTCTTGATCCCTGTCCTTCTCTTCCTTGAGTCCTCTGTCCTCCCCTTTAGTTTACCCATTTCCATTGTACTGTTTTTCCCTCATTTCCTTCGGCTAGATTTCTCTTAGACTTCCTTTTCCCTGGTTATTTATGTTCTTGTCTTCTCTTGTGTCTTATGTAAATCCTTTGCACAGAGCTTGACTGTTGGTTTCCGGCAGGCAACCTCTGCCCCTTCCCTTGTCGCGTTTTCAGTGTTAAAGACACCCACAGCTGTTGTTCCCAGCCATGAGCATACAGAGTGGGCCTCTGTAATAGTAATCTGTGCAGAAGCTGGATTGTCCAAAGGTCCGTGGAACACTCTTTTCCATTTCTGCATCCACCCCAAGAGGGAATACAGTTTGTTTGTACCTTTGTTTTTCTACTAAGGTTGCCTACTTTCTTTCTTGTTGAGCTTTCTCTTGTGTGCCACTCTTGACAGAGTGCCATTCGTGATAATTGATTTCTACAGTGCTCATTCTGAAATGTGTTCTGCACCTTATATACTCTCTATCTAAGGGCAAAAATCTCAACCCTGTTCCTGTTTAGACACAATGACAACTCAAAATGACCACTGTTTTATCTAACACCACCCTGGAACCCAAGGTACAGCTCTGTGTGGCACCTAAACATTTCAAATACATCTTTCTATTGACTGCAAAGCAATTACACCCAAATGAAAAGTTTGCTGCTACCCCACTCTCACAAGTGAAAACTCTTCAAACCTGGCCACGAGCCACAAGCCCCCAGTTTTGTTGTGGTTTATTAGGTGGTGACACTCAACTCAGGGAGTTCCCCCCCTCCCAAGTAAGGTGGCCTACAGCCAAATTGCTTATACAGATTCAACTTTAGTGAGGCCTCCAACCCGTCTCACACCAACCCAAACAAGTAGCCTATGTACCACTAATAAGCTAAGAACCAGGCCAGTGTATAGTAAGAATATATATTTATGTAAGGTTTGACAAAGAAGACTAGCATCCAACATCAACCACCAATGCAGTGGCACTACACAGTATCACAACTCCAAAATACATTCCTTTATTAAAACAACACAGGTAGAATGTCGAAATATGCAGTCACAATTTACATCAGATTTAACTGCAAATGAACCAATAGAAAACATTCACAATACAATGGAAACATTGTTTTGCAACACACCTTCAAAGGACATACAATGCTTTGGGGATTCTGGTTTGGGAGGCATGGGAATAAATGGGAAATTTTGTTTTAACACACACCAACAAATGAAATGTAACGCATAGTAGCTCTGGTTTGGGAAGCAAGGGAATACATTGGTAATTTTGTCTTGCAACACACTCACAATTAAGAGGTAATGCTTGGTAATTCTGGTTTGGAATGCTAGGGAATGAATGGTGAATTTCATTTTGCACCCTCTACATTCACTTGAATAGCAGAGCTTTAGGGTTACTTATTTTGGGATTATGTACACCCCCCTTCAGTACAGATGACAGGAGTTTCAGAAAGCTAGTGTCACCCAAGTACTTTATTGTCTATACCGGCTCAAACACACTGGGCATGAATTTTTTTAGTTTCTAATTCTGACAACGCTCATCCTGTGATGTTCTATATGGAGATTAATTGATTTAACTTCAATTCAATGTGCTAAGGATCTACACAGCTTTCCCCTCCCCAAAATTTAATGGGAAGGATTAAGGTAGGCTGTTCCCAACACAATTCAATTTAAATGGATAGGGTGATTTTCTATAGTGTAATTAATTTCAGTTGGATTTACTGAAATGTGCTACGGATCTTCCCAGTACCACCTCCTTACCCTCTATGCGAGATGGAGATTAACGTTGGCAGTTCCCCCTGCCCACACACCTTTGCTGGCTTTGGGATCGATCTATTTACATGGGAGGCCTCAGTTATGTGGCATCCACGGAAACAGCATGGCTCCTCTGAGGACAGCGCAGATTTGGTCAAGGGCTTCAGTCAGGATTTTCTCCTGCACCCAGACCTCCTCTGCTCCTCCGATGGGGTTCCCAGCTAGCTTCAGATGTTCCTGTCACTATCTCCAATGCAACGATTGAGGCATCTCCTGCTAGCTGTTCCTCCCAAGAGTCTGGCAGCAGATTGCCTCCGGGAATAAAATGAAACAGCCCAGTTCTGAAGCAAAATTGAGCTGTAATAGGGCTGATGATATGCCTAAATTATCATAATTCCCACAGTAAGGATTGGATGGTACTCTCCGTTCACCTTCCACCAAGACACCCACTGGTTGCTGATAGGAGCAGGATTTGTGGTGTGTGTGTGTGATGTAGGCTGAGGCGGGAGAAAGATTTGTCATCTCAAAATTACAGTTGGTTTTTAAATTTTTAGGTTCTGAAAATCTAACAAGATGGCAGCTATCCTAATATTTCAAATAACTACATAAAGCTATATGTTTTCTAATTCTACAAGTATGACGAGTCGGAAAACACTAATTTTATTTCAGCACGCTCTTCCTGTGCAGTGCCACTGTTTTTTGCACTTTGTGGCTGTGTTGTAATAATTACAACTCTGACACTACATTCTTCCAACATTTATTTTACCGTCTATTACTCTATCCATTTTCCAGTTCCTCAGATGTATGAAAATGCCAGAATCATAATTTTGATATTAACTTAAATTACATCCATCATACAAATTTCATTTTTATATAGTACTGACAGGCTCTTTATCCCTTTTAAAATGAACCCGAGCTAGGCTCACTGGGACACACAATTCTCTTTTTATTTAGGAAAATGTGCTCAATGTTAAACATATTGCAATGCATTATATTAGAGGTGGTTTCATTTCTCTTTTTCTCCTCTAAGTTTCCATTTCTCCTTAAGCATGTGACCAGGCCACCTGCTTGGGCCAATGTTTATTCTACCCTCTTCTCCTGAGCTTCAAAGGGTCTTTCCTCATAGCTAATGCACACTTTATGGGGAACCTGACCTTAATGGTCATTTCTGTTGATCATGTTATCTGTATCACCATAGTTCCGATCTCTCTTGCAACATTGCTATATATTTTTAAAAGAGGTTCCAGGCATGTTTTCTTGATAAACCCAGCACAAAGGTCTGGGGGGTCACAGTTCTAGATACACCCAGTTTAGTTACATACACAATTCTAAGAATTAACATTTAAATTTAAGAAACATATTTACACATGACATTTTGTATTGCATACAGGCTTGCTGGCAAAAAACTCTTTCTTTACATATTGCTTAAACAGAAATATGTCCACTCTTGGTATTATTGGCACAGATAGACCATAATTACATAAGAAGCCAGTGTTCACTGCTACAAAAACGAAAGAGGCCTTTATCTTTACAGGCTGTCATTGTACATGATGAAAATTATGGGCCTCATTCCTAGTTTGCTGTTACTAGCGGACTGGCAAACTACGTGTTCTGTTCATGGGATGCCTTTCCACCCAGGCGGGCGTACGGGCACCCATGAGCAGAGCACGTCAGTGCATGTTAGATGCACCGGCACCATTCATGAATGGTGCCGGTGCATCCAACCTCCCCATTCCCATTTGAGCTCAAATGGGAATGGGGAGTAATTATTACTGGCACCCGGCAATGGGGATGTACCGGGTCCGCTGGGGCTGGAATGCCCCGGTACATCCCAAATGCCAGGTGGCGGTAAAAAAAATTTTTTACGCGGCAGCCGTGCTGATAATTACAAGCACGTCTACCGCCAACGCCGTAATGAGGCCCAATGTCTCTTTATTCCTGATAAATGCAATCTGTCATTCGACTTTATTTCTTAAATGTAAGGCATCATTCCTCCTTTTTAGCATCCAAATGCACAGTATTTCAAATGAATTTATGTCCTTCCATGTGCACTTCTGCAGCCTTAAATCTGTCTCATGTGCCTTTACACAAAGTTAGCATCTGCAGTGCCACCTGTCCTTTGGAATCCATTGGACACAGTTAACAATATTCCTGTTTTTAGTCACACTTTTCTTCAGCCGAATGCATCTACATGCTAACAAAATCGAGGGGAGCCCATTGTCGCTCATTCACTAGGCCTTATGTCACAACCACTGTTTTGTACTGGCTTTTATATTTCAATGAAACTCCACACTTAGACAGCTTCACTCTCACAATGGGGCCTAGCACAGCCTCTTCATCTCTGTCGCTCTGTGGCTGTTTTTTTAGCCCACATGAGCAACTGTTTCAAGTGGATATCTAAAGTTGTTTTGAGAAAAAAAAAACATTTCAGATAGTGAATAAATTGGGTAAATACACTTGGGCGCACAGATGGAGGTGAAGTCTTGACAACTAGAAAGTTGTCAAAAAGGATTTAACAGAACTTCTTTACAAAAGGCTCTAAAAGCTGATCGTTTTCTGTTAGTGTGCTGCTATTTGCTTAAACAAAGTAATGTACATTCAGTTTGACCCTGCTATTTTAATGCAGCGATTATTTCAAAATGATCTATACCCCTTTTTCAATCTGTACAAACATGAGTTGAAGAATCCGAAAGATTGTGTTGTTAAATGGGAAGGTCCCTCTTTATTGCACTTACAGTGCTCTAACCTTGACCCCTTTTCCTGTCTGCTTTTTGGGAGTACAAAGGATATTTTCAACGAATATTAATTCTATCAGAATAATGCACATTTGCTATTTTGAATGTTGAAGAACACCTGCTAGATGTATAACAAATACCCCAATTGCCTTGAAAAAGCCATTAGGAATGTTCCATACACTCTGCAATGGGAAGGTCTAGAGATTGATATCAATAAAATGAATTTCATGATTTGCTGGCCAAAAAAAAAAGCTGCAACATTACAAATTAAAGTAGGATATTAGGTAATTGAAAGAGGTCAAACACTTTGATTATCTAGAATTCCTATTCAGTAATATGGTAGACTGGCTGAAACACATGGTAAAAAGTCATCACTTTGGCAACAAATAACTTGGGCTATTTTATTGGCAATAGGTCTATATGTTCATCAAAAGCGGTCTACTTAGGGCACCCCCTGTCTTGTGCCTTATATGGTGCTGCAATTTGGTGATGTGTAAATGGTTATGGTCTGGAAATTGAGGGAACAGCTTTTTTAAAGAGAATACTGGGTGTACCATACAGTGCTTCTCATTGTCTTGTACACTTTGAATTACGTTTTGAGTATGATTACAAAACTTTATGTCAGGCCTCTCTGTGGTACTGGATTTATTCATGTTGAAAGCTGATATTGATTCCTTTTAAAGAAGATCTTCAGGATGTTCTAAATGTTGGGTGGCAGTTCATTTTGTTTGGGAATTCATGTTAAATTGACGTTGATTGGTCTACCAATGCTAAGGTCTAAATCCTTTGAAATGAGGACGGGGGTGCATCAAAGGTGAAAGATATGTTTAGAAATTGGGTTCATGATGACTAACTATAGTTAATTTTGAGATTTATTTCGACTTTATAAACCCTTCTTCATTGGCCAGAGTAGAGAAGAGATGGAAGCTAACAGCTTCAGCTGAATGAATGTTCTGGTGTGGCAGAAAACAATGACGCACTTTCTTCTCATCTGTCCTAAGTGCAAATATTAAAGGCAGATGAATTTGAAAACATATTTGAATAACTTGGAGGACAGTTGACATATTTGTTGATAGGTTGCTCTTTTGACTAAGTGGCAGTCCCTGATATATTGCTCCTTGGTATACAATTACACCCCATAATTCTGGGACAAGCAACAGGATGTAGACCAAGGTTGGGCCCCTTACATAATGCATGGCAAGTCACCACAATCAGTTACATGAATGTTGAGAACTTAAATACGTAATTAGATTTAGTCTGCCCGGGATAGTCCCACTAAACATAATGCACACATTCAGTCACCATGATATCAAGTGGATACATTTCTAATTTTTCTAATCCTGAATAATACAATCATCTTTAAGCAGCAACCTTAATTCTTTGGCCATAATATAGTTTATCGGCCATTTGTATTAAAAGTCTCTTGAGTTAACATTAACATTAAACCAGATTCTGTTCAAAGATAGCAGATTAACATTTTTATTTTCTCAAATATCAAAAACAAATATAATAATAATGGAATCTGAGACTAGTTGTCGAGAAAAATGACATTTATGTAAACACATTTCCATAAATTTGCCCCACTCTCTGATTGTGAGGATGTAGGTTTCTAGTAAATGCATTGTACATTAAACATATGATAGGCTATATGAGTATCTAGAGACTTGTGTTTAGGAAAACTGTGTAGTGACATTAGAACTCACAGCATTAATGTATCTACTCTATGTGCCTAATTAACAGAAAGTTTAACACAGAGCAAAGTGACTTTGCACTGCAAAAATACACTTTTCTCCAGGCCTAATTCACACAGCGAAGCAAAGTATCTTTGCACTACATACGTATTCTTGACACTTGACATTCTTGACTTCTGGCCCTAATTAACAAATAAACTACTAAGTCTGCACAAACCTGTATCTCTGTATCCACCCCCGATTCTGACTTTCTGAAAATACAAAAAACATTTCCCCAGTAACTTTAAATTACTTGGGTATATTTAGGCAGGGGTCTGCTCACTCCACCACAAAATAATGGTGAAACAATAGGGATCCAAATATTAAACTTACTTCCATTCCAATCTGACTTATTAAATATTTATTTAAACATATATGGCTTTCACAGGTTTAGATGTATCAATTCTCTATTTATGCTATGAAGCGTGTACACCTGTTAACAGACTCTGATTTGATTGGATATACTTTGCAAAGAAGTACACTTTATCTGCGAAAAATGCTGTCAGTTCTACACTTCACACAGAGCACAGAACATGCTATTGGTTTTCATTGAAATGAAAATCTCCCTTGGCTTTAAATACAGTGAGAAAGCAAAAAAGCATTTCCCACTATGATATTAAAGTATTCTATTGTAAATGGGCACTGCTAGTTGCATCACATCCCCCTTTCCCTCCCACTCAAGAGACTCAGCAGACACATGAATTTATGGGAACTATCTAATTACTTTTGGAGGAATCTTTATACTCCCTTGGAAAAAATTATTTAAGGTGCCGTGTCAGGATGGACCCTCATGAGTTTTCAAGAAACTCCAAAACAGTTTCTCCTCCCTCTCAGAAAGCAAAGCAGCTCCTGTTAACACTCTCTCCATGTGTGGGGCCTAATCCTCAAGCTAAAATGCAGGCTTAGCTCCTCATTCAGAACATGTGTTGTCCCTTCTATGCAGCTTTTGATTCTACAATGAGATCCCTACTCACTGTGTTTTAGTATGAGTGATATTTCCATCCTTGTCATTGATTACATCATACTTTTTGATTAGTTAAATATTTCCATTGGCTTGGTTAATATTTAGGCACTTCAAGAGACTACACAACATTAATCTTCTTAGGTTGATATATTTTTTTACTTGAAATATGCTCTTATCACAATGAATGCAAAATCAGTTTTATTCCACATATCAACAAAGTAACATGCCACATCGTTGAAATAGGGATTTCTGGAATTCCCTGGCACTCATGAATGTTGGGGCATGTGACAGGAGTTTGTACAATATTTTTTCACTATGTTATTAATATTCAATGTATTTGTTTTGCTAAGGAATCTATAGATAAAGGAGAACCTCATGGTCATAACACACCTTTCCATTTGTCAATAGGTCATATAGTTGATGTTTTATAAGCAAAATCGTTTTTCTATTTGAAATGTAAAGCTGCAAAATATGGTGTGCTTTCAAACTAAGAAAAAGCTGGCACAACCAGGCTTGACGTAAAACCAATGATTAGCCTGGATCAGCTGACAAGGGCCTCTTTTGTTTCTGTTTCCATTAGATTGACCATCTGGTTCAAAGGTGACATTCTAAGAGCAATAATTTGCCTTTAATGCCAGGAGCGTAATATAGTTCAGATGGTTATCAATACCAAGCACCATACTCATATGGGTTGGGTTTGTCCCATTACTCAGTAGCCTATTCCTGATGGCCATTTGGTCTATGAAACAAATGTATTTTCATGATTAAAGGAAAACAAACCTTATTCACTCGAGATGGCCCAACCAAATCCTTTGGTACACATACCCACGCTCATTTGCATATGTAAGCATAGCTGTTGTAGGTTTGTCAAGTCGTGGTAAGGTCATCAAGGAAACAACAATGGCCAAGTCAACAAAGAACATCATATTATTTTATATCTCTAAAAAGGCCTGTTCACTTCTATTGTATTGCAATGATGTAAACCATGATTTATAAATACCTTACTATGACTTTACTCTGTTGTGTTCAACATATTCTGACTAAGAAATTGCAATTTAAATGCTTTCAATAAACCAACAAAATTGCACACTGTGGTGCCTCATTTTCAAACACATACCAACATTTTGATTCATAAAATGATATATACGAATACATAGGTGGATCTGGTTTCCAACGTTAATAATGTTTTCCTGATGCATTATTCCAGTGTGGTAAGGCACCACTTTAAATCACTGAAAACCGTTTTTATTTTACTAAGGGTTTAAGTACTTCTGATTGTGGGTTTAATATTCAGTACCAACATGTTCTTAGCTTGTATCAGGGAAGCTATTAACTAACTGCATCCTGCAGGTGCAACCTTTTTGTGGCAATTGGTGTGAGACATTAATGAATGAAGTGATGCATTATTCCGCTGCCTCTCCCTTTAAAGTGAGGCAGTGTCAATTTCTCTCAAATCTTTTCCTTACAGTATGGACCTTGGTAGATGCAGAACTTATTTTAGATCTACAGATTATCCAGAGGTCGTTTTTTGTCTGGCATATTTAATGTATAAGGCATGGATGAGAAGAAAGAATCTCAAACATTTTCTATTGTACTATTTATTTCTGTATTGTATTATGCAATGTTTTTGCTGATGATTTTATGGCTATTTGTCAAATCAAGCTAATTATGATGACGAATTGTATAAAATGTGTGCACAATGTGTTTATTGCAGTCCAGTTGTGACATCACTACTCATTTGAAATAAGAACATTACATCACACCTCAACATTGATGAAATATGACAGCTGTGGTGTGCTGTCACATCTACTGTAAAGCTAATTGAGAAGCTGACTAGTTTTTAAAAATCCTTTCTTTTTAATTAGCAGACACTGGCCACCATCATTTGTCGATGTTGGCATATTTATGTTGTTAGGTTTAACGGTTTTTACAGTGATAAGTAGAGGAATGTAGGGATCTATCATTGTTACAATGTCCTTTAAACTACAAAGCCAGCGTTAACTGGGACTTTTTATAAACTGTTTAAAAATGTGCCTACACAATATTTTTATTTTTTTAAATTTTTATTTTTATTTTTTTAACAACACACCAAACATTACAAACAATCAGGACATCTGCATTTACGCTTCACATCATTACATTACAAATTAAGCGTTTCACTCCTCTCCCCTCCCGCCCCCTTAACTCAAGCCCCTGCTTCCATGTCATTGTCATACTTATCTTCAGGCGTATCTACTTCAATTATCTGATCCGTGTCATTTTCACTATGGTTGGCCTGGGAGGGTCCCACCATCGAGGCCACCAGTTGTCTCCATGCGATCAGGGGTCCCACCTCCTCCTCCCCACCCTCTGCTGACTGCTTCGTACCAAGCAGCTGTTTCTGCTTCTGCCCACTTCAAGAGGTCCGCCCACCACATCTCAATTCTAGGCCTTTGGGCTGCTTTCCAGCACATTACAATTCTCCGTTTGGCCAAAATGTAGGCCAGGTCTTTCATCTTACTGATGTGCTCAGGTTGCATGGTCTGATAAAACCCTCAAGCATGCATGCCCAAGCTGACTCCACCTCCAGCGTAATCTCTTTACCAGATAGGCGCATTTTCAAACCTGTCCAACACCTCCACACCTTCGGGCAAGCCCAAAACATGTGTAGCATCCCAGCTTCCTCCTCCCCACACCGAGGGCCTTCCTGTGCCACCGGGCCTCCAAACCTAACAATTTTACTGGGGGTCATATATGCCCTATGAATAACATATAATTGAATCTGCTGAAGCCTCGCATTTCGGGACACCTTCTTGTGATACCTTTGGGATCTGTCCCATTGCCCATCCGACATGGGTTCTCCCACCTCCTCCTCCCAATCTCACCTCAGTTGGAGCAGCTCCTTTCCCACCCTAGTCCCCAGTAGCTCACATAGGCGAGATATTTCGTGCCCACCCTCCGAGATATCATACATTGTCTCGATGGTTGCTTCAGGTTGTTCCGTGAGCACCGCCTCAGGCCACCTTTCTCGCACCCATTTAATACTTCTGGTATAAGTATTATGTTGGCCTTTATGCACCCAGTGTCCCCCATTAGCCTCTGAAAGTCTAGTGCCATACCCTCCTGCCATATATCTCCAAGGGTAGCCAGGCCCATCGGTTCCCAGTATCTATGGAACCCTTTTATCATTTGGGAGTCCTCCCCGCATAGCGTCACTAACGGGACCTGCAGGTAGAATGGGGTTGGGTTTCCCACTATTTACCATGCTCTGTGCCATATTTCCCAGCCAAGCACCAAAATCTCGCCATTCCTAGCACCTTTGGTTTAGGCAACCACACTGTCTCTCTAAGGAAGAAGGGGGCTGGGTCCCCATACAATAGCCTGGCTTCATCGTTTCCTCTTCAGACAACCAACTAGACATATAGTGCAGCTGTCCCGCCAAGTAGTATAACTCAAAATTTGGCAGGTTTATACCCCCCTGTCACACGAGTTTTGTAGTTTCCATAGGGCAACCCTGTTCCTAGAGTTGTGCCTCATGAAACCCCTGTACAGGCTGTGGAGTTTAACAAAAAAGCTTTTGGGGATCAAATACGGGATGTTTACAAAAAAGTGTAACAATCTGGGCAGGACTACCACCTTAATCAGAGCCTCTCTACCCTTCATGGCCAGGTGTAGTCTGGACCAAAGTCCCATGCTATTCTTAATACCTTAATAAAAACTGCCTTTTCCGTATTGTGTTTGTGTTCCTCCCCCGTCGTGTGGTATATATCGATTCCTAAGTATCGGAATGTCACGAGCTGCCAGGGTATTGGCAAGACTGGTAGGCTCCTCGGCAGGGCGCGTCTTTACCTCCCTGGGGGGAACATGCTTGATTTTTTGGGGTTCACTGCTATGCCCGAGAGGGTAACGTAACGTTCCATCACCTCCATGACATATTGTAGGTTTATGTGCCTAAACAATATTGCCAATATTACAAATACTTTGCACCAGTGCAAGTTCAATGAGCACTAGGAAAACAAATTGTCATAATGCAAAAAACATGTTTTTGAAATGTATTTTATTTGTTTGCCCTTGTTATGGTCTGTTTCCTTGAGGGAAAAATCCATTTAATAATCATTTTTTGCATTAGGGCCTTTTTGAACCTTGTGCCAATTGCACTTGTACTGGCACAACGTTTCTCTGATACCATGAAAAAAAAGTCTACATGGGAGGAATCAGATGGGTGGTGATAAGTCTTTCTCTTTCCAGAAAATCAAACTACTCCTCAAACGTCCCCTTTTTTACTCTTCCATCCCATTATCCATTGAGGTCTCATATGCCTCCATCTCCCCAGAGCTCTGAGGAAATAGCTAAATGCAATTTACACATTGGTGCACACTCATTGTTTTTCTTTCCAACAGAAGAGATTTGACATGTACTTACCATATATACAACTGGGAGTGAAGACTCAAAGGAATGCACATATTTTCATGTTTCCTCTCTTTTCTCAAATAATTCCTCCCTGTCCTACAATACCCTTCTAATATAAAGTCAGGCTAGAGCCCATTTATCGTGGGATATTACTTTTATAAGAGTCTATTACTACGATGATATTGGAATGAAAACAATAGAGGTTTTTAAGGTTTATAATATTGATTAAGTAAAACTGTGACCATTGCCATCCTCCAACCCCCCAATAGTTTCATGGTGTTGGCAACACACTGATAAGTAAGAGGAGAAAATAGAAGTGTGTCATGAAGGTGTCAATATATGGAACAAATCAAATCTTTTCAAGATTTCCAAATATGTAAGTGATTTTTCATGTCAGAGAGACAACAGTGGAAACGCACTGTTAAGATGTACACATATCAAAAAAAGGTGCAAACCTCCTTCTGTGCATTGTTGAATACTAAATGGGATATAGCCTTTTCTGTGCTGGTTAGAATGTGAAGGCATGCAAGCTATTGAATCCACTGTGTTCTGCTTTACGCACTTAATAGTAAAAAAAAAAAGTAGGGAAGACACAATGTTGCACACATTTATTTTCAAATTAGGCCTTCGTGCCACATTGCCAAAGAGAGGGAGATAGGGTGAAGCACCTCCAAATAAAAGAGATTTTTCAGATTAAACATTAAATAAAGTTTCTCTATAATTAGTAAAGTGAGATACCTTTCATCGAGCATTACAAGTGGCAGGTGGTCACGGCTCTTCTATCACACCTTGAACCCCTTTACATTTGATTGAACCCCTATGAATATAATGACCCCAAATAAAATGTTGTATTAATTTGATAAGAACCCACTGTAGTCTATATACAATGTTATATAGATGTATTACTGAATCCCTACACATTATATTGAACCCCAATAAATATGATGACACCAATACATGTTTTAAAAATTGTACCTACATTCAATATACATTTGATAAGACTCTCAATTAATTTGATATAAAAAAATACACCTTTGATAGCACCCCTATAGTTTCATTGGGCCTATGTGCTAAATAGTCATTTGTCT
This sequence comes from Ambystoma mexicanum, assembly GCF_040938575.1. Lineage (NCBI taxonomy): Eukaryota > Metazoa > Chordata > Amphibia > Caudata > Ambystomatidae > Ambystoma > Ambystoma mexicanum. Next base: position 790,662,762 of record NC_090928.1, on the reverse strand, counting down.
ACGGCCATTGCTAAGCCCGCGCGGTATTACCCAAATTGTTGTTCAAATGACCGAATTGACCAAAAGTCAAGGGTCCGAATTCACCTTTGCACAATTGACTGCACATATATATATGAAAACAGAACATTGAACCTATCTCATACTCCCCCATCCTCCCCAAACACTCTTACACACCAACACACTCCACTAAATACAATTTTTAATCCAAGTTTCACCGCGCTGTCCGCGGTCATCGGCGAATGCAAGATGGCGGGCGCCACAAAAAATCTGACGCGCTTCAGGCACTACGCCGCCAATCAGCGAACATGTCGCATGTCCGCAGACATCATGCAAGCCGCTTGGCCAATCAGGGCGCTGTACGTGGAGCGAACAGGGAAGTCCGTCCGCGGAGCGAACGGAGATATCACTAATTTTTTTGCCTTACATTTTGGTCATTTTAAAAAAAACTACTGGACGGATTTACACCAAATTTGCAAAAGCACACTTTCGGGACCAAGCCCCCGCTCCTGCCGCAAATTTGGTGTAAATTTGTCCAGCGGTTTGGGCTGCAGGCGTGCGCAAAGTTTTTTCCCATTATGTCTATGGGAAAAAACAAAAGTTTTGGGACCCCCCTTATAACTTTGCCCCCCCTGGAGCAAACCTCTCCAAAATTCAGAGTGGGCCATATACTTTTTTTGCAAAGTTTGGTGAGGATTCGTCCAGAGGGAGCGAAGTTATAAGCCACCCAAAAAATGCTCTTCCTATGGAAACACCAACTTAACCATAACTACATGGACACTACTGTGTCCATGTAATATATATATAATGGGGGTGTCAGGGGGTTTCCCCCCGCCACATATATGTCACTATTGACCTTTACAATTCAGTCAATTGTGCAAAGGTCAATTGTAATTCGAACAATTGTAGTTCGAACAATTCATATACAACTGGCCATGATGATATTAGGAGTGTGGTCGCACAATACAGATGAATAGCTGTTATTGCAGGTCTCGAAAACATGTGCACTCTTCAGACTTCTTGGGGCTATTAAGTGTGGTGTCAGAGAAACTGTAATTATGAACTGCTACAGTTACAACAGAGAAATAATAGCCCCCGGCATCACCAGTGATGCTGATGACAGTTATTTATCTTATTAACTCTACTAGAAGATGGAACGGTCTTGATGCACTGGTTTACTCACACGCAATGATGGACCATGAAGATTGGGAGCTCAGTGAGAACATCTCTACTGTTTGTTTGGGCAGTCAGCCACCTCTTATCACCACTTCATGCGAAGTTCTGTTGGAGATGTCATTCAAAATGCTGAGTTCTGCTGAAGATATGGCTAACTTGCAAATGGCTAGTGGTGCTGATGTGTGGTTGTCGATCAGCCGTACTATCATGTAACATGCTGAAGTAGAGTCTGAAGCCCATGTATACAAGCCTATGATCATGCAGAATGACAGGATTAAGGAGGGGGTGAGTAAAGTGATCGTACATCCAGTGCCTATGAGCACCCTCTCTTCAACCGTGTGTTTACACCTAACCTGTTTTGTCTAGGTTCATATACGACAAAGCAGGAACATTAGCTGGTAACCCCATATATAGGGCAACAGAGGTAAATACAGGCCAGTGGGTGGGTAGACCTCCCATCTGATTAAATAAAAATACTAATAGAGATGATCTTTGGGTGTCCTAGAGGATATGGTTTTTCACTGTTCACAGCTGGATATAGACTGAGTGACCCTGGCCCCCTCAACCTTTGGAGAAAACAGAAAGACATCGAACATTGATATTGGATGTTATGTCCACCAGTAGGTATATTTTTAAAAATTATGCGTGTACCTTTTTAGGGGTGTGACACCTGAGCTGGTGTTAAAACCATGTATTTCAGTTTTTGTCTACCGCCTATAGCTGATAGAATGGACTGCAATGAGGAGTGTAGCAGACACTGTCAACATTTACTGTTTGCTACTCAAATGGAAAACCTAGGCAACCTTAACAATTGACTTTTTAAATAATAGTATCTCTATAATGGACATTGATAGTTTTAAAGACGATTCAGTCTAAACGGTTGTAACCTGGGTTGATAGACTAGCCATTCAGGGTTTCACAGCCATAGTGCTGAAAACATGTTTAGAACAACACTTTTACAAATGGTGCGACAGGCATAAAATTGATGATCCGCAACAGGCTTATGAATGGAACAATGAGTGTCTAAAATGTTGTGGGCTATACAAGTGGCTTATAAGCCCCTTTTGAAAATGTAGCCATTTAGATGGGGATGTCCACTGGGTGTTAGAAGTGTAATTGAGAAATCCTTTTGCAAGTGGAGCGCCTCGTAAACTGTTCTATGAAGATTGAGAATGAAGATAATTTACATGTATTTAAGCTTTTTTGCATGAAATTAAAAATGAAGACCTGTTGAGGAGCTGTCAGCGAATCTGTATTCATGTAGCTGTATCCATCTTCATCAGTGTGAACGTTTTTAAACTGAATCTAAATCTGGGGACATTCAGAAAGACACAGATGAATGACCAATAACTTATGAAGTTCACGGGAATGCTATCTCCTGATGAAGATGGATACCACCTGCAATTCTTTTGCTAGATGTGTTATTTCCATTGAAACTACTATTCTCTAACGGTGTCATTTTTTGTTATAGGACATTTTAGTAGTCGACGCACAGCATCCCTTAGCTAGATTTTAGTGTGTGTACTTTACTGTTTTTCTTCTGAATTAATATAATGTTCTTATCTAGTTTTTTGTCTGCTTCAAAATTGATTATTGGAACTATTATTATCAATAGCATTCTTTGCATTACCAATATTGTTCAGGTTATGTCACTGATATACAATCCGTTGGCTAGATAGTTGGTTTGGTCAGGGCGACCGGGGTCTCCTTATTTGAGTGATCCCCTTCACTCGCTTAGGGTACCCTATACGGCATGACCAGATTAACTTCTAGGATTTATGTTATTTATTTTGTTGTGACTTCCTGTAGCAGCCAATATTTAATACTAACACTTTAACACAGTACACACTTTTTTTATAGTTGTATGATATATATTTGTTGTACATTGTACAAGAACCTTAGATGATTTAATACTATTTTTTAAAGATTGAAATATGAAATTAATAAATACAGTATTTTTAACTATTTCTTGTTGTATGCATAGTGATCTGGGTTGCAGCAAGGGGGATTTTTTCCCTTTCCACTAGGTTGAATGATGTCCTTCGAGTGAACCCTTTTTTCTTTTCTGCTGGCTTGACCCCTGTTTACTATTGTTTGTTGCTCCCCTCAGCCAGCGAAGTAGGGAAAACCCCTCTATTGTTCTCCTCCTTTAGATATATTCCAGCCATCATAGATACCCTATCAAAATACGCCTATGTTGAGGCTTTAAAAGACAAGACAGAGCCCAGTGTAGCACTGGCTTTAAAAAACGTATTTAACAGCCGGCGGGCACCTGCTAAACTACAGACAGAAGCCAATGAGGAGTTTCTAAATAAAACGCTACAGATAGTTTAAAAACAACACATTTTGAAGTTAAAGCATATATTGTAGAATGTTTCATACAAACTTTTAGAAACACAAATCTGGCATTTCATCTCAGATAAAAACACCCATAGATATGTGAACATGTTTTATTTATAAATGTGTATAACAACACACATCATACACTGTGTTATATAGTGCCTGTCTGTGTGTGCTGTAGCTCGTGATGTCATGTGGAATGTTGATATGTGAATGCGAGAATGTTTGTAGTGAAGGTTCCATGTTGAAGCAGTTAGATCCTCCCTGCCTGGGTGATGGGAGCCAGTGTTTGTATGTCCTTATGTCCTATGTAACTGTATCTTAAAAAACTGGTAATAAACCTATCATAAGTAACCTGAGTGAGCCTGGAACCAGCCTTATTACATTGGCGAGGAGTTGGTCTTAAAGAAGAAGAACTCAAGTGCAAGTAAAAGAAGGAGACTGAAGAAACCTGCTTCGGGGGGTGCAGGTAAGAGCTGGACGTGAGAAGGACAACAATCCTCCAAGACAGGTAGGACCCATCACCCAGCTCACCAAAGGGGTAGGAAGAGGGCACCTTAGCAGGCGGAATCAGCAGCTTATAAGCTGGAAGGAGAGCTGAGTCCAGAGGGGCTGGAGAAGTAGCTGGGCCAGAAAGGGAAAGGAAAAGCTGAGCCCCTCTAATGAAAGGAGAAGCTATGCTACACAAGCTGTAGAGTGGAGCTGGCCTGTGGGGAGAAAAGAAAAACCCTGTTTGTTGGGAGAAGGCCAACCCATAAATAAAAGAAGAGGATAAGCTTGAAGATTGAAGGGGGTCTCAGCTCCAGTGTGGACTGAGAAAGGACATAGAAAGTGGATGTGCTGCTGTATTTGTGTATTTGGCTCACCTGAGGAAGAGACTCTCGTAACGTAGTCTCAAGTGTTAAGGATGACCGTTGGTCAGTGGAGCTTAGCAGGGCACCGCTGTGGATCTGTGACTGATTATGTCACACAATATACAGGGGGAGTTGGCAAAGCGATGGAACTAAGTTTCCAATGTTCCATGAGTGGAAGGTGCAGGTGTAGCTCAGTAGTGGTGATGCAAGACCCTGACGTTCTATGCCTGATGATACGCAGCAACTTCCAATGAGACGGGAAGCATTGCAGTGTTCGAGTAAAGGACCTTTCCTGTCGAAGTGTCACATGACAGCATTACATGGTGGTATCCGGAAGGCACCAGAATCAATCTATTGTGGAGGAGAAAAGAAGCTGCTCTACCTCATACTGTGAGGCGTTCAGTAGCGGCCAACGTTGAATGTACGTTGCAGAGCCATGTGCTATGTCTATTAGGAAGGCGGCTCACCTAATAAACTGCTCCAGGAAGCTTTTACATCATAGGAACTTAAAGCGAAGGAGGCTTTGTCGCACTGTGTGGGTGCTGCACAGAGAGGTAACGCAGCATCTGTTCAAGAGACTATGAAGATATGGATCTGAGCCGGAGATTTTAGGGTGAGCGGCCGATCATAGGGTGAAGGCCGCAGAATGCGAGATCAGAGGCAGAGGTCTGTGTAACATGGCAGTCACTGCTGGCATTACTGTGAAAAAATACCATGCTAGGAGAAGAAGCAAAACATATATATGAGATATGGAAGAATATATCCTTTTTGTAATGAAGCGAGTTTCAAAAGAAGCCGATAGAGGACATATCATTTGGGGGATATAGCAGTATCTTGAGTGTTACACGTTTCTGTAGTGGGTAAGTATGAGTATGAGAGTGCAGCAAATGGTTTAAAATGTGATGTAGATGTAACCACCTTTGCAGAATTGCAGCATAGAGCCTATAATTGGCTATGGACATTTAGGTGAGTTGTGTACGTCAATGTTTGAGAGTGGTTTGTATATGGTTGAAGTTAGACCTAACTAATTTGAGGAATTGCAGTGTAGAGCCTATAAGTGACTATGGACTGGTAGGATGAAATTGTAGTACACAGTATTAGGTTGCCCAAATGGCGACATGGACTTATAGGTCACTTGTAGGGCGTTATTATACCCACGTAATGGATTACTAATTGTAAAGTTATGGGTATCTGTGTAGGATATTCTAAAGCAGAATTAATGTTTGATCTGACTCATGTATATTCTGCAATGGTTGCGCGTGGATTAGCATGACGTTTGACGTGAGTCAGAGAAGATGCAAGATGGGTAGCGCCCAAATGTGTGTATAGTGTGCGGATGAGTGCCACAACAGTGTTAGAGAGAGGTAGCGCCTCTGGTATTAGTGTGAAGTTTGGCAGGCATTCTAAGTGGGTGAGGACTATGGTTATAGGGCGGTAGTGCCTTGGTATGTGGGGTGAAGATGCAGGGTTAAGTATAATAGGAGTTAGGGCCTCCTCCAGTCTGAAGGTCAACAGGAGTTAGTGCCTCGTGTAGAAGTTTGATAGCCCTTTCTGCAAAATGTTATTGGGTTGTAGTGCCTCTGTAAGAGGTAAGAAATGACAGTGTGCAAGTGCCACTGTGGTTATTGGGAGGTAGCACCTCCGGTGCATGGGTTCAGGGAGTTAGAGCCTCCTGCGGTAGTAATGACTATTCAAGGAGGTAGCGCCTTAAGAGTATGTATGAGGTATGGGTGAGCTCGAATAGCCACAAGGTCTTTTTGTGAGGTAGCGCCTCCAGTGTATGAGTACCGGGAGGTAGAGCCTACAGGGGTAGTGGAAAATATTTGGGGAGGTAGCACCTCCGGAATTGTCAAGTAGAGGGTATAATATGTTGCAGACTCATTACTAAGGGACAAGATGTCAAGCTTTGAAACTTAGTTGGGGGTGACTGGCAGGGGACGCCCACTTAGTAACCCATAATGGAAAGGTGTAGGATGGAGTTCTAAGGTGATGAGTTAGTTTTTGTTTTTTGTGTAACTTTGCATCAGGATTTTGTCTTTTGCATGAAGGTACAGGGTCTAACATATTGACTCTTGTGAAGCTGTGGTCGGGGTTGTAGGAGGTCAACCAGATGTGATGTCAATGGTTTCAAGGATGACTGGCCAGCGTCTTTGATTTGTTTGGAGTATTTGAACACCTTGGTTTGGTTGCATATGCCCGATTGGCTGAGTCTAATTGAGTAGTTGCAGGTGAGTGGTGGCGTTGTACTTCCTTTGTGCTGATTTCTCCCAGTATGGTGATGTATTCGTCCTCTTTGAGGTCGGGTAGTGCTTCAGGATGGCAGCCTGGAAGCCCGTCGGTGGCGGGGGCGGGCAGAAGCTGAATCCATGTAATTGTGGTAGTTTAGGAATGTAGCTCAGAGTGTCTTGGATCTGGGCAGGTAGGATTCTAGGGTGAGAGCCTAGAGTCTGTTGGTGGCAGGAACAGACAGAAGGAAATTTGCATACTTTGTGAGGGATATATAGAAGTGTGTAGGGGTAGTTTCCGGTTGCCATGCTTGTAGGGAGTCTTCATTGGAAGTGGTATGCCACACTGTTTGTGTATTCATAAAAAAGGGAGATGTGTTATGATGTGCATGTCTGTGTTGTGTCAGTGTATGAGTGTATCAGTAACAGAGAGAGATGTGTTATATAGTGCCTGTCTGTGTGTGCTGTAGCTCGTGATGTCATGTGGAATATTGATGTGTGAATGCGAGAATGTTCATGGTGAAGGGTCCATGTTGAGGCAGTTAGATCCTCCCTGCCTGGGTGATGGGAGCGGTGTCTGTATGTACTTATGTCCTATGTAACTGTATCTTAAGAACTGGTAATAAACCTATCAGAAGTAACCCTGGAACCAGCCTTATTACATATATTAAAATTACCCCTGTAGTTGTAACATCCCAGAATTCCTTTAAGGTGTGGAAAAACCGTTATGCTAAAAGACTTTTTGAAAAGGTGTCAACAAATCCCCTTAAAAAGGTGATTATGTACAAAACTTTCCAAAGGGGGTATGAGCAGAACTATAGCAATGAGATCTTTAGATTGAGTGTCTCCCCAGGAAGTTATATATATACAGACTAATTGATTACTTAGCAGAAGCTGTTCAAGATGTTTTATTATTGGGCAGAGATCTGAAAAGTCAGTGAAGACCAACACAAATTTCATAGACTAGAAAAAGTCATAACTAGTAAAGGGCGAGGGTCTAGGAAACAGTATCTGTTGAAATGGCAGTGGTGGCCTGTGAAATTCAACGCTTGGCTGGATGGTACCTCTGTAGAAGCCATAGGTGTATAGCGAGAAAGACGTAAAGCCTATACATTTCTATCTGTTTCTCCTCAGCCACGCCTTCCCAGATATATTCCCAGAGAACAAAATATCCAACTTCACCTTGAGGTTGGCCAAACCTGCACATTTGGAAGGACAGTGGACAGTGGCACTCACAGAAGTTCAATATATACATTAATGGGATACTTTAGGCACCGGGGATGCCATGTTTAACATAATACAAACAGACCCTGCAGAGCTTTCACCAGGCCAGTTCCCCAAGAGGTACTACGCACCTATACAGGACCTTGTCAGAGTCGTCAACAAAATAATATCAATCATACTGGAGTATAGTGGCATGGTGCTACATCTATATCCGCTCTATAGGAAATTTTTCTCCATAGGTCGGACACACCTGTCATGTTTTCAACATCGGGGTAACTGCGTAACATACTGGGACCGTGCAACATGTTGGAAGTGGAAACTGCGGGACAATAGCCAAGCTGATATTAAACAGAGGTTTTACTGTTTACTATTTTTTCAGCAATTTTGTGAGGTATCAAAGGGTGGGGGATAGCTATGAACCATTACTTAGAACTCTGGATATCAAAGGTAAAACAATAATATTGTGAACAATCAATGCAGCCAACCGATTACATCCCTGTGTGTAAAAACATTTTCAACACCAACATTCAGATAAGACATATGGAGCGGGGCTCTGCAGTATCTTTCAAAGTCTCTTTAGATGTGCAATGCTCTTCCTACACCACGGCTTGGGATTAGCTAAACAATACGTCAAATCTACTACCACCGGCATTGCAAAAACGTTATGCAGAGTGTGACAACAGCAGTTACTAATTGTCTCGCCATACAGAAAATGGAGGGGCAGGATGGATAAGGCTTTATTTATAGACCTCGTGGGAGTGTTAAGAGGAAGAGGTCAACATCACATCTACAAGGCCCTCAGGGTCATGATGCAGATATTAAACTAAGAACAGGCATTCTAGCCCTAAAACGCACAAGGCCGGTGATATCTTCTAAGAACAATGGCCTTCTTACATGGGTCCTGCGGGCAGTGTGTGAAATCGCAGCCTGATCTCTTCAACATACCACAGACCCAAACCAGCAACAGGAACAGTTTGTTCATGGAGGTATCACCACAGGCAGTGCTCACTGCTAGCCCTCATAGAATTCTTTATATCCGGTTTGACTGACATGTATCTGGACTTGAACAACAGATTGTTGCATCTAACTTGTAAAATAACAAATGCTGATGTGACCAACCATGCGGCTGGTGCACAAATAGCTACGATTGCTTACCCAATAGCCACTATTTTCAGGCAGGTGGCCATAACACTTGGTGATTGATTGATAATACAGAGTGATAATATATACGCCTACAGGGCCTATATAGAGAGTATATTAAATTATAGCCCGATGGCTTGGAAAATCAGCTCTCGGACAGTCTCTTTCACCAAGAAACTGATGGGGAGTTCAACGTCCCTGCTTCAAATGGTGACAACACAGGATTCTTGAAGAGAGCCCACTACACCACGCTCAGTAGAACATTTGATTTAACAGGACATCCATACTCAGACCATTTCTTCCAGGATAAAATGTTGATCAATGGTGTTGACCTTAAAATGAAACAATTCCAAAACAATGCATGCTTCTGCTTTACTCATTGGGGTTGCTGAACTATACAAGTTAATCAACATATAGGCTGGCTTGTTAGTTAGACATGTGAGCATTTCCCTAACCATTAGATTGGCAGATGCAGAGGCTTTGCAAATATCTAACATGACGAATCCGGTTGAGAGGGTAGCCCTTAAAGTCTTCATCATTCCTACCGGTAGCCGAGTTATCAGTCAAGGGGGCTGTTAGGACTGAATTTCTATACTCTGGCCTGGTGGACAGATGTATAGGAGGCCAACCTGGTTAGTGAATAGGGACAACTCTGGGAACAGTAGCCAAATCAATCAAAGCAGCGTGGAAAGTGGTCAAGTCAAAGTCTCAGGAAGGGATGAGACGGGTCTAGGGTCCACAATGAGTCCACAAGGTATTTAATAAAGGATTAAAATTAGACAAATAGTTATAAAACACATCATATTTATTTATAGCCAAGCAAACACTATACAAATTACTATAAGCAGGTAATAATATCACAGAAACTGATACTAAAATAAATAGTTACAGCCACATGAGCCAGTGAAGTAAAACCTCAATACCCCCACCCCACAATACTGAATGGAAAGGTCTAGATATTTTTACAATGGCAGTCCACAAGAGTAACAACCATATTTTTAGAAGTCTAACCATAAGCCGACTGGAGCCTTGTGCTCTGAAAATTCACAAAGTTCCAAGTAGTGTTGTAAGGCTCCTAGGTTAGGAGCAGGGACTTGTGGATGGGAAAAACATTCCAGAAGTCAGGTAATTATCTATTGTAATGAATAAAACTGCCCCCAGCTTTCAGAGTGCTGCCCAAACAATCAATACCAAGCCAAACTATTGTAAATGTTTTAAAAGTTAGGAAAACTTTAAAAAAAGGAGATTGGGTTCCGATAAGTACAACGGTAACTCACCTCATGTACTCAGTTTTTTCTTAGGGCTTGGCAGGTCTTTAGAGGGTTGTCATAGGTCACGTTCCATACCATTTCTTCTGGATCTTGATGCCTAGGAGTTGCAGGTTTGAGTAAATCCCTGGTCGGCCACAGATGCTGGTGCAATGTGTTCCAGTTGAAGAATGCAGCTCACTTGGGTGCAGGCCTACTCTCAGCACATGACTGGATGTAGGAAAGCATTTTTGGTGTTTGTCATCATTGCAGGGCAATAGGAGGGGACACAGTTTTCACAATCAGAGTCAGCCTCATATCTTGGGTCCCTGGATGCTGGGATGCTGACATTTTGCAGAGCCAACTCTTATAGACACGTTGGCAGTCACCAAAGGTCCAGCCTGAAACATGGAATTGCAAAGTCTGCAGTGCGGTAGCCCAACATTTGAGCTTGTCCTCAATGGGGTAGCCCTGGGGTACTTCTGAGGGCTCTTCTTTGCCAGACACTGTATCGACATTGGGAATGGTTGATCCCACCATTCCAAGGGTCGCAGCTACACTAAAGGACTTCTGAAGATCATAAACTAGACCTGGCTCCACCAGGACTGCACCAAAAATTCGTTGCCAGGCCTTCTTGGGATGGGTCCATGGTCTCCCACAGTCTAACAGCTGGGAAGAATACTTGGCTCCTTGCAGGATTTTGTCAAGATCCCTAGGCATGGCTGTAGAACTCCTCTTCTGATCCAAAGACAGGTGAGTGTTCATACTCAGCCCTCCAATGGCAAGATCGGCCCAACTTATGCACATCAGCAGTGGTCTAATCAGGGAGCACTATTGGACTCATGCAAGCATTCACACCAGACCTGACAATTCCAACCCACTTTCTGGGAGCACATGCACATGGCCCTGCAAAAGCCTGCAAAAACCAAGGCTTTCCCAGGCGATGCATGACTATAAAAGGATTGTCCTGATCTGGCAGGGCAGGAAGAAGGCCACAGTACAAGATGGCTATGAGAGCAAGCAAAAACCTTGTGACATGGCCATGTTAGGACACTAGCCACAGTTAGTAGCCAAATTCGTATTTTGTATGTTTGTATTTATTAGCACCTTACACTAGGGCACAGTACAAAAACAATTACAGTACAATTAGAGTGAAAAGGTTAACACAATAAACATACAGCTTAAAATAAGATAAGACTTAACATACAATTAAAATGCAATAAAGAGGTATTTAGAGCAGCACAGAAAATAAGATAAGAATGAATAGACTGCAGAGCTGGACGGAGAGCATTCCAGTAAAAAGGAGCCAATAAAGAACTAAAGCGGAAACGAGAAGAAGCACAGGGATGACAAGGTACAGTTACAAGAAAGTGGGTTTGAGAATGAAGAGAACGAGTAGGAACATAAAAAGAAACCAGAGAAATAAGATAGCTAGAAGCAAGTCCATAAAGAGATTTACATACTATACAGAGAAAATTGAATTTAAGTTGAGAATGAAAAGGGAGACATCGAAGAGAGGACAAAGAGGGAGAAATAGAGTCACAAATAGGTAAAGAATACAAAAGACGAATGGAGGAATTAAAAACAGATTTAAGAGGAGCAAGCGAGATACAGGAAGACCAAAGCGGAGTACAGAGCAGTAGAATAGTCAAGAACAAATTAAAGAAGAGATTAAAAGCTAGTTGCCCTGAAAGTAAGAAAAGGTCTAGCTTTCCAAATATTAATATGATGAAACGACAAGAACGGGATGTAATTGAGCGAGATGGGCAAGGGAAAGGTTAGTGTCAAGATGAAACCCAAGATTACAGGCCGTTGAAGAAAATGAAAGATGAGAAGGAGAAAACAGAATGAAAGGAGGAGACACTGACAAAGGAATATTATTAACAGAACTAAAGAGCACTTCAGTCTTGGATGAATTAAGGACATCCAGACTTAGCAGCGAGACAGGCAGAAAGATTCATGTGTGTAGCAGAAGTAAAGGAGGAAAAAGATTGAAATAGCTGGGTATCATCAGCATAAAAATGATGAGACAACCCAAAGGAGTAAATAATATAAGCCAGGGGAGAGGTATAAAGAGGTATAAAGAGAGACATGAAATAGACCAAGAACAGACCATTGTGGAACACAGTTCAAGAGAGGAAGTGAGTCAGAGCAAGCACCAGCCCAAGATACAGAATACATGTTATTATATAGATATGATTGAAACCATATGAGTACAGATCAAGAAAACCCAAAAAGAAGCAAGAGATTGAATGTATTGTGTGATCCACTGTTTCAAAAGCAGCTAATAAGTCCAAGGGTATGAGAATCGAGGAGAAGAAAGAAGAGAATCACAGACAGAAAGAAGAACAGTTCTGATGGAAAGAAGATTTTAAACACCAGACTGGAAACAAGATAAAATAGAGTTAAGAATAACAAGAGAATAAACTTGATAGTATACAAGATGTACCAGCAGTTTAGAACAATAGGTAAGAAGGGAAATAGGCCGTACATTAGAAAGAATAGTATAGTCCAGTGAAGGTTTTTTTTAAGATAGGAAGAATAATAGCATATTTAAATAGAAGAAATGTAGAAGTAGTAAGAGAGATATTTAGAAAAGTAGTGATATAAGAATTAAGAGAAGGATAGATTTTGGAAATAAGAGTAGAAGGAACAGGATCTTTAGGAGGAGCAGTAGGATTAGCCTGATCAATAAGTAAATAAGTATCAGAATTAGAAATTAGAGAAAAAGAATACAGAACAATAGTAGAAGAGGGAGAACAAACAGAACAAAAGGAAGGCAGAAAAGTAAGAGAAATAGCAGAAGGGAGAGAATTCACTTTAGAAGTGAAAACATTTGCAAAATCAGATGTGGTAAGTGTAGAAAGAAGAGAATGATTAGGCAGATGGGGAGACAATAGTGGAGAGAGAGACTGAAAAAGATAACATTTACAATTTACAATTACAACAGGGATGGGAGGATTGAGAATGTAAAAGATCAGAGTAATAAAGATGTTTAGAAGAAAGAAGTGCATTATCCTATAAAGTATGATAACCAGAGAAAGAAACAACCATCAGTGATAGATCGAGATATATGCCAGTAACGCTCCAGGCGATGGAGAGCCCTTTGCAAGGAGCGAAGAAAGGCATTATATGATATGATATGGCATTTATAACATGCCTGTATGCAAATGTGTCAAGGTGCAACAAGGCAAGGGGGGGGGCAAAGAGGGAGGACTAAAACAACAATATTACTAGGCTTAGTGACATTCAGATTGTGCAAGTGGAGGGAAGCAGGGAGTGGACAAGTGCCAGGGGTGGGGTTGGGTGGGGATGGACAAGTGCAGGACACAGAATCAGGAAACTACAAGTAGTGCAGCCAACGGATGGCAAAGGCGAATGTTAGAAGTGCAGACAACAAGTGTCCAATAGGTGCAGGAGAGGGGACTGTAGGGTTATTGATACAGACCACAAGTGCAGGGGGTGCTAAAACGCAGTGTGGGTTTGCAACTGGACAGACAGGGACCTGGGGGTAAATGCTGGGAAGATATTTGAGAAGGAACACATTTAGAAAGAGGATTTAAAGTATCAAGAGAGGTAGAAAGGGCTGAAGAAAAAGAAGCAGCATCATCATCCATTGGAAGATCAGAAAACATAAAATGAGATGGAGGAGTTGCAATACAAGAAGATGCAAAATGAGAAATATTGAAAGCACGAAGATCGGAACAAAAAGGGGATAGGATTAGAAGGAGGGACAAATGTTGCAAAGAGAACAATAAATAAAAAAGAAAAGCAGAAGAGTAAATAGGATAAATGGAAACATCAGAGGTAGACATGGAAGAAGTAAAAATAAGATCTAAGGCAGATCCGGAAATGTGAGGAGGAGTGTGAAGGGGAGAGAGACAATAAGAATCAATAATAGAAAGAAATGGAGAGGAAGTGTGGATAGAAGAAAGATGTAGATTAAAATCACCTAACAATAAAAAGGAATGCGAGCAAGGCAGAATGACAATAAGCAGAGCATCAATGTCATCAAGATAATTAGAAAGAGGACCAGGAGGACGATATATGTGGTAAACGTGGTTGGGCTAAAGGAAAATATATCAAAAGTAGTCAATAAGCAACTGCTGCCACCAGCTTGTCTTTTAGACAAATCCAAAGTAACCAAAAATCCCTTTGAGTGTAGCCTAGGGTCATACAAAAGAACCCCTATTCCGCTGCATTATAAGCTGCATTGTGCAATGAGAAAAAGGTACTTAGATAAAAAGATAAAATGTATCAGGAAAAGGAAAACATAGTTTCCCAGTACTGACATTCTTAAGGACTTGTCAGTTTCCCTATAGCAATGAGTAAAAGTGCAGTGGAGTGCATCTGAAGGCTTCACTTTACTGGAAAAACTCAGGACAGAGTTCAAAACAAAAACAACATGTTTGGGGTCCATAGAATTGGCGGGAAAGGTGCTAAAGAGAAAAATCTTTTACAACAGGGGCAGCTACCAATAATAATCATCATCTGTATTGTTGAAACAGCATCACTCCCATGCACATATGTCCAACACCCTTTCGACTACAGTGTAGCATGAACTATTCAGTGTTGCATAAGGATGGTGTCTTTATTCTAGCCAAAGCAATTTTCACCTAACTTTGGGTTTCCAAACATAAACTGGTAGTACATGGGACTGGAGTCTATTAGAGGGAAACACATGTATGATGCAGCAGTTGCATGCCCATGCAATGACTATGCCCGTGGCTACACGCTACTGGCCTTCGACCTAAAACCAGACAACACATCATCAGGACATTTAAGCCTATTGAGTAGTGGGAACCTATGAGCTGATGTACATTTTCAAAGAAACCTAGAATCTATGCACTAACTTCCAGTCTGGAGCATTTTCAATATTGTGATCAAGATCAATTTGCGGCAAAGCATACTCTTTGATATGTAATGAATAGTCTACAGATTAAAGGACTCCTGAGTAGCAATAGACATGCCAGGAAAACATCTTATGGTGTGTATGCTACTGATATTAACCTGCAGTCACCCTATTAGTCTGGTGGTGAACACTGATCCCCATGCCAGAGAGGGAATGCATTGGATAGGTCGGTGGTTGACGGAAGACACGCTAACAGTGTTTGACATCTTGGCACACTTTCCGCAAGCATTCCACATACGTCAATGTTTTAATGGATTGCGTGAAAAGCACCACAAAGTATTTACATCATACCAACATGCCAGTCAAAGTTACCACATGTAAGACAGTGTATATTCTTTATCAGTCAGATGATGGAATGGCAATCACTGTTGGCCATTTTGAAAATATACTTGTGCAATTGCAAGCAAAACAATCAAATGGTGATGACATTCATTAATAATAAATAGACATTACACAATATTTATAGATCTTGCAGGCTTTTTACTCAATACCAGAAATGCAGATGTGTGCATTCTATTTAGTGTTATCTTGTATGAATAAAATATCGTTTTTTTAAATCCACAAGTGTTGTGTGTTATTATACATACATTTGGCAAAGTAATAAACAACTAGTCCATTGTATTACTTGTAAAAATATTTATTTAAAAAAGAAAGGAGGAAATGCATCAGTTATCTTTTAAACCGTGATTTGTAAAGCATGCAGGATAAAAGGCAGGAGTTAGACTTTAAAAAGTCATGTTTAATGGATGGAGGATAAAAGTCATCAGTTAAACTTAAAACAGCCATTTTTTATACAGCTAGACAATGGGCCTCATTACGACCCAGGCGGTAAGTTACCGCCTGGGCCGTGACTTTACCACCATGGCGTAAACTACGTTTACGCCATGGTGGTTGGCGGACTTACCGCCCCATTCCGACCTTGGCGGGGCGGTAAGTCCCCAATCCCCATTTACCCTTCCCCATTCCCATTTTTGCCCCATAGGGTATAATGGGAGTGGGGAAGGCGTTAATTACGCCACCGTAAATTACGGTGGCGTAATTAACTCCATGGTCCCTTAGCGCCATGGATTTTAACACCTGCTAAAAGCAGGTGTTAAAAGCGCCATGGCGCTAAGGGACCTCGTACTCAGGCGGTAAGGGTCGGCGCTGTTAACGCTGCCGATAACCCCTTACCGCCTGGGTCGTAATGAGGCCCAATGTGTTGTTTGCATTACTCAGACAACCAACTCAGACGTATGTGTCTTCTGCGAAGGCTAAGTGCTTCAGAAGTATAGGTGGCAGGGTCATGATACTATCATGATCAGTTAGGTTAAGAGTCTTTAAAGCCTAAGGCATGCCACATCATTTCAGGACTGGGTGATCAGGATCTATTTTTAGATGTGGTCGGCATGGATGTATTTACAGGGCTGTGATTTAAGTATTTATGCAGAATTTTTGCGTATAAGGCCACTTTCTTATGAGCCATTAAAATCATACCTGATTAAAACATCTTTCATGTCAGGGTTGAGATGCATGGTTGCAACCTTCCGTATACACCCAAAACTCCAGGTGTGTGGGTGCTAGGCTTTCTAATTGTTGTTTGTCCACCAAATACATTTTATGAGTGTGCTCCATCACTGGATTTGAAGCAATTTGGTGATTAGCGGTAGGGCTATGAGAGATATTATGTATCCACTGGCCTGAGAGACACTTTTCTTTAGCCCTTTTGGATACCTGCTTATTATCCGGTTTCTTGATGACGCTGTTCTTCTTTTTTAATACAATTTCCTGGCATTGTGTTAAGAGGACATGGCCCTTTAAAACATTCTAGGTAATCTCAGAAATACCGGGCACCAAACATTCAGAAGCTGTAGCTATACAGCCTTACATTGTGGGATGGTGGCATATACAAGCATTTTGAGCACTACAATGATTCTCTGTATGCGTGCCAACATGTTGAAAGTTGTAACAGCTGCTGAAGAGGTACTGTAGCTATGTGTGTTTCCTAGATGTTTCAGATGCCTTTCTAGAGTGGGAATATGTCCGTACACAATATGTAATCTGCTAGAGTGGTTGTTTTTAGATCAACCAACAGATATTCGTAGGGTTTACTGGTAGAGTCTTCAAAAGCCTCCATGAAGAAACACGTTTTGGAAAAATACATCTGTTGAGCTATTACAGCTAATTGTTGTTTTATCACATGGGTTTTTAAATAACACTGTTTAACTAGCATTTAGTATTAAAGCTCTATTACTCTTTCCCTTGTTGAGCAAGTTCTACACAATATTTCAAAAGCTAAGAATACAGAGTAAAGGCTTTTTCTAGTTCAGCACTCTAACCATCCTCTGGTATCAAATCATCCATGATGATGATATTCACCATGATCGGTAGTACTAAGTGATCATCGTTGAGACTGTCCAGCATACCTTCTACAAATAGGAGTTGTTTAAACTGGTGTTGTAAAGTTGTATAGCGATGCTGCCAATATATACCCACACAATGTTCGTTTGCACATATGGCATCACTGTGTTTGCATTTTATTGACGTTTCTGACAAAATAACTTTTGCCTCAGCTGGAAGGTCCATCCAGCACACACACAAATGGATGTTGTCTGGTATCCACAACAACTTGAAATCAAAAGCTGTAGGAATGTGACAAGCCTTCTGGTGCTAACATTCTTTAATCAAGCACAGCGTTGAGAGTCTTCTGCTGAGTACTCATGCTAATTTCCATTGCTTTTTGCAGTGCATGATGCACAGAAGTGTGATTTAATAGACCTAGGGTTGTTACATGCATTGTATAAGATCTTTCAAACTGTCAAAATTAATCTCAGCGATGTTGTTAACGTTAGGTGTTATGCCTTTCACCTTCATACTGACAGTCTCTAGAGATGTGTGGTAGGCATATGTTTTAGGCCCTGCAGATAAGAACTCTACAATTTGCTCACTAAGCGCTAGCTCGGAAGTTCGATCCCCTAGTTAATCGATGTTGGCCAGATTGGCCTCTCTGGGGCTACTGACAAAGATAACAACATCAGTATCATTCTACAGAACCCTCTCTTGCAATTGCTCTGTCACATCGTACAATTTCAAATAAGCATGCGCTGATCTGAATGATGCTATGAATATATTGGTACTGTCAGAAGTTGGATATTCCTCAGCGTATCGCCATTACAAACAAGCTGTTTCATCATCTGCCAACATGCAGCTGCTTGCTTCATAAGAATTATCAAATTAATAATCATGAAGCTCATTGGGGTCTGTGACAATGACTGTGTTTGATAAATTAACTCTTTGTGCAAACTTGCCCCATGGTGAAGTAAGACCTAGGGCCTCAATACGAGTATGGCGGTAGCCATGCCCTTAATAGGGGCATAGCTGCCTCCATACCGGGTTCCAGTACCGGGTTCCTCCAATGAGGACTTAGCAGAATATTCCAACCATGGAGGACCTGGTAGGTCCACATTGGAAAAACCCATCCCCATTTGGGCCCCCATAGGGTGATTGTTTTAAAATGCCATATCTCGTGCATGCACCATAGTTGAAAGCCACGTTTAAAAACACCCTGTAACTCGATCACACACCCAGTGCCTGTTAGCACCTGCTCTTCATCCGTGTGTTTATACCCAGCCTGTTTTGTCTTGAGGAATGTATGACAAAGCAGGAACATTAGCTTGCTACCGCATCTATAGGGCAACACAGTTAAATAAAGTCTTCTGGGTGGGTGGACCTCCCACATGATCAAACCCAAATACTTGTCTAAATCTTCAAAATTGTTACAGATTATCATTGGGTTACCTAGAGGATATGGGTTTTCATTTGCATTCGTATGACCTCCGTACAATGTAACCCGGGGTTGTATGGGGTCCGGCAGTTTCTTCTCTTTAAGAAAACTACCCACTTTTGTATACCATTGCGCACCACTCATGTCCCCAATTACTGACAATGCACACTCCTTGACTAGGAACGTTTCTTTTCAACAGTGTGCATCTATACAACTGCTCGTAAGTAGTGCCTTTCAGAGTGTTCACACTCCGGCATGGTAGCATTCAGGACACCCATGGTAAAAACAACTGATGAATTCATAGGCTGTTTCCAGACCCTGAACCTTAGCATATCCATCCAGCCAGTATTTACCATACTATTTATCACCATTACCTGTCAGGGTCTGTTGCATGGGGATGTTTTTGGTCTCTGCCATATATAAGGGTCATTGAATAGCCCCTGTTCAATAACTTTTGTGGCACTCATGGTATAAATCCTGGGGCAGCAGCGTATTTGTTTCATGCTTTATGTACAATTGTCTGTAGATCTGCATACAGCAAGTAGTCAGCATGACATTTTAAAAAGAGTCGTCGTAAGACACATGTAAGCCACTCTGTATAGGTGTTTCCTGTCGGGTCATTTGTATGATCTCATCCCAGAACAAATTATGAGCCTGTCTTTAAATGTTGACATCTTCTTTGCAGTAAGCCCTTAACTCTGGGTGAAAGTCAAATACACAATGCTCATTTGCCTTATACCACGTCATAATTGGGGCTTTCTCTCTAGGCATCATGTACTGAACGCCATATTGATCAGTGGCTGTGATCAGACCTACATAGTTTTGATAAGCCGCCTTATTGAAAAGATGTGGAAAGAAGCCCTTTGAACTGGGAAAAATAAATTACTTTGGAAGTTCACTGAGTTTCATGAGTAGGAAGTTCAAGGAGTCGATAAAACATATTTTCAACGTTACCACAAGTATTGACATGATATTAGCACCCTGTTTGATAAGTTTCACTGTAATCGCTCCTTCACGAATTGTTTGAATATAAAGTAGCTGTTGTACCCTTTGGCATTATGAGCTGGAAGCTCGCACCCTGTGAATTTAGTTGTTATAAATGTGCTAACAAAATCACTCACACACAAATCACCCACAAACTCCTAACAACTATCACCTGTTACAGGGCAAATTAACCCATTACATTTATGATTCTTGAGGGTACATTTCCTACACGTGGGACAGTCAAAATGTGGCTCACACACGACATTCCCCACTTAGTCAAAATGAATGTTTAGACAAACACGTGCCCTAGCTAAGGTGTGACAGTGTGGACATTTTGAAGGTCTCTCATGTTTATTTTTGTTGTTGAAAATATGGTGACAATGCTTATAGAGCAGCTACGAAGTTTTGTATATTTTTTATACCATAGAAATATTTATTGTGATGTAAAATGTACTGCTTGTTTTTGCTGTTTTAGACATTAGCTGGAGTATCGCCATACCCCTCTGTTGAAGTACAGAATTTTGATGGTGCTAACAAAACACTGCTAAAAGAGAGCCAACTGTTTTACACTTAAAGGTTTCTCTTATGGAATACCCAGCACTATATTGGCATTTAATCTTTTTCACATATATTTGCATCTGTAAACTCAGCTGCCCGATTAAAGCTATGCGACTATATGCCAGGCACAGATTGAATGGCCTGTGATTGAAACATAACAGCCATCTGCTTTTATTTTTTTAAATATGACTGTGAAAAAGTTTTTACAAAGGTCAAAGGTTTGCAAATACCTCCAGAGCAGGCAGGGCCTAACAACTATTGCAACGATTCTCAAGGGTGCAAAACACATAGGGCCTCATTACACGGTAGGCGGTAGCCATGGTGCTATTAGCGCCATGGCTACCCCCTTTCCTGCTTTCTGGGTCTGTGTTCCCGGAATAGGGACTTACTGGGTCGTTCCGACTTTGGAGGACACAGTAAATCCCCATTCCGGGAACCATTCCCCATTCCCATTTGAGCCCCCATAGGGCTCAATGGGAATGGGGAAGAAGCTAATAACGGTACAGCGATTTGCGGTACCGTTATTAGCTCTGAAGTCCCTTAGCGGGTTCCTCCCCTAACGCCTGGTAAAACCAGGCGTTAGGGGAGGGACCCGCTAAGGGACCTCGTAGTAGGTGCCCTTACCGGTGCCGGTAATCCCATACTGCCTACCGTGTAATGAGACCTATAATTACGGTCTCACCCTGCATGAGCTGCCCCAGATTTTTATGATTGTGATTGTGATACCCCTTGAGCGGTTATGGACGGAGTAGCAACTGTGTTAGGGATTGGTATCACACTATGATAACCTTTGTTTTTGCGCAAGTGAACCGTTAAAACTACTTTGCTATCTAAACACCCCATCTCTTTCTTATGTTCAGTTCTTACCTGAGGCTATTGAATGCTTTTGAAGGGTCTTTTTACGCCCAAACGATCCACCATCTGGCATGATGGCAAAAGACTGACAAGCTGCCCCAACCCCATTCCTACACATCTATTAATCTATTGCCCATGTAAAGGAACTGTTGATCTGCAACAATTGGGCATTTTGATCTTAGGCCGTCGATCAGAGCTTAACATAAAGAAACCCTGTAATTTTGTAGGAGTCCCAGTTCCAGGGACCACTGGTGAAATAACCAGATTGCGACCAGCAGTGCCCCCATGATGCAGGTCACCCCTGATACAGGAGATGCTTTGATTGGCCGGTAGAACCCCATCACATAGATCACGCCTCATACAAAAGGTGCTTGTATATGATGTAGGTATCCTGGTCCCAAGGGTCCTTGGTGTACCAACAATATGATATATGATGCAGATGAAACCCCTTGCAAAAGTCTCTCTGATCAGCTGTTCCAGGTTCCAGGGGCCATTGGTGTAACAACAGAGACATTCTGATCCACTGTGACAACACTGTCATTATGGATCAATGTAGCATTTTCCACACTGTAGCTGGGGCCAGGGGGCATCAGAGACACTCTTTGACTTCTTTTAACAGATGTAGTATTGTTATCAGTGGGTAGGCTCAATTTCATGGTGTTAGCACCACTCTGTGGATCCCACACTGATGGTTGTGCAGTCCGTGTATGGAATACACTGCAACTTTAAAGAGGGAACAAGAGAATTCGGATTTAAAGCACACTCTCAAGATGTCTATAAAACTGTTGTCTTTAAAGGTTTTAATAACTATAGACTAATAAAATAAGGCATGACCTCTGTCTATTTTAAGGAACATTCTCTTACCCGTGCTTATAATAGGGCTGTCCAGTAGATATGTAGTACTCGTGTCTTGCAGCTATGTCTAGTAACGTGGGCAGCTACCAAGCCTTGTGTTTACACATGCGTAAATGCTGCATCATGCTCAGTGGTCAAAGGCTCCAGAAGGCTTGCTATCTTCACAGGCCCAATCTGGTGGGTATCTCTGTATGGCAATGTCTAAAGAGAAAAATAAAGTTTGTATTTTAATAGTATGATGTCAAAATGTCTATAGAGCAACTGTCTTCAGAGGTTTAAAATAACTATAAATTAATAACACACAGCCATGCCTCTGGCTTTTTTAATGATTATTGTTGTACCTATTCTCATTGGAGGGATTGATCATGGGTCATGTTTTATGTGTACATGTGTTCCAATGCAGGGTCATGCCCTGAGTGTGGATAATATGTTGCTCTTCAATGGGTCCAGCTCATCGTTATAGCCGTGGGGCAGCCCGAATGGTGTTGCAGTGTGCCACCCCACAATCCCAAGTAATATTTTAAAGGCTATGTTAACACCTTGTTAAAGATTAACAGATTGCTCGCACATAACATACATGGGTTGGCAATTGTGCTGCTTCATGCGACCCTCTGGCATAGCTTGAAACGTTTTTTTTTTTTTAAGTGGACCCCACTCTGTAAAACTTAAAGACTGTGGGGGTCATTACGAGGTTGTAGGTAATGGGAAAACGATGCTGGTGAAGGATTACCACCACCGCATACCGTTCCGGGCTATTCTGATTCTAGAACCCAGTATTAGCGACAATGCTAATACCGTTGCCACTAATAGCGGTATGGGAGCGGGCATGCAGCTCTTCGTGCCGGCAATACCGGGATGCTGCTAGCAAGAGGAGAACACAAGTCAGGCGTACATGCAAATACCGGCATCATGAAGGTGCTAATACGGGATACCCGCATGCCGGCAATACCGGCGTCGCAAACCACCCGTAAACAGCTATGTGCCGTGTTCCCAACTGCCACAGGTGCACACAATCAGCACAGGTGGAGGCAATGGAGCCTGGCCCAGCACAAAAGGAGCCCACCCACACACCACACCCCTTTCCACACCAAAATGATTCCATTAGTAGTAGCAATACTGGGGCTGGAGGACATGCTTGCATTGCCACACCAGCACCAACAGCAACAACACCAGGCACCACAGAGGAGACACAGGAAGAGAAGGAGGGTGAGACAGGCCCAGCAAGCCCCACCAGTGCAGCCAGTGGTACCACGCAGGTAGCCCCCAATCCCTCGCATCAGAGCCCATCGATTCAACCTAACCCCTGAGCAAATACACACCCTGTACCATCTGGACCGGGACACTACCACCACCATTCTGGACATGATACACGACGACATTGTCAGCCTTATTGAAATACGCACTGTCATCCCCCCTCTATTAAAGGTAGTGTCGGTGCTCCACTTCCTGGCCACAGGCACCTACCAGCACACAGTGGGGCACATGCATGGCATATCCCAACCCTTATTTTCTCGTATGCTGATCCAAGTGCTGGGTGCCCTCCTGAAGCACACAAGGGACTACATATTCTTACCATAGACTCCCCAGGAGATCTCTGACACAAAAGTTGGCTTCCATGCACTGGCAGGCATGCCAAATTGTATTGGTGCACTTGACTGCACCCATGTGGAATTGGTGGTCCCGCATGCAACAGAACCGGTGTACCACAATCGTAAGCAATATCACTCAATCAATGTACAGATGGTATGTGACTCCAGCAAGATCATCACACATTGTTTTGCCCGATTTCCCGGATCAACTCATGACTCAATGGTCCTGCGCAACTCCACGCTACAACACTACATGGAGCGACATGCAGGACGACGTGTCTGGCTACTTGGTAAGTTGCATGACATGCACATGGCAGTGAAATGGGGGGATAGATGCACCCACCACCACGGTGTCATTGTTGTGGTGACAGCACGATGTGCACATCCCAAAACACTGTGCCCCAAAGCATCCCAAACTGAACATGACAACCAATTTACGTAGCAATGAAGTAAGCTGCACACCTATCACAACATGCCAAACTAAAAACCACCCACATCCCACAACACGTGCACCACCCATCATCGGACCTCACCCTCCGTAACACAATCCAGCAACATGCTGTGAGTATTCACTATGTATATGTCTGCAGCAAATCCCCACACAGGACAAGCATCCATGAGAGTGCACTGAACAATACCACCAAGGGAATCCACTGCTTGTCACAGGGCCACCACACACAAAAGTGCAGCATGTCACCATGGGAATAATCAGTGCTGAATGCCAAATAATGAAGAGACAACGCTGCCAGTTACAAAATCATACAGAACACTACACATCACATATTTAACACAAACACAGCGGTATGCCTCCACAATGTATGAGCAACATCAAGGCAGTGTACACCGTGTATCATCTTGAAGATGCAATCCACACCATAAGTCCATTGCACAGAACACATTGAGGGAAGGAAAAATGTGTGCATACAACCAAGGACATGTGCATGTTACCAACAAATATCTGCAGGCATGTGTGACAAGTACAGCTGTCCATCATGAATCGACTAACACATGCCTTTTTTTCCCTCACATGCAGGTGATAGTGGCTATCCCTTGAAGCCATGGCTCCTCACCCCTGTCCGAAACCCGCAGAACAGGCACGAGGAGGACTACACTCGTTCCCATATCCATACCCGTGTGGTCATCGAGCAGACCTTTGGCCTGTTGAAGGCACGGTTTTGCTGCCTTAGCCGGTCGGGTGGGGCACTCCTCTACAGGCATGAGAAGATGGCCAAGATCATCATGGCATGTGTCATGCTGCACAACATGTGTATCTAACGGAAGGTGCTCCTGCCCCCTGACATTGAACTGCAACCACCAGGTGATGATGAACGGGATGAAGAAGATGTGGGCGCACATCATCGCGGTGCAGATGCACAGGAGGGACGTGCTGTGCGTCAGTCAGTGATTGCACAATATTTCTAACACATATCGTTTTAGAGGGTGACATGAAAGTGGGACAGAGGGCACTGGGTGTGGGAGTACATGTACACTATGCACTGTATATCAATAAATGACACATATGCAATAAGGAATGTCTACTCAAGTATTTTTTCTGCTACACAACGGCTGTATTTAACTGTTCAATACTAAAAAGTGATCAAACCCTTCACCTCACACACCCCCTCCACCCTCCCCCTCCCCCCACAACTCCCCCACACACCCTCTCCCTCCTCCCCCTCCCCCCACAACTCCCCCACACACCCTCTCCCCTCCCCCTACCTCCACAACTCCCCCACACACACTTTCCCCTTTCCCCCTCCCCCCACAACTCCAGCACACATGGTGTCCAAGGGAATGCAAAAGGTGTCTGTGTCTATTGTCTTAATCAAGCTGCCCCATCTATATTCGTCCACTTCCCGCACCTGGTGGCTGCATTTCAGATCTCCGCAAGGTGCACGCTTTCCTGTGAAGGGGGCTGGTTTGAGTGGAGCTGGATGATGATGGGGTGCAAGCTTGCTCCAGTCTGGAGGCTGGACGCTCAGCCTCCAAGGAATCCCTATGCGGGAGAGGACCTGCCTCAGAGCAGACACCTCCTCGCATATGCGCGTAGTGCTGGCCTCAATGGCCTGCCTCAAGGATGCAGTGTTGTCACGCCCCTCCTGCCTTGCCTGGGCACTGTCTGACACAAACTGCCCGACTAGGGCAGTCAGCTCCTCCTGGCGCTGCACTGTATGTTTGTTCTGCTGCACCCCTGCCCGAACACCAGTGGAGGTGGATGGTGCATGTGTCACATCCCCAGAACTGTGTGGCTCTTCTGTGGGGCTTATGCTCCCTTGAACTGTTTCCCCTCCAGAATGCTCTGGTGTGGTGTCATGGTAGGAGTACATAGGGGTGACCTGGGGTGATGGTGTGGGACTGGGTGTGGCAGGTAAGTCCGAGGAGTCATCCTCCACGGGGACACACACCTGGCCCTGGCTCTGCGCATCCTCATCTGTCTGGGGTGCTGTAGCTGCCGCCTCCCCAACAGAGCTGGTCGCAGCTGAAAGGGCCCCATCGGCCATTGTCTCCTGTGCAGGGGACACAGGTGTTGTGGGGACTGTAGCAGTGGCCCTTAGTGGGACCAGCGGCGTGGCATCCGGTGGTGTTTGCCCCTTCTGTGCCTGTCGTGGCATGGCAGGCCCTTTCAAAGTTGAAGGTGTATTGTCTTCTTCCCTGGCCCTCTTCCAGGGAGTTGTTGCCTGTGGGGCTGAATCCGGGGCCTCGCTGTCAGGATCTGAGCCTGTGGGGGACCGAGAGAGGCACGGCATCAGTGATGGTTCAACATGCATCATGCATACATTGGTATTATTTCTGTTCTACACAGAGGAGATTAGGTATTGGAGTTTTGACAATCACGTTGCTTGTGATATGAGTGGAGCATGCAGGCATTCCTCAGGGTCACTCATGTAGGAGGTGGTGTATGTTGTGTGACATGCATTTCTGTTGTGGACTGCGTGCAGTGGGACTTATGCCGTTTTCAAATTTGTGTGGTGTGTGTCAGGTATGGCATTGCCATGCTGCATGCATGTGGATGTCTCTGATGTGGCGCCACGTTTCATCTCGCCCACACCTTCTATTGCCTCGATGCCAATAGTGCTGCTGCAGATTTCCTCCCACCGGCTTAGCTTGATGGGTGAGCTAGGACCACCACCAGTATCCATGGCCTGGCTCCGGTTTGCCGACATTATGTTCCTGACTCTCAGACGCAGGTCGTCCCATCGCTTGCTCACGTCCTTGAATGTGCGTGGGGTGTTCCCTACCGCACTGACCTTTTGGGCAACAAGATGCCAGATCTCCTTCTTCTTAATCTGTGCCTCTCTCTTGAGGTTGTTGGCAAAGACAACCTCTGCATTATCTGCCAGTGTCTCTGCCAGCATAGTGAGCTCGTCCTCACTAAAGCACTCTTTGCGCTGCCGGGATGTGCCTATTTTGACAGCCTTAGGCATGATGCTGGTGGTGAAGGTTGATTTCTGCAGTCAGAAATAGGCTCCAGGTCCTGTGCAGTGAGGATTGCAATGGATTGTGTTTTTCAAGATGGCCACTGTGCTCTTTCCCGTTCCTTTGCGATGACGCTACTTCCGGTTCTGCTTATTAGCGGGTACCACTATTAGCGGTCCCCGCTAATATCAGTGCCCGTAAATAACGGTGCCGCTAATGTCGCATCCATTGATGCCGGTCACGTTATTTGGAGGAGAACGGCGGCAGTATTGCTGTCTGCGCTTTCCATGATGCCGCTAAGGGGCATTTTTGGGACTTTAGCGGCATGCCAGTACTGTCGTTACCGGCATGCCGCTAAGCTCGTGCATGCAAACTCGTAATAGCCCACTGTTAGCTGGCTCTTTCCTACACGGACACAGTATGTGCTCCATGCCAGTAAGGACTGTTTATTACCTCTAATCTCGTAATGACCCCCTGTATGTTTTGTTGTTTGCAGTAAAATCTATATCCACTTATTACAAGAGTCTACAGTCAATGTTCTTATTCTCCAATTATTATACATTTTTATTAATAGCTATCATATATACATATATTTTTAATATGTAACGAGAGTTATACAAGTTATGCATCACTTTACAACGTATTGATCTGTTGTGAAAAACATAAATATAACTGTGAGCTGTTCTTTCAAGTCTGCAATCAAAGAGGTAAATATTACTATTAAATGTATCAGATGCTAGCAATGGTATTTAAATGTGCACTTTTTTTATTTCAGAGTTCAATATCAAACTGATATGGGTGCACTAATAGTTGTATTTTTTATATCAAATTAATTGGCTTTCTTATCAATTTGTATATCAGATTTGAATACAGTTTATGTAAAATGTGTTGTAGTCATTACATTTAAAGAGGTGAAGTTACATTTCTATAAAGGTTTATATACATGTTATGGGAATTCTTATCAAAATGATATTGAATGTATACAGAATGTATTGGGGTCATAACATGTATAGGTGTTTAATTAAATGTGTAGGGTTCAGTTAAATCTGTATCAAATTTGTATATAAAATGTGTTGGGGTTCTTATCAATTTTAGATATAATTCATATACAATATATACCAAATTGATTGGGGGTCATTACATTTAAAGAGGCTCAGTTACATTTCTATCACATTTTATGTACAGGTTACTGGGATTCTTATCAAATTTATGTCGAATTTATAAAAAAATATAGGAGTAATCAAATTTACTGGAGTTAAATTAAATGTATAGTGGTTACTTTAAAACGATATCAAATTTTAAATACACTACAGCAGGGTTCTTATCAAATTCGTATTAAATGTATTTGGTTCAATTAAATAGAGATTCAATTACATCTATTCTAAATCAAATGTTTATATCAAATTCATTGAGGTTCTTATTAAACTTAAATCAAATGTGTATAAGATGTATTTGGGTCATTACTTTTATTGGGGGTCAATTACATGTAGATGGGTTCAGTTAACTATATATCAAATTGTATATACGCTACAGGGGGTTCTTATCAAATGCATATGGAATTTATAAATAATGTATATAACATTTGTTAGGGGTCTTTACATGTCTAGGGGTTCAATCAAATGTGTAGGGGTTCAGGGCGTGATGTAGGGGCATGACCATCTGTCACTTGCAATGTTTGCTGAAAGGTATCCCACTCTACTACTTCTCTAGATGCATGACAGATTTCTACATTCTTGGGGCAAACCTTCAATATGTTGTCATAATTTCAGGAGTTCAGGTAAATGGGGCATGCATGAAAGTCACGTCTCCTAAACATCTACACTTTCATAAAGGGCTAAATGCCTTTCAAGGGACTTTACTGGTTTCTACCCAGATGGATCAACCAGCCTGCAGGGTGCCTAACTGCATTCCTAACATCCAAACATAAGAGATATACGTTTTTTTTTCTGTCCATTATTTGACATTCAAGCAGCTGTTAGGCCATGTAGGTCCCTAAAATAGAAGTACACACATCAGAGGAAATACATACATGCTGAAGATGTGTAGATGTGTAGTGACGTCTCATATAAATTCACATGTTCATATCATTCACTTTTCTTTATGCAACTCTTACTTCATTGATGTAATCATAGATGTTAACGTAAAATATGCTATGGTTTTGCAATAGTCTGCTTAAGCAAACATTTTTGCAGCAGCAGTATTTAACTTAAAAGTGCAGGCTCAAAGGCAACTAATATTGGCATATTGTTTATTTCTAGTTCACGATACCTGGTAGCAGTTGGAGAATTACACTGTGAATACCTTTCAACCTAATAAACCTGTCACCAAAAGAATTACTTATACCAGGCACTGAAAAAGCTATAACAAACTGGCATTTACATTTTCTATATGTGCAGTTGAAAATCTGAACGACATTTTCAGATTTCCTTGAGATCTGGTTACGCACCCCGTCACCATATAAATTTGAGACTCAGTAAATATTTGTATTATAAGATAGTACTACTGTAGCATCGAAAAACAGTATGATATTGCCCACATTGAAGTTAGGACCCACCTCGAATTAGCTGTAAAATATTTTTAGCATTTTCCCCCCTCCACTAATTTGCTGACTTGATTAAAGAACATTTATTGAATGCCTTTCCCCCCTGGTTGGAAATGCAAGACTCAACCAGGAAATCCTTTGTACTGTCCAGTGCAAATGTGACAACTCACCCTCACTGAAGTCAGAGATGAGGGGAAGGGAAGAGTGTATTATTTCATGTTAAATAGAAAATAAGCCTAATGCTATACTGGAATATATTTTTCATCACTTCCTTTATCCCCATATGACTTCCTACTAGAGGTCTGGGTATAGTATCAAAATTGAAACATGTTGTCAAAGGGGCTGTGATTGGGTTTTAGCAGATGGGTTTGAACATGCACAATCCCCTGTTAGAATTTGCTATACATGGAGTTAGCATCCCTCATTCCTTTGAATAATATTTGGAACTGTTTTCTATTTCAAAATGCCCTTTTCTAGGATTGAAGAGAAGCTTCTGGGAGGGCAGACATCTCTTTCCTGTAGACCCTCTGGTAGATAGAGAGGTTACCAGCTGAAAGAACCAAAAGTCTGACAGGTCAGGTGCTAAGTATCCTTTACGTGATATTGGCAAACATTCTCTGGCTTGGAAGGAACAGATGATTTATGATCTTTGTAGAGGACCGTTTAAGTACCCAACGTGTTTTAAATTGCAAAGCCATTACCCCTGCTATTGTTGCTCAGCATTTTAACATGTCATCATGAATTTTTCAATGCAGTTTGAGAGAATGAGCAGCATCTGGATCCCATATTAAACCACACAAAATATTATTCACCTTTTTGACTTCTTGGCTTCATGAGCCTAAAAAGGTCAATCAATACATCCTGTTTCGAAGTAGACCTTTCAAAATCCATTCTTTCTAAGCCTTTCACCACATCCAGATACCTGGACCAAATTGTCTTTTCTATACAGAGAAGCAGCATATAGCCTACTCGACACTGGTAGTAACCGTGTGAACTAGGCACTTTGTTCTAAATTACCTGACTGCCTGGGCTTACCGTGGGACTAGTAGACATTTTAAATATCATTTAATGCCATTAGAAAACAGACTTTTAAAAGTAACCACAAAACTCGTTTCCTCAGAATGTTGAATAGTATCTCGGCTGCATCAAGCAAGCATCCCACATAGACTTCATCAGCCTCTCAGCTTTGTCAGAAAAGGGTTGCTTTGGAGACTTCCACAGCCTCACAGCTTGTCCATGAAATCATTCCCACAAAGACTTCGTAGGCATGTTCACTTTGTAAGGCAAGTGTTTGTGAAGAGACCTCACCAGCCTCTTGGCCTGATCGGACAAGGGTGCCAAATAGACTACAGCAGCATCTTGGCTTTGTCAAGCCAAACACGTTTTAGAGACTCAGCACGCTTTGCATTATTAGACAAGTGTTGCTTAGCAAATGTCCCCCATCATTGTTTGCTTTGTCAGGCAATCATTTACTCAAACAATTCACCAACAGTTTGGCGAACGTTTCCTCGGAGACATCACATGCATTTTGAATGAATCAGACACGTGTTGCTAGCAGACTTTACATGATTCTTGATGTTGTTAGGCAAGTGTTTCTCTGTGACCTTCTCAGCCTCCTGACTTTGTCAGACAAATGATGTCACATTAACTTCCAGGTTTCTTGGATTTGTAAGGAAATAATTTCCACAGAGATTACACCAGTATCTGAGCTTTGTCATGCAAGCATATCCGGGATACCAATGTGTTTATTTATTTTTACATTTGTAATGCACACTAAACCCAAGGGTATCAAGGCACAGGTTGCAGCAAGTGTTACAGATAATCATCAGTATTTATGTTATTTATTTATTGTTCATTTGTATAGCACCTATACACAGAAAACAGTGTTTCAAAGCGTTTCAAGGCAGGGGATGGAACAAGGGGTGAATACATTAAAACATTCTTAATGGGCCTTGAGTCATTCGGAACGGGCAAGTGCTATAAACGTTAATAATGGCATGACACAGAACAATAGGGGACTGTTTTACAAAAACTGACAGCATTTCGGGGAGTTCAAGAGCTGTGACATAGATGAAGGAGAGGAGGGGGGAGAGAGAGGGAAAAGAGACAGACACAACTATCATACTTCGTGTTTCAGAGAGTGCAAGAGATGTGACATAAAAGGAGAGAAGAGGAGGGAGGAAGAGACCGACAAGATGACGAGGTAGAGAACTTCAGGCAGGCAAGCGGTAGGAAAGGGATGCAAAATGTAAAAAAAAACATTGAATTGTGAAATTGCCAAAAGCACTACAAAGCAGCACACTATGGAGGATGCGTCTTTGGCACACCTAATTTCGAAATTGCCAAAAAGCACTAGAAAGCGGCACAATATGGAGGATGCATAGTTGGTAGGCACATCTAATTTTGAAAATGCAAAAAAGTACACAAATGCAGAAGAGAAAGGGGGGGCATAGAGTGGCAGGAAAGAACAGCAGACATTGGCTCAAGCACAGCTAGTTCAACATTTGTGAGTTTGTGAGTAGGCATGAGGAAGTCCAGGGGCCTCATTACACGGTAGGCGGTGAGCCATGGCGCTATTAGCGCCATGGCTCATGCCGGTAAAATACCGGCACCGCCTTGGTGGAAAGGGGATTTACTGCCCCATTCCAAGGTTGGAGGGGCGGTAAATCCCCCTTCCACCATTGCCCTTCCCCATTCCCATTTCTGCCCCATAGGGCTCTATGGGAATGGGGAAGGCGCTAATTACGGCACCGCAATTTTGCGGTGCCGTAATTAGCTCTGAGGTCCCTTTGCGGATTGGATTTTAATGCCTGCAAAAAGCAGGCGTTAAATCCCCCACCCCGCAAAGGGACCTCGTAGTAAGGCGGTAAGGATTTACCGGTACCGGTATTTTACCGGTACCGGTAAATCCTTACCGCCATCCGTGTAATGAGGCTCCAGAACATGACTCTCAGGTACTCTAGATTGAGAGAACCCAACTTCCAATGATGCTCAAGTTCAAGGAGTAGCTGGCAGCATGCTGGGTGACTGTTCCAAGAAGGTTAGAGGTGGTGAAGCATGAAGTGATGCAGGGGCGGCCCTCCGAGCCCTCCCAAGGTCTGCACAGTCATAGATAGGGGCCTTAGTGGTGGGCCTTGAGGTAGGGGGCCGGATTCGCCTGCCAGCTGCCTTGGGCAGCAGAAATAAGGGCCTTAGCGCCCAATCAGAAATGAGGCAGGCTATAAGCATTGAGCACAGAGGACGTTATGTACTGAAAGAAGGCAGTGGCTATCTTGGAAGAGACAAGAGACAGCATAAAAAACACTAGAATACAACTGTCCTTTCTTCAAGAAAAGACCCAAAGGGCCATGAAAAAGCAACATGAGGCATCTGTAGGTATCAGGGGCTCAAGTGGGCTGAGGAAATACATTTTGTTTTCCTTTTCTTCGTTTTTCTGAATTTTTGTTTTGCAAATACTCCGGAGTGCCAAAAGGGTAAAGATGACCTGATTAGGTGCTGCAGGCAGTATCTTGGCTGTATGTGCGGGTGCAGCAGGTGGATGGAAGAGGTGCTGCCAGCTCAAGCACAATGGAATAAGAGGCCAGACAGGATGAAAAGGGGCCTTAAGAGTGGGCCTCGTGGCATGGGGCTTGCTGCCTTGGTTGGTGGCAAAAGTGCCTCAGTACCTAATCAGAAATGAGGCAGGCTCCAAGCATTGAGCACAGAGGTAGAAATGTGCTAAAAGAAAGCGGCAACCATCCTGGCAGGTACATGAGCAGCAGAAAAAACACAAGACTACAACTGGCCTTTCTTCAAGGAAAGACGCAAAAGGCCACGAGAAAGCAAAATGAGGCATCAGTGAGCATCAGGGGCTCAAGCGGGCTGAGAGAATAGATTTTGTTTTCTATTTCTTTCAGATTTTTTTTTTTGCAAATACCCCAGAGTGCCAAAGGGTGAAGATTAACTGATTAGGTGCAAGCAGCATCTTGGCTTGGTGTCCGGGTGCAGCAGGTGGATGGAAGAGGTGCTGCCAGCCGCCGGCTGCCTTCGTTGGTGGAAATAAGGGCCTCAGCTCCCAGGAATGAGGCAGCTCCAGGCATTGAGCACAGTGGAAGTTATGTGCTGAAAGAAGACAAAGCCACCTTGGAAGAGACACGAGGCAGTAGAAAAAAACACAAGAATCCAAATGGCTTTTCTTCAAGAAAAGACCCAAATGGCCATGAGAAAGCAAAATGAGGCATCAGTGGTCATTAGGGGCTCAAGTGGACTGGGGAAATACATGTTGTTTCTTTTTCTTTGTTTTTTTAGATTTTATTTTGTTGCAAATACTTCAGAGTGCCAATAGGTTGAAGATTACCTGATTAGGTGCAGGCAGAGTTTTGGTTGGGTGCAGCAGGTGGATGGAAGAGTGGATGGAACACAATATTTGTGTTCAGTAGCATAAGAGTTCATGAGAACAAGACATACATGATTAAATAACCATGTTTTCAACACTTTATGGAATGCCTAATGCATAAGATTTTCATGAGACAGAGGAATACATTATTTAAATAGCCATGTTTTCAACAGTTTGCAGACTTCCCAGTTAGATTGATCTGCTCTGAGTGCAGGTGGGAGCATGTTACAAAGTTTGACCTCAGTGACAGAAAAGCTGGAGCCGATGGAGCATACAGTTTGTACCGTGCATCCTGAAAGCATCATTTTGAATATAGGCACCAACGTGGAATGGCGACCAGCAGTGTAAGCATTTCTAAGGCTTTTTGAGGCATCACGCAGACGCATTTATGCTCTGTCTTACATACCACTGAAGCAAGTCGGGTAAGAGCCCTTTTTTAAGCTGCTATAAGAGCTACATAATAATAATCCCTGGAATTGTCGAAATAATGAGGGTTGTTGACTATTCACGTTTTTGACTGCCGGTCTGTTTATTTATCATAGGCTAAAACCAGCCAGCGCTAAAGCTGACAGATCGGCAGACAGTATTCATTGCGCCATGGTGCGCCCTGCTCTTAGACAGTTTGAGCAGTAACGTTCTCAATACATTGCGGTAAGCTGATGCATAACTTAGTCTTTTATGGGCTATAAGGTTATTCCACACTTTTCAAACCTGTGGGCGAGGTGGATTAGATTCTGGAGCTCATCCGTGCACGCACTCACTTCGTCTTGTTCCCCCAATAACTCCACCACCTTCCCTTATATGTTTTTTGTAAGAATAGGCACACCTTTGGACATTAATAATTCGTCCATGATAGTAAGAAAGCCTAGTGATATCTTTAGATGCACCTATCAAAAGTAATAGAGGTATAGCAGTATACAATAGTAGAAGATTGGATGAAGCACAATGTGACCATCCTCTTTTTTCTCTTTTTTCTGTCTCCCTTTGATTCATACCCTATAGGAATAGGAATATACACGTAACGGTGCAAGACAGCGATCCCAGACAGGGAGTAAAGACCTTACAAAACAAAGTCCTGATGAAGATGACCAGAATAAGATATGGTTATGAAACCGGTCGACCTTGATCCAGCATGAGCTGGTCTCATGTTTTTTTAGATCTGTGTATAGAACTGTTTACATAGACTGTGTTATAAATTTGGCATTACACTGTGTCTTTTGTCTATACAAGTTTTTAGATGTTGAATAAAGGACCCTTCTATTAAGGTGTCTTTATAATCTATGCATCGTGTGTTATCGGTACAAGTTGTTGGATTTTTCTAGTTGCTGGCACCCTAGTGGCCATTAAACATTCATACACTGGTTTGCAGATATAGCACTAGAAAACTCTAAGTACATTGGCATTATCTAATGTAAAATGCCTTGTGTTTTTTCAGCTCTTATTAATACACTTGGCACTGATTTTTAATTGTTGGAAGTGAACAAGTGGCACTTTTCCTTGATGTTGGAAAGAACCATTGACAAATAGAAATACTTTTTTACTGCTATATAAGCCTGATGAAATGTTTATACATATTAAAATGTGTTTTGAAAAATCACTTTCTCACAGACCGTGATTGAGTGTGATGATGATTTTGTAATTCTCTGTAAGAATTGAAATTAGGCCTTGTTCAAGGTTCAAGTTATATTTACCCTAAGTGTTCTAGTATGAGAAGCAGGAGTGCCAGTTTCCCTGCATCCTTGATCTTGTCTAACTGGTTCTTTAGGTCAAGAAGTGCTGAGTCGATGCCATGATCTGGGCTTAACGCAGACTGATGACTAGCTAGGATGCAGTTGAACTCAACGTATGTCTGGATTTGGAGATAGGCTGCCCTATTTAAATTCTGTAAGAGGAAGGGTTCAGTTATGATAGATTGGTTGTTTGTTCATATGGCAGGGTCTTGTGAGGTATTTTTTAGAAGCGGGAGAATCCATGCTTCTTTGAGGCTGGTGGGGATGTGGCCAGTGGAGTTAATAAAAGTAGGGATGAAAGGCATTAAGGCCTCCACACTGTCCTTTATGTTCTTGGCAGGGAAGATGTCACCTTTACATCTCAAATGTTTAAGGCTTTTCGGGGTGGACTGAAGGTCCCCTTCCGTGCTGCTGGTGAAGCAAAAGGGAGGGGTGCTGCTTATTTCAGTGGGGGGTTTGCTTTGGCAAGGTAGAAGATCATTGGAGCTGGTATCAGCTTGCTTTAGTTGAACTTTCTTGTGGAGCACATTGATTTTATTGATGAGGGTGTTTTGGATATTAGTGCACCAGGATTCATCTTTGGGGAACTCAAGCGAGGGGGCCAAGGTGATTCAACTTCTCTGAGAATGGCAAAGTCTTCTTGGGTGTTGGATTTAGAGTAGGCAATTCTTGTGTTGTAGGTGGTGGCTTTGGCTTGGATGATAGCTGACTTTTATGTTTAACATGCTGAGGAAAATGCAGATTTGTTGGGGGTCGATTGGGATTTTTTGCACTTTACCTCTGCTTTGCGCTTTTTGATTCAGGGGGCTTGGAGGTCAGGTAAGAACCAGGAGTTACAGTGCGTGGTGGGTTTGGTTTTCCGGGGAGTGAGGGGTGCAATGGTATCGACTGCATGTGACATGGCTTTGACACAGAAGTTGGTGAGCAATTCTAGATCATGGTGAGGGACGTTTTCTGGAAGGAATATGTCCAGTAAATGGTAAGAGGTGGTCTTTTGTGAGGCTCCAGGAGCGCAGTGCTATGGTAGGTGGCAGTGGAGGCGGTAAACTTGATGGGGAGCTTTTGTGTGTGATAGTGAAGGTTATGAAGTGGTGATCTATCCAAGGGCAAGGGGTATTGGCACAGATGGAGATTTGGCAGCTGAGATCGACTACCCAGTCTAGGATTCTGCCTTTGACATGGGTGGGTGCAGTAATGCACTGTTTGAACACCAGAGTATGGAGTGCACTGGCCACAGAACTGGTGTTTGTGCTGTTAGGGTCTTCAAAACCTAGGTTGAAATCACCCAGGAGGATAAATCTTGAGGTGGGCTTGATGTTGATATTGAGTATGTGTAGGATGTTTTATTCAAAGGAGAGGAGTGGGCGGTAGATCAAGTGGAGGATGATGGTGTTGGTGTGGGATAGTGGTATCTTGATGGAGAGGAGGTCCTGTTTTCCAATGGTGTGGCGTGGAGTTTTCTGATGGTGAGAACTGATTTTGCTATGAGGGCAACTTCACCACCTTTGGTGTCTGGTCTATCACAGTGTAGGATTGTGTAGTCAGGGGGATGGCAATGGACAAGGTAGGGTAAAACCAAACCTTGATGGCTGGAAGGTTTTGAACAAATCATAACCACAGGCACAGGTCTGGGCATACCCTCCAGACCATTTTTTTCATCCTGCCAAGCCATTACAGAAGGGACAAGATCACATACAAATCACGCGTGGTCCAACCCATAAAGGGGCAGTCCAGCCCGAACATCTAGAGCACATCCCCTCTGCATGAGACCAAAAGCATCCACAGACATGTTTTGTCCTTGTTGGATGTCATCAGTGAGAAGCAGCTTGGGTCTCTAGGCCTAGAAGGCTCGGGACTCACGTCTGGGCATACCCGTCACACTCGGGGTGAATGAAGCAAAACCAAAACTTGATGGCTGGAAGGTTTTGAACAAATCATAAACTTCGGCAAAGCTCTGGGCATACCCTCCAGACCATTGTTTTTCAGCCTGCAAAGCCATTACAGAAGGGACAAGACCATATACAAACCACGCTTGGTCCCACCCATAAAGGGGCAGTCCATGCCAAACTGATAGATCATATCCCCTCTGCACAAGACCACAAGCATCCCAGATATGTTATGGCCTTGTTGAGCATCATCAGTGAGAAGCAGCTTGGGTCTATAGGCCCAGCAGGCTCGGGACTCACGCCAGGGTATACACTTCCCACTCGGGGTGATTACAGCAAAACCAAAAGTTGTTGGCTGGAAGGATTTGAACAAATCATAACCACGGGCACAGCTCTGGGCAAACCTCCAGAGCATTGTTTTTTAGGCTGCCAATCCACTACAGAAGGGACAAGATCATACGCAAATCAGGCTACGTCCCACCCGAAAAGAGGCATTCCAGCTGAAACTGCTAGATCACATTCCCTCTGCACGAGAGACTCCAAGCATCCCAGACATGTTATGGCCTTGTTGGGCATCATCAGTGAGAAGCAGCTTGGGTCTCTAGGCCAAGCAGGCTCAGGACTCACATCTGGGCATACCCGTCTCACTCGGGGTGACTAAAGCAAAACCAAAACCTGATGGCTGGAAGATTTTGAAAAATCATAATCATAACCATCGGCACAGCTCTGGGCATACCCTCCAGATCATCGTTTTCAGCCTGTCAAGCCATTACAGAAGGGACAAGACCATATGCAAATCAGATTTGGTCCCACCCCAAAAGGGGCAGTCCAATCCGAACTGCTAGATTACATATCCTCTGCACAAGACCACAAGCATGTGCAGACATGTTTTGTCCTTGTTGGGTATCTTCAGTGAGGAGCAGCTTGGGTCTAAGGTGGGGCTTGAAGCTGTGTGAAGCCAAGATTCAGTGACTGCAAGTATGTCTAGGTTGTTGTCTAATAGGAGGCTGTGGATATCCATAGTATGAGCTTGCATTGATCTTGCGTTAACCAGTCTGCAGTGTAGGGGAGTGGCTGGTTGGTGGTAGTCTTTGGAGGCTCTGGAGTTGTTCTTAAATGGTAGGTGGGGGTAGCAGGTGCTGCTGGGGGGTGCTGTGATACGTTATGCACAGGTGGTTGACTGTGGGTGTTGGTGTGGCAGATAGTAGCAGTAATGGTGGTAAGGATCAAGGTAGGTGCTGGGGTGTGCTGGCTGAGGGCTGTGTGTGGGGGGTTTTGTTGCTTGGCCTATTTGTTGTATAATGTTTCTTAGAATGCTGAGGGAGGCTTTTTGGATGGCGGTGTATTAGAGTTGCTAAGCATCGAAGGTGGGATTGTACTGTTAATGCAATGTTGAGGTTCTGAGGTTGTGAGTAGCAGGCGTTGCTCTGGCCAAAGGAACAGGCAATAAAGGTTTGTGTACTGAGTCGGTTGTTCCTGAACTCTGTGGGCATATCAGACTTGGGTAAGGCATTCAGAATGCACGCTCTAAGGTGGCATTGTCTTGTGGCTAGCCTGGCAGGTCTTTTGGTAGTGTGGGAGGGATCAGATATTCTAGAGGCTGCTGAAAGTTAAGTGGATTGTAACGCAGGGCGTCGGAATGCAGACGGTATGACCCACAAGGGATGGTGCAAGTGGGAGGGCTGAAACGGGGTTGCAATGTACTCAGTAACCTGTGCAAGTACATAGCTTGTCGGGGGACAGCTTGGGTGACCCCTCAGTCCTGGACAGTTCCAGACAGGGGTCTTCCAGCCCCTTAACAGGCATCTTGGCTTTTTCAGGTAAACATTCCCTCAGAGACTTCACAAGCATGTTGGCTCTATCAGATAAGTGTTTCCTCAAAGAAATCAGCAGCCTCTTAGCTTTGTAGGGAAAAAGCTTACTAAGAGTAAACCGTCAGCATAGATGTGTTTCTAGTGACCAGGACTGGCTTTCCTCGGGGCTGATTGTTCCTCTAGATGTTTTGATGAAGTCTCTGGTTCATGGTGATGTTCTGCTGAACTCACACTGATGTTTTCCTCTATTTGTAGTGTACACCATAGTACTCCATTGCAACAGTGAGTCTTTCCTTGTTTGGTCCACTGGTGACATGTTTTGGGACTTTTTAGTATATTCTCCATCCCCAACATTTCCTGGCATTGGCCTACTGTCACATAAAGGGGGAACCAAAGATAACATATGGTTGGGCTGCCATTTCTAAGTTCCACATAAAAGAAAGTCAAAGAAGTGTTCAGTGACTGCAGAAATCACCCCAGACAATTGTAGTAAAAATGTAAGTTCAGCGCAGTTAAAAGGTGAGAACTTATCAGCTGCAGGAATAGCCCGCTAATAGGGGAGGAGCCTTCGTTGATAGCCAAACAGTTTCATGGAATAGGCTGGAGAGTGCCCTAAATAATTGTGTCTCAGAGTAAATAACACCGAAATGGTAAAGATGGGTTACGGGTAAGTATTTGGTGCTTAACATTAGACCAGACCATGGATGATAAGCAAGTATTAGATGATGTTTT
The DNA here is from genome assembly GCF_040938575.1 of Ambystoma mexicanum. NCBI lineage: Eukaryota > Metazoa > Chordata > Amphibia > Caudata > Ambystomatidae > Ambystoma > Ambystoma mexicanum. The sequence continues at coordinate 790,622,547 of NC_090928.1, read as the reverse complement.
TCGCTAGAAAGGAATTCACTTTTGATTAACTTGCTTAGTAGCCGCAGAGGATGAAAGCGAATTACCAAGTACATGTTCCCAGGTACTTACTGTATGAAATGAACAACTTTTGATACTTTTGAGGTCAGAAAGCCAAGCTCATGGGTGCCAGGGAAAGGCAGTGAATGTACAATCATTTTATAATTTGGCATATTAGTTTATGAAACTGGTCTACTGACAGTTTCAATATGTCCCATGACAGTTTCAAATTGCCCCTCAGCACATCTCAGCCTGGGAAATGGTTTGAAGATTTCCAAAGATGCAACATTAAAACAGTTACTTGTCAGTGAATCAAGGCTCTTGTGGTATCATGATCATTTGCGTTCTCATGACAAACAGATGGAGATGTCTGGCGGCAAATGAATAAAGATCTGCTGGTCATTTCAAATGTCTCAATGTTTTGGCACTATGATGTGTGAATTGTGGGATGGACTGTGATGTCACAATGGTGGTCGAGGGTGGTGTGGTAACATTTGCAGGACTGAATAATGTGGCAGTAATACCCGAGGCGTTGGGCCAATACCACCCCAGGCAATGCCCCTGTGGCCGTAGTTACAGGCCTGAGCATAGCAAGGGCCTTAATGAAGCCCTGGGGGCATTACCGTGGGTGGTATTGTCCCGCCACCAAGGGTCTTATAGCCATTAGTACCCCGGCCTGTTAGACCGGGGTACTAATGGAATTTTTTTCTGTTTTGAAACGCTGCCGTGTTTTGAAACAGAAAAAAAAGTGACAAAAAATGGCCGCCAGGAAAGGGAAAACGTAGTTCATTTTCCCTTTCCATGGCAGCCATCGGGAGCAGATGCACAGGGAACAGAAGTGTTCCCAGCGCGTTTGCTCCCAAGAAAAGAAGAAAAAAGAAGGCAATTGGGGTTGGAAGGGCAGGGAGGGGATAGTTTGCGGGGGAGGAGGAGGATGAAAAAAATAACTTAACTGAGTCCCCAGCAGGGGACGAAGGCAGCCTCCAGCCATGGGGAGGCTCGGAGCACGGACTGCCCCATTTCAAGCCTCCTCATTGGCTAAGGGGCTGCCACGCCCCTCGCCAGGAACAGAGAACCCGGCTCACGGTAACATACATGGGAATACTGTGTGGTATGGCTCGGAAAAGAGCCAATCCACACGTAGTATTCCCGGTGTACAGCGCACCTCTGCTACTAATGTTCTTATAATGTATGTCCTGATAAAAGGGGAATAACATAGCTCTGCCAAATAGCCTCACTTGGAAGACTGACGTAATGTTGCAATGTTACTTGATGCTATTAGTTTGTACGATTATAAAGCTTTTCATCTTGGGAGCGTACTTTCAACAGCGCTTTTCATGCAGTTCTGTTCTGCATTCTGTTTGAATCTTGCTTTCCCAGCTGCGCCTGGGGCCCTGAAAAAACAGTGTTACTTCTTGCCTGACGAATGCTCTTTTTTAAACTACATTAATAAAATAAATGCTGGTGAGTTCCGAGGCAACCCGCAGTACACAATCTTGGTGAAGGAACTATAATGCAACACAGGGAAGGAGGACCCATATAATGGTTGGCCAAAAGAGCTGCTATAGTTAGTCGATACCAACTGAGGGCTGAGCATACACATCCAGTTGGTGTACTGTAACGAAGATAGGAAAAAAGAAATTATCTGAGAAATGGACTCACTGCAGTTTTCATTTGTTATATCACTAGAGATAGCACATTGCACATCTGGTGAAAATGCTCATCTGTGACGTCCTCTATCACCTTACAGTTACTAATTTAAACTATCAAGATGGTGACTTGTTTCACCATGACCTGACTAACTTATTGAAACTGCATTTGCACATTATTCTTTCGGACACTGTGCATGACCCTTGCATCGGGTTCTCTTGGAGACACCATACAATACTGCATGTCTTAAACAGGTTTTTTCTTTTACCACAAATACATGTATGTGACATGCTGTTCTCCAATTTCTTACAAGATGTGGTTTCAAAAAATAGCACGTTTCCTTTTATATGATTTGCAAACCCCAAAGCTGTTCACAGGACTTGCACTGCTCTTCGTTTTTCTTGCTCTGCCATATATTGAAACCGTCCTTGCTTCCTTCCCCAGTGTTTAGGGTGGTTTGCAAGTATAAAACACACCCTTTATAACTTCTCTGGTCAACAGACTGGGAAAAAAAGATGTTTATAAACAGAACAACCAATCCCTTTTCCAAGAATCAGAGGAGCTGTTGTCAGATGGTGTCTCTTAGCAAAATATATTTCATTCGCAATATCTACGCATTAGCAGGGGATTCTCTTTTCAGCCTTGACAACTCACAATCAAAGATCCCGTTATAACAATGCTCCATCTTGCCTGCAGGAGGAAAACAACATCACCAGTTCGAGATGAGATTTTGGTTTACTGGGATCTTTGCGTGGTTTCCAGGAGACGCTAATACGTCAATAGACCACGAGTAACGTCCTAAATAAAGGGAAATTAAGAGACTTCAAATATGCAGCGACAGAAACCTACTTCACTTTAGGAATTACAGGATCTGTGATTGACAAGAACATTGCAATGATTTTCTACTACCTCTGGGATCTGTCATTGTATATACTGATTGCATCATTAAACTGGAAGTAGTTTACACGCTTGTATTTGAAAATGCCCACTATAGGTGCAAAATGATTAATGACACTGAAATGCAATTTCTCATTAACAATGCTGTAGGCAGCAAGACAAAGAAAGCAATTAAAATATGCGCCTAGTGAAATAGAAACGGATAACAACATCCTACCTTTTGAGGCTCATGAAAGGGTGCAAGGTTCAGAAAGGCTATTTATAATGAAAGGACTAGAGGCACATTTCAAAGGCAGTGTAGGAGGAAGCATAAACAAGATCTGCCAATGAAGGTTCTTCTTTTCCAGGAATTGTCTCTTCTCCTAATGAACCAGATAATTCAAACTCATGACATGATGCCAAGGCAGGAAAATGTATTTTTGGGAGTTAAGAATATATATTCAACCTTTTTAAATTCCCCAAAAAATATTCACACCACTAAACATGTTCTATAATCGAAATAATGTACTTGTTCTAGATCGAACATGCATTGCATATCAAAACATTTTACAATTGTTATTTCACACTCCTTTCATTTACGATTTTAGAGATCTGTCAGAAGAGGTTTGTTTAATATATTTAAAAAATATACTGAAAAAACACCAGCATGAATTTTCGAATCAAAATTTGGTTACTGTGAATCAAATCCTCCCACCCCTCACAACATATTTTTATTTGAAAACATCTTTATTTGAAACATTTGATTATGACTGCAAATAAAAGAATACAAAGCGAATGTTAAGGCAATAACCAAGGGACAGGCTGCTAGTTGCAACAAAATGTCAATCCATTAACTCTCTTACACACCAATAACCACTTGTTAGGTGGAATTAGAATATGTCTATGGCAATCTAGAACATTCCGAAAACCGACCTGCCACCGAATGCATCAAGTAAAAAACATGTGTAACTGGATGGCTACAACTCCGCAAAGGTGCATGAGGACCATCCTCTCAAATAGACGGTCACTCAAGAGCCCAAGGTTTGCCCCTGTAAAGTGATAAGAATATCACTGTTGCCTTTAGATATATAAGCAGTACCCTGCATCCTTGCCACGCCTCAAACACACCCCTCTTCTGAGAGAAGATATACTTTGCTGCTGCACAAGTGTCTATTTTCCATGAATCCTACTTCATGTTGTGCATCCCAGTTATCGCCTACACCCCTTAATGCTTGCTTTTGAAGAGGGGCAGATAATGGCATGTGGGGCAAAGCCACCACTGGTGTGTTCTTACCAGGGCAGATTTTGGTAAGTGGGGACAAAGTCACTACTAATGAAATTCTACAGAGCCACATAATGGCAAGTGTAATCTTACAGGGACAGATACCTGCATGTGAGGGGATGTGGGGGGTGCAAGGGCATCAAAGGCATATTGCTACAGGGTCAGACACTGGCAAGTGGCAGCACAGCCTTTTTATTGTAATCCTGCCAGGCAGACACTGACAAAAGGGGGGAACGCATTTTGAGTGTTATTTTACCGGGAGAGATTCTGAATGTGGGCCAAAGTCATTATACGTGTAATCTTATTGGGCCAGGTACTGGCTTGTGGAGGTAAAGCCATTATGTGTATGATCTGACCGGGCAGATTCTTGCAATGGGGGAAAGGCCAGCACAAGTGTGATCTTACGTGGGCAGATGATTGGAATCCACTGGAAATCCATCACAGGTATATTCCTACAGCCCCAGATCTTACCAGGGCAAAGCCACTATGACTGAAAGCTTACAAGGGCAGATACCGGCAAATGGTAGTAAGGCCATTCTGAGAATGATCTTAGAGGAGCAAATAATGGCATATGGGGGAAAATACATTAGGAATACGACTTTACAGAGGCAGATAATGATATATGAGGTCAAAGCCATTATATGTGATCTTACAGGGGGAGATATGGCATCTGGAGGCAAAATTATCTTGAGTGTGATCTTACAGGGACATATTGCGATAATGACAAGTGGGGGTTAAATCATCATGAGTGTGGTTTTACGGGGCAGATACTGACATGTGAGGTCAACGCCATTATTAGTGTGATCTTACCAGGGCTCATATTGACAAGTGGAGGAAAACACATTATGAATGTGATTTTATAGGAGCAGATAGTCGTAAATGTGGGCAAAGCTATCAAGAGCATGATCCTACAGGGGCATATAGTTAAAGGTTGGGACAAATCCACTATGAGAGTAATATTATAGCTTCAGATTCTGGCATGTGTCAGATCTCAGCAAATTTAGACATGTTGGTGCAAAGCCATTATGAGTGTGATTTGTCGGGGGCAGATGCTGACAAGCAGCAGAGTAGCCTATTGTATTGCAGGGGCAGACACTGACATGTGGGGGCAAACCCATCAGAGCATGTTTCTACAGGGGTAGATACTGGCATGTGGGGAGCATTATGAGTGTGGTCTTTCAGGGGCAGATACTGATAAGTGGGTGAGAAGCCATTATGAGTGTGATATTACAAGGTCAAAAACTGTAATGTGGAGACAAAGCCATTAATATTGTGATCTGGTTGGGGCAACAACATTATGAGTGTGATCTTACCAGGGAAGACACTGGCATGTGGGTTCAAATCCATTCGGAGTGTGACTTGGCAGGGGCATGTACTGGCATGTGAGGAAGAACCAACACAGGTGTATTTTTACAAGGGCGGGTCCTGGCATGTGGGGTCATAAACATCAGAGGCATGTTCTTACTCTGGATGATAATGGCAAATGGGGTCAAAGCCATTAGAAGTGTGATAGTAGAGGCAGATACTGGCTTTTGGGGGCAAATATATCACATCTGTGTTCTTAAAGGAACAGAGACTGGAATGTGGGGAACGCTATTTCATGCAAGTTCTTACACAAGCACAAACTGGTATGCGGAAGAGGGAAGGGGAGAAGTGCCAGGGGGTAGGGGATGGGGAATTGCAGTTAACTCACAAGTGCAGTCAGCGGGTGGCTCATAAGTGCAGAGAGAAAGGAATACAGATACAGGATACAGATCCTTAAGTTCTGGGGAGCCCAGAGGCAGAACCAATGGCAAAACCATTATGAATGTGATGTTGCCAGGGCAGATACTTGCATATAGGGGCAAAGCCATAATGAGTGTGATGTTGTGGGGCAAAATCAATATGAGTTTGTTCAACCTACCAGCGCTTTGAGGTCATACCAATGATATATAAGGTGCTATATAAATGCCAAGTAACAGAACATAACATGAGTGAAATATCACACGGGCAGATACTGTCAAATGGAGAACACCATTATAAGAAGGATATTAGCATGTCAGATACTGACAAGTGTGGCCAAAATGATTATGTGTGATCTTACAGGAGCAGATAGTGGCAAATGGGGGAAATGTCATTATTCGTTTTGAGGATAATTTGTCTATTGCCTAAGAGGTCATAATTAATGGTGGATGACTTACACAACTTCCCGCCCATTTCTCAGATTCCTTTTCTAACTAAACAGTTAGAACAAGTAGTCATTGCCCAACTACATTTGTTTGCCCTAAACATGCATCTATTAGATCCAATGCAAGCTTGTTTCAGACCTCAGCACTGCACATAATTTGTATCTACACCAATGTTTGACATCCTTAAAAAAGAAGATGTCAGAGGTGTGGGAGTTTTGATTATACTGAACCTATCAGCAGCGTTTGATACAGTAGACCAAGAAATATTGGCATCTCACCTTGAACAGCAAGGAATAAGAGGTGTTGGGTGTCCTGGCCCACGTTTGGACTATTATGCTGCAACATTTGGTGCTGTGGGCTTAGAAAATCCAAGATGGCTGAAAAAGCCCACATTGTACCAGAATCCAGGAAAACCGCGCATTTTTGGCGCACCCCAAAATGTTCCCCTGACCTACCACCCACCAGTGCAAGCGTGATGTGCCAGGAGTGCCATGGGTGAAATGTGTGCCAAAGGACAAACAGCAGTGCCGGTGGCTCAAAAAGCGCTTTGAAATGACCTTTGTTTCTCTGAAATGCAAGCTAAAAATGCCTATTTTAAACATTACAAGATATTCAAAAATCTCAATGAACACCAGCAGACAGTTGGCAGAATGTAGTCTTATGTGCATACAAAACTTAAATTGGACTGAAAAACACTAAAATCTAAATGTTTAAAATAAATGAGTGACCTACTGTTGAGTGTCACATAGTTTACAGCTTGTAAATGTCATAGTTTTGAACTTAAAATCAGCATTCTAGCTGCATGTGTAAACATTGTAAGTTTGATTTGGATGAAGAAAAACTGGGAACAAAAGCGACATTTAGCTGAAGCCTGGATTAAAGAGATTGAATTCTGCCTGGCAACTACCCACGACAGGAGTTGAAACTTGCTCAGCCACTCTTCCCAGGCCTGGCTGCATTCTGCTCCCCCCACCAAAAGGAGATGACACCTCCCTGATTGGATTAGGGGAGGGGCAGCTGGGGACTGCAAGAAACTGAACAATGACCCTTCCTTGGCTCAGGCAAATGTTAAATTAGGGGGGGTCATAAATGGCTTCCTCTTGAGAGAAACGGGGAAGGGCAGTGCCTCTGTGAGCAACTTGAGTTGGAGGAAGTGGACAAACCAGAAATTCCACCATGTGCTTTGGGAAACCACACCCCTCTGGGCCAGAGCATAATTTTAAAAAGATGGATAATTCATAGTACAGACTTGTCAAAATTATATAATTAATATCATTATTCTTGTGATTTTTCTGTGCACATTTTAAGAGGTGTTAGAACTCTGTACCATGTTCTGAGGCAAAACACCATGAATTATGGAGATTGCAGACACAGGGTTCACGCTAGAAAAATGAAAATTTACTGGAATATGTGTAGAAAAGGGGTGTACATCTGTGTCATTTTTGGTAAAAATCCAATATTGGTAAACCAACCAAAAAGTGCAAAATGTTGTCAATTCTTAATCCAAGCTCTTAGAAACATCAGAGTTGGAACAGAAAGTACCTTATGTGATATATGATGTGTCTATGTAATGTCAACCACTTGTGTATCTGGGAAATGTGTTTAGTTATGAAAATGATTTTCTAAGGTAAAAGCAAAGGGGAGTGTTCTTTTTGTATGACATAAAGATGACACCTGATAACTCACTGCTCCCTTCTCAAATCAGGTCAAAGAGAAATCCTTGACCTATCAAATCGTGTGTGGGTTGGGCATAGAAAGTTAGCATCCACACCCATTTTCAAAAGACATAAAAAGAGCCACTGGAAGCCAGACAGACACATTCATTTTCCAACCTTCAACTGAATTCCTGCGCAGCACTCTGACGGAGAACTCCAGAATCCAGAACTTCACTCCAGAACTTAAAGCAGAGAGGCCTGGACCACCAGCTAAATCCTTTTTCAGCAGGCCTTCAGAATCCAGCAATCCAACCAAACTATTCTACAGCCGGGCGAGCTGTTGGATTCTTGCCAAGAACTTTTGCCAGAACCGGTAGCAGACCCAGAAAGCAGTGCTGTATCCAGAGAGACCAGACCAGATCGCTGTGAGCAGAACCAGAGATCCAGACCAGCAGAGCAGATCTGACCCAGATAGCTGTGACTTCGGAACCAACGGCCTGGAGTCCAGTCCCAACCTGACCAGACCCTGACGGCCTATTTCAAATTCGTAGTGTGAGTACTCAGCCAGAACTGTGCAAAACCAATCTTTTAGCTTAAAATGATCTGATTCAAAACATTTGAACCTGTCCAGAACTGCATCATAGGAATCATGTGTTCCCTCTCCGATTTAAACCTGTAAAGTGTCATTTTGCCATTTTGAATCATTATTTCATTTCTGAAAAACTACCTTCACGAAACCGTCCATATCTCTTGAACCGTTTGTGCTAGGAGCGAGTTTTAACTTTCATTTTAAAGCTAGGATTCTGGGCTTTCCAACGAACACAGAAGACTTTCTATTCAATATACTTTTTCAGTAATCGCACTCGCCGCACTCGGAAAAAGTGCTGCTATTCGCGATTTGTCTCAAATTTCTTCACTTGTCAAAATAGCAGCTTCTTGCTTTCCTTTGCTAAAATTCGTTTGCAACCTGACAATCATTCATAGAGCATTGCTAAAGTGATCCCGAACTAATTTAAAGTAGCTATCACCCACCCTGAATCTCTTATAGGGAATTAAAATGATTTTTAGCATATTTTTCCCTTCTTTGCATACCACCTTTAAAGTACTTTGCCTGTGTTTAAAATCATCCCTGTTTCTCTAAGCTTGCTAGGGGGGAACTGAATTCGGATTGTACTGTGATTGTATTCCTGAAGACTGTGTGTGTTACTTCCATCTCCTTACATTGCATAGGGGGGGAGTGAACTGTCAGAGAAAAAGTGATCATATTATATTTTGCTGAAATCATATCAAGTTTGTTTCTGTACTGCCTTTTATTCATCTTTGCATCTCTTTGACACCATAAAGCATTCCCAACTACCTTGTTCTTTCCATACCAACTCCTAGGTAATAAAATAAGTGTGCTAGTGTAAGATTATCCATTTTTGATCAACATCATATTCTTAAGTGTGATATCAAATATTAATTTATTATAAAAGTGTAATATATATATTGTTTAATTTTTCCAATAAATCTTTTAAATTACAAAACAAACCTACTTCTTGACTCAGTGAGGTCAGGGGGATTCAAAGAGAGGGGCGTTATATAACGGTTTATCATCCAGAGTATAACTTGTCATTAAAAATATGTAAATAAGGGCTTCCCTTGGGCGTCCCAGACGAGCCACTGACTTAGTGGGATTGCTGACTTGAAGTCACTTAACAGAGTGGGGGCTCGTAGCCGGGGATTCTGGATTAGATCTATCACTTGTGCAGATTAATACAGTGTGCTAACTGACAGGATATATAAATTATGTTGGATCACCACGCCGTGTTACACTGTAAAAACACTCCTCAAAGAAACGCTCCAAGGAAACGGTCTGATTTGCAAAATAAAATACAAAATTCTGTAAGTCAGGAAGGAACACCTCTTACATCAGCTATTTGTGAGAGGTGAGTGGGCTCATCAGGACCAGGCGGTCTGGTTGCAGGCAATCGCACCTCAGATCACTGAAACAGGGTCAGATATATAGAGAGATCAGGGTCCCTTACATGTGGCCCTGAATGAACTATATATGGCCCCTAAGGACAAGGATGAGCACAACAAGATTGCCAGGGTAGCGGCATATTTATATTTACATATGGGAGCCATACAGGACAAATGTGCTGAAGGCCAAGATCTGGCAAATAAGCAACTGATGACATTAGAGAAGGCCCAATCTGACCTGGTCTCTTCTGAGCAGAGGCTGCAGAGGAGCCAGGAGTCAGAAAATGATAGTAGGCAGTATATTATTAAAATAAAGGAGGATATGTATATCCTGCAACAGGAAAAGGCTGACCAGAATACCAGATTTCTGGCCTTGCAGGAGGAGTACCAAGAAGGTTTGGACTCCCTACCGCAAAGCCAGAAAAAGCTGGAGCAACAACCAGACTTTAAGAGGACATGCACAGAGCAGGCAGCCACCCTGCAAATCCGACTAGACAGAGAGAACGAGGAAAGCAATGCATTGATTTTTGAAAGACCTGGATACCCAGGCAGAGTTTGATCAAGAACGCCAGAAAGCTGGTGCCTTTCAAAGGAAAGGGATACCTTAGGCCAGGAAGTCTGCCACTTAAAAAGGAAAATGGAAGAAAATCACCTGGTCCTCCAGGGACTGGGTGACCTCCAAAAAGAGCATCACAACTTGTTAGAGCACACCAGGAGGGTGGAAGATGCTCTGGCAAGAAAGGAGCAGGCCACTAGGGATGGTACCCAGGAGGTAACCACCCTGCAGCAAAGACTGGCCAAGTATTCCAGGACCAAGCAGGAGGCACAGAGAGAAAATGAGGCTCTCTGTCAGCACAATGATAGGCTCCAGCAACAGGTAGCCATGCAGGAGAGACTGATAGAGTCTAGTAAGGCCTTAACTGAGGAACTGAAAGCGCAGGCTCTTGCATTGCAACAGGGAGCAGGGGCTGACAGAGATGAAGTTCGCTGGGAAAGGGAAACACCTGAGCATAACCTCAGGAGCCCTAGTGCCAGAGGCCTTCATCTCTCCCAGTCCTTGGACTCTGCCACCCCCATGTGCCCTGGATCACATGAGCACAGGGCCACAGGGATGGCAGATTACTATCCAGCCAAAAGTATGGGGTTCATAGGCCAGTACCTCCCAGGAATGGATGGGCGGGCACCCGGGTATGGGCACCCAAGCACAGTGCAATTTAGTGGGGAACCCCAGGAAAGTAGACCCACTAAGGGCATCCTAAAAACCTCTGCCCAGTTAGGTCAGTGGGGAGGGGGGTACCCATCAAATCCTGGCAGCAAGGAGGGATCTGAAGACTCCTCTGAGCGGCCCAGGACACAGGAGATCAGGTCCCCACATTCTGCCAGCCATTCCCAGGCTCGCAGAATCTGGGAAAACCTGGAAGATCAGACGGGCACCTCTGGGAGCAGTGCCTCTGAGTCAGAGGATGAGTGTACCTTGTTTACCCGAACCAAAAAGGCCAATAAGGCAAAAAGGGCCTTGCTTAAGGACCCCTTAAAGCAGATCAAGGCAATAAGGAGTGTCATCACCCCTTATCACAAGAACGCCAAGTATTCTGTTTGGGAACACTTGAAGCTTTATGAGCAAATGATGGAGACTTTCCATTTGAAGGACAGCAGTAGCTGCATCCAGTTTGTCAAATGGACGTTCTCCCAGAATACTCCAGTTTCTTTGCGGGGCTGGAGGACCAAAATCATTCAAGATGGTCCACCTATAGGGCGGCCATCTTGAAACATTTTTCTGTTCATAGAAATCCTCAAGAGGCTCACCAGGCAGCCTATAATTTGCAATGTGGGGAGGATCAGGCCCCACAAGAATTTGTGCAGGAGTTAAAGCGTGCTTTTGCACAGACAACAAAAAGGGTGCGCACGGACAGTAAAGAATTTGTTAATACGTTTTTCCATGCCTTACCCAAATACATAATGACCCAGGTCGTGAGAGATTTTCACGAGAAAAGATCTTTAGACGGGGCATTGAGCAAGCCACCCGCATCTGTGAGGTGCAGAAACCGGTGGAAAATAAGAATCAGCCCAAAACCCCAAAACCAACAGCACCCCTGCTGCTGCCAAGGTGGCAGAGGTAAAGGTTGACCCCGTTTTAGATTTGGAGATGGGGGGCCTAAAAACCTGCCTGCATCGAAAAATTCACAGCCCAGAAGGCCCTCGGGCCAGTCACAGACAGAGAGTCAAGGAGGTAATCCCACAAATGGGGTCCCTCGCTCCCCTGACTATGTAAGTCCCCGCTACAAGGGAAACAGACCAATCCTGGGTTATGTGTGGACTCCTCCAGCCCAAGGGGGGATGAAGCCAAGCACCTGCCCCAGGGAACCTCCCTCCTAACTTCCCACAGGGGGCAGAAATTCACCAAATCCTGGGCAGAACTTGTTCCCCAGGTATCCACCCAACTTCCAGCCCCAAAATCATCCATCCTTCTTTCCCCACTTCCCTGAGCCCAGACAACCTAATCCAGGAGAGGGGAGGCCAAGGGTGGAGGGGTACCCAAATCTTCCCAACCCGGGGTACTACCAGAGAAGGGATAGCTACCCCTCCCGGGATCAGCCCAGGGGAGAAAATAGAACCCTGTATCAGCTGAGCGAGTTTCACAGTTAGAGCACCAGGTCCAAAATATGGCACGGGATCTGGGTCACATACTGAGGGCTCAACAGAACCCTCAGATGAGCATGCCACCGCAGAATGCCCCAAACTCTGGGCCTGGTGCTCCAGAACAATGACGGGGGCAGCCCCCTGATAACCCTCCAGTTCCCAGGGAGGAGGCACAAGGGGAAGGGGGGTGGAAAGCCTTGGAGGAAGCTTCCTTCCCCACTTGTAAACAGCCCCTGGAAACCCAGGAAACGGAAACAAAATCTCCTGCCCCTGAAAGTCTGCCTCCCAAGGAGCAGAGGGGGGGTAGGAGAAACAAAGCACCCAAACAGACCCATTTTGTGGAGGAGGTACAGGTCTTCCAATTTGAGGGAGAGGGATCCTCAGAGGATCCTGGGAAAAGGATCTTCTCCTTCAGAGATGGGGGAACTCCTTCCAAGGAAAAATGGGTCCCAAGGGAGTCCAACCCAGACTGGATAGATGTGGGGATTGAGCTGTCGCCGCCCATCATTCTATCCCAGAACCAACAAGAACGAAAACCCCTGGTGCAAACCCATCCTGGTGACTGCCTCCAAAAAGGGGGGGGCGGCCCAGAACCAGAACCAGGGGAACCTAAAACCAAATCAATAGACTGGGTAGATGTGGGGATTGAGCTCTCCCCGCCCATCATTCTAGCCCAGAACCAACAATACCGAAAACCTCTGGTTCAAACCCATCCTGGTGACTGACTCCAAAAAGGGGGGCGCGGCCCAGAACCACAACCAGGGGAACCCAAAACCGCATCAATAGACTGGGTAGATGTGGGGATTGAGCTGTCGCCGCCCATCATCCTATCCCAGAACCAACAGCATCAAAATCCCTGGGTTCAAACCCATTCTGGTGACTGCCTCCAAAAAGGGGGGGCGGCCCAGGACCGGAACCAGGGGAACTCGAATATCCTCTTTCAAGTTGCCAACTTTTTCTTGCAGATTCCCATGACTCTCCACAGAATTCTGCCCAAATCTCTTCTCTCGCAATTTCCAAAACCAGAAAATTAGCCCACCAGTTGTCCAAAAATGTGCATTATCTGTGTCCCCTTGAGGAGAAGGAGGGAAGATACTATGCCCCGGTACAAGTACAGGGGCAGGGTACAATTTTGGCACTGGTGGACACTGGATCCCAAGCTACCCTTCTGTCCAAAAAGGCCTTTGATGAAATAAATTCAGGAAGGGGGGAGAAATACCAGATTCCTCTCACCTCTCTTCCTGGACAACTGCAGAACTTTGACGGGAAGGAAATTCCTGTCGAGGGGACTGCAGATCTGGACATTAAAATTGGGCGACACAAGGTGAAACACCCGGTCATAGTAGTGACTCCAGGGGGCACCCCTTGTTTACTAGGGAATGACCTCCTGAGAAGGTTGTCACCCCTAACAGATTGCGTAAACAAGGTCCTCTGGACCCAGACTAGCCGACCAATAAATTTAAAGCAGAGTGTCAACCATGTTATTTTAAACGGCACGTGCCACATGGTTGAACAAAAATCTGACCAATTAGAATTTCACTTCCAGAACAACCAAATTCCAGATGTGACAGTAATAGCAGTAGGCCAACAGACTGGTGATGGGGGGTCCTCTCTATTTCTGAAAATCAACCTTCCTTCCAGTTTAAGGTGGAATTCCACACTGGAAGGAAACACTCTGAAATTCTTTACTAATCCACAATCAGACATTCCCACTCCGATAGTCCAGAAAGATGTGAAATCAGCTCAGAGCCTGGCTGATATTCAGCAAATTGGAGAGCAGTTGTTCATCCCTGTTCAGTTAAATGATGGGAAGGACTCTGTTCTCGCCCGAGTGTGTGTGAACAACGGTAAGAGCTTCATCAGCGAAGCCATGTTCTGCCAACTCCCAAAAGATCCAGCCATTCCCACATTCAAACTGATAGACAAATGGGAAATGGATCTGGAAACACCCAATTCCAAACATCTCCTGCCAAGCAGGTGTATGCTCAAAATCTCCATTGGCAAAAAGAGCATAGTCCATAATTGTTGGGTCGTGCGAGACGTCACTGCCGTCTTTTACTTAGGCAGTGATATTCTCAATCGCTTTGCCATTAGTTTGAACCTAATAAACTTCAATGCTTGGTCCCGATTAGCGGATAATCACATGGGCTTTGATGATCCAGAAAAAGCATTTAGGTCAGCTCAATTGCTACCTTATGCAGTTGAAATTGAGCTTAAAGAGGAAGTCACCATCCCAGAAAGGACCCGACAATTCTCCCTGGAAGTGAAAGTTAAAAGAGGACAAAAATTGAAAAACCCTAATGCTTATATGCATCTAAATGCTTCTCTCCAACAGCAAGGGTTGGGGGTAAACCCAACACCATTAGTCAATATAGAACATGACACCATTCCAATAGAGGTGGATAACAGCGACTTAAAGAGTATTACTCTAGCCGCGGGCACCATTATTGGAATGGCGGTTGATGACCAGCATTTTTCCATTGATTTAGGGAATTAACTGTTAGGACCGATCCCCAAGGACTGTTTTGACAGTGACAGTGATGACAATACAACACCAGACAGGATCTTTACCCGGCATGGAGGGAACTTCCTGGTGTACACTTCCTGCCCTTATGGTAAGGAAGATGTGACTTGTGACTTCAGAGGGGATGAGGTGATTTTCCAAGTACATGAGGGCTGCCTTTCCCACCTGAAGCCTCCAGTCCAAATCAGCACTCTGACCAGGGACTTCTCCACCCAGCTGGAGGAGGCCACTGAGATAGCAAAACCAGAAGTCTTTCCAGGATTCAGGCAGATAGTGGAAGAGAGAGTCAACCTAGCTGATGCCTGCGTGACTCTGGAACAGAAGCAAAAGTTGAAACAAGTTTTCTTGGATTTCCAAGATCTCTTTGCGGTAGACTCATATGACTGTGGTCGCACCGACATCCACACAACAACAATTCCCACGGACCCTGGCATGACTCCAGTGTTTGTGAAGCAATATTGTTTGCCCCTCGCATACATGGTGTCCCTTACTGAAATAATTAAGAACCTTGAGTCCCGGGGAATAATCCGTCCAGTCCACAGCACCTTCAATAATCCGGTGCTGGGAATATTGAAGCCAAACGACCAGTGGAGACTCTGCACCGACCTTAGGGAGCTCAACAAACGGGTCCATACTTCCCGATGGCCTCTGCCCTACATTGACCAAGGGCTGGCCCCGATTCAGGGGTCACAGGTAGTCACTACATGAGACCTGACCAATGGATACTGGACCGTGCTTGTCAGTAGGGCGGACCAATACAAACTGGCTTTTACCTTTGGGGGCCAGCAGTACACATGGACATGGACTCCCTTCGGATACCTCGACTCCGGCAATGAGTTCAACATTTTCCTACACAAGGGCATGCCCGACCAGGGTGCAAGGGGTAACTTGACTTATGTAGATGATGTCCTCATCAAAAGTTCATCTGTGGAGGAACATATAGCGGAGATCCGTTGTGTTCTGACACATTTGAGGGCAGCTGGAGCAAAAATTTCCATTCAGAAAGCACAGTGGTGTAGAACCCGTGTTAATTTCTTGGGGCATGAGATTACTCCTCAGGGTCTCTGTCCCCAAGAAAAGAAAGTGGAAGCACTTCAGAAACTGAAGGATCCCACAACTCTGCAGGAACTAAGGAGCCTCCTTGGACTGACTAATTACAGCAGAAAGTTCATTGAGGGCTACGCAGAGATCACTAGACCCCTGATTCATGTTTTGAAGGGGGGGGTCAAGTGGGAATGGGGTCCAGAACAATCCGAGGCAGTAAGACAACTCAAAAGAAGCCTCTCACAAGCGCCTTACCTAGCTTACCCTGTCACAAACAAGGAGTTCTTCCTGGAGACAGAGTTCTCTAATAATTGCTTGACGACAGTATTATACCGAAAGCATGACAAGGTCAATAAAGTAATCTCCTATGCGAGCAAAACTTTATCCTCTGTGGAGGAAAAATTCAACAATTGTGCGAAGGCACTCCTGGCAACGGTGGGGGCATTGAAGAATTACCGCCCGTTCATCCAGGGGAACACATCATAGTGGAGACTCCACACCAGCCTCTGCAAAAGTGACAGAATCCGAGCCGGAAATGTGAGTAATTCCCGAATTACTTCCTGGATTCTGTCAATGCAAGGCTTTCCTGTGGAGGTCAGATATGGCCAAAACAAGAAGAGTCCCCTCGCGCAAGGTCTGGCTGACTTGCATGATTGTGCCAGAGAAAACTGTCTCGAGGACGAAAGTCTGAAAATCAAGGACAACATGGAGGCATACCTTAATTCCCCACACAAAGTCTTTGAAGAAGACAAGTGTGAGGGGATGCCCACTGTCTATGTGGACGGATGCTCTTACCATGTTGACAACAACGGGGAAAAAGAACTGGTGGCCGGCGTAGGGAATGCATGGGTGAAGGAGTCCCCACAACCCTCCGCTGGGTACAAAATTGGTCCCCGAAGTAGTCAGGTGGCATAATTGATGGCTGTGTATCAAGCCATCCTCACTGCTGTCCAACATCAACTCCACAAGCTGGTCTTAATCACAGATTCAGATTATGTACGGAATGGGTTCGTGGAACACCTGGTTAATTGGAAAACCAGAGGCATGTTATGTGCTAACAACAAACCCTTGAAACATGGGAAGTTAATCCACCTTGAACGGGATGACCATCTATTGGAAAAAGATCAAGGGTCATTCCAAAGTAGAGGGACCGGACAAAACTGGGAATGACTTAGCTGATCAGCTAGCCAAAACCAGGGCCATCCAAGGCGATCTAATAGAGATTGAGTCCCTGTTGGGGGAACTCCAGGTCACTGCTATCACTAGGTCCCAGACAAATGCTCACAATGATCTTTCAACTGCACACTGGAGTAAGGAGACCTCAGATGCTGATTTGATTACAGCTCAAAAGGGGGATCCAATAATTGGTAAGTTTTACAAACACATTGAGGACCCTGCAAACTTTCCCCTGACGGATTCCGATTACATTGGGAAAGAGGACCTTAGAGTGTTGATGAAATGTCGAAAGATTTTCCGAATCCAAGACAGTTTGTTGGTAAGGAAATCCCAAGCTGGCCATGATCAGTGGGTGGTCCCTACCTCATTCCGAAGCCTGATGTTAAGTCACACCCATGATGCAACCACCGCCGGTCATAGGGGGTTTCATTCAACACTTGAAATCTTAAGAGAGGTTGCATACTGGCCACACATGGGGCAGGACCTTGACCAATACTTGAAGGGGTGTCTTGTTTGTGCACAATTTCAGCCATCATCCCTCACACACCGTGCGCCTCTCCAAAAGAGGGGGATGACACTGCCATGGTCAGATTTGCAAATCGACTTCATAGGCCCTGTGATTCGCTCGTCCAGGGGAAACAAGTACATGTTGACGGTCACATGCTTGTTTACCAAGTGGGTGGAATGTCTCCCGGCTCCAAACTGCAAGGCAGAAACAGCAGCTGCCCTGATGATTAACCACATCTTTTCCCATTTTGGTCTACCTCAAAGGATTGAGTCAGACAGAGGTAGCCATTTTACCAGCGAAGTAATGATCAAGATGTGGGAGATACTGGGGGTCAAAAGGAAGCTACATATTGCTTACTGGCCAGCTTCTTCTGGGGCAGCAGAACGCTACAACCGGACCATTGTGAGCATATTAAAAAAGTTTGTGGCAGATTCTGGGCCAAGTTGGGATATCCGATTACCTCTGGTCCTAATGGCCATCAGATCTACCCCTTCATCTGCAACCAAAATGTCACCATTTGAGTTGATGACTGGACGCAAGATGGTGCTTCCCCAGCATTTGCTCTACAGGACCCAAGAGCAGACGTTGATCAATGCCTCCACAACTCATGAGTATGTGGAGAATTTGAGGAAACACCTCCAACATGCTTTTGCCTATGCTCTGCAGAATCTAGAAAGATCAGCTGATAGCATGAAAATCCATTACGACCTGAAGACAACCAGGAAGGAATATAATGTCGGAGACCGGGTCTATCTATACAATTTCCAAAGGAACCAGGCCAAACAGTGAAAATGTTTGCCTACATGGAAGGGACCCTTTGAAATTATAGACAAGATCTCCCCAGTTGCATACAAGATCCGTCTCCCCAAAGGCAGTTTGGCAGAGAGGGAAGACAAGTGGGTCCACATCAATCAGCTAAAGTGTTGCCATCCCAGGCACACTCTGCAGCAACTGGAGGAGTCCTCTGCAATACCAGAGGGGGCCGCTCCAGAGTAATTCAGTTCCAACTCTAAAATATCCCACATATGGTCTCTAAAATATTATGATTCTTGAAGGAAAATGTCTCCTGATTATATCTTGTTTTTAAAATAAGACTGCAAAATGTATCCTGATGTATAAAATGTATATGTTCGCCACACCATTAATAGTGGTGGAAAAATGTCTAGGAATGTGTATTGTCCCTTTGCTTTATCATCCTAGGAGAGATGAAACCAAGGAGATTGACCAAGGAGAACGACCCGGGCACCGGGAGCAAAGATCCGAGGGGCCCGGGGTACCGCCCAATATTCCCATCAGGACCGGCGAGGAGAACCGATCGATCCAACTGGATGGAGGAAAAGATGCTGAACTGTGCCATCTACGGAATCGGAAGAAGATGATGCGGACATCCCAGGGTGTGGATCAAAACATCCTTTGCACCCGACTCCCCCTCGACTCGAAATCAAAGTGCAGTTGGGTGGGGGGGCTTGTTGGGTGTCCTGACCCACGTTTGGACTATTATACTGCAACATTTGGTGCTGTGGGCTTAGAAAATCCAAGATGGCCGAAAAAGCCCACATTGCGCCAGAATCCAGGAAAACCGCACAGTTTTGGCGCACCCCAAAATATTCCCCTGACCTACCACCCACCAGTGCGAGCCTGATGGGCCAGATGTGCCATGGGTGAAATGTGTGCCAAAGGAAAAACAGCAGTGCCGGTGGCTCAAAAAGCACTTTGAAATCACCTTTGTTTCTCTGAAATGCAAGCTAAAAATGCCTATTTTAAACATTGCAAGATATTAAAAAATCTCAATGAACACCAGCAGACAGTTGGCAGAATGTAGTCTTGTGTGCATACAAAATCTGGAAAAGAAAGAGCCTAAAATAATGTTCATAATGAAACTGGCTGAGCTGTGGATGTCAGCAGCCTAAGTTAAATTGGACTGAAAGACACTAAAATCTAAATGTTTAAAATAAATGAGTGACCTATTGTTGAATGTCACATAGTTTGCAACTGTTAAATGTCATAGTTTTGAACTTAGAATCAGCGTTCTAGCTGCATGTATAAAAATTGTACGTTTGATTTGGATGAAGAAAAACTGGGAACAAAAGTGACATTTAGCTGAAGCCTGGATTAAAGCGATTGAATTCTGCCTGGCAACTACCCCCGACAGGAGTTGAAACTTGCTCAGCCACTCTTCCCAGGCCTGGCTGCATTCTGCTGCCCCCACCAAAAGGAGATGACACCTCACTGATTGGATTAGGAGAGGAGCAGCTGGGGACTGCAGGAAACTGAACAATGAGCCTTCCTTGGCTCAGGCAAATGTTAAATTAGGTGGGGTTGTAAATGGCTTCCTCTTGAGAGAAACGGGGAGAGGCAGTGCCTCTGTGGCAACTTGAGTTGGAGGAAGTGGACAAACCAGAAATTCCACCATGTGCTTTGGGAAACCACACCCCTCTGGGCCAGAGCATAATTTTAAAAAGATGGATAATTCATAGTACGGACTTGTCAAAATTATATAATTAATATAATTATTCTTGTGATTTTTCTGTGCACAATTTAAGAGGTGTTAGAACTCTGTACCATGTTCTGAGGCAAAACCCCATGAATTATGGAGATTGCAGACACGGGGTTCACGCTAGAAAAATGAAAATTTACTGGAATATGTGTAGAAAGGTGGCGTACATCTGTGTCATTTTTGGTAAAAATCCAATATTGGTAAACCAACCAAAAAGCGCAAAATGTTGTCATTTCTTAATCCAAGCTCTTAGAAACATAAGAGTTGGAACAGAAAGTACCTTATGTGATATATGATGTGTCTATGTAATGTCAACCACTTGTGTCTCTGGGAAATGTGTTTAGTTATGAAAATGATTTTCTAAGGTAAAAGCAAAGGGGAGTGTTCTTTCTGTATGCCATAAAGATGACACCTGATGACTCACTGCTCCCTTCTCAAATCAGGTCAAAGAGAAATCCTTGACCTATCAAATTGTGAGTGGGTTTTGCATAGAAAGTTAGCATCCACACCCATTTTCAAAAGACATAAAAAGAGCCACTGGAAGCCAGACAGAAACATTCATTTTCCAACCTTCAACTGAATTCCTGCGCAGCACTCTGACGGAGAACTCCAGAATCCAGAACTTCACTCCAGAACTTAAAGCAGAGAGGCCTGGACCACCAGCTAAATCCTTTTCCAGCAGGCCTTCAGAATCCAGCAATCCAACCAAACTTTTCTACACCCAGGCGAGCTGTTGGATTCTTGCCAAGAAATTTTTGCCAGAACCGGTAGCAGACCCAGAAAGCAGTGCTGTATCCAGAGAGACCAGACCAGATCGCTGTGAGCAGAACCAGAGATCCAGACCAGACCAGCAGAGCAGAGCTGACCCAGTTAGCTGTGACTTCAGAACCAACCACCTGGAGTCCAGTCCCAACCTGACCAGACCCTGACGGCCTATTTCAAATTCATAGTGTGAGTACTCAGCCAGAACTGTGCAAAACCAATCTTTTAGCTTAAAATAAACTGATTCAAAACATTTGAACCTGTCCAGAACTGCATCATAGGAATCGTGTGTTCCCTCTCCGATTTAAACCTGTAAAGTGTCATTTTGCCATTTTGAATCATTATTTCATTTCTGAAAAACTTCCTTCACGAAATCGTCCGCATCTCTTGAACCGTTTGTGCTAGGAGCGAGTTTTAACTTTCATTTTAAAGCTAGGATTCTGGGCTTTCCAACGAACACAGAAGACTTTCTATTCAATATACTTTTTCAGTAATCGCACTCGCCGCACTCGGAAAAAGTGCTGCGATTCGCGATTTGGCTCAAATTTCTTCACTTGTCAAAATAGCAGCTTCTTGCTTTCCTTTGCTGAAATTCGTTTGCAACCTGACAATCATTGATAGAGCATTGCTAAAATGATCCTGAACTAATTTAAAGTAGCTATCACCCACCCTGAATCTCTTATAGGGAATTAAATTCATTTTTAGCACATTTTTCCCTTCTTTGCATACCACCTTTAAAGTACTTTGCCTGTGTTTAAAATCATCCCTATTTCTCTAAGCTTGCTAGGGGGGAACTGAATTCGGATTGTACTGTGATTGTATTCCTGAAGACTGTGTGTGTTACTTCCATCTCCTTACATTGCATAGGGGGGGAGTGAACTGTCAGAGAAAAAGTGATCATATTATCTTTTGATGAAATCATATCAAGTTTGTTTCTGTACTTTTATTCATCTTTGCATTTCCTTGAAACCATAAAGCATTCCCATCTACCTTGTTCTTTCCATACCAACTCCTAAGTAATAAAATAAGTGTGCTAGTGTAAGATTATCCATTGTTGACCAACATCATATTCTTAAGTGTGATAAAAAATATTAATTTATTATAAAAGTGTAATATATATATATTGTTTAATTTTTCCAATAAATCTGTTAAATTGCAAAACAAACCTACTTCTTGGCCCAGTGAGGTCAGGGGGATTCAAAGAGAGGGGCATTATATAAGGGTTTATCATCCAGAGCATAACTTGTCATAAAAATATATAAATAAGGGCTTCCCTTGGGCGTCCCAGACGAGGCACTGACTTAGTGGGATTGCTGACTTGAAGACACTTAACAGAGGTCAAACCCTTAAATGGATTAAATCCTTTCTGACCGGTCAGCATCAAAATTGTCAAATTGGACAATTATCTATGACCAAAAAACACTAAACTGTGGGTTCCATCAGGGTTTTGCCCTCTCTCCATTGCTATTTAAACTCTACATGCTGCCTCTTGCTGAAATTATTCACAGCTGTGGCATATTATTTTTGAATTTTGCTGCTGACAATCAACTGTTCATACATTTTACTGGTGACAGAGCAATTAAATCCAATGAGGTTAAGAAGTGTGAATTAGTCATTACAAGCTGTGTGGATAACAATTATCTTAAGATTAATTGAGCTAAAACAGAAATCAATTTAAATGCCCCATTAGCTCACTGTCTCCAGAGCTTTGGTCCTTTCTAGGCTGGACTATTGCAACAGCCTCTTTCTAAATCTTCCTGCCTCTACTCTTCGACCTTTACAACTTATCAAGAACAGGACTGCAAGACTTGTCCTTGGCCTCAAGCCCATGGATTCTATCTCTCCAGCTCTGAAATCTCTTTACTGACTCCCCGTGGCTACAAGGATCAACTTCAAGACCCTTTGCATCATCCACAAGGCTTTTTTTTTTAGGGACCTGGGATTTCTCTACCTGCAATTTTCTCTTCCAAAACATCTTTCTTCTCGAGCTCTCCCCTCATCCATGTCCAACTCTCTGAGGGTCAGATGCTTCTCCAAGCAGAAATTAGGGGGTAGATCTATCTCCTCAGCTGTGGCCTCCCTCTGGAAGAGCCTCTCTCAAATTTGAGCAGAACCACCTTTGGTTCTAGGAGCAACTCAAGACCTTCCTTTTTGCTTCTGCTTTCTCTCTTCCTCTCCCCTGCTGATTCACCTGACTGCTCCACACACTGGTCACCTGGTCACCCTCGGGCCCAGGCTCCTGCATGTCCAGTTGCCCTTGCACTGCCTCTGGGCTCCCCAGAACTTAAGGATCTGTAACTGGAACCCTATAGTCCCTTCTCTCTGCACTTATGAGCCACCCGCTGGCTGCACTTGTGAGTTAACTGCACTTCCCCATCCCCTACCCCCTGGCACTTCTCCCCTTCCCTCTTCCCCACACTTGCGCAATCTGAATGACACAAGGCCTAGTAAGATCATTATTTTGTCCTCCCTTTGATTCCCCCTCCTTGTCTTGTTGTGCCTAGAAACTCTTGTGTACAGGTGCGTTATAAATGCCACATCATATCATATCATATCATATCAAACATCTCCCCTATGGAGTATTATGGCCTGCATTATTTGAAAATTGCCTGAACCTTATTTCTATATGAGAAATCTTGGCCTAGTATTTTATTTAGAAATGTCTCTTTCAAAACAATTTACAGCTGTCTCTAAATCATGCTCAAATGGATATATTAAAAAGTGTATTTTATTATTTTCAAATATTCATGTGTAAAAAATAAAACTACTACATTAATCTCATTACCTCACCATTGGTGCGATCAAACACATTTCATCACTTTACACCAACAATATGAAAACACAGAAAAACATGTAAACTAGTACATCAAAAATGTAGACCAATTATACATCAGTTCTTACTACAACAAATAACAAAAATACATATAATGCCCACACATTTTAGAGATTGTTATGGTCGTGAGTAATTGATATGTGCGTCCTAGTTCACATATCACTCATCCAACATGCTTCTGTCACGTCACAAAATATTCAGTAAGGGCCTTCATCAGGGAATTAATTTTAGGAGTAGCCTACTATTTAGAAACCAATTTATTAAAAATGACAAAAATCTGGTTTGCTTTCTTTGGGGAGTACCTGTTTCAGGTGTCTGTGTACACTTAGTTTTACATAATATGGCTATAGTCATGGAGTAGAGAGAGTCATGTAGAAACAAACATTATCCTAATTGGGATTAATTTAATGTAAAACCTCTACCGAGATTACGTATACTAACAGGTTAAAAAAGGTTAATTAGTACCTTTACTTAGTTGAACGCTTAGTAAAACTTCACAAGTAAGCTTAATTCTAGTTACGGATATAGCCAGTTCCCAATCTCCACCTGCCAAAAATGTGAACCATAGAAAAAAGGCCACCAAAGGTGGCCTCTATCCTGGATCAATCAATACATGGATATTACTCAAAATGATGGTAAAATAGACTTATATTTCAAATGTGGTGAAGATTAGTAGATGACATCATCCCCAATTTAACACATCTTTAATATGGAGGAGTGTTCAAAGACAAAAAGTACCTAATAGATGGTACAAAACAAGCCCAAACTGAAACCAGGATTTAGTACCACACATAAGGCTGTACAATGTATTTTCAGTGGTATGTCTCATTCTGACGTGGTGAATCCAAAAAAAATGTCTCAGTTGGATTAAATCATCACGACCCCCATGCTTCCCCTGGTTTTCAATAGCTGCAAAATGATACAGAATCCATGCGAGAACAGGAAGAAAAATCAGCATGTGAAAGCCTCCAGGCTATATTTCACCAAGTCACAACAGTACGTTATGCTGTCAGATCGCAAGAAAACAAAAGTGTGCCTCACATTATATCTCTGCTAACCACTTTCAAAAATAGAGAAAGGGCGTAGATACCGGAGGTTCATACAGGATGACAACAAAGTCTCTGTGGTCACTGAGAGGACCTTTAGTTCTCATATTTGATGATTCTCATGCATAATGCAAGTAACATTGTCTGTTTCAGCTGACGGGTACCCTCCAAACACTAGAATGGTAGCCCGGCAGCAACGGCAGCATTGTTGGCTTATGTGGCAGACATTTCTGAGGAAACTAAACTACATTTCCAAGAAACAACTGAAACTCCAGTGTGGAAAGAAGAATGAAGAAAGAGGACCCCAAATGTACAACAGAAAGGAAAAAGGGATGTAACCTGTGCCATTCAATGTTTTCATTCAACCCTTTCTGGTGGATATTTGTTTGAAATATACATCTTTTTCTAACTGACAATGTTTCTTTTTTACTGCCTTCTGATTGTTAATGTGTTTCACTAGAGGAGATGAGATGATTTAATTTTTTGAACAGCTCCTATGTTTGATCATTTTTTATTTTTCCTTGCTAGATGTTTTACCAATATATTTAAATCCACATGGATAGGTAATCAGGTGCACTAAACTCTTTGATTTACAATTTGTGAAATCATTTTGTACCCATGGCTTTGGAAGGTGGATATGTATCTCAGTGCTGTGCAAGTGAAATTACATACAGAGCATTTGCCACATGCATAATGGCCTTTGAGTGGTAGCAAACTGATTCCCTATTGACAGAGCTTTGGGACATGTTGGTTCTGGTTTTATTGCTGATGTCTTTCCTTGTTAATGTACCAACGAAACTAATATTTCTCTGGTATGCAAAGGTAGGAAAACTGCCCAATGGCGAGTTTTTATTATAGCACTTTCTGCAGTTTTTTTTAGATAATTTCCCTAATCTTAAATGATAACTTGGTATAAGTGGACACATATACCCATTTATCCAAAGGGGGACTTTTATCTTTTGGAGATAAAAAAAAACCTATCACTGTTGTAATATAATGCTCATTTGGATGCGTCCCTCACAAATCATTTAGTATATCCCCTGTCAATTAACTTTGCAGGCAATAAACTGGCTTCATTTGGATACAGTTGGATTTATGAACTGTTTTTTTTCATTTTAAGAAATTTCCCAAATGGGGTATTGGTTTTAGTGTGCCTGGCATGATGGCTCTGGTAATGGAGAAGTCCATTTTCATTGGTAGGTTTGTGGTATCGTCTAATTTGTATATTAATATATAGTACATGCATTGCTAAGTCTAATTACACTTGTGCATTACTCATAGTGTCTGTGGGGCAGCCGTGGCTCCCAGTCTAGACAATCTATATTTAGAGTCGTTAGAGAGAAAATAAATCTATGCCAACACTAATCCTTTTTTAAATTATATTACCACATGGATGTGATATATTGACGACATCCTCATCATCTGGACTGGAGATAATGATGCAGCAATTGAATGATTCAATGGTTGAACGAAAGAAATGAATATCTTAATTTAAGGATTAGCATGATACTACAGGGGCAGGGTCATCACAAGCGCTGTTATTGGCATCTGTGTGGGACACTAATAAGTGTGAACTTGCAGCGACCAAAACTGTAATGTTGGGGAGAGCCATTATGAGTGTGTTCTCACCAGAGGAGACACTGGCATGCAGAAGAATATCAATTATGAGCATGACCTTACAGCATAGAAACTTCCTGGTAGGGGCAAAGACATGGGGCCTCATTCCGAGTATGGCGGTAAGGGATAGCGGCCACCGCTAACGAGAGCGGTGGTGGTAATCCCTTACCGCCATACTCCGAGTTCCCTTTGCGCCATGGAGGTTTTAACACCTGCTTTTAGCAGGTGTTAAAAACCATGGCGCTAAGGGACCTTGATGTTAATTACGCCACCGTAATTTACGGTGGCGTAATTAACGCCTTCCCCACTCCCATTATGCCCTATGGGGCAAGAATGGGAATGGGGAAGGGTAAATGGGGATTGGGGAATTACCGCCCCGCCAACCTTGGAATGGGGCGGTAATTCCGCCATCCACCAAGGCGCTGCCGGTCCGGGTACGGCGTCAACCAAGGCGTTAATAGCGCCATTGGTTAGCGCCGTACTCGGAATGAGGCCCATTATGTTCAAGAACATTCCAGACAGCGTGTCCAACACAAGTATCAAACACATGGCCAGGAGCATCCTATAACGGTGTGAATTCAATCATCATGTAGGAATGGGAAATCCTTTAGTGGAACCTATTAACCTGAACATTGAAACAATATTCTGACCTATCAAAACTGCAAAATAACACACTCACAGATGTATCACACAATTGAAAAAGATTGGGGCAATCATTAACTTGGAGGTAGAACAGTTTATAATCCTTATTTTAACAAGAAGGAGTATTTGTAAGAAGACCAGTTCTGAAGGCATCACACATACAAATATAAATAATCCATTTGAGATCAGGTCAAAGAATGCTAGCAATTAAAAAAAGTTTGCTGAGAGCTGATGAAGAGTGTATATGTCCAAACATGAGTCAGCATGGCTTTTGATCTTCAATAAATAATCCAAAAAAAGAAATACCAAGAAATAAACAATCTTACATGACTATATTCATATATATTTGGATACGCTGGCACATCCAACATCCAGATATTTAGCTGTAATTATTAAATTAATAATTGTCAGGAGTAGAGAAGTGTCTCTAATCGTCTGGCGGTAGCGACATCTTAGACAATAATGTGTGCAGCATAGGCAGCTATATGCTTTCTTATTTAGAACTTTAAAGAAAATCTTAAGACCAACATTTCTCCCAATGTCATACACTCTATTACCTTTAAGGGTTGTAGAAATCTTATTTAAATATTCTGTGTGTCACACTTTCATATTCCACCCATCTTATTTTGTGATGTCATGTGATGTCAGCAGTGATGCAATCAGTGTGCTCTAGTTTCCAATGATTTGATTGATGTCATAAGTGATGTCATACATTATGTCATGTGTGATGCTATCTATGATATCATCATTGTGCTCGTGGTCTGCACAACAAGGAGCTTATAGTTAAGGTGGCATAGCTGCAAAGAAGTATTTCATAAGGTGGCAGTATGTGGAGTAGAGTTTTGGAGCTTTATGGATTTTTCTTCATTGGAACATATTGGAAAACAGGTTTTTAGGTCTCTCCTCTTCCTTCCACAGAGCACTCCTAGTACTCCCCTTAAGTTAGAAATTTGTGTACAGTGTGTCAGGTTTAGGCTAGATGAATGCCCACGTATGTACTGCGCCATATTGGATGCCCCCCTCTTTTTTTTATTCAAGCATATCTCTCTCAGAATTTTGTGACTCCTCTGGTGATATGAGATAGTGGGCCTCATTACGACCCAGGCGTTAAGGGTTAACGCCGTTGTTAACTCTTAACGCCTATTCTGATTTTAACGGCTGCTCTTAGCAGCCGTTAAAATCCATGGCGCTAACCTGCCATGATGCTAATTACGCCACCGTAATTTACGGTGGCGTAATTAGCGCCTTCCCCACTCCCATTATGCCCTATGGGGCAAAAATGGGAATAGGGAAGGGAAAATGAGAAATGGGGATTTACCGCCCCACTCACCTTGGAATGGGGCGGTAAATCCGCCATCCACCATGGTGTAAACATAGTTTACACCATGGTGGTAAAGTTGGTGCAATTAGCGCCTGGGTCGTAATGACCCCCACTGACTGGTTGAGCCATAAAAAAAACATGGTTTTCAAGTTGAATCTGGCTCCATTTGGAAGGATTCATACTCAATCATGGAAAGGGACAAATGCATGTCCAAACAGGCGTATAATGTTTGGGTTATTGCACAAATGGTGAAGCCAGTTTATTTAGCGGCTTGCCTGAAAGTTACCTAGAAGTGAAGAATGATTGGATGTCTGTTCCTTACAATTTTCAAATTGAACGTTTCTTCAACATACATGTATCCATTAAAATGAGATTGTGAATCCTTCTATTTGCTAACTTTACCTCAAGCTCAAGTAAACAACTAGATAAAGATAGCCAGTGTACCTCTTGTTTGCCTGCTAAAGAAGACGCAGCTTTTTGTGTGTATCTTTCTCAGTTATTTTCGAATTATGAAGCCCTGGCTGGTAGTGATTCAGGTCCAGAGGTATAAGAACTGCTTGTAGATAAACGCTATTTATGCCACTCTTGAAGTGTTCGCTCAGTTGCCCCTGGGCAAGCTAATTCTCTAGTGAGATCATAGGGAATTAGAGTAACTCTCCATGCTCTCGCTAGAAAATAGATGGCCTAGAGGCAACTGAGCTAACATTTCAGAAGAAAGAACATTGCTACTTAATAAGCAAACAATGGTTTGTTTTTAGCAATGCTCAATGTTGAATTATGTATGAGTGTTTAAATGCTTCAAAGATCATTTCTGAACATTTCTGAATTATGGAGTTGATGTAGTACCAGGAATCTGTCATATTCCATTCCCTTTATGCATTATATAGATTATTGTTATCACTGGATTATCTATGATTTCTAGATTGTATGCAATATTTTACATCGCTTGTGTTTAAGTCAAACGAGGGATACATCTACTATGTTTTATGCATATGTGTAATGGAAAATGCTCGTTATCACTGATAATTAACAGTATTAATATAAATTGTGTACACACTTCTGCTTAGTTTCATACAGATTCATCAAGCAACACCAACATTCTAAATATCTCAAAAGTGCTCTTCATATTGGGGTAACTTCTGTAACTGCTGAAGTGCTATATCCACCTCTGTGGAGTCATGTTTATGGTAGTATATAAAGGACAGCATTATTTTTAAGATGCTTATACCTTTCACACTAGTTGTTGAATATCCTCAAAATATTTCAAAATATGCATTGCATCTGAATCCTTTGTAGAATGTAATTGTGATCATTTTGGGAAAACATCAGATCGGAAGTGTTCCAAATCCTGCATTTCCAATTAAAACCTCTACAAGCCATATTTGCTCCCTGCTACACAAAGGAACCACTGGATGGATTTAACCCAAAATTGGATTATTGGTAAGAATGTAAATCAAGTTAAAATGATGTTTGTCTGATGAAATTCTGTTTTCAAAAGGCCCTATGTAGGTATTCTTTGAGTGTTGGGTTTGCAAAACAACCCCCCACCCCTCGCAGCCTACCGAGTTCACTAGGAGGCAGGCTCGTTTACTGTTAAGCATAGTTGCAATCAGGCATCCAAATGTTGCTCTACGATCTACTCTTAAATGTTAGATTTCCACAAAAGAAAACAGATACAAATTGTAATATTGTGTCAACATGGTCCCGTTATTGACTGGTACCTGACAGATTGGGCGATCTGATTTATATAAGCACGTAAGAGAAGTCCGCTTACAGTTCAGATGGGCACCAGGAATTGGGTGCATTGGTTGAGCTGGTTGTGGTTCTTGCACCCTTCCTTATAACACCATTGTGACACCATTAATGCATGTGGATTGGTTCACAGAAGGAGTCAGCATCCGGCATGCAGGGCATGGACATAGTAGGGGCATTTGTACTTCACACTGCGGGCTATCCAGTGGGAAGGATATGTCCCTCGTGGTGTGGAGTAGGGTGGTGGGTGTCAGGAGCACCACCCCCTCACTAACTGTGACCTGAGCAGTGACATATTGATGAAATTAGGCATTTGCGATGAACAATAGAGTTCCGTGGGATGGGCTATAACCGAGCTGGTTCTTTTTTATTTCTGTATTTCTTCACAGCATTTGTGCCCTCAAATGCTGCGAGGCTGCACATGGAATGGAATATGAAAATAAAAGCTTGTGCATTAAAATTCAGTTTATGTAGGTGTTATGATATCGTTTCCACGCAGTACAAAATAGTGGCACACAGTTTTAATTAAATCAGTGCTGGGAGGGAACTAGTGATACCACCCACACTTATTTATGGTTTGTTGTTATGTTTAGTATCTGAGGAGAGAGTGTTTTGTGTCTGACCCTTGAGGATTGACTGTGGATGTATGCTTAGAGATATGGTCGTGTGTTAGTGGGTTAGGTACATGTGGTGTGCAGAAATAATTGTCTGTGAATTTTGTTGGTTAGGACTCTCATATTTGTTTAATTTATTAAGACAACCATGTAGTTTAAATAAGACAAAATAAAATCACATTTAATTCACTAACTCAGTTTGCCTATTTACTTTATTCACTCTTAAAGGACCATTTTTATCCTAACCACAAAAACTTTCAAACATGTATTTCATACTACCACTAGGTGCTAATAGCCTTTCAGACTCGGGAGAAGGTATTATCACTTGGGAGAATGACCCTTTCCCAACGTATAACTTGGCAGTGAGTCATTATCCCATGATAACAACCACACCCTCTCAATCTATAATGCTATTTTCGTAACTTCAAAGCATTATACTGTCTGCCTCAATCAGCTGCACAAACAAGGGGGGTCATGGAAGCGTCTCTCTACCAGCCTATATCCCAGGTCAGAGTCTCCACCAGAGTCTTTAGCTAATCATCCTTTCACAGAAGATACATATCCACTACATATCAGTCTTTGTCCAGCCCAAGGGAAGTCCACCACTGAAATGCCAGGAAATTCTCTTCTGAACAAGAGTACCAACATCAACCCCAAACACGTGGTTGAGCCTCATCAGTGAGGTGGAGCTGTCCTTCACTAAGAACAGTGAGCAAGGGTTCCACGTTTGAATTACCCTATTAATTTAGGGTGAAAACCCAAAGCTACTTAATATGCACAAACAAGGGAGGATCCTCGGGAAGATACCTCAGTAGGCAACGTGCTCGCCTCGGAAGCAAGACGACACGGAGCACCACCGGTTCAATCCCTGGGTCCGCGCTTAGAAACCTCTGGGTATTAAGCGCGTAATAAATAACCTATCATATCATATCATATCATATCATATCATATCCTGGGAGTGTCTCTCTACTGGCCTATATCCTGGTTTAGAGTCTCAACCAGAGTCTTTAGCTCACCATCCTTTTACAGGAGAGACATGTCCACTACATATCAGTCTTTGTCCTGCCCAAGGGCAGTCCAGCATTGAAACGCCAGTCAATTCTCTTCTGAACAAGAGTACCAACAGCAACCCCAGACACATGTTTCGGCCTGGTTGTGCCTCGTCAGTTCATTCATCTCCCATCAGACTGTGGTTGATTACTAATGTGGTTACTATTAGTGTATTTAATTCCTTTGCATGAGATCTAGCATTATGAAAATTGCAACCTTAGCAGATCATATGGTGCTCGGCTACATGGATGTCTGGGTGAAATTATATCTGAAGTACTTTTGAGAGTGGTATAGACAAGGCCATGTTAAAATCAACTTTTACTATCTAAGCATTACAGGTATGTTTCTGGATATTTCTTCACAACATATTTTAATCGTTCTAAATTTGCCATGATTAGTTAATATCATTTGCCCATTCCTTCTGTTTGCAGTAGTTTGAAGGTAAGCATATAATTATTTACAGATCAGGTGACAGATTATCATCGTAAAAGTAGTACTAGGCTAGGTCACACAACCACACAACCAATGAACAACCATTTGCCCACTTCATACACATATGTCCTTGTATTGACCCCTGGATGCTTTGAAAACCAATTGTCTAGATTTTAAGTACTCAATCCGAATCTTTGTATGAGCATCTCATGTCAACTCTTTTCAGCCCTCTTCATTAACTGAATAAGGAGATTTAATTTGTCACTAAACCTTTGAGGCAAACACCCCACAGAGGAAACCCACTGCTCTGAATGTTGAAAAATGAAACCTAGCCAACCAACAGCAGCCAGCCAACAGGAGGGTTTGAAGCCTCCTTTTTAGAATGTGAAGTATTAACATATTAGAGTAAGGGCCTGATTCAAAGAAAAGTGTGCATTGATCCTGCAAAGTCCCTGCGCCGATACTACACCAGGCAGCCCACTCAAGCCCAGACACCACCAATCAGCCCCTCTCACCTTTGCTAATACCCCAAATGGCCCCCTTTATTTATTTATTGGTCATTTGTTGGGCGCTTATACAATTAGCAAAAACTGTTTCAAAGCATACGTACTCCTTAAACCCAAACAGAACACACCAGTCCCCCTTACCTTAGATACTATTCCAGGCAACTCTCTCAAGCCGAGGCACCACCCACAAGCCCCCCTCACCTCCGCCAATATGCCCAGCCAGCCCTCTCAAGCCCAGAACCACTCTCCAGCTCCCCACACCTCCACCAATACCCCGAGGCAGCCTCCTTAAATCCAGACACCACCCATCAGCCCCCTCACCACTGACACTACTCCAAGCAGCCCCCTCAAGACCAGACACCACCCGCCAGCCCCCTCACCTCTGCCAATACCCACAGGCAGCCTCCTCAAGCCCAGACACCACACACCAGCCCCCTCACATCCACCAATACCCCTAGGAAGCCCCCTCAAGCCCAGATACAACCCACCAGCCACCCTCACCTCTAGGACTACTTCAGGCAGCCCCTCAAGACCAGACACCATCCACCAGCCCCCTCGCCTCTGCTAATACCCCCATACAGCCCCTTCAAGATCAGACACCACCCACCAGCGCCCCTCACCACCAATGCTCCTCCAGGCAGCCATCTCATGCCCAGACATCACGCACAAGCCCCTCTCACCTCTGCCAATACCCCCAGGAACCCCCCTCAAGTCCAGACACCACCCACCAGCCCCCTCCCAACTAAAACTACTCCAGGCAGCCCCCTCTTTCCAGACACCACCCACTAGCCCTGTCACCTCAACTAATACCTCCAGGCAGTCCCCTCTAGCCCAACCACCACCCACCAGTCCCCCTCTCCTCAGCCAATACCACCAGGCAGCCCCCTCAATCCCTCACACCACCCACCAACCCCCTCACCTACACCAATACCCCCAGGCAGCCCACTCAAGTCCAGACACCACTGACCAGCCCCCCACCTCCACCAATAACCCCACACAGCCCCTCAAGTCCAGACACCACACACCAGCCCCCCTCACCTCCAAAACCATCCCCAGGCAGCCCCCTGACATGCTGCCACCCTACCAGTCCAATGTGTAGCTGCAACTCACCTGAACCTCTGTGGTCTGCCTCCAGCATGAAGCAGACCTCCAACATGTCCACCTCCAAAACAATCAACTGATAGCACTGTTGTTGAATCCAGG
The DNA here is from genome assembly GCF_040938575.1 of Ambystoma mexicanum. Taxonomy (NCBI): domain Eukaryota; kingdom Metazoa; phylum Chordata; class Amphibia; order Caudata; family Ambystomatidae; genus Ambystoma; species Ambystoma mexicanum. The sequence continues at coordinate 790,588,769 of NC_090928.1, read as the reverse complement.
ACTGCATCTCCCGTCGCTCCCTGGCAGACCTGAATATGCAGCACCTCAACTGGACAGCACAATATTACATCACCAACACTCTGGCCACCCCATCTACATGTGACATGTGAATGCAATGCAAAGTGGCATGTGCATATTGGCCATGTGTCATTGCAAAGGCCTCAAAGCACAGCAAGTGAAGGCCTGTTGAGGACAGAAGCACGCAGAATGATAGATTGGGCATATCCACGAATAAGGATGGGGCATATTACAGCCCGTGCATAAATGGCCCGGGTGGTAGGGGTGGCATAGTCCCTGTCAGGGATGAAATTGTGACAGGCCTGTGCATGGGTGATGGGTGATGGGAATCCAGTGTGTGACTCAGTGAGACAGGAAATGTGTGCTGCCACACAGAAATTTCAAACATGTGACACCACTGCATTCCCATCGGAGAGGTGGAGCATGAGAGTAGGCAGTGTGTGACTGCAGATGTCGAAGGGTGTGTGAGCCTGACATAGGAGTGACACAGCAATGTAATATCAAATGGACAAGTGATTTGTCCAGGCCACCTGTCCACAGTGAGATCACTTCCCACTGCAGCACTTACAATGATACATACAGTGAATAGAGTGTGGCCACATACACAATCCCAAGCATGTGCAAAGGGGACACATGAATAACAGTGGACCTGAAATGAAAACAATGCAAAAGAGTGCAAACGCACATGAAGAGGTGGCAATCCATCCCCAATGAGAGTCAACCAAATAAATCATAAGACATTCTCACATCACACATACAACCGAAACCTCCACGCCAACCACACTTACACACTGATGCTAAACATGCAGTGATACTCATCCCACATGTCAACCACATGTGCACACCTCCACCAGAAACATCACAGCATGACACACGGAGACACACCACAATACACATGACCTGCAATGAGCAGATGCACTGGGTGAAATTTAAACAATTAAATGCGTAGACAGACACATGAATTGCATCAAGCATGGAATTAACTAAAGGAAAAACTGTATTGAACATAACTCTCTACGATGATGGGGCTCACACCTCAGGCAGGGAGGTTAGCTCTACCAGACCGGGCGTCGTGGTGTGACTGGCGCACGCGGGGTCTTGCTGAAATGTGGCACGGAAGGCACCCTGGAGGATGTCTGGTGCACAGAGGAGGAAGCAGAGGAGGGTGTCGCGACCGAGAACAGCCCACAGAGCCCACCAGAGAATATTGCTGTTGCTAGCAAGGCCATGAGGGGGCATAGCTCATTCTGATGATGCACAAGCATACCACGAGTAGCCTGTACATCATCACAGGTGACTGCAGCCTGCCTCATGAATGCAGCCAGCAGGAGAAGCACATGAGCACATTAGCTGGCATGTGGATGCTGGTCTGGGTGGAGGCATGCAGGAAGGAGGGTACTGCTGCCTTAAATAGCCCAGGGACAGAATTCTTTGCAGGCACTTCCACAGCATCCTGCACAGCCTCATGCCCCTGGGAGAGGGTGGGAGCATGAATGAACACACCCTCCTCGATACCCCCACCTGACCCCATGGGCTGGCTGCAACAGACACCTCCTCTGCCTCCACCTCCATCAACTCGGAGGACTCCAGGGTGTTTTTCCCTCATGGATGGCCCCTTTGTGGCATCATCCTGTCCCACTGCTGCTGAGGTGTCCCCTGCCTCCTTCACCTCCTGAGACTTACCCCCAGCAGTCACGCCCGATGGTCCTTGTGTTTTCTCAGTCACATTGCTCCCCAAAGATGAGCTGTGCCGTCACAGGGGAGTGGTTGGGGTCTGTGCCTTGGACTGGTGGATTTGTCCCCACATCCATGATTCACAACACTAGTTCCACCCTCTTCTCCAGCTTCAGCAACTGTGGAAAAGGAGACACAGAACATTGACACCAGTGTATAGTGTCAAAGCATGTGGGGCATACAGAACATTCGCAGTAACATGAAGTCACCATGGTTCAACCAGCAACAGCCACACGCACACACATAGCCATGCAATTCCCATGAAAACAGACACATCAATCCAAGGTCAAAGATATGCACAGTCACGACACATTCACATGTAAACACAGCACAAAGATGATGGAGCACAGACACATACCAAGAAATATGACATGGCACAATGGCAATGACAAGGGTCCCAGCTGCAACCTGTTGCGTTGCTACTGGAGACGTGTCACAGTGGTACAGGGGTGGGCAGGGAATCAACAGATAGGTTGGCCAAACATGGAATGTAGGAAAGATGGACCGGGGTACTGCTGGGTACACATTGGTGGCAAGACACAGAGTGGAATGTTGGCTCCCAGTAGACACTCATTATTGCCCAACTCACAGCATGGCATTGCCAACACCTGCTTAGTTACATCAAACAACATGCCTCCCTGACAGCCTGATCTGTGAGCATGCAACGCATACATGCACTTATTTCAGAGGCGCACATGAGTATGCCATAGCTCCAACCACATACACATGACATGCTCACACATGAACTCAGAGTACACATGCAGCAGCATAACAGATCACAACATTGTCCCCGAAATGTGAATGCCACAACTTGACACCACCAAACATCCATACGCATGTGTCACCTCCAGACAATGAGGGTATTTCCACACATTGCAATGGTCCATACAACATCATGTCCAGCATGCATGCCCCTCACATGGGCATAACATCCTCATCTGGAAACCCTTGCTGTCCAAGCACGTCTAACCATCAAGTGAGATTGCATGTGCATGGTTGGCGCAACTGCACACCAATGTGAAAATACCAGCGCATCTCCTATCAACAGATGTCCAACTTCACACAACGGAAGAATTGTCTGGGGGCTACATGCTGCTGTGGATCACTGCCAAATACATAAGGAATTAACTACAAAGATACAGCCCCATGCAAAATACACATGCACTGTAGAACAGAGCACCACATTGCTACTCACCAGCAGCATCCAGATGCCGTTTCCACTCGCAGATCTGGGGCTAAAGCTCCAGGTAGAATCTGGCCAGGGCCTGCATGTTCATGGTGGAAAACGTGCACCTGCCCACACGGTGCACCTCCATGGTGGCACCAGCCTTCAGGGCTTGCACTGCCTTGGTGTGAGTTTTGGAGTTGAGGACCTCCCATAGCTTGTGCATTCTCATAGGGCAGCGGACTGCCACCCCCTCCATGTTTATCACAGCCATGATATTCACCAAGATCTGCTTGGGTCATTCAATCCCCAGTTGCTTTGCTGGTTCAAAGAGGAAATCATAATTGTCCTCTGGAGCTGAAGTTGGCAGCCATCTGCCTTGCTGCCATGGCATTGCTGGTCAGTGAAAAGGATGATGGTGCAGACATGGCAACCCCTGAGGCAGGTGTGGGGTGGACAAACTGGGGCTGGATATGGGCTGTGGAACAGTGGTGGTGGAATGGAGAGGTGAGAGTCCGACACAGTAGATGAGGTGGTCACAGGGCCGGACATAGGATCACAGGCAATGGCAGGTCAACAGGCACTCCCAACGCAGTGCAGGTGGTCAGAAAGCACTCACTCTGGGCAGGCCACATCAGATGGCAAGGTGGGAGGCAGCACAGGGCAGGAGGAGGTAGAAGAATTGACACAGAGGCAGGAGAGGGGTGTCTTCCATATCTAGCATCAAAGTCAGCCGAAAACAGAGTAAAGGCCCTTAACACCTAAATTATATGACACATGCTACACGCAGCGTGCCTGGGCGGCTCACAGCAATGACAGTGATATTTAAGGGGGGCGATGCTCGACACTGGTTGTGCGTGCGAAAGCATGAAGATGGACACGTATTGCATACATGTTTTGGGGGTATTACGTAATCCGTTTCCTTGAGGTAACGCAAACCATATTTTTCTTTTTGGGAGTTGCCTCTGCACATACGTGCATGCATTTTTGTCCAATGTGAGGCTTACGGTGTGTTGCGTATGCAATTTCTGGATTTGGGCTACCTTTCCATATCGCATACCACTTTTTTCACCTTTCGGATGCTTTCTGGGTATCGTGTATGCAGTTTATGGTTTCGGGGAGCCTATTTTTGCTTTTGCAGTACATTGGAGCCTTGCTGAATCACACATATAACTGCACATCACGTAGGCTGTTCCCTGCCTGATATTGCTCAGAACAATATCTTGGTGTGCCTTCCATTTACCCATTACATCTGCACCATGAGTGGAAAGGTCGCGAAAGGGAGTAGTGAGGGTTGGGGACGTGGTGAGGGCACATCTGCCAAAGCCTCAGCCCCATCCCCAGGAGTACATGGCGGGCCTCAGCCCACAGGTGACCCAGAACCTGGCCGTCGATATGGTCACATCCAAACATGTGATGCAGAACTACCTAGGGCCACTAGGGCCAAGAAGGGACGCCCTTCAGAGCAGGAAGAGGCTCCAATACAAGACACAGCACAGGAGAAGTTTGGTTAGATGAAGAGGTGCTTCACTGATGAAGAGCTCCAGATCCTCATTGACTATGTAACCAATAACCATTGTGAGGTGTTCCCATATGCAGGGAGCACATTTACATCAGCACAACAAATGGTGCATTGGTGGCATGTCACAGACCTCACCATGGCTTAGGTGTGGAGATGCACATTGCTGAACAGGTCTAGAAGTGGTGGAATTATCTCATGTTTTGGATCAAGCATAAGCTCAGTGTCAACCTGGTCTCTGCACTGGCCACTGAAGAGCGACCAACAGATGAGGAGGAGCTAACTCCAATCGAAGAGGCCACAACTCAACTCATAATCATTGAGTAGGTTCAAGGCGTTGGAGGCGTGTAGACCCATGGGGACACAACTAGTGAGTGGCATGTGTGTGCATCATATATGTGAACAATCACAGTTGACCTGCCCATATTTGTGTTGCAGTACAGCTGGCTGCAGTTGTCAGCCATCCTTGGCCAATGCATGCTTGCTACTGTGTACACGTCTGTCACATGGCCTGCATTCAGTGATTTTCCTGTGTGGTCCACATGTGTGGCACATGTTAGCGTGACTGTTAGATCACTGTCTACTGGCTTACACAGCCATGCCAGTACTTGCTTGCAGGATTTCAATATTCAAAATATGTGCAATTGCAATACCCCATGACGTGCACCCCTGAAACGCATAAATCACCGAGAGGGCACACCTCTGTGTCATGCCAAACAATGCCACATCCACATTCATTGCGGATTTTTCCAGATTTCCGGGGCCTGTCTCATCGCATTGTACATCAAGTTCATGCCACATACTTCCACCACACATCATTTTCTGCAGAGTTTCATGTTTGTATTGTCACCTGCTCTTAAATGATGCCATGTCAGGATGCACATCTGAGATTTCTGCCATGGCACTTTGTGGTGTGAGCAGCCTGCTGGGAAATCCATTCCCACAGACCACTGCCCTGTGTAGCAAGCATTCTGAAGATGCAGCTTGACTTGTGTAATGCAAGGGGCAACACTAGACAAAACATGGTGAATAATAGCTGATGGTGGGTCATCATACCAAGCCTGGTATTTTCCAATTGAAATGTCTGCCAACTGCCATTGCAAAATGTTATGGGAATGAATAATGCCAATGAGTGTGCCTGTCTGCATTGCATGTCATGTAGGTGTATGGCTGATTTACAAATGTGTTCATACAGTTCAAAATAGTACCACTTGTCTGACATGATAGCCCTGTATGTGTCCATCAGTCGATGCAATACAGACATATGCCTTCTCCCTTAAATCATCGTGTTCGCCACTTTAGCACATCTCTGTGTCCACTAACGGTATAGACTGCACCAGGGGTGGGATGGTGCTGCATATCAGCAAATGCCATATATCTGTGTCTTACAGCTCACAGTGTGCAGAGTGTTAGGGAGAATTCTCTGTTTAGGCTGAATTTCCTAACCTAGTGAGTCCCCCAGCAGCTTTGCTGGATTTCTGGAGTTTGTTTTTTTCATCCTGCCAAGAGTGAGACTCTTTTCCTCCCACTCTTGGACATGAATGTGGTTGATTCCTTTGAATGTCAATGTGTTCTGTGGGCTATGGGGTCTTTTACTCCATAGGGCCTCATGTGTTTTGCTATGTGTGTTACACCGCACCCTCCGTGCCGTAACACTGGGGTGTCCTAGAGGATCCCCACCATAGACTCCATCCCCTGGGACTGACTACTGTCTCCCAGGGCATGTAAAGTCACCATTGGCTTTACTAGACCTACTAAAAGAACTAGTATAAACCATCCTATTGTGGACGTACTGGTAGGGGTAATTCGATTACCCCTGGGTCTGTTGTTCGAGGGGGCACTGTCCCATCCCCCCTCGTTGAGTTTTGGCTGGTGGCAGTGGATACTACTTTTATATTCGACCGCAAATATATTCCTATGGGATTCTTCCCATTGTTGGAGGCTAATACTTTTTCACGTTAGTCTCTAACATACCGCCGGTTTATTTGTCTTAAATAAATCCACCGGTTGGTATTTTCTGCCAGAACTCGGTTTTTAAAATGGTGTATGTGTTCGCCTCTCTAACACCGAACCAAAGGTTGAGCCCTTTGTTCCACTTTTGGCAGGCTTCTGCACAGAAGCCCTCCAGAGTGGTGCCATTCTGTCTGGGTACCACAGGGGGTGCGGGTGGGGGTTTAGGCACCCTGGATTGAGTTGCCTTGCCAACTCAAGTCGCACTCTGGTGTGATTGGCCCAAGTGGTGAGCAGCCCCGCTCACCACTTAGCGTGTTTGATTGACAGCTAGGCTGAATGAATGGGGGTTTTCTGCATAAAAGCAGGGCTTTTGGGACTGGATCTTCAGAAGTCGCCACAGGACCTAAGAATCCGACGAGGGTAAAGCTGAGCCGAGCTTCAACGACGACACCTCTGGTGGAGCCCTGCTGAACCGACTCACCACTTCCCAACGACAGAGGAGATCTCCCTGCTGGAGAGTCTTCTTCCCCTGACTGGTGGGAACAACCAGTCCCTTTGCTTTTTCTTCGCTTCCAGGATGTCTAGTGGTCGAATTGCCCGTGCTGAGCACCCGGGCAACCGGATAGCCACTAACCACTATACCGCGACTAAAAGGTGGTGCCTTGAGACGCGGCTGGTCTCTTCCCTGGTGGTGCAACAATCTTCAACTTTTCTTCGACGACAAGATCCTCTCATCTTCTGGCAAAGCCCCGACTTGCATCCACCACCAGGACCAACTGCCCCCGCCGGAGCTGTCTCTTCACTTAGAAAGGTACTGTGTCCGCTTGGCCTCCCTTGTGACGGTTAGCGTGTGGTGTCTTAAATCCTTACCTTTCCACTGGGTCGCCTCCAGACCTTCTTAACTTTTGTTCTAAAACTGGTCCAACCTTTCTGTGACATTTTGCTACAAAGACTTGAAGTACATTTCCATTGTGATACTTTTGGGACATACAGCCTTGCCTCTCTCCGACTGGGACTGGCCTCTGAACTTTGTGATTTACAGTAGAGCCTGCCTTGCTTGCCTTGCATTTGCTTCGTAAAAGTGTTGGTACTGAGTTGGTTTCATACCCTGTCTTTTCTCTCCCTGTCTAACGAATGTTAGAGTGCCATCTAGGTTAAAGGATTCACCTCTGTCTGCAAATAAGTGGTGCCATTGAACCTAGACTTGTGGAAATATTGTTAGGGGATTGATATACTTATAGTAGTTGTGATTAAAGTTGTTTGCCGTATTAGTGCCAGTGTGTTTTTCGTAGATGTGTTTTTAAATGAATAATTATATATCTTTACACCCAAGCTCTGATCCGTGTCTGCTTGTTCTACTGTGTAAATTGCACTATCTTGTATACTCCAAATACTGCCTAACTCATCTTGAGAGAAGTCTGACTGCTCAGCCACAGCTACAAGGTAAATCTGGGTGGTACAGACTGCTACCAATTGGGTTTACTGCTAACTCCGGTAGACTTAAAATGTTGCAGTGGTCCCAGAGGGAACTGCACAGGTTTCTGCCTAACATTGGTGTACAGCGGTGGGATTCGTATCGAGTATACAGTTTAGAGTGCTTTTTAACACTTTAGGATAACTAACCACAAAGCTTAGCACTATAAAGCAACTTTCAAAAAACATGTCTACTATGGAAGTTTACAGTCAAGAGGCCTTGTCAGGTGAAAATACTGAGAGTTTGAGAGCTCTCTGTAGACAAGAGAATCTTTCTGTAAGAGGCAAGAAAGTAGAACTAATTGCGAGATTGCTGGAAAACCAATGTCTGGGTACTGGTTCAGAGGAACCAACTTCTCTAGCAAATGTAGATAACAGTGATGGTCTTGATCTAAATCAAAGTTCTGATGATAGTGATGAAGAGGCTGAAGAGGAAGGAGAGGCTAATGAAACTGTCTCCCCTGCTCCTCTGTCTGCCTTACCAGCTGTACCTACTGGGCCTATAGCAGGTCCCACACTAAGTCCTCAAGTCCTTGAACTAGAAAAAATGAAAATAGACTTGGAATTCAGAAGGATTACTGCTCAAACTGAACAGAAACACCAAGAAATGCAACAAATTCTTAGGCTCAGAGAAATGGAGCTCAAGCATGAGTTAGAAATGAAAAAGTTGTCTGTCGAAACTGCTTCTGGATCTGGCTCCTCTAGAAGTTCCAGTCCCAAAAGACCCCAGATGCCTAAGGAATTAATTGGTATGTATGAGCCAAAGTTGGATGTGTTGGATTGGCTGAGTTTGTTTGAGTACAATCATGGGCTCCAGAACATCACGGGTAATGAGCTACTTACCTGGTTGTTCTCTAGGCTCCTCCCTGTTGCAACTGATGTGGTAATGGAGTTGGGGCAGGAGGATAGGAAAGAGTACGAAAGTGTGAAACTAGCTTTGATAGCTAGGTTTGGGAAGACCCCTTCCCAGTATCTTAAGAGGTTTAGAACCCTCAAAAAGCATGATGGTACCCCTTGGGCTACCTGGGTGAGTGAAGGGTTGAAAAACTTAGAGGGATGGATTAAGGGTTACAAGGTGAACACTTATGAGGTTATGAAGAATCTTTTTATGTTTGAGTCTATTTATGATGCCTGTTCTCCTGAGCTCAGGCAGCACTTGGCTGATACGAAGGAATTGGATTCCAGGAAGCTAGCTAAGGCTGCAGACTTGTGGGTTGCCAACAGGGCTACTCATAAGGATTCTGGGGCAACTCAGAAAAAGGATGAGGGAAAACAGCTTAAAAAAGACTCAAAAGAGAATTCTAATAACTCAAATCCCAAAGAGGGCCCCAAACAAAACCATAAGGGTAAGCCACAAGGAAAACCGCATCAGAAAGGTGTACCGTCTGGTGCCAAACCAGAGGGAGGCCAGAATAAGCCACTATTCCAGAAGGAATTCGGTAAATGCTTTTTTTGTGGCTCTACTGACCCTGTGAAAGGAGATCCCAGATGCAAGGGTAAACCTTCAAGGGTCCAGCTTGTCTCCTTAGCCTTCGCTCCAGAGGAGGAAGTCCAAATGGCAAGTGGAAACTTTCTACTGCTGGCTGATGAACCCATGGGAGTCTCAGCCAGTGTTTCTTTAGTGTCTCTGGGTTTGTCGGAACAACAGAATTTAGATGTCTATAATTCTATCCCAGATAATACTAAAGAGTATTATAAGGACAGTGTCCAGGTGAATGGTCAGGAGACTCCTGCCATTAGGGACACTGGGGCCAGCATAACTGTGGTGGATACATTTTTTTTCAGGCTGAGGATGTTGCTAAGGCACCCAAATGCCTCACCAAGTTAGCTGGAGGGCCTGTGCAGATGCTTCCCCAATTACCAGTTCTCATCCAGTGTAATGACATGACTGTGAAGATACCTGTCAGCATACAGAATGAGGTACCAGGACGAGTTCTATTGGGTAACGATTTAAAAACTCTCAGAGTTGTGTCTCATACCCCCAGACCTCCTAGTAAACGGTAACAGGAGCTAACCAGACCTGCAAGGGAGGGAACCATGAGAGGTACTCCCCAGGAGATGATGAAGAAGGATATCACTCCTGCTCCACTGGACATGTCAGCTGCTGTCTCCAAGAAATCAGAAGCGAAAGAAAAACCTAAAACTTCAATACCGAAACCAGCAGCCAGCACTTCAGTGCAGCCAACAAGGACTTCCCCCTCGGTTGTCCAAAGTTACACCCGTAAATCCCCCTCCAGCTGAGGCTGAGAGGGTGGTACAACCCTGTGTGGTAGAATTAGACTCTGAGGAAGAGCTAATGGAAGGCCAGGAACTCATTGGAGATCTGGATCCTGTTGACCATCCTGAGCTGCAGTTCTTACTGGCAGAAGGTGGACCCAACAGGGTGGACTTCAGTAGGGGACAGAGAGAATGTCTAACTCTGGAAGGTCTTTGCCACCAGGCAGAAGCTCAGAAGCTCAGGCTGAAGGGCAAGAGCCTAGGAAATACAGGTTGCACTGGGAAGATGGCCTCTTCTACAGTGAACCGACTGAGTCTGAACCTGGAGACTACAAACGACTTGTAGTACCCCAAGAGAACAGACAACAGTTCTTGCAGTTAGCCCACGAGATTCCTTTGGCTGGTCACTTGAGTTTCAAGAAGACTAAGGAAAGGCTCTCTCTCTACTTTTAATGGCCAAAGATGGGGGCTGAAGTAGAAAAACACTGCAGGAGCTGCCACACCTGCCAGACCTCTGGTAAGGTTGGCGCCAAGAATGTGGCACCTTTAGTGCCTCTCCCAGTTGTGGGAGTCTCATTTGAGAGAGTAGGGATTGACATTGTTGGTCCCCTTGATCCTCCAGCCTCCTCAGGAAACAGGTTTATACTTGTTGTAGTAGACCATGCTACTAGGTATCCTGAGGCCATTCCTATGAGGACTGTTACAGCTCCGGCTGTTGGCTAAGGCCCTCCTTGGTATTTTTACCAGGGTCGGGTTTCCTAAGGAAGTAATCTCTGACAGGGGGTCAAACTTTATGTCCCACTACATGAAAGTCATGTGGAAAACCTGTGGAGTTACTTACAAGTTCTCAACAGCTTACCACCCACAAGCCAATGGGTTGGTAGAAAGGTTCAACCAAACCATGAAGAGCATGATAGGTGCTTTAGAAGAACCCCCTAAACGAAAGTGGGACCTTCTACTGCCATGCCTTCTCTTTGCTTATAGAGAAGTCCCTCAGGAGGGAGGAGGTTATTCTCCCTTTGGGCTTCTCTATGGTCATCCCGTCAGAGGTCCATTGGCCCTGATTAAGGAGGGGTTGGAGAGTGCTCCTTCCCCCAAGCCAGTCAGAGTGACTGACTACGTGATAGGTCTCCGGAGGAGAATGTCACACATGATGGCGGAAGCAAGTGATAACTTGAAAGCTGGACAAGCATTGGTCAAGCACTGGCATGATCAAAAGGCTAACATGGTTGAGTTCACTCAAGACCAGCTAGTGAACTCAATGATCTCGTTATGATCCCAACAAGACAGAGGGCCTTGCAAGACAAATGGATGGGACCCTTCAGAGTTGTGGGTAAACTTGGAGCGGTCAACTATCTGGTGGACTTGGGCAATCCCAAGGAGGCTTCGACAGACTTCCACACCAACAGACTCAAAGCGTATGTCTCGAGACCCGATGTAGGAGCGTTGCTTCTAGCATCATCAGAGGAAGAAGAAGAGGGTGAAGCTCTTCCGGATCTCCTCAGAGGCTTACCTTTAGACGAAAAGATTGAAGGAGTAAATCTCTCTTCAAATCTGACACCTGAGCAACAAGAAGAGTGCAAATCTATGTTGTATCAGTTTGCCTCTCTCACTTTCACCAGGCTTGACCCTTTGGGGCCAGCATGACATACTCACTGGTGACTGTCTGCCAGTCAAAGGCAGAGGATACAGAATGTCAGAAAGTGTAAGAACCCACATCAAAGGTGAGGTCAACAAGATGCTTGATCCCGGGGTAATAGAGCCCTCTACTAGTCCATGGTCTAGCCCAGTTGTGTTAGTACCAAAGGCAGGATCTAAAGAACTTAGATTCTGTGTGGACTATAGAGCTCTTAATGCAGTCACCAAGAGAGATGCCCACCCTTTGCCAAGGGCAGATGAGTTGGTGAATAGACTTGGTTCAGCCAATTTCCTCAGCACATTTGACTTGACGTCAGGCTATTGGCAAATAGCCCTGACAGACCATGCCAAGGAGAAAACTGCATTTTCGACCCCAGTTGGCTTATACCAGTTTAAGGTAATGCCCTTTGGATTGAAAAATGCACCTGCTACATTTCAAAGGATGGTAAACCAGGTTCTGAATGGGATGGAGGACTTCTGCATGGCATACTTGGATGACATAGCAGTGTTCAGCAATTCCTGGGAAGAACATGTATCCCACCTAAGAGATGTTTTGCAGGCTCTTGGATGAGCCAATCTGACCATAAAGGCGAGTAAATGCCAAATTGGACAGAGTAAGGTAGTCTATCTTGGACATGAGGTAGGAGGTGGAGAAATAAGGCCTTTGCTCAGTAAGATTGAAGCTGTGCAAAATTGGACAACACCTACTACTCATACCCAGGTGAGAGCCTTCTTAGGTCTCACTGGGTATTACAGGAATTTCATTGAGAACTATGGGACCATAGCTTCTCCTCTGAATGTCATCTCCTCTCCAAAATTCCCTAAAAAGATTAGATGGAACGAGGAGTGCAATCAGGCCTTTGAAAACCTGAAAACGTAAAGTCAGACCCGTAGACAAAAAGAGTTGCAGATCAAAGTTGTCTGGCTTGCCTTTAACCATTTTATTACACTTGTGGAAAATATTCTGCCATAAAATAACTTGTGAGTACATGCTACATACGCAGCTTCATTTTCAAAATTCTGGGCCTAGAAACTTTGTTAAGAACTATAGAATGAGACTAATGCATTTCCTTCAGATGGAGCGTGAGTAAGCAAGTGTTACAGTACAGAATTTGCTTACATAGTTTGAAAGAAGTGAAAGCAGTCAACAAAACAGTGCCAGTCTAGAGTTTAGGAACTATATAACTTCAAAATCAATTTCTATAACATGTTCTGTGTGTTGTTCTCATTGGAAAGATTACATGTGGTCTCCTTTCCTATAATTTAAAACAGACTTCACAAATTCTGAAAATAACATGCAACGCTTCACAAATAAAAGTGTTACCCTTACGTAGAGTCAAGGTAATCTGTTTTGATCACCAAGTATTCCACACATTACTCACTAGCCAGAATCAACTTTTACTGGCTTACATGGTAGCTCGGAGCAAGGTAAACTGAGCCACCCATTACACAATCACACACTAAAACATGAAAAAACAGCCTGATACACTTAAAAAGCAAGCTGATTATATGTGTGTGTGATTGTCACCCAGAGAATGGAGGTAAACGGATCAGTCTACATTTCAAAAGACAATCTTATATATTGTTGCAAACATCTGCATCCACTAACACTCCTGGCTACTGCATTTCTATGCAGCAGTATTGGAGCTACTAGCATAGGAGCACCTGCGTACACCAATGTGGCCCTACTACACTTATTAAAACTGTCCTATTGTAAGGGTGTACCGTGTATGTGTAATCATTCATAAGCACTCCAATTTTTGCAGTTGAAATTAGGGTGAGATTACTATATTTGCCCAGGATCACACACTTACGCTAAACAGCGAAGCAGGGATTTTAACCCACACTTTGAATTTGGGCATGGCCACTTTCTTCCACGCTTTACTTAGAACAAATATTTAAGTTTTGGGTGTCAAGACCTACACACAACAAAATCGTGCTCTAGCTGCTAACTCGAGTGATAATAATAGCGCAAGTTCAGTTCAACGTTATTAGCAGTCGCCATGCTCGACCTGCTCCTTTACTTAGAAACAAGTGACCTTTAAAATAAAATATGTGACAAAGAGTGCATTTGAAATTCAAGTCATGACATCAAACATCTCACATCATGATATCACATGAGTGTGCCAATGGCGCTATATAATGTAAGCAAAAACAAAGAAGTGATGGCTGGAAGGCTTAGCATTGATATTAAACCACTGGCATTGCTCTGGGCAACCCTCCTGACCATCGTTTTTCACCTGCCAAGTCATTATAGAACGGGGAAAAACCATATGCAATTCAGGTATGGCCCCATCCCCAAAAGGGCAGTGCAGCCCGAACTGCTAGGTCACATCCCTTCTGCACAGCAACCTGTGCTCCACATCTGGGTATACCGGTCCCAAACAGGGAAAGGTACACGAGGGAGACATGGGGCTTGTGCGGGGGTGGGGGGTACAGGACAGACATGGGGCATGAGCCGGGGGTGGGGGGAACAGGGCAGACACGGGGCATGAGCGGGGGTGGGGGGAACAGGGGAGAGACACAGGGCATGAGCGGGGGGCGGGGGGGGAAGGGAGACACAGGGCATGAGCAGGGGTGTGGGGGTAAGAAGGGAGACACGGGGCATGAGCGGGGGGTGGGGGGAACAGGGGAGAGACACAGGGCATGAGCGGGGGTTGGGGGAGAAAAAGGGAGACACGGGGCATGAGCAGGGGGTGGGGGGGAAGAAGGGAGACACGGGGCATAAGCGGGTGGTGGGGGTAAGAAGGGAGACACGGGGCATGAGCGGGGGTGGGGGGAAAGAAAGGAGACACGAGGCATGAGCGGGGGGTGGGGGGAAGAAAGGAGACACGGGGCATGAGTGGGGGGTGGTGGGGATAGAAGGGAGACACGGGGCATGAGCGGGGTGGGGGAAAGAAAGGAGACACGAGGCATGAGCGGGGGGTGGGGGGAAAGAAGGGAGACACGGGGCATGAGCGGGGGTGTGGGGAGGAAAGAAGGGAGACACGGGGCATGAGCGAGGGGTGGGGGGAAGGAGGGAGACACGGGGCATGAGCGGGGGGTGGATGGGAAAGAAGGGAGACACGGGGCATTAGCGGGGGTGGGGGGAAGGAAGGGAGACACGGGGCATGAGGGGTAAGAAGGGAGACACGGGGCAGGGGGTGGGGGGAAGAAGGGAGACACGGGCCATGAGCGGGGGGTGGGGGGTAAGATGGGAGACACGGGCCATGAGCGGGGGGTGGGGGGAAAAGGAGGGAGACACGGGCCATGAACGGGGGGTGGGGGGAAAGAATGGAGACACGGGGCATGAGCGGGTGGTGGGGGGGTAAGAAGGGAGACACGGGCCATGAGCAGGGGGGTGGGGGGAAGAAGAGAGACACAGGGCATGAGCGGGGGGTGGGGGGAAGAAGGGAGACACGGGGCATGAGCGGAGGGTGGGGGGAAGAAGGGAGACACGGGGCATGAGCAGGGGGTGGATGGGAAAGAAGGGAGACACGGGGCATTAGCGAGGGATGGGGAAAGAAGGGAGACACGGGGCATGAGGGGTAAGAAGGGAGACACAGGGCAGGAGCGGGGGGTGGGGGGTAAGAAGGGAGACACGGGCCATGATCGGGGGTGGGGGGAAAAGGAGGGAGACACGGGCCATGAACGGGGGTGGGGCGGAACGAATGCAGACAAGGCGCGTGAGCGGGTGGTGGGGGGTCAAGAAGGGAGACACGGGCCATGAGCGGGGGGGTGGGGGGTAGAAGGGAGACACGGGGCATGAGCAGGGGTGGATGGGAAAGAAGGGAGACACGGGGCATGAAGGGTAAGAAGGGAGACACGGGGCAGGAGTCGGGGGTGGGGGGAAGAAGGGAGACACGGGCCATGAGCGGGGGGTGGGGGGAAAGAAGGGAGACACGGGGCATGAGCGGGGGGTGGGGGGAAAAGGAGGGAGACACGGGGCATGAGCGGGGGTGGGGGGGAAGAAGGGAGACACGGGGCATGAGCAGGGGGTGGGGGGGTAAGAACGGAGACACGGGACATGAGCGGGGGTGGGGGGAAAAGGAGGGAGACACGGGCCATGAACGGGGGGTGGGGGGAAAGAATGGGGACATGGGGCATGAGCGGGTGGTGTGGGGGTAAGAAGGGAGACACAGGCCATGAGCAGGGGGGTGGGGGGTAAAAGGGAGACATGGGGCATGAGCGGGGGGTGGGGGGAAGAAGGGAGACACGGGGCATGAGCAGGGGGTGGATGGGAAAGAAGGGAGACACGGGGCATGAAGGGTAAGCAGGGAGACACGGGTCAGGAGCCGGGGATGGGGGGAAGAAGGGAGACACGGGCCATGAGCAGGGGGTGGGGGGTAAGAAGGGAGACACGGGCCATGAGAGGGGGTGGGGGGGAAAGAAGGGAGACACGGGGCATGAGCAGGAGGTGGGGGGGAAAGAAGGGAGACACGGGGCATGAGCGGGAGGTGGGGGGCAACAGCAGGGAGACACGGGGCATGAGCGGGGGGTGGGGGTAAGAAGGGAGACACGGGCCATGAGCGGGGGGTCGGGGAGATAGCGAAGGGAGACACGGGGCATGAGCGGGGGGGTGGTGGGGTAAGAAGGGAGACATGGGGCATGAGCGGGGGGTGGTGGGAACAGGGGAGAGACACAGAGCATGAGCGGGGGATGGGGGAGAAAGAGGGGAGACACGGGGCATGAGCGGGGGGTGGGGGAGAAAGAAGGGAGACACGGGGCATGAGCGTGGGGTGGGGGGTAAGAAGGGAGACACGGGGCATGAGCGGGGGGTGGGGGGATAAGAAGGGAGACACGGGGCATGAGCGGGGGGTGGGGGGAACAGGGGAGAGACAGAGCATGAGCGGGGAGTGGGGGAGAAAGAAGGGAGACACGGGGCATGAGCGGGGGTGGGGGGAAGAAGGGAGACACGGGGCATGAGCGGGGGGTGGATGGGAAAGAAGGGAGACACGGGGCATGAAGGGTAAGAAGGGAGACACGGGGCAGGAGAAGGGGGTGGGGGGAAGAAGGGAGACACGGGCCATGAGCGGGGGGTGCGGGGTAAGAAGGGAGACACGGGCCAAGAGCGGGGGGTGGGGGGGAAAGAAGGGAGACACGGGGCATGAGCGGTGGGTGGGGGGGAAGAAGGGAGACACGGGGCATGAGCGGGGGTGGGGGATAAAGAAGGGAGACATGGGGCATGAGCGGGGGGTGGGGGGGTAAGAAGGGAGACACGGGCCATGAGCGGGGGGTGGGGGAGAAAGAAGGGAGACACGGGGCATGAGCGGGGGATGGGGGGTAAGAAGGGAGACATGGGGCATGAGCGGGGGCTGGGGGGAACAGGGGAGAGACACGGAGCATGAGCAGGGGGTGGGGGAGAAAGAAGGGAGACACGGGGCATGATCAGGGGGTGGGGGGGTAAGAAGGGAGACACGGGGCATGAGCGGGGGGTGGGGGAACAGGGGAGAGACACGGAGCATGAGCGGGGGTGGGGGAGATAGGGAAGGGAGACACGGGCCATGAGCCGGGGGTGGGGGGGTAAGAAGGGAGACACGGGGCATGAGCGGGGGGTGGGGGGAACAGGGGAGAGACACGGAGCATGAGCGGGGGGTGGGGGAGAAAGAAGGGAGACACGGGGCATGAGCGGGGGGTGGGGGAGAAAGAAGGGAGACACGGGGCATGAGCGGGGGATGGGGGTAAGATGGGAGACACGGGGCATGAGCGGGGGGTGGGGGGGTAAGAAGGGAGACATGGGGCATGAGCGGGGGGTGGGGGGAACAGGGGAGAGACACGGAGCATGAGCGAGGGGGGGGGAAAGAAGGGAGACGCGGGGGGTGGGGGGTAAGAAGGGAGACACGGGGAATGAGCGGGGGGTGGGGGAGAAAAAAGGGAGACACGGGGCATAAGCGGGGGGTGGGGGAGAAAGAAGGGAGACACGGGGCGGGGGTGGGGGGGTAAGAAGGGAGACACGGGGCATGAGCGGGGGGTGGGGGTAAGAAGGGAGACACAGGGCATGAGCGGGGGTGGGGGGTAAGAAGGGAGACACGGGGCATGAGCGGGGGGTGGGGGGTAAAACGGGAGACATGGGGCATGAGCGGGGGGTGGGGGGAACAGAGGAGAGACACGGAGCATGAGCGGGGGGTGGGGGAGAAAGAAGGGAGACACGGGGCATGAGCAGGGGGTGGGGGGGTAAGAAGGGAGACACGGGGCATGAGCGGGGGTGGGGGGAACAGGGGAGAGACACGGAGCATGAGCGGGGGGTGGGGGAGATAGGGAAGGGAGACACGGGGCATGAGCGGGGGGTGGGGGGGTAAGAAGGGAGACACGGGGCAAGAGCGGGGGTGGGGGGAACAGGGGAGAGACACGGAGCATGAGCGGGGGGTGGGGGAGAAAGAAGGGAGACACGGGGCATGAGCAGGGGGTGGGGGAGAAAGAAGGGAGTCACGGGGCATGAGCGTGGGGTGGGGGTAAGAAGGGAGAAACGGGGCATGAGCGGGGGGTGGGGGGTAAGAAGGGAGACACGGGGCATGAGCGGGGGGTGGGGGGGTAAGAAGGGAGACATGGGGCATGAGCGGGGGGTGGGGGGAACAGGGGAGAGACACGGAGCATGAGCGGGGGTGGGGGAGAAAGAAGGGAGACACGGGGCATGAGCGGGGGGCGGGGGGAAGAATGGAGACACGGGGCATGAGCAGGGGGTGGATGGGAAAGAAGGGAGACACGGGGCATGAAGGGTAAGAAGGGAGACACGGGGCAGGAGCCGGGGCTGGGGGGAAGAAGGGAGGCACGGGCCATGACCGGGGGGCGGGGGGTAAGAAGGGAGACACGGGCCATGAGCGGGGGGTGGGGGAGAAAGAAGGGAGACACGGGGCATGAGCGGGGGTGGGGGAGAAAGAAGGGAGACATGGGGGCATGAGCGGGGGGTGGGGGGGTAAGAAGGGAGACACGGGGCATGAGCGGGGGGTGGGGGTAAGCTGGGAAACACGGGGCATGAGCGGGGGGTGGGGGGTAAGAAGGGAGACACGGGGCATGAGCGGGGGTGGGGGGAACAGGGGAGAGACACGGAGCATGAGCGGGGGTGGGGGAGAAAGAAGGGAGACACGGGGCATGAGCAGGGGGTGGGGGGTAAGAAGGGAGACATGGGGCATGAGCGAGGGGTGGGGGGAAAAGGAGGGAGACACGGGGCATGAGCGAGGGGTGGGGGAGAAAGAAGGGAGACACGGGGCATGAGCGAGGGTGGGGGAGAAAGAAGGGAGACACGGGGCATGAGCGGGGGGTGGGGGGGTAAGAAGGGAGACACGGGCCATGAGCGAGGGGTGGGGGAGATAGGGAAGGGAGACACGGGACATGAGCGGGTGGTGGGGGGTAAGAAGGGAGACACGGGGCATGAGCGGGGGGTGGGGGGAACAGGGGTGAGACACGGATAATGAGCGGGGGTGGGGGAGAAAGAAGGGAGACACGGGGCATGAGCGGGGGGTGGGGGAGAAAGAAGGGAGACAAAGGGGCATGAGCGTGGGGTGGGGGGGTAAGAAGGGAGACACGGGGCATGAGCTGAGCGGGGGGTGGGGGGTAAGAAGGGAGACACGGGGCATGAGCGGGGGTGGGGGGGTACGAAAGGAGACACGGGGCATGAGCGAGGGGTGGGGGGAACAGGGGAGAGACACGGAGCATGAGCGGGGGGTGGGGGAGAAAGAAGGGAGACACGGGGCATGAGCGGGGGTGGGGGGAAGAAGGGAGACACGGGGCATGAAGGGTAAGAAGGGAGACACGGGGCAGGAGCCGGGGGTGGGGGCAAGAAGGGAGACACGGGCCATGAGCAGGGGGTGGGGGTAAGAGGGGAGACACAGGCCATGAGCGGGGGGTGGGGGTAAAGAAGGGAGACACGGGGCATGAGCGGGGGGTGGGGGATAAAGAAGGGAGACACGGGGCATGAGCGGGGGGTGAGGGGTAAGAAGGGAGACACGGGCAATGAGCAGGGGGTGGGGGAGAAAGAAGGGAGACACTGGGCATGAGCAGGGGGTGGGGGGGTAAGAAGGGAGACACGGGGCATGAGCGGGGGGTGGGGGAACAGGGGAGAGACACGGAGCATGAGCGGGGGGTGGGGGAGAAAGAAGGGAGACACGGGGCATGAGCGGGGGGTGGGGGAGAAAGAAGGGAGACACGGGGCATGAGCGGGGGGTGGGGGGTTAAGAAGGGAGACACGGGGCATGAGCGGGGGGTGGGGGGTAGAAAGGAAGACACGGGGCATGAGCGGGGGTGGGGGGGTAAGAAGGGAGACACGGGGCATGAGCGGGGGGTGGGGGGTGAGAAGGGAGACACGGGGCATGAGCGGGGGGTGGGGGTAAGAAGGGGGACACGGGGCATGAGCGGGGGGTGGGGGGAACAGGGGAGAGACACGGAGCATGAGCAGGGGGTTGGGGAGAAAGAAGGGAGACATGGGGCATGAGCAGGGGGTGGGGGGGTAAAAAGGGAGACACGGGGCATGAGCGGGGGGTTGGAGGGAACAGGGGAGAGACACGGAACATGAGCGGGGGGTGGGGGAGATAGGGAAGGGAGAGACGGGGCATGAGTGGGGGCGGGGGGGTAAGAAGGGAGATACGGGGCATGAGCGGGGGGTGGGGGGAACAGGGGAGAGACACGGAGCATGAGCGGGGGTTAGGGGAGAAAGAAGGGAGACACGGGGCATGAGCGGGGGGTGAGGGAGAAAGAAGGGAGACACGGGGCATGAGCGTGGGGTTGCGGGGTAAGAAGGGAGACACGGGGCATGAGCAGGGGGTGGGGAGTAAGAAGGGAGACACGGGGCATGAGCGGGGGGTGGGGGGTAAGAAGGGAGACACGGGGCATGAGCGGGGGGTGGGGGGTAAGAAGGGAGACACGGGGCATGAGCGGGGGGTGGGGGAGAAAGAAGGGAGACACGGGGTATGAGCGGGGGGTGGGGGGTAAGAAGGGAGACATGGGGCATGAGCGGGGGTGGGGGGGTAAGAAGGGAGACACGGGGCATGAGCGGGGTGGGGGGTAAGAAGGGAGTCACGGGGCATGAGCGGGGGGTGGGGGGTAAAACGGGAGACATGGGGCATGAGCGGGGGGTGGGGGGAACAGAGGAGAGACACGGAGCATGAGCGGGGGGTGGGGGAGAAAGAAGGGAGACACGGGGCATGAGCAGGGGGTGGGGGGGTAAGAAGGGGGACACGGGGCATGAGCGGGGGGTGGGGGGAACAGGGGAGAGACACGGAGCATGAGCAGGGGGTTGGGGAGAAAGAAGGGAGACATGGGGCATGAGCAGGGGGTGGGGGGGTAAAAAGGGAGACACGGGGCATGAGCGGGGGGTTGGAGGGAACAGGGGAGAGACACGGAACATGAGCGGGGGGTGAGGGAGATAGGGAAGGGAGAGACGGGGCATGAGTGGGGGCGGGGGGGTAAGAAGGGAGATACGGGGCATGAGCGGGGGGTGGGGGGAACAGGGGAGAGACACGGAGCATGAGCGGGGGTTAGGGGAGAAAGAAGGGAGACACGGGGCATGAGCGGGGGGTGAGGGAGAAAGAAGGGAGACACGGGGCATGAGCGTGGGGTTGCGGGTTAAGAAGGGAGACACGGGGCATGAGCAGGGGGTGGGGAGTAAGAAGGGAGACACGGGGCATGAGCGGGGGGTGGGGGGTAAGAAGGGAGACACGGGGCATGAGCGGGGGGTGGGGGGTAAGAAGGGAGACACGGGGCATGAGCGGGGGGTGGGGGAGAAAGAAGGGAGACACGGGGTATGAGCGGGGGGTGGGGGGTAAGAAGGGAGACATGGGGCATGAGCGGGGGTGGGGGGGTAAGAAGGGAGACACGGGGCATGAGCGGGGGTGGGGGGTAAGAAGGGAGTCACGGGGCATGAGCGGGGGGGTGGGGGGTAAAACGGGAGACATGGGGCATGAGCGGGGGGTGGGGGGAACAGAGGAGAGACACGGAGCATGAGCGGGGGGTGGGGGAGAAAGAAGGGAGACACGGGGCATGAGCAGGGGGTGGGGGGGTAAGAAGGGAGACACGGGGCATGAGCGGGGGTGGGGGGAACAGGGGAGAGACACGGAGCATGAACGGGGGGTGGGGGAGATAGGGAAGGGAGACACAGGGCATGAGCGGGGGGTGGGGGGGTAAGAAGGGTGACACGGGGCAAGAGCGGGGGTGGGGGGAACAGGGGAGAGACACGGGCCATGAGCGGGGGGTGGGGGAGAAAGAAGGGAGACAAGGGGCATGAGCGGGGGTGGGGGAGAAAGAAGGGAGACATGGGGGCATGAGCGGGGGGTGGGGGGGTAAAAAGGGAGACACGGGGCATGAGCGGGGGGTGGGGGAGAAAGAAGGGAGTCACGGGGCATGAGCGTGGGGTGGGGGGTAAGAAGGGAGACACAGGGCATGAGCGGGGGGTGGGGGGTAAGAAGGGAGACACGGGGCATGAGCGGGGGGTGGGGGTAAGCTGGGAAACACGGGGCATGAGCGGGGGGTGGGGGGTAAGAAGGGAGACACGGGGCATGAGCGGGGGTGGGGGGAACAGGGGAGAGACACGGAGCATGAGCGGGGGTGGGGGAGAAAGAAGGGAGACACGGGGCATGAGCAGGGGGTGGGGGGTAAGAAGGGAGACATGGGGCATGAGCGAGGGGTGGGGGGAAAAGGAGGGAGACACGGGGCATGAGCGAGGGGTGGGGGAGAAAGAAGGGAGACACGGGGCATGAGCGAGGGTGGGGGAGAAAGAAGGGAGACACGGGGCATGAGCGGGGGGTGGGGGGGTAAGAAGGGAGACACGGGCCATGAGCGAGGGGTGGGGGAGATAGGGAAGGGAGACACGGGACATGAGCGGGTGGTGGGGGGTAAGAAGGGAGACACGGGGCATGAGCGGGGGGTGGGGGGAACAGGGGTGAGACACGGATAATGAGCGGGGTGGGGGAGAAAGAAGGGAGACACGGGGCATGAGCGGGGGGTGGGGGAGAAAGAAGGGAGACAAAGGGGCATGAGCGTGGGGTGGGGGGGTAAGAAGGGAGACACGGGGCATGAGCGGGGGGTGGGGGGTAAGAAGGGAGACACGGGGCATGAGCGGGGGGTGGGGGAGAAAGAAGGGAGACACGGGGTATGAGCGGGGGGTGGGGGGTAAGAAGGGAGACATGGGGCATGAGCGGGGGTGGGGGGGTAAGAAGGGAGACACGGGGCATGAGTGGGGTGGGGGGTAAGAAGGGAGTCACGGGGCATGAGCGGGGGGTGGGGGGTAAAACGGGAGACATGGGGCATGAGCGGGGGGTGGGGGGAACAGAGGAGAGACACGGAGCATGAGCGGGGGGTGGGGGAGAAAGAAGGGAGACACGGGGCATGAGCAGGGGGTGGGGGGGTAAGAAGGGGGACACGGGGCATGAGCGGGGGGTGGGGGGAACAGGGGAGAGACACGGAGCATGAGCAGGGGGTTGGGGAGAAAGAAGGGAGACATGGGGCATGAGCAGGGGGTGGGGGGGTAAAAAGGGAGACACGGGGCATGAGCGGGGGGTTGGAGGGAACAGGGGAGAGACACGGAACATGAGCGGGGGGTGAGGGAGATAGGGAAGGGAGAGACGGGGCATGAGTGGGGGCGGGGGGGTAAGAAGGGAGATACGGGGCATGAGCGGGGGGTGGGGGGAACAGGGGAGAGACACGGAGCATGAGCGGGGGTTAGGGGAGAAAGAAGGGAGACACGGGGCATGAGCGGGGGGTGAGGGAGAAAGAAGGGAGACACGGGGCATGAGCGTGGGGTTGCGGGTTAAGATGGGAGACACGGGGCATGAGCAGGGGGTGGGGAGTAAGAAGGGAGACACGGGGCATGAGCGGGGGGTGGGGGGTAAGAAGGGAGACACGGGGCATGAGCGGGGGGTGGGGGGTAAGAAGGGAGACACGGGGCATGAGCGGGGGGTGGGGGAGAAAGAAGGGAGACACGGGGTATGAGCGGGGGGTGGGGGGTAAGAAGGGAGACATGGGGCATGAGCGGGGGTGGGGGGGTAAGAAGGGAGACACGGGGCATGAGCGGGGGTGGGGGGTAAGAAGGGAGTCACGGGGCATGAGCGGGGGGGTGGGGGGTAAAACGGGAGACATGGGGCATGAGCGGGGGGTGGGGGGAACAGAGGAGAGACACGGAGCATGAGCGGGGGGTGGGGGAGAAAGAAGGGAGACACGGGGCATGAGCAGGGGGTGGGGGGGTAAGAAGGGAGACACGGGGCATGAGCGGGGGTGGGGGGAACAGGGGAGAGACACGGAGCATGAACGGGGGGTGGGGGAGATAGGGAAGGGAGACACAGGGCATGAGCGGGGGGTGGGGGGGTAAGAAGGGTGACACGGGGCAAGAGCGGGGGTGGGGGGAACAGGGGAGAGACACGGGCCATGAGCGGGGGGTGGGGAATAGAAAGAAGGGAGACAAGGGGCATGAGCGGGGGTGGGGGAGAAAGAAGGGAGACATGGGGGCATGAGCGGGGGGTGGGGGGGTAAAAAGGGAGACACGGGGCATGAGCGGGGGGTGGGGGAGAAAGAAGGGAGTCACGGGGCATGAGCGTGGGGTGGGGGGTAAGAAGGGAGACACAGGGCATGAGCGGGGGGTGGGGGGTAAGAAGGGAGACACGGGGCATGAGCGGGGGGTGGGGGGGTAAGAAGGGAGACATGGGGCATGAGATGGGGGTGGGGGGAACAGGGGAGAGACACGGAGCATGAGCGGGGGTGGGGGAGAAAGAAGGGAGACACGGGGCATGAGCGGGGGGAAGAAGGGAGACACGGGGCATGAGCGGGGGGTGGATGGGAAAGAAGGGAGACACGGGGCATGAAGGGAAAGAAGGGAGACACGGGGCAGGAGCCGGGGCTGGGGGGAAGAAGGGAGACACGGGCCATGAGCGGGGGGCGGGGGGTAAGAAGGGAGACACGGGCCATGAGCGGGGGGTGGGGGAGAAAGAAGGGAGACAAGGGGCATGAGCGGGGGTGGGGGAGAAAGAAGGGAGACATGGGGGCATGAGCGGGGGGTGGGGGGGTAAAAAGGGAGACACGGGGCATGAGCGGGGGGTGGGGGGTAAGATGGGAGATACGGGGCATGAGCGGGGGGTGGGGGGAACAGGGGAGAGACACGGAGCATGAGCGGGGGTTAGGGGAGAAAGAAGGGAGACACGGGGCATGAGCGGGGGGTGAGGGAGAAAGAAGGGAGACACGGGGCATGAGCGTGGGGTTGCGGGGTAAGAAGGGAGACACGGGGCATGAGCAGGGGGTGGGGAGTAAGAAGGGAGACACGGGGCATGAGCGGGGGTGGGGGGGTAAGAAGGGAGACACGGGGCATGAGCGGGGGGTGGGGGGTAAGAAGGGAGACATGGGGCATGAGCGGGGGGTGGGGGAGAAAGAAGGGAGACACGGGGTATGAGCGGGGGGTGGGGGGTAAGAAGGGAGACATGGGGCATGAGCGGGGGTGGGGGGGTAAGAAGGGAGACACGGGGCATGAGCGGGGGTGGGGGGTAAGAAGGGAGTCACGGGGCATGAGCGGGGGGTGGGGGGTAAAACGGGAGACATGGGGCATGAGCGGGGGGTGGGGGGAACAGAGGAGAGACACGGAGCATGAGCGGGGGGTGGGGGAGAAAGAAGGGAGACACGGGGCATGAGCAGGGGGTGGGGGGGTAAGAAGGGAGACACGGGGCATGAGCGGGGGTGGGGGGAACAGGGGAGAGACACGGAGCATGAGCGGGGGGTGGGGGAGATAGGGAAGGGAGACACGGGGCATGAGCGGGGGGTGGGGGGGTAAGAACGGAGACACGGGGCAAGAGCGGGGGTGGGGGGAACAGGGGAGAGACACGGATCATGAGCGGTGGGTGGGGGAGAAAGAAGGGAGACACGGGGCATGAGCGGGGGGTGGGGGAGAAAGAAGGGAGTCACGGGGCATGAGCGTGGGGTGGGGGGTAAGAAGGGAGACACGGGGCATGAGCGGGGGGTAAGAAGGGAGACACGGGGCATGAGCGGGGGGTGGGGGGGTAAGAAGGGAGACATGGGGCATGAGCGGGGGGTGGGGGGAACAGGGGAGAGACACGGAGCATGAGCGGGGGTGGGGGAGAAAGAAGGGAGACACAGGGCATGAGCGGGGGGCAGGGGGAAGAAGGGAGACACGGGGCATGAGCGGGGGATGGATGGGAAAGAAGGGAGACACGGGGCATGAAGGGAAAGAAGGGAGACACAGGGCAGGAGCCGGGGCTGGGGGGAAGAAGGGAGACACGGGCCAAGAGCGGGGGGTGGGGGAGAAAGAAGGGAGACACGGGGCATGAGCGGGGGTGGGGGAGAAAGAAGGGAGACATGGGGGCATGAGCGGGGGTGGGGGGGTAAGAAGGGAGACACGGGGCATGAGCGGGAGGTGGGGGGGAAGAAGGGAGACACGGGGCATGAGCGGGGGGTGGATGGGAAAGAAGGGAGACACGGGGCATGAAGGGAAAGAAGGGAGACACAGGGCAGGAGCCGGGGCTGGGGGGAAGAAGGGAGACACGGGCCAAGAGCGGGGGGTGGGGGAGAAAGAAGGGAGACACGGGGCATGAGCGGGGGTGGGGGAGAAAGAAGGGAGACATGGGGGCATGAGCGGGGGTGGGGGAGAAAGAAGGGAGACACGGGGCATGAGCGGGGGTGGGGGAGAAAGAAGGGAGACATGGGGGCATGAGCGGGGGTGGGGGGTAAGAAGGGAGACACGGGGCATGAGCGGGGGGTGGGGGGAACAGGGGAGAGACACGGAGCATGAGCGGGGGATGGGTGAGAAAGAAGGGAGACACGGGGCATGAGCAGGGGGTGGGGGGTAAGAAGGGAGACATGGGGCATGAGCGAGGGGTGGGGGGAAAAGGAGGGAGACACGGGGCATGAGCGAGGGGTGGGGGAGAAAGAAGGGAGACACGGGGCATGAGCGGGGGTGGGGGAGAAAGAAGGGAGACACGGGGCATGAGCGGGGGGTGGAGGGGTAAGAAGGGAGACACGGGCCATGAGCGAGGGGTGGGGGAGATAGGGAAGGGAGACACGGGGCATGAGCGGGTGGTGGGGGGTAATAAGGGAGACACGGGGCATGAGCGGGGGGTGGGGGGAACAGGGGAGAGACACGGATAATGAGCGGGGGTGGGGGAGAAAGAAGGGAGACACGGGGCTTGAGCGGGGGGTGGGGGAGAAAGAAGGGAGACACGGGGCATGAGCGTGGGGTGGGGGGGTAAGAAGGGAGACACGGGGCCTGAGCTGAGCGGGGGGTGGGGGGTAAGAAGGGAGACACGGGGCATGAGCGGGGGTGGGGGGGTAAGAAGGGAGACACGGGGCATGAGCGGGGGGTGGGGGGGAAAAAGGGGAGAGACACGGAGCATGAGCGGGGGGTGGGGGAGAAAGAAGGGAGACACGGGGCATGAAGGGTAAGAAGGGAGACACGGGGCAGGAGCCGGGGGTGAGGGCAAGAAGGGAGACACGGGCCATGAGCAGGGGGTGGGGGGTAAGAAGGGAGACACGGGGCATGAGAGGGGGGTGGGGGTAAAACGGGAGACATGGGGCATGAGCGGGGGGTGGGGGGAACAGAGGAGAGACACGGAGCATGAGCGGGGGTGGGGGTGAAAGAAGGGAGACACGGGGCATGAGCAGGGGGTGGGGGGGGTAAGAAGGGAGACACGGGGCATGAGCGGGGGGTGGGGGGAACAGGGGAGAGACACGGAGCATGAGCGGGGGGTGGGGGAGAAAGAAGGTAGACACGGGGCATGAGCGGGGGGTGGGGGAGAAAGAAGGGAGTCACGGGGCATGAGCGTGGGGTGGGGGGTAAGAAGGGAGACACGGGGCATGAGCGGGGGGTGGGGGGTAAGAAGGGAGACACGGGGCATGAGCGGGGGGTGGGGGGGTAAGAAGGGAGACATGGGGCATGAGCAGGGGGCGGGCGGAAGAAGGGAGACACGGGGCATGAGCGGGGGGTGGATGGGAAAGAAGGGAGACACGGGGCATGAAGGGTAAGAAGGGAGACACGGGGCAGGAGCCGGGGCTGGGGGGAAGAAGGGAGACACGGGCCATGAGCGGGGGGCGGGGGGTAAGAAGGGAGACACGGGCCATGAGCGGGGGGTGGGGGAGAAAGAAGGGAGACACGGGGCATGTGCGGGGGTGGGGGAGAAAGAAGGGAGACATGGGGGCATGAGCGGGGGGTGGGGGGGTAAGAAGGGAGACACGGGGCATGAGCGGGGGGTGGGGAGTAAGATGGGAAACACGGGGCATGAGCGGGGGGTGGGGGTAAGAAGGGAGACACGGGGCATGAGCGGGGGGTGGGGGGAACAGGGGAGAGACACGGAGCATGAGCGGGGGATGGGGGAGAAAGAAGGGAGACACAGGGCATGAGCAGGGGGTGGGGGGTAAGAAGGGAGACATGGGGCATGAGCGAGGGGTGGGGGGAAAAGGAGGGAGACACGGGGCATGAGCGATGGGTGGGGGAGAAAGAAGGGAGACACGGGGCATGAGCGGGGGTGGGGGAGAAAGAAGGGAGACACGGGGCATGAGCGGGGGGTGGGGGCGTAAGAAGGGAGACACGGGCCATAAGCGAGGGGTGGGGGAGATAGGGAAGGGAGACACAGGGCATGAGCGGGTGGTGGGGGGTAAGAAGGGAGACACGGGGCATGAGCGGGGGGTGGGGGGAACAGGGGAGAGACACGGATAATGAGCGGGGGTGGGGGAGAAAGAAGGGAGACACGGGGCATGAGCGGGGGGTGGGGGAGAAAGAAGGGAGACACGGGGCATGAGCGTGGGGTGGGGGGTAAGAAGGGAGACACGGGGTATGTGCTGAGCGGGGGGTGGGGGGTAAGAAGGGAGACACAGGGCATGAGTGGGGGTAGGGGGGTAAGAAGGGAGATAAGGGGCATGAGCGGGGGGTGGGGGGAACAGGGGAGAGACACGGAGCATGAGCGGGGGTGGGGGAGAAAGAAGGGAGACATGGGGCATGAGCGGGGGGTGGGGGGAAGAAGGGAGACACGGGGCATGA
Source organism: Ambystoma mexicanum (assembly GCF_040938575.1). Classification (NCBI taxonomy): domain Eukaryota; kingdom Metazoa; phylum Chordata; class Amphibia; order Caudata; family Ambystomatidae; genus Ambystoma; species Ambystoma mexicanum. The sequence continues at coordinate 790,560,116 of NC_090928.1, read as the reverse complement.
AGGGTAAGAAGGGAGACACGGGGCAGGAGCCGGGGGTGGGGGCAAGAAGGGAGACACGGGCCATGAGCTGGGGGTGGGGGTAAGAGGGGAGACACGGGCCATGAGCGGGCGGTGGGGGTAAAGAAGGGAGACACGGGGCATGAGCGGGGGGTGGGGGATAAAGAAGGGAGACACGGGGCATGAGCGGGGGGTGAGGGGTAAGAAGGGAGACACGGGCCATGAGCAGGGGGTGGGGGAGAAAGAAGGGAGACACGGGGCATGAGCGGGGGTGGAGGGTTAAGAAGGGAGACACGGGGCATGAGTGGGGGGGTGGGGGAACAGGGGAGAGACACGGAGCATGAGCGGGGGGTGGGGAGAAAGAAGGGAGACACGGGGCATGAGCGGGGGGTGGGGGAGAAAGAAGGGAGACACGGGGCATGAGCGGGCAGTGGGGGGTAGAAAGGGAGACACGGGGCATGAGCGGGGGGCTAAGAAGGGAGACACGGGGCATGAGCGGGGGGTGGGGGGTGAGAAGGGAGACACGGGGCATGAGCGGGGGTGGGGGTAAGAAGGGGGACACGGGGCATGAGCGGGGGGTGGGGGGAACAGGGGAGAGACACGGAGCATGAGCGGGGGGTTGGGGAGAAAGAAGGGAGACACGGGGCATGAGCAGGGGGTGGGGGGTAAGAAGGGAGACACGGGGCATGAGCGGGGGGAACAGGGGAGAGACACGGAGCATGAGCGGGGGGTGGGGGAGATAGGGAAGGGAGACACGGGGCATGAGCGGGGGGTGGGGGGGTAGGAAGGGGGATACGGGGCATGAGCGGGGGGTGGGGGGAACAGGGGAGAGACACTGAGCATGAGCGGGGGTTAGGGGAGAAAGAAGGGAGACACGGGGCATGAGCGGGGGGTGAGGGAGAAAGAAGGGAGACACGGGGCATGAGCGTGGGGTTGCGGGGTAAGAAGGGAGACACGGGGCATGAGCAGGGGGTGGGGGGTAAGAAGGGAGACACGGGGCATGAGCGGGGGGTCGGGGGGTAAGAAGGGAGACACGGGGCATGAGCGGGGGTGGGGGGAACAGGGAAGAGACACGGAGCATGAGCGGGGGGTGAGGGAGAAAGAAGGGAGACACGGGGCATGAGCGGGGGGTGGGGGGAAGAAGGGAGACACGGGGCATGAGCAGGGGGTGGATGGGAAAGAAGGGAGACACGGGGCATGAAGGGTAAGAAGGGAGCCACGGGGCAGGAGCCTGGGGTGGGGGGAAGAAGGGAGACACGGGCCATGAGCGGGGGGTGGGGGGTAAGAAGGGAGACACGGGTCATGAGCGGGGGGTGGGGGGAAAGAAGGGAGACACGGGGCATGAGCGGGTGTGGGGGAGAAAGAAGTGAGACACGGGGCATGAGCAGGGTGTGGGGGGGAAAGAAGGGAGACACGGGGCATGAGCTGGGGTTGGGGGAGAAAGAAGTGAGACACGGGGCATGAGCGGGGGGTGGGGGGAAAAGGATGGAGACACGGGGCATGAGCAGGGGGTGGGGGGTAAGAAGGGAGACACGGGGCATGAGCGGGGGGTGGGGGGAACAGGGGAGAGACACAGAGCATGAGCGGGGGGTGGGGGAGATAGGGAAGGGAGACCCGGGGCATGAGCGGGGGGTGGGGGGTAAGAAGGGAGACACGGGGCATGAGCGGGGGGTGGGGGGAACAGGGGAGAGACACGGAAAATGACCGGGGGGTAGGGGAGAAAGAAGGGAGACACGGGGCATGAGCGGGGGGTGAGGGAGAAAGAAGGGAGACACGGGGCATGAACGTGGGGTGGGGGGGTAAGAAGGGAGACACGGGGCATGAGCAGGGGGTGGGGGGTAAGAAGGGAGACACGGGGCATGAGCGGGGGGTTGGGGGGTAAGAAGGGAGACACGGGGCATGAGCGGGGGGTGGGGGGAACAGGGGAGAGACACGGAGCATGAGCCGGGGGTGGGGGAGAAAGAAGGGAGACACGGGGCATGAAGGGTAAGAAGGGAGCCACGGGGCAGGAGCCTGGGGTGGGGGGAAGAAGGGAGACACGGACCATGAGCGGGGGGTGGTGGGTAAGAAGGGAGACACGGGCCATGAGCGGGGGTGGGGGGGAAAGAAGGGTGACACGGGGCATGAGCGGGGGGTGGGGGAGAAAGAAGTGAGACACAGGGCATGAGCAGGGGGTGGGGGGAAAAGGAGGGAGACACGGGGCATGATCGGGGAGTGGGGGAGAAAGGAGGGAGACACGGGGCATGAGCGGGGGTGGGGGAGAAAGAAGGGAGACACGGGGCATGAGCGGGGGGTGGGGGGGTAGGAAGGGAGACACGGGGCATGAGCGGGGGTGGGGGGGTAAGAAGGGAGACACGGGGCATGAGCGGGGGTGGGGGAGAAAGAAGGGAGACACGGGGCATGAGCAGGGGGTGGGGGATAAGAAGGGAGACACGGGGCATGAGCGGGGGGTGAGGGGAACAGGGGAGAGACACGGAGCATGAGCGGGGGGTGGGGGAGAAAGAAGGGAGACACGGGGCATGAGCGGGGGGTGGGGGAGAAAGAAGGGAGTCACAGGGCATGAGCGTGGGGTGGGGGGTAAGAAGGGAGACACGGGGCATGAGCGGGGGGTGGGGGGTAAGCAGGGAGACACGGGGCATGAGCGGGGGGTGGGGGGGTAAGAAGGGAGACATGGGGCATGAGCGGGGGGCGGGGGGAAGAAGGGAGACATGGGGCATGAGCGGGGGGTGGATGGGAAAGAAGGGAGACACGGGGCATGAAGGGTAAGAAGGGAGACACGGGGCAGGAGCCGGGGCTGGGGGGAAGAAGGGAGACACGGGCCATGAGCGGGGGGCGGGGGGTAAGAAGGGAGACACGGGCCATGAGCGAGGGGTGGGGGAGAAAGAAGGGAGACACGGGGCATGAGCGGGGGTGGGGGAGAAAGAAGGGAGACATGGGGGCATGAGCGGGGGGCGGGGGGGGTAAGAAGGGAGACACGGGGCATGAGCGGGGGGTGGGGGGTAAGATGGGAAACACGGGGCATGAGCGGAGGGTGGGGGTAAGAAGGGAGACACGGGGCATGAGCGGGGATGGGGGGAACAGGGGAGAGACACGGAGTATGAGCGGGGGATGGGGGAGAAAGAAGGGAGACACAGGGCATGAGCAGGGGGTGGGGGGTAAGAAGGGAGACATGGGGCATGAGCGAGGGGTGGGGGGAAAAGGAGGGAGACACGGGGCATGAGCGAGGGGTGGGGGAGAAAGAAGGGAGACACGGGGCATGAGCGGGGGTGGGGGAGAAAGAAGGGAGACAAGGGGCATGAGCGGGGGGTGGGGGCGTAAGAAGGGAGACACGGGCCATGAGCGAGGGGTGGGGGAGATAGGGAAGGGAGACACAGGGCATGAGCGGGTGGTGGGGGGTAAGAAGGGAGACACGGGGCATGAGCGGGGGGTGGGGGGAACAGGGGAGAGACACGGATAATGAGCGGGGGTGGGGGAGAAAGAAGGGAGACACGGGGCATGAGCGGATGGGTGGGGGAGAAAGAAGGGAGACACGGGGCATGAGCGTGGGGTGGGGGGTAAGAAGGGAGACACGGGGCATGAGCTGAGCGGGGGGTGGGGGGTAAGAAGGGAGACACGGGGCATGAGCGGGGGTAGGGGGGTAAGAAGGGAGACACGGGGCATGAGCGGGGGGTGGGGGGAACAGGGGAGAGACACGGAGCATGAGCGGGGGTGGGGGAGAAAGAAGGGAGACACGGGGCATGAGCGGGGGGTGGGGGGAAGAAGGGAGACACGGGGCATGAAGGGTAAGAAGGGAGACACGGGGCAGGAGCCGGGGGTGGGGGCAAGAAGGGAGACACGGGCCATGAGCAGGGGGTGGGGGTAAGAGGGGAGACACAGGCCATGAGCGGGCGGTGGGGGTAAAGAAGGGAGACACGGGGCATGAGCGGGGGGTGGGGGATAAAGAAGGGAGACACGGGGCATGAGCGGGGGGTGAGGGGTAAGAAGGGAGACACGGGCCATGAGCAGGGGGTGGGGGAGAAAGAAGGGAGACACGGGGCATGAGCGGGGGGTGGAGGGGTAAGAAGGGAGACACGGGGCATGAGTGGGGGGGTGGGGGAACAGGGGAGAGACACGGAGCATGAGCGGGGGGTGGGGAGAAAGAAGGGAGACACTGGGCATGAGCGGGGGGTGGGGGAGAAAGAAGGGAGACACGGGGCATGAGCGGGCGGTGGGGGGTAGAAAGGGAGACACGGGGCATGAGCGGGGGGTGGGGGGAACAGGGGAGAGACACGGATAATGAGCGGGGGTGGGGGAGAAAGAAGGGAGACACGGGGCATGAGCGGATGGGTGGGGGAGAAAGAAGGGAGACACGGGGCATGAGCGTGGGGTGGGGGGTAAGAAGGGAGACACGGGGCATGAGCTGAGCGGGGGGTGGGGGGTAAGAAGGGAGACACGGGGCATGAGCGGGGGTAGGGGGGTAAGAAGGGAGACACGGGGCATGAGCGGGGGGTGGGGGGAACAGGGGAGAGACACGGAGCATGAGCGGGGGGTGGGGGAGAAAGAAGGGAGACACGGGGCATGAGCGGGGGGTGGGGGGAAGAAGGGAGACATGGGGCATGAAGGGTAAGAAGGGAGACACGGGGCAGGAGCCGGGGTTGGGGGCAAGAAGGGAGACACGGGCCATGAGCAGGGGGTGGGGGTAAGAGGGGAGACACAGGCCATGAGCGGGCGGTGGGGGTAAAGAAGGGAGACACGGGGCATGAGCGGGGGGTGGGGGATAAAGAAGGGAGACACGGGGCATGAGCGGGGGGTGAGGGGTAAGAAGGGAGACACGGGCCATGAGCAGGGGGTGGGGGAGAAAGAAGGGAGACACGGGGCATGAGCGGGGGGTGGAGGGGTAAGAAGGGAGACACGGGGCATGAGTGGGGGGGTGGGGGAACAGGGGAGAGACACGGAGCATGAGCGGGGGGTGGGGAGAAAGAAGGGAGACACTGGGCATGAGCGGGGGGTGGGGGAGAAAGAAGGGAGACACGGGGCATGAGCGGGCGGTGGGGGGTAGAAAGGGAGACATGGGGCATGAGCGGGGGGTGGGGGGTAAGAAGGGAGACACGGGGCATGAGCGGGGGGTGGGGGGTGAGAAGGGAGACACGGGGCATGAGCGGGGGGTGGGGGTAAGAAGGGGGACACGGGGCATGAGCGGGGGGTGGGGGGAACAGGGGAGAGACACGGAGCATGAGCGGGGGGTTGGGGAGAAAGAAGGGAGACACGGGGCATGAGCAGGGGGTGGGGGGTTAAGAAGGGAGTCACGGGGCATGAGCGGGGGGAACAGGGGAGAGACACGGAGCATGAGCGGGGGGTGGGGGAGATAGGGAAGGGAGACACGGGGCATGAGCGGGGGGTGGGGGGGTAGGAAGGGGATACGGGGCATGAGCGGGGGGTGGGGGGAACAGGGGAGAGACACGGAGCATGAGCGGGGGTTAGGGGAGAAAGAAGGGAGACACGGGGCATGAGCGGGGGGTGAGGGAGAAAGAAGGGAGACACGGGGCATGAGCGTGGGGTTGCGGGGTAAGAAGGGAGACACGGGGCATGAGCAGGGGGTGGGGGGTAAGAAGGGAGACACGGGGCATGAGCGGGGGGTCGGGGGGTAAGAAGGGAGACACGGGGCATGAGCGGGGGTGGGGGGAACAGGGGAGAGACACGGAGCATGAGGGGGGGGTGAGGGAGAAAGAAGGGAGACACGGGGCATGAGCGGGGGGTGGGGGGAAGAAGGGAGACACGGGGCATGAGCAGGGGGTGGATGGGAAAGAAGGGAGACACGGGGCATGAAGGGTAAGAAGGGAGCCACGGGGCAGGAGCCTGGGGTGGGGGGAAGAAGGGAGACATGGGCCATGAGCGGGGGGTGGGGGGTAAGAAGGGAGACACGGGCCATGAGCGGGGGGTGGGGGGAAAGAAGGGAGACACGGGGCATGAGCGGGTGTGGGGGAGAAAGAAGTGAGACACGGGGCATGAGCAGGGTGTGGTGGGGAAAGAAGGGAGACACGGGGCATGAGCGGGGGGTGCGGGAGAAAGAAGTGAGACACGGGGCATGAGCGGGGGGTCGGTGGAAAAGGATGGAGACACGGGGCATGAGCAGGGCGTGGGGGGTAAGAAGGGAGACACGGGGCATGAGCGGGGGGTGGGGGGAACAGGGGAGAGACACAGAGCATGAGCGGGGGGTGGGGGAGATAGGGAAGGGAGACCCGGGGCATGAGCGGGGGGTGGGGGTAAGAAGGGAGACACGGGGCATGAGCGGGGGGTGGGGGGAACAGGGGAGAGACACGGAAAATGACCGGGGGGTAGGGGAGAAAGAAGGGAGACACGGGGCATGAGCGGGGGGTGAGGGAGAAAGAAGGGAGACACGGGGCATGAGCGTGGGGTGGGGGGGTAAGAAGGGAGACACGGGGCATGAGCAGGGGGTGGGGGGTAAGAAGGGAGACACGGGGCATGAGCGGGGGGTTGGGGGGTAAGAAGGGAGACACGGGGCATGAGCGGGGGGTGGGGGGAACAGGGGAGAGACACGGAGCATGAACCGGGGGTGGGGGAGAAAGAAGGGAGACACGGGGCATGAAGGGTAAGAAGGGAGCCACGGGGCAGGAGCCTGGGGTGGGGGGAAGAAGGGAGACACGGACCATGAGCGGGGGGTGGTGGGTAAGAAGGGAGACACGGGTCATGAGCGGGGGTGGGGGGGAAAGAAGGGAGACACGGGGCATGAGCGGGGGGTGGGGGAGAAAGAAGTGAGACACTGGGCATGAGCAGGGGGTGGGGGGAAAAGGAGGGAGACACGGGGCATGATCGGGGAGTGGGGGAGAAAGGAGGGAGACACGGGGCATGAGCGGGGGTGGGGGAGAAAGAAGGGAGACACGGGGCATGAGCGGGGGTTGGGGGGTAAGAAGGGAGACACGGGGCATGAGCGGGGGGTGGAGGGGTAAGAAGGGAGACACGGGGCATGAGCGGGGGTGTGGGAGAAAGAAGGGAGACACGGGGCATGAGCAGGGGTGGGGGGGTAAGAAGGGAGACATGGGGCATGAGCGGAGGGTATGGGGGAAGAAGGGAGACACGGGGCATGAGCGGGGGGTGGGGGTAAGAAGGTGGGCCTTTTAAAGACAGTTTAACTTCCTTTAACATTCGGGATGCTTACCTGGCTGATGTCACCGCGTTTGCAGCCTCCACTCTCAGCTCACTCTGCATATAAAAAAATGCAGCAGGACACGTGTGTTTCTGGAAAGGTCTTCCAGGAGGGGGTGGTTTGAGTCCTGGATTTGGATACATTCTTCTGAGAGAGACTGTCAAGAGAAGTGTCTGCCTGCCTCAGGCAGGAGCTTGCCTACTACAGTGCCATCTAGTGGCAGAAAGTATTTATTTTTAATTAATAAATACAGCGTACATGGTACGCAGTAGAAAAATAAAGAATCCGTATTTCCTTTCATTATGTGTGTAAAATGGGACGTTACGCACCTTAACTGTAGGGCTGGGTGCAGTACTCAGTCAACTGGATGGGAAAGGTAGGGAGCACCCCGTTTGCTTCATCAGCCGCAAGCTGAAGGATCCTGAAACAAGGTGGGCAACAATCAAAAGAGAGTGCTTTGCTATCGTGTGGGCTCTGAAGAAGTTTAGGCCATACTTGTATGGTTTTACTTTTGTCATTCAGACTGACCACCAACCCTTGAGATGGTTAATGCAAATGAAAGGAGAAAACCCAAAACTACTGAGATGGTCAATCTGCCTGCAAGGGTTTGATTTCACCATTGAGCACAGGTCAGGGTGTCACCACCAAAATGCTGATGGACTCTCTAGGATGTATGTCATCGACTAGAGGTATGAGATTCATCCAGGAGTGGATTAAATCCTCCTGTACCTTAGTCTGGGGCGGCGAGTGTTAGGGAGAATTCTCTGTTTAGGCTGAATTTCCTAACCTAGTTGGTCCCCCAGCAGCTTTGCTGGATTTCTGGAGTTAGTTTTTTTCATCCTGCCAAGAGTGAGACTCTTTTCCTCCCACTCTTGGACATTAATGTGGTTGATTCCTTTGAATGTCAATGTGTTCTATGGGGTCTTTTACTCCTTAGGGCTTCATGTGTTTTGCTATGTGTGTTACACCGCACCCTCCGTGCCGTAACACTGGGGTGTTCTAGAGGATCCCCACCATAGACTCCATCCCCTGGGACTGACTCCTGTCTCCCAGGGCATGTAAAGTCACCATTGGCTTTACTAGACCTAAATTTACTAACAGAACTAGTACAAACCATCCTATTGTGGACGTACTGGTAGGGGTAATTCGATTACCCCTGGGTCTGTTGTTCGAGGGGGCACTGTCCCGTCCCCCCTCGTCGAGTTTTGGCTGGTGGCAGTGGATACTACTTTTATATTCGATCGCGAATATATTCTTATGGGATTCTTCCCATTGTTTGAGGCTAATACTTTTTCACGTTAGTCTCTAACATACCGGCGGTTTATTTGTCTTAAATAAATCCACCGGTTGGTATTTTCTGCCAGAACTTGGTTTTTAAAATGGCGTATGTGTTCACCTCTGTAACTCTGAACCAAAGGTTGAGCCCTTTGTTCCACTTTTGGCGGGCTTCTGCACAGAAACCCTCCAGAGTGGTGCCATTCTGTCTGGGTACCACAGGGGGTGTGGGTGGGGGTTTAGGCACCGTGGACTGAGTTACCTTGCCAACTCAAGTCGCACTCTGGTGTGATTGGCCCAAGTGGTGAGCCACCCCGCTCACCACTTAGCTTGTTTGATTGACAGCTAGGCTGAATGAATGGGGGTTTTCTGCATAAAAGCAGGGCTTTTGGGACTGGATCTTCAGAAGTCGCCACAGGACCTAAGAATCCGACGAGGGTATAGCTGAGCCGACCTGCAACGATGACACCTCTGGTGGAGCCCTGCTGAACCGACTCACCACTTCCCAACGACAGAGGAGATCTCCCTGCTGGCGAGTCTTCTTCCCCTGACTGGTGGGAACAACCAGTCCCTTTGCTTTTTCTTCGCTTCCAGGACGTCTAGTGGTCGAATTGCCTGTGCAGAGCACCCTGGCAACCGGATAGCCACTAACCACTGTACCGTGACCAAAAGGTGGTGTCTTGTGATGGAGCATTCCACGGCTGGTCTCTTCCCTGGTGGTGCAACGATCTTCAACTTTTCTTCGACGACGAGATCCTCTCATCTTCTGGCAAAGCCCTGACTTGCATCCACCACCAGGAACAACTGCCCTCGCCGGAGCTGTCTCTTCACTTACAAGGTACTGTGTCCGCCTGGCTTCCCTTGTGACGGTTAGTGTGAGGTGCTTAAATCCTTACCTTTCCACTGGGTCGCCTCCAGACCTTCTTAACTTTTGTTCTAAAACTGGTCCAACCTTTCTGTGACATTTTGCTACAAAGACTTGAAGTGCATTTCCACTGTGATACTTTTGGGACATACAGCCTTGCCTCTCTCCGAGTGGGCCTGGCCTCTGAACTTTGTGATTTACAGTAGACCCTGCCTTGCTTGCCTTGCATATGCTTCGTAAAAGTGTTGGTACTGAGTTGGTTTCATACCCTGCCTTTTCTCTCCCTGTCTAACGAATATTAGAGTGCCATCTAGGTTAAAGCATTCACCTCTGTCTGCAAATAAGTGGTGCCGTTGAACCTAGACTTGTCGAAATATTGTTAGGGGATTGATATACTTATAGTAGTTGTGATTGAAGTTGTTTGCCGTATTAGTGACAGTGTGTTTTTCGTAGATGTGTGTTAAAATAAATAATTATATATCTTTACACCCAAGCTCTGATCCGTGTCTGCTTGTTCTACTGTGTAAATTGCCCTATCTTGTATACTCCAAATACTGCCTAACTCATCTTGAGAGAAGTCTGACTGCTCAGCCACAGCTACCAGGTAAATCTGGGTGGTACAGACTGCTACCAGTTGGGTTTACTGCTAACCCCTGTAGACTTAAACTTTTTGCAGTGGTCCCAGAGGGAACTGCACATGTTTCTGCCTAACACAGAGTCACAATGTCATATGCATGGGTGTTCTGCCATTTTGTGTCTCTGCCCTTTGATGCAAATGTGCCTGTTTGTTTAGATATACACGAGTCAAAATGTCAATCTCTGTCCATGTGCAGGTGATGATGCAGTGGAAACAGAGGAGGAGGAGGAAGAAGAGGTGCTGGTGTGTCAGTCCACCATTGGAGGCCGGGGTGTACAGCACCATGAAAATCCATAGGTGCTACAGGCCATTATCAGTCGTGCTCCGGCCTGTTTGGACTCTTCATACCCTGCTGATTCGGATGCAGAACCAGAAGTAAAGGACTTGCTGAGGGAGAAGGTGAGTGACCCAATTGCGGTGGTGCAGCTGACTTCACAAGGCCAGTCAGTAATGAGCCCCACGTCCATTGTGGTTATGGTTGCAAGGCCACCCTCCCATGAGTTGGTATCAGGTTCTGGGGCTGATATCCAATGGAGGGTTACAGACCTGCAGACAACAACAGGGCCTCCACAGCAACGGGCTTGGCCCCTTGCATCACGCCGCAATGGGCCCCGAACACGTGCCATCCGGCATGGCAATGTGTTAGATCGAATTGCAGAGGGCATGGATCGACTGGCCGAGAACATTACCACACCAGCGACCTGGGATGCGCAACAGCTGCAGATCATGTGGTCCTCAAGCCACTCCAACAGATTCGGCATTGAGGCCAACATCAAGGGCCGACGGTCTGATCTGAGGTGTCTGCATGATTCTCTGCATGCAGATGCTAAGACATATAGAGAGGTCCTGAGGTGTGAGATATTGGCATCTCATAGATCCAATCGCTGTGAAATGGAGAGCTTGAGGAATGCACTGAACTTTAAAATCTCAGCCACAAGGACACAGCTCCACGAGTAGATGGATGCCTTGAGACAGACACTGCACCAGCAACTTCTTCAATGCATGTGCATTATTTCAGAGGTTGCACTTCCACAATTTACTACACAAATTATGGCAATTTGCAGCACTTATCACACTTGACCCATTGGCAGTATTTGTCACATTCTGGATCTACATCCACATTAACTTCCTGCATTCTATGTGCATCTGGACTCTGTGTATGTTCACCATTTGCCTCACTGACCATTATGATGTCTTATTACTGCCACCCTTCTCCTCCCCCTGCCCCATGTGTCCTACAGGGTCCTGCAGGTGTACTACCTGTCCAAACTACTCTTTGACATGTGTCAATGACCACTCCACTCCCATATCTGCTCTCATGACCTGCCCTGCTACAATTCCACATGTAACACACACGTCCATTGTTAGGTCTACACAACCTCTGTTGCTCCACTTCATGGCATTGCCTCTGGTGACACGGATCTGGGCATTTGTCTACAGTGACTCCACAGTACAGGTTTGTCACACTTGCTGCATCTAGGGTTGTACAGCTGTAAGCATGTGTGCCCCTGATGGACTACACCTGTGTTACCCAATCAGGTCACTTGTTGTTCATTGTTCTTTTCAATATGTTCTCTCCACCTGGATGTATTGCATGACTTCTTTTTCCATTACTTGTTGTTCAAACCCAGCACTGTGAGTGACTGCACAGTGTGTGTGCACTTTGTGGGCATATGCATGTGGTACATTACCTGCTCCCTCACCTTCTGTTCATCTGTTGTCCCTGTAGGTGTTGCCAGTGCACCTTGTGATCCTTGCACAATAACAGGGACTGTCTCATCCAGGGTGTTTGGTCTTGTGGAGGGTGAGTGAACAGATGTGTATTGCCCTCATGTCCATTTATAGTAATGTCCAATGCAGGGGTTTGTGATTGGTGTGGTGTATGGGGATTTGGTTGAAGGCACTTATTTGCAGGGATGTTGCAGACATGGGTCTCTTTAAGGTTTGCATGGAATGGGGGGTTGAGCATGTTGTTCTGTGATGTGAAGCTGCTGATTGACCTTTCACAGGTGGCATTTATTTTCCTGTATACCCTTCTCCCTCACCCACTTTTGTCCTTCCTTGCCCCCAACATGTGTTACTTTTCCATCTGTGTGCATTTCAGGCTCTCTGGACGTGCTGCTTTTTTCAATTGTTTCTGTCTCTGTAATGTCCAACATATCTGTCCACATCTCCCCACCAGTCAGTCTCCTCCTGGCACCACAAATCCCCTATCCCTCTTTCTCTATTCATCACGTTGTGTCCTGTCTCCCTCTTTCCCGCTGTCATCCTTCTCATCAGCTACCACCCTTGTACTTCCACTCTTGAGACCATCACCTCCTCACTTGGTGTCCTTTTCCTCCCCTGTATCCATGGGTGACCCAAAGGCATATGTGACACCTGACAGTGGGTGTGCAGAACTTGTGTGCCTGCAATCAATGTCCCCACTTGTGCCGGCATCCCGGGGCTGACTGATACCTGTTTCTAGACTGCATGTCATGCTGTGCTTGTAATCTGAATCCAAGTGAGATGAACCCCATACGAGGCAATATATAACTTAAAAGGGGAGTAGCCCTGCCCCCAGGGCACATACAAAGACCCTGTAGTGCATAGAAGTAGGCGAATAGCTCTAGCCATGTCCATGTCAAGCGACTCCATTTTATATTAGGCCAAGAAAAGACATGCTGATGGCCTGCAATCCTCGCATCCGAGTTCACATAGAGGTGCCCAGCTCAATATCAGCACACCAAGCTTGCTCTGCACGAGCCCAGTTCCCACGGAAGTCCATTTCCCTCCTGTCCCTTCACTGTTGCAGATATCTAGTATCACTTCCAGGAATGCACCATGCAAAGTGCGTGAGACAGCACCAGGCTCTGCGCTGCGTCGATCCGTCTCAACTAAACTGCCATTAGGCATCTGACCCCCACTCAGCCAGGCCGGAGCTGGCCACACTTCACCGACCCGAGCCCCAGGCCCTAAGCTCCCTAAGTTACCCACCGCAGATCTAAAGTATGCACAACTGCATATCTCTCTAATGACAACACACGTCTCCTGTAACACGAGGTACCAGGAAGGGTAAATCACAGATGAAAACCCAGTGGGGGGGGGGGACCTTGGGTGCGGGAACGGAGGTATTAATTAAGCCGTGAATGTATGGGTCAGCATGACTGTATTTTATCCTCCCCTCTCCCTGGCACCCCTTTCCTGTGATGCCCAGGTGCCTGCCATATTGGATGAATAACCGGGTTCTGTTGTTTAGTTTAGATTAGATATATTGTACTTAATGTGTGCCCTGACCTTCACCGCAATGATGAGCCCTGCGGACCCTCGTGCACCAAGTTCGACGGGGAGAACTAGCCAATTAGCGCCTGGCATCCCCTATGGAGCAGGCCCATGTATATGCTCTCCCCAACCAGCCATGCGGATTCCTATTGTATTTAATGATGTCACTGATGATGTGTTGTACCTTCTTAATGTGCTGCTCGTGTAATCTTTGGCAGAGCTCTCTCGAGCAGCAGAGTTGTTTGCTGGCATTTGTACTTTGTACTAGTAAACCTTGTTATCCTTGCAAAACTATCTCTTGGCTTTATTCCCTAGTGGGTTGTATTTACTCTAGAGTGTGCATACAGAGGGACTTGCATTCACTTTGCTGCCTGTGATTTCTCTGTTGGTGAGTTTTGCTGATTGGTTATTTGTACTTCCAGACGTCGACACTGGGTGGTCCATGGTTATTTTCTTGCTCTATACGGGAGTTGTCAAGGCTGTCCAGTGTCTTTACATTGATGCAATGCATGTCTTTGCACGATCATAATGTTGTTTTAGGTAGGATTTTGTGGATGCAAGACAGGTAGGTACCTTGTGCAGGTAAGTTGAAGGCACTCAGGGCGGCACTTTTTGTGATTTCGTTGGTGGCAGGGAGTCTACCACCGTGTGGGTTGTTCAATTTTTTCTTGCTGTTTTGCATGGTAATTAAGGGGTCACTGGTTGCAGTCGGATTGTTGTGAGGGAGGTTGTTACTGTAGGGTATTTATTGGTGAGTTGTCATGATGGTGGCCTTTCCGGCTGCATGGGTGTTGGGACACATGGTGATGGGAGTCTAGCGAGTGATTGCTTGCAATCTTTGCATGTGTGATGCCTGCTGTACGGCATCCTGTTCACTCTGCTATTCATGTCATGTCTAACCATGCTGGCAGTCCACTCTTGGAACTTCTGTCGCTTCTGGGGGTGGTGCTCCAAGACAAATCCTCACACAGCACAGCATTGCAGCCATTTGTGGGATGCCATGTTCACCACAGACACCAGGCACACACCATTGGCCTGGTGTTGTTGTGTGCCATGGGGACATGTTCCATGCACGGTACACCACCAGATGCCCTGCTGCCTGTTGAATGCTGCTCAGTGCATCTCAAATCTCCCTTCAGGTCCCAGCACATTGGTCCCCATTCAGTCCAGTCCCTGTGAACTCTGACTTCCCTTTGTCTTGCCTGTTCCCTATTCCCTTGTGTGTGGCAGTCTCCTTGGGATCCGTTTCTCATTCCTTTCACTTGTCTGCTTGTCTCTTTTGTGCCATTTGCCTCTGTGCCCTGCCTTCCTGTATGACCAGTAGCCTTCTGCCGGATCCTGTCTTCACTGCAATTGATGAGATTTTTGCATCCCGGCATCTTGGAGTTTCCATCATTGGCTCCCCTCCCAGTGTTTACTGCACTGTCTTGATGCCACGTTAATCGGGATGCCATTTCATGGAATTGGGAGTGCTTCCAAGGGGATCCTGGGTTTCCAACCTCTCAGTGATCTCTATTTGGGAGTCCTCTCAGTGTCATTCTGACTCAAGCCTGATCAGAGTGTTCACAATGTCCCCTCACCAGAACAAGGGGTAAGTGGTGCCTGGCCCTTCACTGCATGGCACTCTGGGGGGCAGGCGGCGGAGGTGTTGTTGGTGTTGAAAGAATCACTCTGTGGGATGTTTTAATTGCATTTACCTGAGGTGGGTAAATCTGACTGCATGGATGCAGGGACACATGGTGATGGGGAGCTGGGGAGTTCTTGTTTGCATTTGTTGCATGACACTCAGTGGGACACATGTTGCAGTGTAATTGAGTTCATGGATGTGTTACCTGCCCTGACCTTGTGTTGTGTTTTCTACTGAGGCATTCTGCAGGAGAATTTGTTTGCTGCAATTGAAGGGGACATTGCTGTTGGATGTGTGCACACAACACATCAGTAGAGTTGCATAGTTTGCAGACCTACGGATGGGAGCATTGATGCAATCAACAGTACAGCTGGTTCAGACTCAGAAGGGGAAAGATGTCAGGTGAGATGTGCATCGTTCTTGCAGTGAACTTGCATTTCTCAAAGTCTGCATGACTCCTTGTTGTCATAGAATGGGGTGGCCACTCCAGCTGTATATTGTTGTGTGACATGCATAGAGTGGACAGGGCAGTCCTGACATGTGTTATTTGCTGTTTTCCATTTTGTGCTGAGCCTTCCTATTTGTGTACTACTGTGTGTTGTTGGTGGTCTACATGCACAATAGTTGGTGGTGTCCATGTGACAGAGGTAGGGGACTGTGTTGCTTGTGTTGTGCTTTGTTGTGGACAATGGGCCTCATTACAACTCAGGCGTTAAGGGTTAACGCCGTCGTTAACCCTTAACGCCTGATTCCAATTTTAACGGCTGCTTTTAGCAATGGTATGGACAGGGGATTTCCCCTACCAAGGCTGAGGCTGTACAAGGGGGCCACATCGCTGATGCAGATCTCGCTACCACCTCCACAAAAGTAACTACCAAACCCCTAGTAGAGAAAGCCCTAGAGGGGCCGATCCTTAAATCTTTAAGCCCAATCTCTTTGGGTTTATCCTCAGGACCTACTTTGCAAGCAATGGCTGAATTACCTAAAGGAAACAATATTGCCCAGTTATTTGATTTTAAATCTGATCTTACTTTGGAAAAACCGGTTGACGCTATCGCCCTTACTAAGGTTTCGGTACAGTCAAAGGGCTTTGCTCATATAGTTAAAAAAAACATAACCAACAAATAAAGAAAACAAAAAATCAGAAGAATATGAAAAAAAAAACCTCTTATACTAATCAATTCTTTAAAAATCTTTTTTTGGAAGGTGCCCCTGTTTGTGCAACAATTCCTACCCCTCTCAAGGGATTAAGAATCCGGTGGAATTAGCAGTACCTGATACTGCTACTTCAACTGTAGCTACTGCTTCTGCTGGACTAACCTCACTACCGTCTACTCTGGCTATACCTAGTCAGCCTGATCCTTTGGTAGTTAGTCCTTTACTAGGGGACAATGGGGGTCATTCTGAGCTAGGAGGTAAGGGAAAAACCATGCCAGTGATGATTTACCGGCATCGTTCGCCGCTACAGGCTATTCTGACCTCTCAGACCGCTAATTACGGCACCGTAAACTATGATGCTGTAATTATCGGTCTTGGGTCGTGCGTGCGACCCACCATGCCGAAATTAGCGGCATGGCGTAAACCGGTGCTGATCACAAACAAGGAGCACACGTAAATTAAGGCCTCCTTAAGCCCGTGAAGTACCTTACCGGCATGGAGTACATACAGGCATCTCAGAGAAGGAGTAAAGAACCCTGAGCAGTGGTTTCCAAAGCTAGAGGTGCACACAATCAGCACCGGTTGAGGCAATGTAGTCTGCCACAGCAGAAAAGGAACACACCCACACACCACACCCCCTCCCACACCAAGATGATACCAATAGTGCCAGCAAGGGCACAACCAGAATAACTACACCTACAACACCAGCCCCCCCCCCCATTGAGGAGACACAGGGGGAGAAGGAGGAAGAGACAGGCCCAGCATGCAGCACCAGTGCAGCCTCTGATACCACCCCAGCAGCCCCCATTCCCACGTAGCATGTCCGGTCCCTCAAGGAAACCCCAGAGCAGATACACACCCCCTACCAGCTTGACTGTGACACCATCACCACCATAACTGGGCCGAGAAATAACGAGATAAGCATAAGCGAGCAGCATACAAATACACACTGCCATCCTGGCACAACTGAAGGTGTTGCCTGTGCCCCACACCCATGCCACAGGCACCTACCAGCACACAGTGGGGCCCATGCATGGCATGTCACAACCGTCCATTACACGGACACATAAACAAGTGCTGGTTCACCTCCCCAAGCACACAACAGCCTACAAATCCCTAACATGCACTACCCAGGAGATATACAACACTAAAGTTGGCCTCCATGCATTGGCAGGCATGCCAAATGACATGGGGGCCCCTGACAGCACCCAAGTGTCGTAGGTGGACCAGCATGGCATGCAGGTGGCGGATAGCAACTGCAAGCAATACCACTCCCCCTACGTGCAGATGCAATGCAACGCAACCAAGAACATCACACATGGGTGGGCCCAACATCAAGGAACAACTCATGACTCAATGGGCCAGCTGATCACCACGCTACCGTGCTGCATGGGGCGACATGCAGGATGACGTGCCTGGCTGCCTGGTGAGTCGTCTGACTGTGTCATGCCAGTGCATTGGTGCCATGAGATGGGTGCCTGCATGGACAAACTGGGTCGAAATGATGAAGCCAGTGCACGATGTTCACGCCACCAACCATCCTGCCACAGAACCAGTGCAATGGCACATCAGTACAGATTCCCACATCGATGGAGTAAGGCACACACAAAACACAACATTTCCAACATCTGACAAGGCCAAATCCCACAACACATGCACCACTCATTGGCGGCCACCACAACCGTAAGGGCATATAGGAAGACACACTGCATATGCACAATGTGGCTGCCCCCAGCGTGGCACCACACCGGAAACTAATCCCTGGGAGTGGATTGAACTTAGGGCAGCAGGGATACCACACCACGTCACTGGTTTGGCACACCCATAGGAGTATTGGAATTCACCATAGTATGGATCAGAGCAGTATGAAGATTACGAGCCACTGACTACATCCAACACACCCAACTACGGATTCACACAGTACACAGCACTACATGGATATGACATCTGGCCTGCTGCATGCATCAACAAAGCATGTACCATGAGATGTCCGTGCCATTGTTCATGGACCATCTTGTAGACACACCCCCCTACAGCATTTCATTGAACTGGACACATAATGTTGCCATGAATGGGTGAAATGCATTCATGGACATGTGCGTATGGCCATCAGTTACACACTGCCATGTCAGCCAAGTTCAGTTCTCCACCGTGACAGTTCAAACACTTACCTCAATTGGCTAGACATGCAGGTGTTGGTGGCTGTCTCTTGACACCATGGTACATGACCCCTGTCAGTAACCCACAGAACAGGCCCAGGGAGCACTTAAACACTGGCCATACCCGTGCATGTGTGGAGATGAATCAGCCACCTTGCTTGCGTAAAGCACATATGAGTTGGCGAAGCTGGACTGGTGGGGGACCCTTCTACTGCTATGCGGTGTCCAAGATCCCCATGTCATGTGTAAAGCTGAACAAATAGTGCATACCTTGGATTGCGTTTCTGTCCCCTGACATGGGACTGCTAGCAGCACATGAAGATGGAGTGAAGGAGGAGGAGGAGGAAGTGGCAAGATGACATCATGCATGCGGTGCACTTGAGGGACATGTCGTGTGCCAAACAATGATTGGACGTAATAACCAGAACACAAGTCAGCAGAGGGTGGCATTACATGGGCACACAGGCCACTGGCTGTGTGTATACTTGTAGACCATGCACTTTCAGACGTCATAATACACTTGCTCAATGAGGAATGTCCACAACGGTTAAACTTTGCAACACCAATAGTGTATTGAAAATAAAGGATGAGTGTGAACATTCCCTCCAGCCACCCCCCTCCCCCCCAACTCCATAACAAACCCTCACCCCCCACCCCCCTCCCCCCAACTCCACAACAAACCCTCACCCCCCACCCCCCTCTCCCTCAACTCCACAACAAACCCTCCTCCCACCCCCCTCCCCCCCAACTCAACAACAGTAGTCCCATGTAGTACGTGAAGGTCACATGTGGCAGCATTGACTATGGATTCTTGCTCCCGGGGCCTGGGGGAGGTATGTCCCTGCGCCGCATGGAATGCAGAGTGCGTCTTGGTGGGTTTGCTGGAGTGGCCCCACTGGATGAGAGCGTTTCCTCCTGCTGAGGCTGCAGATTTGATTGGGCTGCCTCAAGGGCATTGGCTATGCGTCCTAGGACGTGACACAGACGGTTTGTGCTGTCAGTGACTGTCTCACACAACCTCTTGGTGCAGTCAGTGAGTGACTGGCGCATTTCCCTGAGTTCACTGTGCCATTCCACCCTGGCCTGGCGGGTGTCCTCAATGAACTCATTGATTTGATCAGCGAGCTGATTAGCATGACGTGTGCCGAATGATGGTAATCCATCGCTCAATCGACTTGGCCCTGCGTGCTCTGGTGAGGACTGTACTGGTGGACTTGGCCCACGATCTTCGTGCACCTGCGTGTCGGTAGGAGGACTATGGGCAGGTGTTTGTGGATCTCCAGAGTCACTGCATGAGGCCAGCAGGACAGTGCAGGGCTTCGGGGTGTGGACTGTCAGATAGAACTCATCCTCGGACACCACAGAGATGGATGGGGATCTGTCCACATTCTCCATGGGGCCTGTAGCTGCTACCTCCCCCGAAATGCTGGACTGTGCCGAGGTTGGGGTGGGCACTGTGGCAGGCGCCGATGCTGGGAGGGATTGGGGTGGTGCGGCCTCCACTGGCCTTTACGGAGCCGGGGTAGGTGTTCTCTTCGGTGCAGGAATGCGCTAGCCCCTGCCACTGCCCATGGAGGTGGTAGGCCGGCTGGACTGTGGCTCACCGCTGTCATGATCAGTGCCTGTGGGGGTAGAAGAGAGGGCCAACATGAGTGATTGTATGATGTCCTAATTGCATACATGGCTGCATTCACATTTCTGTCAATTGGGCTTTGTGGCCTTTTGGGTGTAGCAACAGCAGTGGTACATGTGCATGAGTATAACATATACGCAGGTTTCGGAGTGACTCATCATGGCCTGGTAATGTAGAGTCTGGCTGGCACACTGCCAAAGCGGCTGCACAGTGGGCATGATGTGATGTGCAAGTGAATGCACTATGGTTGATGTGCGTTATGTACTTGCACTCAGCCCTTGATTGCATGCCAGTTGGCTCTGCATTAGTTGGATGGGGGGTAGAGTTGGATGGGGGGAAGGCAACATGAGAAGGTGCCTTTGATGGCCCTTGGGGGTCTTTTAATTATGCAATGGCCATTGGCAGTGTAGACCTTGGACAGTCACCTCCTTCGGCAGACGACGTTGCCCCACACTCCTTGTCGCCGACGCCCTCAATGGATTCAGTACCAATCAATGCGGCACATGTCTCCTCTCAAGGCTCAAGTCTGACAGGGGAACTTGGGCCCCCTCCGGTCTGCATAGCCTGACTCCGGTTTGCGGAGAGGAGGGCCCGCACCCGCAGGTCATCCCACCGCTTGCGACAGTCCCTGGGGGTGCGGGGGTGGTGCCTACAGCACTCACCCTCTGGCCGATTTGAGCCCAAATGTTTTTTTTTCCGGATGATGGATTCTCTGCGCGTGTCAGGGCTGAAGACAACATTGGCATGCTGTGCCAGGTAGTCCACCATGGCCTGCAGTTCTTCAGGGCTGAATCTCTGCTTGCGGAGCCGGTCCACAGTCTTTTTAGGGGCTTTGGCATTCTTCCTTGTGTTGTGATCCTTTTCCCCACTTCAGTTTGCTCCCAAGGGTGCTGGCTGATGAGGATTGCAATGGATTGTGTTTTTAAAGATGGCCGCTGCGCTCCTTCCCGTTCCTGTGCGATGATGAAATTTCCGGTTCTGTTTTTTTGCAGTGACCGTAATTTACGGGAGCCGTAAATTACAGTCACCGTTATTTACAGACGCTGCTGCTTCCAAGGCGGTGTTGTTATTTACGTGTCGCGGCATGCCAGTAGGGGGTTTTGCGGGTCGTTTAGCGGCATGCCGCTCAGAACTTTTCCGGCATGGCGGAAAGCGCGTGTCCGCGAGGTCGGAATGGGCCGCAAATAGCGGTCTGACGCCAGGGCGGTGTTGTACTTTCCGCCATGCCCGAATTTACCGGTACTTACCTCCTAGCTCAGAATGACCCCCAATATCCCTGGGGTGGAGGTTGGCTATAGTGGGCGGGTCAAGGAAACTCCTGTTACCTGCCCTCCAAAAATGGTTTCAATTCAACCGCAGCTCCCCTTAATACCCTCTGGAATGCTTCATCGCCATCAGTTTCTATCCACCCTGAGCCTATTATCCCTCCTTTATCGGCAAATCTGGTTAATCTCAACATGGTAAAACAATTATTGCAGGAGCTTCTTAGTACACATTCATTTACTGGGGGGGTTCCTACTCCAATTACACATTTGACCCAGTACGGGCCCCTAATACCTCTTCTCTCCCTATAGATAGCCTTCCATCTTGTCACACCGATGGTCATTTGACCAATACAGAGTCTATAATGGGGGCGAATGTTATGGGATTTAGACAAGTGGAGGGCCTCTATGTTCCTAATTCTCTTAATCTAACCAATTCTAAGCCGCCAAATGGAGGCTTAATTAATGGTCATCATAGCTCTTCAACCAGACCCGAACTACTTCAAAATGAGATTTCTCCTCATTTGTCTGAAAGATTTCCTTTGGGAACTTAAGCCTCTCAAAATAGGTCTATATTAAGGGGTGCTAGGGGCTCTGATCTGGAAGTTGATTCTCTAAGTCAGTTCACTAAAAGTATAATTGACTTTTTACCTCATTCACTGGAGGTTAAAGATTCTCTAGATATATTGCAGCGTAATAGCCTTTGGGGTCAGGATATGCCTATCTGTCTCAATCGTGGATATATTTTAAAAATGTTCCATCAACTTCCCTCTCTTTCACTCATTTCCTGTTATGATATGGAAAGGATTTTCTTTCCCATTAAGGGACGCGTAGATTTGAGCAATATTGTTCTTAAATCCAGAGTGGTTTTAGAACTAATAATGGCCCAAGGGGACGGTTTAATGCAGCTTGGTTTTGAAGTAAATTTGTTACAAACTAATCATCCGCCTGGTAAACATGGAGGGTGTGAAGAGTATAGGGGAAACCTTACAATGGTGTACCATCCGGAAAGAGCTCCACAGTATCAGCGGAGGCAATTTACGCCCAGATACAATAGAAATGCAACAAGCTGGGCCCAGGTTACCTCAGGTCTGTGGAAATGATCTTTCTGCTAAGTGCCCTGTTACATCTACTCATGCTCTGTCCACGAATACGTTTATTTTTCTCTCCTGGAATTCCAGGGGAAGTACCCATCTTTTCACTAATACTGATACAGTACGTATGATTAGTGCTTCACACTGTTTCTTCTTACAGGAAACATGGTTGCTCTCCCCACCCATTGTTGACGGATTTGTTATCCATTCTCAAAACGCTAAATTCAGTTCAGGAGGGAGGGCCTCAGGGGTCCTTCTTATTGGAACTAGAGCTTCTCTTGGCTTTAGGAGCAAGGTTATTGCGGATACGCCTGTTGGTATTTTGGCTTTGGAGGTCACGTCCCTTGATAGTTTGGTTAATATTCTTCTGATTAATGTATATTGGCATAAGGGCATTGTTGTACTTGATTCGTTTTTGGAAAGTCTTATGGATATGGTAATTACATGGAGATCTTCATGCCCCAAGGGGAAGTTGATCTTGGCTGGTGATATTAATTCTGACTGTTCCATTTCATCCGAGGCCAAATATGATGATTCGGCCTTGGTTTGGGAGGATGATAATCGGCGAGGACAGAAATTTGATTGGGGTAAACTCTGGAATCTAGCTCTGGACTCGGTTGGGCTAACCTGCCTTAACGTTTTTTTGATACTACTCTTCCATCACTCCCTACTTGGCATAGAGGTCTTTCAACATCTACTATTGACTATCGAGGTCATTACAACCCCGGCGTTAAGGGTTAACGACGCGTTAACCCTTAACCCCGGATTCCCACTTTAACGCCTGCTTTTGGCAGGCGTTAAAGTCCATGGCGCTAACCCGCCATGGTGCTAATTACGCCGCCGTAATTTACGGCGGCGTAATTAGCGCCTTCCCCACTCCCATTATGCCCTATGGGGCAAAAATGGGAATGGGGAAGGGAAAATGGGAAATGGGGATTTACAGCCCACTCACCTTGGAATGGGGCGGTAAATCCGCCATCCACCATGGTGTAAACATAGTTTACACCATGGTGGTAAAGTTGTAGACCATTCCTTGTCTTCTCTTTCACCTGAGGTTGAGGTTTCTTTTAACCCATGGAATGACCATGGGTCTTTGGTGGTTATCTTTCCCTCTCCCTTCCCCATGAAATTGTTGCCCACTGGGGGTCCTTCCTATCTTAAAACAGTGGGACAAGGAACAGGGATATGTTGGTCACCTGCCAATATTAATCTCCTTAATTGTAAATTGATCTCCTCGTTTAACCATACTTCTTTCTCGTGGAAATTGGCAGTATTTAACACTTTACACTTTGATAGCTTTCTCAGTGCTCTCCATAGTAGTATCTCTGGCTCTCTTAGGAAGGGTTTCCTGAAAAAATCCCATTCTCATAGGTTTGATCAGGAGTTGGCCAATGAAAAGGCATATACTCGGAAACTTATTAGAGGGGTTCAAGTACTCGACATTGATTGGGATAATAAAAAAAACAAAATTAAAACTATCCGCCAAAAATATAAAAATTATTTCAAATCAAGAAATGCTAGTTTACTACAAAATGATACAGAGTCTATGCTTAGAGTACCTGTTAAGAGAGATCTTAGGGCTTTTTCGGCCATTTTTTCTAGCCAAAATGATCTGATGGTGGCTGACCAGCTGAATGCCATTGCAGAGGATCAATGGGTCGAGCATTACACTGAACTCTATGGCACATGGGGAGAGGGGCTAGAACCTTGTACAACGGGGCAGAATGATCTAAATGATCCTTGGGTCCCCCTCATTGATTACGAGATAATATTTGGTCTCATTGCCAGAGCTAAGAATTCAAGGGCCCCTGGGCCCAATGGTTTAACAAATAGCCCTTTTAAAGTGGAACCGGAAATTTGGGCAAAATTATTATGTTGGTTATTCCAAGATATCGTTGACTCTGGCAATGTCCCAACTAGTTGGCAGACAGCACACATTGTCCCCATCTTCAAGAGAGGTCAACGAACTTTGGTCAAAAATTATAGACCAATCCCTCTTATTGATGCGGATTGTAAGCTCTTTGCCTCCATGCTTCTCTTCCATTTGACTGTCCGGATTAAAGAAAACCATATTCTCCTGAAGCAACAAACAGGTTTCAGAGCTGGTCATTCTACCAATCTTAATGGTTTCATTCTAACTTCCCTGCAGAGCTCAACCTGGGGAAAATATGGTGCTTCTCTGTATGTTGCCTCAATTGATTTGTCAAATGTTTTTGACTTGGTAATTAGGTCAAGACTTTGGGGAAAGCTGTCAAAGTGGGGGATCCCCCAAGGTCTTCTCTCCTTAATAATGGCAATGTATAAGAACTCAGGGGTCCATATTAGGATTGATCTTGAAGGAACACTTTCTAGAAGGATTAGGACTCGTATTGGGGTTAGACAGGACTGCTCATTAGCCCCATGCCTCTTTATACTCTATCTTGCAGATGTTGAGGAATTTCTTGGAAATTCAGGAATGGTGAATGCTAAACTGGGGGATCTTAGGCTTTCATGGTTGGCATATGCAGATGATTTCCTTCTCTTTGACCATACTAAAGTCAGCCTACAGAGAGTTATCTGCAAATTCAAAGAATATGCCATTCTTAACGGGTTAAAAATCAACCTGTGTAAAACCCGTACAATGGTCTTCTCAAGGGGGAGAGAGGGGTACAAAAAAAAATCTGGAAAATTGGCGGGAAAACAGAGCACACAAAATTGTCTATTTGGGATTCCTTATTCTGGCCAAGCCATCGGCCATTGAATTAAGACGTTCCCTTAGATATAAATACTCCCGCTTATTTCACAATCAATTAAGCTTGATAAAAAATATGGTATGTTCTCATTTAAGCCTATTGTCAATTTCCTCAATGGTAAGGTGCCCCCAAAGTTAATTTATGGAATGGAATTGCACTATCTAGCCCTTATGACCTTTTGGGATAATCTTGAGGGTATTTATTGGAGGAAAATCATGAAATTGCCTATTTGTGTACCAATAGTGGCTATAAGATATGAATTGGGCTTGGTATCTCTGCGAGCCAGAATACTTTGGAGAGTCCTAACCCTTTTCTCTGCCTTGCTCTCTCCCAAACATGACACCCTCTACGTTGATGTGGGTAAAACCCTCTTTGCAAAGGGATCCTTAGACCGTAACCCATATTTTTCTAGTTTTTGTGACCTCTGTGACAGGACATTATCAGACCTTTCCACAGATAGGGATACCTTGTTAACTAATCCTAATAAAGTCAAGGATTCCCTTTTTAGTGCTGATTGGAGTCACACGCTTGAAAAACGGCATCTTTACCCTTCTCTTAACAGTCTACAATTTGACCATAAGAAGAGAGGCTGCTTGTCTTTTATACTGACTCAATTCCCTAACCATCATTTTCGCTTACTTCTTCTTAAGCTTAGATGGAATCTCCTCCCTACTAAGGAAGTTCTTCATAGAAGGAAGGTGATTAGTGATTTAGACCTTTCATGCTAGTTTTGTCATACTCCTGGGGAAATTTAATCTACTCAACATTTCTTTTTAGACTGCATAGCTTTGAAAGGTCCTAAGGATCTTTATCTAGGAAGATTCAATACCCTGTGTATTTTGAGGGCAGAAAATCTCACCTGGTCTCGGTGTCTTGACTTCGCTAATATTAAAGATGGTCTTGCTGTGCCTGGATTTATCAAATATTTAGATCTGTATGCGCCTTCCCTCTGATTAAACTGTATGATAATCTGTATGATGAAATTTTGTAACATTACTGTTATCTCTTTAAGATTTGATTCTATGTAAAGGGAAGCTGCCTTTTTTATCTTTAATTGGCAAAATCAAAATCATTTTGTATTTTTTAACTTGCACTGAATTCTTTTATCTAAAACTGATTTGTAATTTGTTTCTCATCCTCAAAAAGGGATAATTGGGTCTTTAAGTATCTTTCTAATATACATGAAATGAAATTCTTTTTTTTTTCCTTTCTTGTGTTTTCTACTTAATGTACTTGTAAAGGTTTCTTTTTGTAAACCATATACAATAAGAAAAAAATACAGAGCCAGTACATCCAACATCCACCCTCCTCCATATTCAGTGTACCTACACATCTCTGTCCTAATCACCCTCCTCTGTGAGGTGATTTGTTTCACTATCGGAGGTATCATAAAAACATTTCTACAGAGTCAGTACTAACATATTATATTTTCCTAATCTAAACATGTGAGTATCCCTCAAGAATACCTTTGTTAGCTTTTATCTGAGTCCCACCACTATTACCCAGTTAATTTTAAACTAATTATATACCTCAGGTAATTTACAGCCACTACGAGAATCAAGAGATTTTTTTTTTTTTTAGGAAACCCTCAGCCTATTTTCACAAGTTTTTCATGTGTGGCTTATACTGCACACCTTTCCATCACTCCCACCCCATAACAACATTTTTCCTTGTTTTCTCATTGTCTTCCCCATACATATTTTCCATTGTTCATTTTCTTTGGTGCATCTTCCACTGACAAATCTTCCACCCGATTCATCTTGATTTAGCATCTTCCATGTCCACAGATCTTCTTCCCGATCTGGTCATTTTGAATTTTTGTCCTTGCAGCAAGTCTCCCAGGCCCTTTAAATACCTAGGTCAGGAGTCTATTGACTTTTTCTAACAATTTGAACTTTCAAATCGTATTTATCAAAGAACAGTTGATTACTTCTTCTGGGGAACACAAGGATGGGGGAGTTTTTTGCTGGAACATATCTTTAAAGCAAAGGTGATTATAACTGGGTCTCTGGCTGGGTCCTTTGATCATTTCTCTCTGTTCATAGGGTCGGATGCCGTCAGTCACCTGATGTATACAGGTCTCTCCTGTCCACCTGTAATATAAAACTGAATGAGTTTCCTTTGAAAAATAAATATGTCTTTATCTTCCACCGATCTCCTCAAACCCCAACCCTTGCAAAGCTAATCATGTGTTGTTTTCAAACACTCCTGCCTCCTTAACAATCTCCAACACAATTCTTTTGGTTCCCAATATATCATAATAGCTGCTTCTCTCTTTCTCTATGTACCTTTTTACTTATTCTCAAATTCATGCTATCTGGTGCTGGGACCTGGCTTGTATACAATACACATATTCATCCATGTCCAATATTGCCGCTATTATTTCATGGGTGTTCCTTTCCTTGAAAAACTGTATGTCCTTTCAAAGGACACTTTTTTCGCTTAAGTTGACATTCTCAGACTAAGGAATCAAAAAACAACAAACAACAAACAAACATGACAGATTCAGCAAAACATTAAAAAAGGCGCCTTCTTCCGTTGTCCCTCTCCTTCTGTCTTCTTGGTGCATCCGTAGCTGAGGAAGATCATGTTGGTGTGCCTTCTTGCTTTCTGTAGAAAAGCGAAATAGAGGCAAACTCATTTGGGGACGGGCAAAGGGGTCAGGTTTCTCCCTATCATAAACCCTTGCTCATTTCTGCTAATAAAAAGATGTTTACTAAAGATAATTTCTTGCTACTTCCAGCCCATTTAACTATAGGCACTCTTTGTCTGGTTGGATGGTGCACATAAAATAAATCATGAACCAATATAGCACTCAGGCCTGTACTTGGCTTCTTCCTGCTAGCTGAAAGTTCTTCTTTACGTCTTTGGAAGTCTTCCCTTTGCTCGCGTAGGACTGCGTTCATCTCCTTTCTTTGCGCTGTATTTTCATCCTGTTTGAAACATAATAAACATACTTCCCTGCACGTCGCACGCTGCTTTATCAGTTAATGGTTGGCGTTCACTGCACACCCTACACTGATCTAGCCTACTCCTGTTTTCTGGAATCCAGCACTGATTCTACTAAGTACCTACATGTTTTGACATGAGAAACACATTGCTTGCCTATTCTTAACATTTCCTACATTTTTTCCAAATCTACCCATTTTGGCATCTTGACAATTTTCAAATTTTCAAAAAGAGATTACTCCACCTTTTATTTAAAGTCGTCTATGTCGTGGGAAAAAGGCTACATAATTGAAAAGATTGTATCCCTTACTG
Source organism: Ambystoma mexicanum (assembly GCF_040938575.1). Taxonomy (NCBI): domain Eukaryota; kingdom Metazoa; phylum Chordata; class Amphibia; order Caudata; family Ambystomatidae; genus Ambystoma; species Ambystoma mexicanum. Next base: position 790,532,011 of record NC_090928.1, on the reverse strand, counting down.
TCTTTTTTCTGTACTCACCTGGGTCCTCCTACTTCTAATAATGATCAACAGTGTGTCCACACACTCTGGTGTGAACAGTACTCACCTACCTCTTCTCTCCCTGTTTACTACTACTTTACCTTTATCACATCATAACGTCTTTTCCCCCATTAAGGCCATGTAGACATTCCTCCGATGTTCAAGAAAGGTCAATGATCTTCATCTATAAAATATAAACCTATACCATTATATACATTCAAATAATATTGTTTTACCAACTCTTACATTTTTATTTATTTTTTATTTATTTAACATTTATAGAGCGCACCAAACCCATGGGTATCTTGGCGCTGGAAAACAGGTAATGCAGTACAGTCAACAATGGAAAACATAAGTTTGGCATATATTATATTGAGCATATTTAAAGACATAGGATAATTAACAGATGCATATGATCCGTGTGTATGACAATCAGTGATATTTACATGTGCAATCATATTCACATAAGTAGCATATTTACAGACATAGGATAATTTATATATGCACATGATCCGTAACAATAACAATCAGTGATGTTTACATGTGCAATCTATTCACATAAGTGGTGGACTGCTATAGTAGAGTGGAAGTATTTACATAGGCAGATTGTATAGTAAATATACTGTAGGCATTGCGGCATTGAGGGCTACACATTGGAAGTGAAGAACCAGGCCTTGAGATTCCTGCAAAATGAGGTGTGAGTGGTTGGCTTTGATGTCTAGAGGTAGGGCGTTCCAACCTTTGGCTGTCACAACTGGGAAGCTACGTCCCCCCGCCTTGGTTCTTTTGAATGTTCTTTGAATCAGTCCTGCACAAAAACTCCCTTTGTTGATTAACTCAATCTTGGTCAACCATACCCCCTTGTGTTCTTCATTAATCCCATTGCCTTTTTAATTAAAATACACAACATTTTTCAGTAACAGCCAATAATCTTCAATGGTGCTCTTTATTGATCCAAATCCGAATTTTGTATTTATTTATGTTTCTTACTGCTTTAATACCCAATCATTTATTCAACTAATCATTTCTTCATTCATTCATTCATTCATTTTCTATTTATTTATTTATTTATTTTTGAGCAATCTAAATTCATCATCAAAACTTACATTTTCGAGTTGATTACTCCTATGGTGTTTAAGGTCAATCATTTATTTTCATCTTCCCCTATTAATTTAACTTGACCCAGTCCATAAGGGCCTGTGGTCCACAGGACATTTGGCATTCTCTCCAAGCCTTCCTGAAATTATCCTTCTCGTGGCTTCACTATCGCCACATGCTACAAGATTTTCCCTTTTCTTTTTTCCAGTGTGCGATGCTCCTAATGAAATACCACTTCATCCTTTGTTAAGCCCTATCTAGCCATGTTGCCATCAGTGATATCAATGAACTTGGACCCTTTCTTGTTAACCATCACTGTCCCCCATGGTCCACTCTCATTGTCCATTCCTTTGAGCATCACCATTTTCTCTTGCACTAGGGCTGCTTTTATTTTCATGGGGGTTATCTGTCCCTCTCTTTATCCATAGGTATCTGTGGTCTGAAACTAAATTCATCAAATATTCTCACCACTTTTCTCCACTAGGTCACATAGCCATATTTAATACAATGCTCACCTCACAACAACAAAACCTTTGATTTTACCAGTGATCCCATTTGCATGGGTTCAGGCTCTCCCAAGGAGGGCTGCAGTGCTTCACGAGTGCTTGGATAAATGGGAGCAGGTTTAAATGGTAAGGAACGAGTCTTTCTTTTTTCTGCTTTGAGTTCCTGCAGGCTCTAGTCGATCTATATTGCCATGTCAAGAAGGGCCTGAAAAGACCCTGGTTGGGCAATACATGCCAACTCATCCTTGACTTTGCCATTCATTCCTCTCCTGAATAAGGTGAAACATGCATCAGATGACCAATCAGCTTATTTAGCCAATTTGTTGAATGTGGTGACATATGTGAGCATGTCCTGAGATCCTTGTTGGAATTCAAGTAGCTTCTCCTGGCTGAGAAAACCATGTTGGGCCTATCAAACATAACCTTAAAGGAAAGGACAAAGGCATTGCAGTTGTCCAATTGTTGGTCTCCTGAAACAACAAAGAGGTTAGCCCAGGTGTGGGCTTTACCAGACAAATGTGAGATAATAAACCCCACCTTGGCCCTATCCATGGAATACAAATCGTTGTTAAAGGTAAAGTGCACTAAACAGGAATCCAAAAATGACTGCAAGGTCTTAGATGAGCCATCATATTTCTCAACAACACCTCCCATTGATGCCCCTTCTTGCATAAAGGTATCTCGAGAGAGCACCAGTTGTCTCAAGGCAGCGTTCTCAGCCTTCAAATTCTGAACCTCGTAGAAAGCTCCTGCATACCTCGTAGGAGGTCCTGGACTGATGGATCCATCGCAGCTGTTGTAGTCTTTTGGCATCTCAAACTGACAGACATAGGGGTTAGTGACTCTGAGCTCACCTGTGGAGTCTTCAGTGAGGACGTCTTTGTTGAGGACTTGATGCTCTTTATTGTGGTGCAAGTCTTTTGCAGAAAGGGGCAGGCCTCCCCTGACACCACCCTTCGTAGTGGGCAACGCCCGAGGCAGGATGGCCCGGGGGGTATTTCTTCCAATACCAGGAAGAAAAAAAAACAATGAAGGGGAAAAACCTGTAGTCCAAGAAGTCAAAACTGTAAGCCAAAGGCTGTGGAACTACAGAGTTCTGGAAGGTTGAAAGAATCCAGTTTGCAGGTAAGGAAAACAGAAGACTGGAGAGGCTGCACAGATTCCAGAGCACAGGTAAGGTGGCGGAACACAGCCCACAAGGAACCAGGTAGAAACAGAAGTCAAGCGGTGCAACACAGACCAAGGAGGAGGAAGGAGCAGAGAACAGGTGAACACAGACAAGGAGCACTGAGCAAGGTGGGTACAAACCAAGGGTAAGTACGACCAAGCATTGAGACGCAAAATCAACTGCGTCTCCGGGAAAGAAGTATCCACTGCCAGTGAAGTTCACAACAACTAGACCACATGAAACAGTGCAGAATTACTTGCAGTAGCCATTTTAGGAGACAAATGGCCACCACGAGCAGAGAACGAGTTCTCCAGGCTCAGAAAAAAGGTTGAACAAAAAAGGTTGCCCGTAGATGAAATGCATATCCTCCTATTATTGATTCCTATAAGTTCATATGTAGAGAACGTTGCCTAATCCCCTCCAAAAACAACAACCCTATTTGAAGAGTATATATTTAAGGTACAAGACAGCGTGTCAGAACTCATTTGTTTAAAATTTATTTCATCATATTTTAATTGTGGAACTTTTTTTACAAAGAGAGCATATCAAAAAATATATTAATAACACATCTATAAACAAACCAATTGCTAGACAATATGCATTTTATCACATCAACCGAAAAGAAGCTCATGTCTCACATATCATTCCTTACATACTCTTTCATCCCCATACATACAAACAACCACTCATACTTGTGCAAAAAACGCAATCCTGGTAGTTTTGTTCTGTGACTCAGAACATCCCATCCATTGGGTTTAACATTTTAATAATTCAAAATACGCCTATTTGACATTATGTTGTTTATAAAAATATATAAAACACTGGGTGGATGTTCCAAAGTGATTATTTATGGACACATATTGATCTCCATATTTTATCTGTGTGAACCCAAGTTAGAGCCAGCTCTGGGAAGAGTAGGCTCTATGGTGTTGTCGACTCGAGTTTCGGGCCGCCAGAACGGTCTATACAGCTTCCGTCTGGTGCACCTCATCAGGACGTATACATTACAAACAAACACAATTTCTAAAAACAAAGTTCTGATTGATGTGAATTGACAAATTTAATTCAATTTCCAAGCTAATTTCTTTTTCTTCACAAAGTGTTGCAATTGGTAATCCAGTATCTTTTTTCCTTCAGAAGAGTTGCTTTGGCTAGCAAGCTGTTTTTTTCTCTCTCTCCCAAATTGTGAAGAACCTCAGGTAGGTCTCCTCGTGTGTTATGTACAGGCTCCGGCCAAAGGCTGCATTGTCTTCTTAGTTATAATGTTATGGTATCTGTCAGCCTGCTGGTATCAAGTAAGGATGCTTGTAGTCATTTGTACAAGGTGCTGCAATCAAACGGTGCCTGAGCTCCTGGTCGTATATAAGTACAGATTGAAGTTTTAAATTGCTGTTCCAGTGAACGTAAGTAACGTTAGGTTGTCCCGTCGTAATACAGTGCCAGTTGGCAGAGGCAATTAAAGGCTCTGGTGCCCGCACGTAGTGTAAGTGTGGCTCCTTCCGCAATGCACACGAAAAAAGGTTGGGCACAGTGGAACCTGACACTTTTTAATTTTACCCAGGATTGAGCGAGACCTTTTTCTCACTCCCTCATGTGTTTTGACCTGATTTGGACTATGTGTTTCCTCTGTTTTTGGAGTCTGACAAACTCCCTAAGCATCCACTTTTTGTATGGTGAGACACAGCACCTTAAATGCAGTGTCAGTTTAAATATAATGTTAGACCAAGAATCTCAAGAAAACGGTCTGTTAAAGAACGGATGGACACAGCACAGATCTACAATAGCAGTAAGTCCATTAACAAAACTTTATGAGCAAATTATTGACAATCTAAAAGATCAAGCCTCATTACTAATAGGCTTAAACACAAAGATAGAGTTGCTCGAAAAGAACATGAATGATATGAGTATGCAAAATACAGCAGCATGGAATAAGAATGAATTGGTGATGCTAATCCTAAAAGAGGCACTAAAAAACAACAGAGAAGATAAAACCCTATTATCCAAAGTAGCCAGAGAAGCGGTAGCCATTTTGTCAAAAGATCATGACACAAAAGTGAGTACAGAGGTTCGTAGTGCAGATCAGCCTAGAGGACCAGAACGAGTCCTATACCGCAAACAACTTGAATGTTGCTGCTGTTCTACGAATAGGCAAAGGTCAGATCCGAAACACACCCTGCACTTGCCGATAAATGGGCAAATGCCAGATCCCAAACATGCTTTGCAGCGGAATTAATCTGACACAATAAATGGAAACGTAGTCAGCGCATCTAAAAAATTGAATGAACCGAGAATGAATGCAAGCATGATTACACCGATAAATGGATCTGACGGGACAATAGGTGTATCAACACCCACTTTAGAAGCAGCTACCAATGCACCACAAAGTCAAACTTATTGCCACAAGATGAAGACGGGCTGAGTGACCCAAGCATGAACCCAATAGCACAAGAGTTGCAAAGCGAAAACAAAACATCAAAGTTGCGTGAGGCGACACCACCAACAAAAGAGACCGTCCAACCGATAAGACTCACAGTGCCAGAGTCAGCAAGCTAAAAACTAACAGGGATCTCGAGCAAAGATCGACTTAAAATAAAAGACACAGAATGGTATGATATATTTGAGAAGACACAGTATCCACGGAAAGTAGTGAGCCCTCCAAAAAACGAAAATGGGCTTAAGAAGCAGGGTAAATGCAAAAAAAAGACTAAAAACATGGTGGCACCAAAAAGGAACGTAAAGAATGCTTCAAATTTCTTCAGAAATATTAAATCTCTCAACGTGATGATTAATAACAAAAACTCAGATCAAACTTCTGAGAAAATTGAAGAAGAAAAGCTGAGATTCGCAAACAGTGAGAAATGTGATGCACGCACACGAAAGGCAAACATTAATTTGTGTACAAGCATAGAAGAATCTGACGGCAGTGACATAGAACTAATGAATCTCTCAACATAGAGTACTCCGGACGAGGAATGTCACGAAAGAACTAACCAACAAGAAAGCAAAGCTCTGTTCAAAGAGAACATAGAAGAAAAGAGAGAGTTGACAAATGCAAAAAAGTAAGAATGAATCAAAGAAAGCCCGGAGAAATTGGAGAACTCAAAGCCCGCTGAAAAAGAATTGGAATTGAGAGAAAAAAAGAGTGTGATGTCAGGACCGGATAAGGTAAAAGCCCTCTCGAAAGAGACCAAACCAAGAACGAGACGTGTAGAAATGTCACCGTCTCCGGAGAAAAAGGAAGAGAGAGAATGTGTCAATGCATCCACAGTAAGTCATAAAAAGGATTTCTACACAATGGTAGAAAAACTAAAAAGAACTTTAAACAAGCAGGTGAGTGAGGACTGGGCCCTCTATGGCACCACCAAGAGAGAGGGACCACTAAAAAAGGAAAATGTTCACATTGATGGAAAGAGCAAAATACGAGAGATGCAGGATATACATGTACCACAACCAATACTCTTGGCCAGGTGCTGGAGCGAAGACACGGTGGCTGACGATAGTTCGAAAGTACCCATGAAAACAGCGCCGCCTTCAACTGAAAATAGCTACAGATTTCTAGTGGAGCGAATAGAGAAAAAAACTAAAAATCTAACCTTAAATCGAAGTCTGATGATGCAAGATTTCCATTTTATCCCTGCGCTGAGAACCACAAAAAGTACACATATAAAGAGAGTTGAAATTCTTGACGATCCGAAACTGGACAGAATAATTCTGCACATTGAATCAGCAAAAATAGCACAAACAGTGCTGATGTGCGAAAGACAATTGTTAGAAACCGGCTTTCAAATTAATGAAATTGACAGCCTTTTGAGCTCCACCGTTCCCGATGTAATGCATCAAAAAAATATGAAAGCGGCTTTGCGAGCTGATAATATGAACAAAGATGCAAGTTGTAGAAACCAAAGAAAGGACCAGCCAAGAGCAATATTAGAAGAAAACACAATAAAAGGTGAAAACATCCCTTGCTGCTGAAAAAAATAAAAATGACAGTAGAGAACTTAGAAGATAAGTCTGCAGGTGCATCTTCTTCCGATGATAAGACCCAAAATTGCGAGGAAGCAGATCAGTGGATCTGGATAGCGCGCTCACTAAGTGACCCTCGATCTAGTTAACGCTATGAGCATTCCGAACAGATTGCAATAGGGTCCTGGAACACACAAGGATATAGTCACTTACTGGGCTCTGTTGCCAACGAGCTAAAAAAACTGGAGCTTATATGTCTGCAAGAGACATGGCTCGTGACATGACCATGTATTGTTGGATTCGAAATAGCTTTTAATCCAGCAATCCAACAAAATAAAGGAAGACCGATGTCATGGCAGCTGATCCTAGCCAATCTGAAAAGTGGACTATCAATCAAATCTTCATGTAACCATTCTCCGTGTTTACAGAACGCAAAGGTGGAGATGGTAAATTGTCAAAAAACAAGGAAGAAAGAGTTTCATGTCTTAAACATATACTGGAACCACATGGCAGTAACAAGCAACATGCTTATCCAAAATGTACTGAATCTAATAGACTCTATAATGGAATTGGTGAAGAACCCCAACATTGGCCTATGTGGTGACTTAAACATCAAATTAATCGAATAAATAAAACACCAAATGGCAGAGACAAGTGGAGTGAAAAAAAAAAAATTAAAAAGTGTTGGTTAGAGGAAATGGACTCAAGGTCCTTGAGCTTGATGAATGGAAACATAACTGGAGATATTCCGGCACGAGAAACCTGGGAAAGAGGATCTCAAAAGTCAATTATTGACCCCTTCTTTGTCTCAGAGTCAGTGGTCGATGAGATTGTAGCCATAGAGGTAAGAAAGACACCAAAAAGTGACCATAATCTCTTAATACTATCCTGGAAACAAGAAGAGAAAAGTCGGAGGGAGTATTGGAGTAGCAAAGTGATGCTAGAACTAAATTGCAAACGTCTGCGACTTCATCAGGACAATATTCGAGACCTAACAGAAACTGTGAGCTTCACAAAACAGAATGGAGAAGGTGATGCAATTGAATACACTCAATATATGGATATCTACAAGGTCAACCCAGTAGGAACAAAAAAAGTGACTTACAGAAAACAAAAATTTGATCCAGAAGTGGCTAAAAAAAAGGAGCTTAGAAAAGAGATACGTATGTTGGAGTGGAGTCGGAATCCTAACTATAAGGATATCAAGAGAAAATTAAAAACAACATATAGGAACTGGATAGCTTCACATAAAAGAACCCTTGAGCAAAGAGACGCGGAAGTGATATTCAAGACGCTCACTCAAACGAATGCAAGAGGGTTTTGGATGCTTATTAATGAAATTGAAAATCCACAAAAAGAGTCCATAACAAACATGGTCTCCGACGCCTAGTGGTCAAACCACTATAGTAGCCTGTTCGCAAAACAAGGAGATTTGAGTCAGCCAAACATATCATGTCCTGAGTTTTGGGATATTGTATTTTAAAAAAGATGACATCAGAAGAACAAATAACTGCAGCTCATCAAGAGCTTCTGGCCCCGACGGACTATCGAACCAAATGTTAAAAAATAATCCAGAGGAATGGACGGAGTTCTGTGATGTGCTATTTAAAAAGATAATCCAGGAAAAATGAATACCAACTTCATGGGTATTATAGTGCCAATCTTTAAAAAAGGATGTCGCGCAGAGCCAGCAAACTATCGTCCCATAGCGCTCCTGGACGTGATTGGCAATGTATTTGCCACAATTATACTAGCACAACTGTCCCAATGGATTAGAAAGAACAACAAGTTTGATGTGAGACAGTCAGGCTTTGTTAAGGGTGTTGGCTGTGGGCTGAATCTTCTCATTATAAACTTATTTAAGATGGAGGCGATTAAAAACCATCAGAAGGTCTACATGGCATTTGTGGATTTGGCTCATGCTTTCGATGGAATAGATCGCGAGTTACTGTGGACAAAACTAAACTATCACGGATGCCCACCAGGGCTGATAGCGGCAATAAAAGAACTATACTCGGACACAGAAATATGAGTCAGACTAGACCAGGAAGGCCATCTATCAAACCCTATAATAACCACTAGAGGGGTCAAGCAGGGTTGTCCTTTGGGAGCCACCCTGTTTAATTTCTACATTTCGGAGATTGGCGAAGCAATGGATGGGGTTGCGGCTTTCCCACCGAAAGTCAACGGAAAACACATTGGATGGGAACTATACGCAGACGATATCGTGCTATTGGAGAGGACCCCCATAGGTCTACAGAGGAAGCTGAATGCCCTAAAAGCCTATATTGATGAGAATGGGCTGGAAATAAATGGAGGAAAATCCCAGATTCTCATATTAAAAAATCTGAAAGGCTCTCAGAACAAAAATGAAAAGTTCAAATGGAAGCTTGGAAAAGAAGAAATAAAACAGGTAAAATGCAGCAGATACTTGGGAACATACATTAACGATGCCCCGATGACAAAGAATATTGCGAGTAAATGCAAACGACTGACAGCGCAAGGAGCTTTAATCCACAAAAAATATGGCAGATTTTCCTATATACCAGTACTAAACTTTTATAAAAGCAAAGTAACTCCAGTGCGAGTATATGGAGTGGAAAGCATGTTTGGATGCTCACATGAGCTCTGGAGAAGATGCAAAGGCATCTTCTGGAAAAAAATATTACAGCTGCCCCAAGGCTTTCCGACTGCCTGTGTATTATATGAATTGAGCTTCTCCACACCGAATGCGAGAATCATGTGGAACATCTTAGCGCTGTACAGTAAGACCACTGCAGAAGCAAACACACCACAATTTGAGATCATGTGAGAACCTGAAAACGTTAAGAAAGAAGATCTCTTACCAAGTTGGAGAGCAGATGCAAAAACATCTTAAGACAATTGAACACAGATGAAACAACTTTAATCAATAACCCAAACGCAGTCAAAAAGAAATTATTCCAACAAGACTGGATGGAGACAATCGAAAAACGTGACCAACACAAATGCATGAAAAATAGACCAATGGAAGCAAGAGGATTGAACACTGGTGCTAAATACCTGGAAATATTTCCTTGTAAGCGCCTCAGAAATGTATATATGAGGTTCAGGCTACATTTATTTGAGACCAAAGAGATCCAAAAACTAAGGCAAGAAGCTGGAAGCAAAGACGATCTATGCCGATTCTGTAAAAAGTCAGAGGAGACATTGAAAAATATCGTACTAGAATGTCCAAATATGAAAGATTTAAGAGCAAGATACCTAGGAGTTGAACTGGCAAAATTGACGACATATAGCCATGAAGAATGGTGGATCAAAGTCCATAATGATGACTCACGGCGGCATACCATAGCACTAGCACTTTATCTTGAAGAACTGCAGAAGCTATTGATGAAAGATGGGATAGTTAACGGCTGCAATGACTATTGAGGAGAATGTGCAGAGAAGAGCAATCTGTACGAAAGAAAAATAAACTTTAAATATGAGTTGATAGCAAAGAATTAGAATATAGTGTACAGAGCGCTCGTTAAGTAACAAGAGTGTGTAAATAGTGTATTTGTTGTTTTATTTTTAAAAGTAATGAGCGCTCATTAGGTAACAAGGTGTATGAACATTTTAAAAAGTTTGTAACAAACTGTAATAAAATTTAATTTTTTTTAAAAAAAATACATTTTCTTGTATGAATTACAGTTCCCAAGAATAGTAAAGTGAAATTGACTTTACTTATCTTTTCTCTTTGTAGGTCCAGCACACCCCATTTTTTGTGGAGTGCTGGGGGGTTACCAAGTGGACCCTTATCCTGCATTCTCATGTAACATTTTTATGTTACCCTCACTTCTTTAAATGGCTGGGGGCAGTGTTTTAATTTTCCTACCATTGTGCTTTTGTTACCGCAGTCTGAATCCTCAGCTGCAGTTCAGCACCCATGGGTGACAATTTTGTAAAAATGGTCCTGGTCTTCATTTTTCACCCTTTTCTGTTTGTGAGGTCTTTCTTGGCCTTTGCTCTATGCGTTGATCCAGGTTTGAGCCCTTTGTTCATTTTGCCTTTGGCAGGCTTCAGCCATGAAACCCGCCTCTGGCTCCAGTGTGTCTGGAAAGGCAGGATGTGAGGGAGGTTCCAGAAACTCCCCTGTCCTTTGTCTCTAGGAGTGCCTGAATGCAAACAGTCCTGATACCTGTCAGGACAGCCACCCACTATGTGATTGACAGCCTACGCTGTGCATGAATGTTATGTTATGTTATTTTGCATTTATATAGCGCCTTATGTACCATTGGTATGATCTCAAGGTGCTGGTAGGATGAAGCCCTTGGGAACCGAAGTTCAAGTCAGTAGAGAGAGAGAGAGAGAGAGAGAGAGAGTCATAATGTGCATGTGAGCACCAGATATGTGTGCAGCAGGTGTGGTATTTGTGTGATAGCTGCTTCTTAGCGGTAGGTCTGGTGGTTGGGAGATCAAGAGTATGTGTTCTTTCTGGCAGGTTGTTGTCCAGACCGATTCTGGCTGCGTTAGGCCTGAGGAGAACGCCTAGGCTGGAGGGTGTGTAAACAGCTGTGTTTAGTTAGGATGATGGGGAGTATGAGGCAAGTGATGGTATGAGAACAGCTATACCGAATGGTGTCATAGTATCGCTGTGTTCTAGTTGAGTGGTGGTGTAAAGAAGAGAGTAAGCGTGGAGATGTGATATAGTGGTTTACCTTAGGTTCTTGAGATCGAGCACACTCCAATAGTTCTATGCACTCCAACCATTCCATGCAGTCCGCCCGCTCCATGCATTCTGACTGTTTCAAGCACTCCAAAATGTTCCATGCACTCCAAACCGTTCCATGCACTCCAAACTGTTCCATTCACTCAAACTGTTCCATTCACTCTACAGCGTTCCTTTCACTCTGTCTTATGCATTCCAACCATTGTATGCACTCCAACCATTTCATGCACTCCAACCATTCTATGCACTTCGATTATTTTATGCACTCCAACCGTTTTATGCACTTCAGATCGTTCCATGCACTCTAATCATTTTTGTACAGTGCCCACTATCTGTTCCCTGCATTCCATCCGTTGCATGTACTCGCTCAGCTCTATGCACACTATCAGTTCGATCAGTTCTATGAATTCCTTCTGATCAATGCACTTCGTCCGATCTATGCATGTTATCCCTTCATCATCCAGTCTGCCCATTTCATTTGTTCTACCCACGTTATCCGTTCTCCATGTGTCATCCATCCACATACTTGACCCGTTCCATACACCCTGTTTCACCCGTTCCATCCACATACGTCATCTGTTCATCCACCTACTTCATCCGTTCCACCCACTTCACCGGTTCCATCCACACACTTCTTCCATTCCACCCACTTCACCCGTTCCACCCACTTCACCCGTTCCACCCACTTCACCTGTTCCGTCCACATACTTCAGCCATTCCATCCACATACTTCACCTATTCCATCCACATACTTCACCCGTTCCATCCACATACTTCACCCGTTCCATCCACATAGTTCACCCGCTCCATCCACATACTTCACTCGTTCCATCCATGCATTTCCCCCATTCCATCCATATATTTCACCCGTCCTTCCACATACTTCAGCCGTCCTTCCACATACTTCACCCGTTCCATCCATCCACATCACCCGTTCCATTCACCCACTTCACCCGTTCCAACTACATACTTGACCCGTTCCATTCATATACTTGACCCGTTCCATCCACATACTTGACCCGTTCCATCCACCATCTTCACCCGTTCCATCCTTCCACTTTCTCAGTTCCATCCACATATTTCACCCGTTACTTCCACATACTTCATCCGTTCCATCCATCCACATACTTCACCCGTTCCATCTACATGCTTCACCCCTTCCATCCACATGCTTCACCCGTTCCTTCCATATACTTCACCCATTCTTTACACCCACTTCACCAGTTTCATCCACCCACTTTCTCCGTTCCATCTACCTACTTCTCTCCTTCCTTCCACATACTTCCCCTGTTCCATTCACCCACTTCCCCCGATTCCATCCACTCACTTTGCCCGATCCATCCACATATTTCATCCTTTCCATCCACATACTTCATCCGTTCCACCCACTTCACCCGTTCCACCCAGTTCATCCATTCCACCCAGTTCATCCATTCTACCCAGTTCATCCGTTCCGCCCACATACTTCATCCGTGTGAACCCCATACATAGTCCGTTCCAACCACATACTTCACTTGATTCATCCACTTCACCCGTCCCTTCCACATACGTCACCCGTTCCTTCCACATACTTCACCCGTTCCTTCCACCCACTTCACCTGTTCCATCCACATACTTCACCTGCTCATTCCACCCACTTCACCCGTTCTGTCCACATACATCACCCGTTCCATCCACATACATCACCCGTTCGCTCTACACTCTACACCCACTCCACACTCTATGCATCCGCTCTGCACTGTATACACCTGCTCCACACTCTGCACCCGCGCCACACCTTACATCCGCTCCACACCCTACATCCTATGTCACTTGTCGCATGCACTCAATCCGTCCCATGTACTCCATCTGTCCCATGCACTACACCCGTCTCATGCACTTGAATCGTCTATTCTATTAGTTCCATTTATACCATGGGACTAATACCTCTAACATTCCATGCCATCTAACCGTTCCATGCACTCTACCTATTCAGTGCACTCTGTGCACTCATCCGTATCATGTATTCATCTTTTCCATCCTCTCCATGTTATTCCTGTCGTCCAATTTTGTTCCTCTCGTCCTTACATTTATTTCATCCATTTCATTAATTTCAACCACTTTACTGCTTTCATACGATTTATTCTTTTTGTCCACTTCACTGCTTTGATCCATTTTACTCATTCTAGTATGTTTGTCCTTTTTAGTTTACATTAGAGGTTATTAGTTTTCGATTTATCGCTTGGATCTTGATGCTGGATTGTTTTTTTTGCTATTGTTATTTATGATCTAGAAGTTTGGGCTAATTTGAATTGCTGTTATTCACTTTATTCCTCTCGTCCATTTTGTTCCATTTTGTTCCTCTTGTCCATTACATTTATTTCATCTATTTCATTAATTTCAAACACTTTACTGCTCTCAAAAAACGTATTCTTCCTGCAGAATCTGCCATGTTTTTAAGGTCATCCCAGATTGAGGTTAGGGTGGTTTTGGTTCTGTGTCGGGCTCTGAAACCTTACTGAGTGGGGTCTAGGAGATTGTTGGCTTCGATAAAGGCATTTATTTGGGAGTAGGCGGTTTGGTCAACGAGTTTGGCAAGGAACCTGGTGTTTGAGATGGGGTGGTAGTTTTTGGGTTCGAGAGGGTCGAGGGAAGGTTTTTTTATAAGAGGTTTGACATGAACTGTTTTGAACGCGTCGGGAATATTCCAGAGGAAAGGGAGTCATTTATGATGGTTCTTGCGTGTTCTCCTGCGCAGGTAGATGCGAAAATTTCTTTGAGGGTTGTGGCTGGGCAAGGGTCCAACAGAGAGCCCGATGTTTGCGGGCAGAGAGAACTTTGAGAAATTGGTCGGTTGATATTGGACTGAATGAGTCCAACGTTGGTTGGGTAGTGGTCACAGGCGGTGGCATGGCCTGTTTGGGGGTTGGAGTAAGAGAGCTAGTTTGTTGGTTAGAGCATTTGTTCTTTCGAGAGCTGTGGTGTAAAAGTGGAGAGAGAGTGAGTCGCGCAGCGATTGTGAGGGGGTCGGGAGAGTGGTGGTGCATGATGGTTTGGTGAATTCGGTGACGATTTTGTGAAGTTCTTTGCTGGGGTTTTTACAGTTTAGTATTCGGGAGTTGTAGTGGCCTTTTTTTGCTTTCCGGATTTCAGCCTTGTACTGATGAAGGTGCCTTGCCAAGGTGGATCTGTTCAGGGGTGTTTTGTCTTTCCGCCATTTGCGTTCTAGGGATTTATATAGTTTTTTAGTGGTCTTCAGTTCAGGTGTGAACCATCTAGGGAAAAGGCCACGGCGGGCTGGTGGTTTGCAAGAAGGTGTGAGCCACATTAGTGAGGTGTTGAGCCATGAGTAAAAGGCGTTGGAGGTTAGTTGTTCATTGAGAAGGCAGGTAGGGGGAGGAGACTGAAGGAGTGTGTCGGCTAGATCAGGAAGGATTATTAGTTTCTTCCAGCATTTGCATAGATTCGGAGGTTCAGGTTCGGGTAAGGCGAGGTGGTTGGGTGAGCGAATGGCGAAAGAAACAATGAAGTGATCTGACCAGATGATAGGGGTGGTGAAACCTGCTTAAAAGGCGAGGGGTTTTGGGACTAGAGGCAAAGATGACCACTGGGAGAAATACCTGATGAAGAAACCGTGAAACAAGCTTGCTGCATCCTCCTGGACTATTGAAGCCCTGCTGCTGTGCTGAAACTCCTTTTTCAATATGACAGAGAAGCTCTGGATGGGACAACCTCTTCCCTTGGATTAGTGGGACCAACTAACCCCAAGACGAACTCCGCTGGACCATCTTTCTTGATTGGCTGTACTTCTTCGCTGCTGCAAGAACTGAGTGCCAGGTGTCGAGAAATCCGTAGTCCGTAATCGAGTGCAACCTCTGAGATCCAGCCAGAAGCTCCACGAGTCTACTAAGGACCCTTCAGAAGCAGGATGACCAGAGCTGGAGTCCCCTCACCAGAGTGCAGGACCCAAGGAGTTAAGGCAGCCCAACCAGTGTCCGAGATCCGCAATGGTACTGTTTACTAAGTGCTGAACGACGAAGTGCCGCAGAACCGAAAAGATCCCACCGCTGCTGACAACCTCCAAAATACTGTTGCATGAGCCCTCCAGACGTCCTCCTCTTTTCCCCATGACTGAAGCCGAGGAGCACGGGGTCTGCACCGCTCTAACAGGACAGAATCCAGCTTAACCACTCTTCAAATCACAGGTACAGTTTAGACTTGGGGTATTTACCTCACTGTATTTTTGCCGTGCTTTTCTCAGTTGGGAATTGCATTGGCTTATCTTTAGAGTTGATTCCAACTCTCCTTCCACAGGCTGACAGCTTGTGACCCAACAAGTGATTTTATTTCTAGAAACTCTCTAACTTTGTGAAAGACTTTGATTCAATGTAGTGCCTCGGCTTCATAGATAGTTTCAAATTGACTTTGGCTGTCCTGGCTCCCTGCAGACTCTTCTAGCCCATTGACTTTGATATTGCTGTCCCTCATAGGTGGTAACTTGTTTTAGAATGTTATTGCTGGGAAAGGCTTGTCTAGATTTCATTGGGAGATTTAAGTGTTCTCACATATACTGAGAACCTGATTAACCTGTTTTTCTTCCTTTAACCTTTCCTTTCTGCAACCTCAGAATCTCCAAAGTGTAAATAGTGTGATATTTAAATGCCATTACTGTCCTTGTGATTGAAGTCACCTCAGGGTGTAGAAATTGTGTAAGAAGCATATCCAAAGATTATCCACTAACTTGTTCTGATTCAGGAAAGTATTTTTAAAGTATATTTTTATTGTTACACAAATTACTTTTTTAAAGAATGCTTATTTACAAATTGAAGTTAAATAAATAAATAACTATTCCCCAAGGTCCAGAAAAGGCCTGCAAAGTTGATTCCATGAATCGACAAAGGGGGGGATTTGCACGCAGAATGACACGCAAAGTCCCTATTCATTGAGCATATTGTTCCATGAATCATCCCCTAAATGTTATATTCGACAAAACTACCTTGGAAAAATGTCGTTTCTGAACTGACTTAACTTAAACAAGAAGATGAATTCTCATTCAGAAGGGTCATGTCATTAATACAATTGCACTCTTAGCTGTTGTTGTAGAGTTTGTAAGCATGCATCAACTGTTCATGGCAGAAATGAAACATTTATCTTATATGTTTTGTTTCTTTAAAGATACCTGTCTGGCAAACATGCGTTATCTCGCATAAATGTCTAGCATTGTGATATTTTCTGCTATGTTAAAATTGAACTTGAATCTGGCTGAAAGGATAGTTCAGGGGGAACATGTTTGTCATGGAAACACGACAATGCGTAGCAACACAGGTTTGAATACCCATCTCACGATTAGAAACTGGTCTCCGGTATTAAGTGCGTTATAAAAAAAACAATTATTATGAAGCAACAACTCTCTTGTATTGATAATTTTATTCGGATACAATACATTTACATAGATGGACGCACGTTTTTCAGTGTCAAGTTCTTCTCAAACATTCTTCATCTAGAAACGTTATTTCATGCAATATATTTTAAACTCTTCAATGAGTCTTCATCATCTTTCAACACGGGCGTCAATTGCAATGAATTAATTCACAACTCTCAAAAGAACTTCGTTCGAAACCAATTAAATATGTATTAAATGTGTGCTTACAAGCTTCCTTTTAATGGCAGACCTTTTAGCAACAATACAACAATACATGCACTGTATTGCTTATCTAAAGTATTTTTTATTAATGTATGTTTGCTTGTTCTGCTAGCAGTAAGCTCATTTCTATTGAAGTGGTTGACTTATTGTAAAAAGGACTCCTAACTCTTCAAGCCTTATAAGCAAACCTCGGCAAAAAATGGCTGCCTGTTCACTCACTCAAGCCTCATGCATAACAAACTGTTATAAAAAGACATATTGATTCCATAATTAGTATTATTGTTAAAGGTGTGTAGCTATGTGTTCAGTTGTATGTCGATTAGCTATGCAGAACTTTTTGTCATCAGGCAGAGCCCCAAATGAGACTCAATAGGCCTGATTCATATAAAAAGCGCATAGACGCAGAGAGTAGTCTGCGCATGAAACCACTTTGCACGTACCTGCATGTAAAAGCATGTTATGCACGTTCCTCAAATTCATGGAATTTCAACCACAAAATAACCCTGGGCGCAAGTAGAGCCCGGGACACCCATGGCACGCCCCCAGGAAAAGCAAAACCAGCGGCATATACCTAGCTTTGCGCAGTCTTTATCCGCAAAATCATGCACCTTGGAAATTCTGGGGCCCATCCCCTTGCAACCAAGACTGCACCCCGGTGAAACTGCATAGAGTCCCCAGTAACTCCCAAATGCATCCTGACAATATGCATACCATTTCCCATAAATGAAGCCGGACCCTGGTAAATCTGGGGGCATACTTCCATAAATGAAGGAGGCACCCTGTTAACCTGCATACGAACACTCCTAACTGCAATTGGCATGCCAACTGCATTTATGCACCGATAAAATTCCTGATCCCACCTCACCTGTGTGCATTGGTTCCAATGTACTTGGTAATTTGCGGGTCCTTTAATGTGGTGGTTAGATCGCAAGCTTTGCGTGCTTCTTCTCTCGACGTGACGTTGCACGGTCAGATTCATGAATATGCACGCGTATTGCTGGGCATGCGATTCCTTTGCGAAACACATCCCTCCACATGCCCATATAAGTCCTTGTTCTTCCTCATTCTGCGTAGGGAATGGGGAATATGCATGTTCTGCCCCGGATTTACTTACTTGCGTAGGCCCGTCCCACACTTGCGTGGAGTCTCACGCAGACCGCCTGAGTGCACGCAAAGATGTGACGGACCTGCACGAAGTCCCGGCAAGGTCCCAGAAAGGCACTTTGAGGGCAATAATTTCTAACAAACTTGTGAGTTAATTCGGGTGATGCCCTGTAGAGTTTCTAGATGGGTGTAGTATCAAATCCACTTTAATTACTGCAATTTGATATGGCTCAATTAGCTGTTGTAAATGATGGCACACTAGCACCTGCATACAACGGCAAATGGTGTACAACGAAAGGTAGTTCCTGGTAGAAGCATATGATTGTATTCTTAAATATCAAGTGTCCGAATGAATCCAAAAAAACACTATGAACTGGGTATCTAAAACAAGGAGTGGTTTACTTCACTCATAGACAATTTTACTCATATCCTTTTTTTTATTCAAATTCATCTGTTGTCTTTTGAAGATTTTTCCTTCAGCAGTTTATCCTGGCAATACATCCATTAGCAGCATCGTGTGCACAGAAGGAGAAGGTACCACAGTATCTCTCGGTGTTTCGAGAGGGGAGATGGGGTAATTGTTCAGAAAAGATATTAGGTGCAATAAATTATCTGAATCTAAGAGAGGGATTACGGCATAGCTACCGTACATAAACAACCATGGGGCGCTACCAATATGAAAAAATGTGAAGCACATTTTGAAAGCGTGACCATCGTATATTAATATGCTGTACTAAGTAACTGACTGTGTAGCAAAGAAAAACGGAAATGAAAAACGGCTCACGTCACACCATCTGTGGGCAGGAAAGCTGAGTATGCCTGAAAGTGCTGCACTTGACAGGAAAGGCCTGTGCTAGTTGGAAGCAACGGAGGCTGAAAGAACACGAACAGATCGTGAGATACACACATTAAAAAATGTTTAAAGTAGCCCAGAGTTTTTGAAAAAAGGGATTATTTCAGAGCACGAAGTTTCGAAATCGCAGACGCATACCGGAGTAGCACAGAACGGCGGAGTAAGGAGCGTCCTGTTTGTGATGTGGGCCGGAACTGAAAAGGAGCGTGCTCAGACGACTCAGCAAGGTCAAAAGGTTCCCTCTCAGAAAATGCTGCAATACGGAATTCTGAATTTTAGTTTTTCATGGGTTTTTTAATCGTAAACGTGAAACAATATTTTCTAACAGGTTTAACCTTTTCAGACTCACAGGCCCTTTTATTTATCAAATTTGTGTAGTAAATGCATGGGAAATCAGGCACTGTTGCTTATAGTTTATTGTGACATGTATACAACTTAACCCTGTGGTAGTTAATATTTCCATGAATTAGACTGGACCCGGCCTTCCTGCAACATTAAGTAAAAAAGAAAAAGGTGAGGCGCGCACTCTAGTTCCCAGTCTTTTTAATCCTCAAACTAGTAATAACGGTTTGATCCCAGCAATGTTCAAAAACAACATGGTTAGATCCCAACTGCCACAAAAGCCCGGATCCTGGAGGCAGCAGCACCGGGGGTTTTCATGCCCTCACTTTGAAGAGCCATAATCATGGTTTTCCCCCTCCCCCAATTTTGGGTAAGATGTGTTTGTTTGGAGCCGAGTTAGTTCCTGGTCTCCTGAAAAAAACATTGTGGCATCACTATAAAGACCAGAATTCCTTGAGACTGTAATTAAACAAGCATTGGCAACAGCTGAATATAAACACAGCCTCCCTGAAGAGAGTTGGAGACTCGAAAGTACTTGGAGGAGCAGAACTATTGTGCATTTGAACTGGCAGTTGGGATTTAACCCTGGTATATTTCTTTTTGAACATTTTGTGGCAATGGGATTTAACCCTGTTATTTTTTAACATTGCTGGGATCAAACCCTGTTATTACTAGTTTGAGGATTAAAAAGACTGGGAACTAGAGTGTGCCCCTGACCTTTTCTTTTTTACTTAGTGTCCAAGGGGTAACTACACAGATCCAACAGTAACACGCAAATGAAAGCAGCGCAACATCGATTCCTCATAGTGTCGACAAAAAACGCAGCTTTGTGTTCAAAAACAGAGAATCCATGTTATGGGGTGCTCCGGGGCACCAGAGCAGGACTCAGAGTCCAAGGTTCACCTGGGTGTACAGCGGACTCGCTGTACAGGACACAAGAGGGGGCACCCTCTGGCAGCGGGATCACCTGCTGCGGATGGCACACTGGGGGCACCCAGCACACAATGGCCAGGCTCTGTGATCACACAGGCCCAGGGCCGGTACAGGGCCATGGTCACACGGCAAACAGACAGTCACACAAGAATGACAGGAGACAGGAGTTGCCACTGACTGGGTCTCCACTGCAGTGCCGCACTTGCCTGCAGTGGCTCCTTTTATTAACTTTTGTGATGCGGTGATGACCTGCGTCTCTTCAGGAATTACTACGCCCCCATTAAAGGGGCACTACATTACATCCCTTCTTTATTATAACGAAACAAACAGAACCTTTAACACCGGCCTACAATCCGCCAACATCTTTGGTGTATTTCAGTCCACACCGTTTATGACCAACAAGAACTATACAATAAACATTTTGGCACCCTCACATGAGTGCTCCCTTCCTGGCTGCTGCTCACTCTATCCCTGGGTCAAACTGTCCAGGCAGGACAGGTGCCTTCCCGGCAGACCTCCTTCACCGAGGCTGACCTTATCCATAAGTACCACCACACGATAGGAGGAACACATCCTCTTCATCCTCCTCATCCTCGCGCATGTACTGACACTCCTGCATCACAGCTACATGTACCACTCCGTCCTTTGGCGACTTCCTCCCAGATTTTGAACATTGTTTCCCTTTCTCCTTGGGTGCGGCTTTCCTGCGCTGGCAGGTGCTGGTGTGAGTCACACCCTTGCGAAGTGTCCCTCTTTTCCGCACCTGCCACACGTGTGCCCTCTTGCAGGACACTCATTGGCATGCAGCAGGTCCTATCCGCACTGGGGGCACATGTTGCCTGCCTCCTTCCACGACCATTCCCCTCTTCTGATGGTTTTGCCACCTTCTCATCTGTGTACAGCACAAACCTCCTCCAGCTTCATTCGCTGTAAGGGCTCTTCAAGCTTGATAAACTGCCTCGAGCTGTCCATGACTGAGGCGCACACTTCAGCCAGCTCTTGGGCCCGGCCTAACTCCAGGATCCTGTCTAGGCTCAGCCCTGGTTCCCTGTGCACTTGCCTGCGCAGCTTGGTGGAGCTGCACCCGTACATTTTTTGTGCTCTCACCTTATCCTGCTCAAAATTATCCAGGGCACAAGACAGCGCAATGCCCCGAAGCCTCCCGTGGAATGCATTCAGGCACTCCCCTTCTTCTTGTCTCGTGCTGCGCATTCTGAACCTCTCATAGTCCCTGTTCCCATGGGCATGAAATACGCATTCAGGGCTTCAATGGCCGCTGCATACGATTGTTTCCTGGGCCGCAACATTTTAAACAGTCTCTGGACCGCGGGGCCGGCCGAATTTAGGAGGGTTGGTCATTTTGCTTTTTCCCTTATCTCCATAGCCTCAAAGTATAGATCCAGATTTTCAACCCACGCCACCCAGCGAGGACCCAACCTTGCAGGTGCTCCTACCACATCAAAGATACGTAATGGGCAAGCTGTCCATTTTGTCTGTATGGCCCCTGGGCATCACCGTCCTCCACACTCATGATGGGTCTTGATGTGGGTCACCACGCAGACACAAGGGTGCACAAGCACTCCTGGGCAGAGCCGCCACCCTTCCGGTTTGCTTGGGTATGTCACCTGTGGTGTCTTTGTTTAACAGTCTGTGTGTTCCCCTCTGTACTGTTCCGGTTGGCGAGGAAGCGATTTGGTGAGCTGGAAGGGTGTTGCCCACGTTCTGGTGGGCTGGAAACATTTTTCTGGTGAACTGGAAGGAGTTGCCCACGTTCTGGTGGGCTGAGGAATTCCTGCCTTTGTCACCGTTATATATATATATATATATATATATATATATATATATATATATATATATATATATATATATATGTGTGTGTTTTTTTTTCCTTTCCCCCTGAAGGGGCCGTGTGAGCTTTGGCAGCCCCCTTCTCCTGCCTCGGGCACTTTCTTCCTCTGGGGACTGTAGGAGGTTGCTGGCCGAGCTGGCCGAGCCCAACTCTTAGTTTCACCGCTGTGGGCCCGACATGTTCAGGCCACGCCCCCCTCTTTCCACGGCTGATGCCGCTCACCCTGAGCATTGAGCAGTTCTCTGGCAGCCCGTGAGGCTGACGGTTGATCCGGGGTTACTGTTTCACCGCCGCTGACTCAGTGTATCCAGGACACACCTCCTCTTTCTGTTGTGGTGTCACTCAGCCGGTGTGCCGGTCTCCGTGACCACTGGCTGCCAGCAGTCCGTGCCCGGCAGTCACGGGGGCTCAGTGCTCCTGTGGCCACACCCCCACTCTTTGCCGCCGTTCCTCCAAACATGCTGGGTAACACACTGCCCCTCGGCAGCCCGCGCCAGGTAGCAGCGTGGGAGCCCAGGGCTGTGAACCTCCCTCGTTGCCAATTTCACGGGGTGCTCCGGGCCACCGGAGCCGGACTCAGAGTCCCAGGATCACCTGGGTGTACAGCGGACACGCTGTACAGGGCACAAGAGGGGGCACCCTCTGGCAGCAGGATCACCCACTGCGGATGGCACACTGGGGGCACCCAGCACACAATGGCCAGGCTCTGTGGTCACACAGGCCCAGGGCCGGTACAGGGCCGTGGTGACACGGCAAACAGATGGTCACACAAGAATGACAGGAGACAGGAGTTGCCACTGGCTGGGTCTCCACTGCAGTGCTGCACGTGCCTGCACGTGCCCTTTTATTAAATTTCATGACGCGGTGATGAGCCGCGTCTCTTCAGGAATCACTACACCCCTATTAAAGGTGCACTACATTACAATCCACAGGTGCAGTGATCGAATCATGACTATGCCGCTGGAGATCTCAAGAGGCCACAGTAAATGGCACCAAGACACCAACACTTGCACATGGTGGCACTTCCACAGTCCTATGTTCATCACCCTGTGCATTCTGGGAAAAGTCACCACAGAAATGTCCACTTTGCAGCTGAAGGAAATAATGACTAAATGCCCCTGAAACATGCAAAGTTAAATTGACCGCAGGGCCCTTAGCACAAAAGCTAAACTCTGCAGAACATCAATCTCTTGATGCACATGTATAAAACCATCACACAACCGAGCCCTACAGGACAGCACTCGATACAGCCACACCATGGAAATTCACCATAGCAAATGGAGACAACTTTGCCACACATATCAAAGGCACACCGAGCTGAAACAGACTCGTGACCATTTCCTACTACACCACTAAACACCTTGAATACACATCTGAAGATGCAGTCATACAGTGAAACATGAACAAATCATTAAGATGCAATGCAAAATGATCAATGACACGTACACAACTTGGTGGCAGTGGCAACGAATGACGGCATCCCCTTGGAACAAATACAAAAGTTCCCATTCTTGTGGGTCACCAATCCCAGTCCAATGGACGTCTTAACTACAGACGTGTTGTCTCATTGTGCTGCATACAATCGTATTGTCTCACAGATCAGTAGGTGGAGTGAACAGGTGTTTTAATGCCTGGGCAACAAAGGCCACTGGGAAGTGTTGGAGTAAATGGAATTCACAAAAATGTATACTATTCCAGAGGCACAAGAGGATATAATTCCTGAATTGAAATCAGCGGTTTATGCGTCAACTTGGTTTATGGGCATGAAGAGTGTAACACAAATGCCTGGTCGACTTGATTTTTGGACTGGCCAATGGTAATGCAGCCTGTGCACCTGCCTTCCCATTGTACTAAACAAAAGAGAAATGTGCAAGCAGATGCTGCAGATGGAAACAGGTCAATGTACTTTGGTGGTCCCACTCATTGATAATGGGCCTCATTATAAGGATGGCGGTGACGGTATGAACAGTGCCGGTAAGGGACCGCCACCGTTCATACCGTCCTGCCGCATTACGAGTTCTGCTCACGGGTTCCTGACAGCCCGGGCTGTGCGTCACCCGCGAGCTTAACTCGTAATGCCGGAACAGTGTCGGCGCATCCATGCTCCCCACCCCATTCTGCCCTATCGGGCAGAATGGGGATTGGGGACCCGGCAATACCGCCACCCGCGAATGGGCAATTACCAGCCCTTTCATCTTGTAATGGGCTGATTATTTCCCAATCGCGGGAGGCGGTGCCGGTAGCGAGCATGGCGGTAGCCGTGCCTGCCATACAGGCACAGCTACCGCCATGCTCGTAATGAGGCCAAATGTCACAATAGCTGCATTGAGACACACAATACCCTTTTGTTGCACATCAAAGAAAGCAGAAGCTTAATGATCTTGTCCGACACACCTCCTGATGTTTCACTCATCCCAAAATGTGCTGGCCCCATACACAGCTTCTAGGGGTGTTGGGACAGGAGATGGAGCATGTGAGGGGATAGCCCCAAACAAACTGAATTTTGTGATCAATTGGTACATGCCTGCACAATGGGAGACGCTGAATAATGCAAGTACAAACTATAGCACTGTAAAGGACATGTCTGAAGATTTCTCAGAGGAAGGTTTGTCTGCTCCATACACGGTGATGTTTAGTGCAGACTACACATAGCGCTGTCAAATTGTCTGATCACCAGAGACCAACACAAGAACTCAGACCTCATTCTCAAAAAACACAGGCATAAGCGGTTTCTCCACTATGGACAGGGAGGGTAGCTCAGGCGCAATTCGTTTGTCTTGGAAGTCGGACAATGCAAAGTAGCACAGGTTCTAATCTGCTTGCCCGCTGAGAGACTGGTTGCCTTTCAAAAGATTAATTAATTGAATCAATTATAGAGCTGTTTACTTAAAGTGCAATTTTGCTGCCATCTAAGAGAAAGCAAATCAATCCAAGAAAAGGCAGCTTTGCTGCTTTTTTTCACTACTAAGACACTTTGTGGTTTGTTTTAGCCACTGTAAGAGCTGAAAAGGCATCATCACACTTTATTCAGTCTGCTTAGTGGCAATGATCAATTTGCCTCATGGAGATTTGTTAATCCAGTAGAAACCAGTTTACAAGACTGTTTTCCCTAGCCAGTAGCTATAATCAGTCATCCACTGCGTGAAAATGTCTTTATTTTTATTTATTTTATTGAGCATTTGCCTATGCAACTGGATAGTGTTTCCAAGTGCCACAAGGCTACACGGGAAGAGAACAGGGGAAAAGTCACAATAGCAAAAACAGTAAAATACAGTCATGGTCCAAATGCAGTGAAGAGAAGTGCATGAGATAGGGACGGGGAGCAGACAGATGGGCAAATGCCGGTGGAAGGGCCCAGGGCGGAAGTGCGAAGAGTAGTCAAGGAGGCGAACCTCAGGGTAAGTGCTGGTGTAGGTGGTGACTCCCAAGGGTGGGATGCAGAGCCGCCAAGCAGGAGCCTGCAAGGGCAGTGCAGTGGGGTGGGTGCTGGTATCGACTAAGGAAGAGGCCCTGGAATCCTGTGTGATTCATGAGGATCAGGCCAGCATTCACAGTGGCAGTGCAGTGATTAGCAGGGAAGGGAAGGAGGGAAACAAGTAGAGAACAACAGAGTTTTAAGCGATTTCTGGAACTTGAGGAGGTCTGGCTGAAGCCTGAGAGGGGGAGGGGGCTGTTCCAAAGGGAGGCGCCAGCCAAGGAAAGTGACCCCCCCACGCCCCATTCTTTGCTTGGAGAAGCATTTGACAGTCAAAGGGGGTCATTACGAGTTTGGAGGTAGCCATGGTGCAAATAGCACCATGGCTGCCTACAAACCTGTTTCCGGGTCCAGGTTCCCTGAATGGGGATTTACCGGGTCATTCCAACCTTGGAGGACCCGGTAAAACCCCATTAAGAAAACCATTCCCCATTCCCATTCGAGGCCCCATAGGGCTCAATGGGAATGGGGAAGGAGCTAATAACGGGCCCGCAATTTGCGGGCCCGTTATTAGCTCCATGGTCCCTTAATGGGTCCCGCTAAGACAGGCTGGTAAAACCAGCCGGTCCTGGTGGGACCCGCTAAGGGACCTCGTAATAGGGCGGTAGGGAGTTAACGTCACCAACATCTTTACCTTTGCCGTTAACCCCCTACCGCCAGGGTCGGAATGACCCCCAAAGAGTTGGAGTTAGAGGAGCGTACGGCTCTAACAGAAGTATTTGGAGATAGCGTGGTCCCAGGTCCCAGGCCCCAGAAGGCCTTGTGGATGATGAAGAGGGTCTTGAATTTGATCCTTGAACCCACCGGGAGCCAGTGGAGAACATTTTGGCCTGGAGAGATCTGGTCCCTGGGCTTGAAGCCAAGGATAAGTCTTGCAGCCCTATTCTGGATTAGCTGGAGTGGGCGTAGTGAGGAAATAGGGAGATTGAGAAAGAGGCTGTTGCAGTAGTGCAGCCTGGAGAGGACTAGAGCTCTGGAGACATTTAGCTTCTGGGGGAAGGTGAGGAAAGGTGAAGCCGGAAGTGGGACTACTTAGTAAGATCCATTATGTGAGGGATGAAGGAGAGAACGGAGTCGAAGATGAACCCGTGGTTTTTGGCCTCACCGGAAGGTGGGGAAAGAGGACCCAAAGATGGTGGCCAGAGGGTAGGAGGAAAAGAGGGTGCAGGTGTCCCAATCAGAAGGATCTCTGTCTTACTGGCATTATAGCAGAAATTATTAGCTGCACACCATGCTTGACAGTCAGGAATCAGAGGAGGGAAGTTTGAAGGAAATCTGTGTGTCATCGGCATAACACTGGAAATGAGGAGAGAAGGAGGAAATCATGTGGGAAAGAGGGGCAATATAGATATTGAAGAGCCACAATGATAGGATAGGGCCCTGGGTAATGCCACAGCTAAGGAGTGAGGTGGTGGAGGAGAAAGGGCCTAATTGCAAATGAGAAGGCTGGTTAGTGAGAAAAGAGGTCATTTAAGCCCGGTTAGTGATGCTGAGGGTATCACAGAGTCGTTCTATGAGGATGGAGTGGTTGTGCATGTCAAAGACAGAGGAGAGATTTAAGAGAATGAGAACAGCGGGAGAGTTAGAGTCAAGATTTGAAAGCATGGTTTCACGGGTGTTCAGGAGAGCAGTTTTCATGCCTCTGGATGCCTGGAATCCAGATTATCATGAAGGCAACCAACAAGATCAGTGTGGAGGACCAGCTTCCCCAAGAGTTTATCCAGGAAGGGGGCTGTGGAAATAGGGCCATTGTTAGCCGGGAAGTAGGGGTCAGCAGACAGCATTTTTAAAAGAGGGTGCACAAGGGAGTGTTTATGGGATAGAGGGAAAGAGCCAGTGGCAAAGGAGTGGTTGCAGAAGTCAGCAAGAGCCAGGCGAGAGAGGAGATGTTTTCCTTAATGGTACTGGAGGAGCAGGGGCGCACTTGTTTGGGGAGAACTTCATAGAGCGGACCACTTTAGAGACCTCATTCTGTGCTATGGGCAGGAGAGAGGAGGGTGAGGGGGGTGGGAGAAGAGGAGCCAAGGAAGGCAGGGGGGCTGGTGGGGACAGGATATCCTGGAGTAAAATGGCAGGCAGTGCAGAGAACCTGGGCAGGGAGGAGAGAGGTGGAGACTGCAGCTGGATTGAGTTCCTTGCAGATTTTGAAAAGTTTGGCCCTATTGTTAGAGACTCCAGAGATGCAGGCTTGGATGTGGATGTGGGCCCGCTTCTTGGAGTGGATAGAGGAGCGATGTTGCCTTTGGTGCAGGTGGCAGCCCTGTTTGTCCGAGGGAAAAACCAAGGCCTGCCACTTCTGAAACTCTGCATTTGCATTTGCATCTGTGAAATAAATGAGTCTGGGAATGCTGCAAGCCTGGAACAAATTGAAGTAGAAGATGTGGTTAGCAAAGCTTCCATAATCCATTTAACTATGAGGCAACGTAGGCTACTGAAATGTCATAAAGCCCAGCTGCAAGCTCAGCTTTGGGCGAAAGAAAGGTTGCTGACTAAGAGGAAAGCACAAATGGCTGATGATGAACCACAAAAAAAGAACAAGAAAAAGGCAAATAAACGAAAAGCAAGGAATGGAACTTTAAAAGGCACCTTAACTAGTTGGCCGGTGAGGGACGGAAGCGTAAATGAGAACTTGGAAATTGAACCAACTGACATCAGTGTCTCTTCAACCCTGGCCCGAGAGACTAATAGAGTGCAATGGTCACCACTGGTCTCGCTTATACCAATCTCTGTTGGGGCGCAGATACATGCAAGCGCTCCTGTCACAGCCAATGTTGAAAACCCTATCTCTGAGGGAACCGTGGCTAGCAAGGACCCTGTGTTCACTATAAAGCATGTTAAGCAAGGCATATCCAGAGTCAAATTGCATATTAAAAGATCCGATTTTTTAAGCTTGACTCAAAAAATCCTGCCATTAAGAATCCTGGATACAAAGGATTTGCACAATTTTGAAACAATTAAAAATTCCCTGTTTCAATGTAGCAGAGTTAATTTCTTGACAACTGAAACCACTCATTTGGTCAGATCATATAAATCTCAATACTATAAACTTGGATACAAGCTGGATCCAGTTGTGGAGCCTGCATCCAATGAAGATTCTAAGTCTTGGTCTGCAGAGAATTTATGTGAAACTTTAAAAGCATCTAGCAACAAATCCTGATCAAAGAGCAATTTCAACTAATTGCATGAAAACATATTGGGTGCTTTAAATTGAGTAGTCCAGACTAGTGTCCAAAGATATGCATAAATCAACTGACATTGGTCTCAAGGTTTCACTCATTATTGGTGTAAGAAATTGCATACAGGCCACACAAATTAGTACCAAGAGATATAGCCCCTAGGTGTTGGCTTTCAGAGTTGTCCTCCTGAATGATTGGGCACATGTCAACATTGTAAATATATACGATCCACCTGGCCTTACAAATTCAACTACCATTATGGAATTGGCGGCAGAAATTATTTGCGATATTGTATCCCGACATTCAAAGGATTTGATCATTTTGGGTGTAGACTTAAATGCACAAAGTCATTGTACATTTGAGTCATTGGAAACTGATTTTGTGAACAGTACACCTACAATGGATTGCCACCCTAAAAGGGAACGCTTGGTCTGAGACACTGTTGGACTGGAACTGCTATATGTTAATTGAGCGAGTGACGGGCGATAGACCTGCTAGAAACACCTGGAAAAATGAATCTAATGTGGCTAGGCTGGATTACCTTTTTGCAATATTGAATTGGTACCGCTGGTTTTGAATCCATAGATGATTGAAAGCAGATGTAGCCATCATGCCCTGATCTCACTTACATTTGAGGGCTGTCCCCCAATGTATGAAACTGGCATTGTTGGTGATGTAGATGTAAATATGGCTCTGAATAGAATGTCCTGGTCTGAAAAAAAAGCCTAGAGAGGGCAAGACAGTTCGCTAGCAAGAACCTAACTGCAATTCCTGCCCAAAATAAACATCTAAGAGTGGAGGAAATTGAGGCATTGATGAAAGAGAGAATGACAAAACTGAATACTCAGAAAGGTAATTACTCTCTTTTGTCCAGACCTGGTGCCAGACATCACTATGATAAAGCTATATGTGAGAGAAAAAGGGAATTGAGAGCTGAACTTCGACACATAAACAAGTTTGCATCAAGTTCAATCGATCTAGGGCTGGCTAAAAGGCAGGTAAAGAATACATGTGGGAGCTGGGTTAGAGGTTGGCTATCTTCGCATAGAAATGCACAGTGCTCTCAGTGGTTAAGAACAAAGATCTAAGGAAAATATGGAAACTGCTAAGGTCATTCAATTCCCCCAAAGCTAAACAAGTCACTTCTGGTATAGGAGAACATACATAAGAGATCAGATGGATACCAGCCAATGAAAGAAATCAATTTGGACTTTGACCAGGAAGATATCATAGGAATAATCCACCACCTAAAGGACTCTAGGGCGACAGGGGCCCCACACCTCTGGACAAAACTCCTGAACATACTCTGTTTGAAAGTGTGTAAAGAGGGGGAATTTCCATCTTCATGGCACAACACTATCCAGGACTCCATCTATAAGAAAGGCAGGAGATATTTGCCTGAGAACTTCAGACTATTACTAATACTGAATGTCTCTGGCAAGATCTTTGCCTCCTTAATATTAGATGCCCTCGAAAAGTGGGTATGCAAAATAAACTTGCTGGGCACATTTCACATGAGCTTTTGCAAGGGCTCCGGAACGATCCATTGCCTGCGGTTAATGGGTACCCTAATAAGGAAAGCTAAAACTAAGGTAGTCCCTCATTATACATAACTATGATCGATTTGTATGTCATTCAATCACTCATTCGCATGTGCATCCATAAAGCATATGCTTGCACACTCACACCCAACCACCATTACATCACATCACTTATCCTCCACCCCTTCATCTGAAAATGTAGCACTTCATCCACTATCCTATTTGTATATCATGCTCTACTGTCCTTGTCCCAATTTAATGTTTCTGACTCCCCTGCATCAGCTGGTCTCATATCCACATCGTCTCACCCATTGTTAAGGACACTGGCCTTCACGCTGTAAATCAATGTTAAAACATTTTGTAATTATTTTTGTGTAAAAAATGCATTCTTTTCCTTGTAATTTTCATTAAATGAATAACAATTAAAAACATATATAGTCACGCATTCACACATGCATGCATACAAACATGACATACACAATCATACATACAAAACACAGTTCTCACTCACCTTCATCCCTGGTCCAGATTCTGCTCCTCGCTGCGATACTGCCTCCAGTGATGAAGATCCTCTGGTTCCTGTGCACAAGAACATGAACCAGGTGCAGTAGTCACTCAAATTCAACATCAAATATGCATGGGGTAGAGGAGAGTTCCTCTTTATCAAAGAGTAGAGAAGAATATTTAAGCAATGCATTGAGATCTGGTCTGAAAATGAATCAATCTGAGAATTTCATTCCATCATTGCAAAATAATGTTCCACTAAGTGTATGTAATTTCATAACTGAAAACTAGTGCCCAAAGGATTATCCCACGCTCAGGTTAGTGACGCTGAAGGAAGGGCATTGTGTTTCAGTAAATATATTGGATTTGTCTGTATTAATTGCTCCAAATTATTCAAATTGTTGCATAAAAGTCTTGAATTGCAGGGGATCGCTTCAACGGTTTTAACTCTAGTGTTTTCTTACCATGTGACAAAGAATGTTGAAACTGAACAAGAACCTGTGCGGCATTTCAATGTCGTTGCAAACGTGAATCTTATCCAACAATTCATTGATAGATTATGAGCTATGGGATTTGATATATTCATGTCTAGCAAGCAGCTTAAGAATCTGGAAAATGTTCACAATCTTTAGGCCTTTAAACATGCCAATAAATCAAAGGAAAATACATATTCTCTGTCAAGAAGAGAAATTAAATTATGTACAACAGATATTATTGGGAATTGGACCTGGTTTTCTGGCACAGTACACAAACCACAGTGTTGCACATGAATATATAACCAGATGATGATGTCAAGATTGACTAGGGAAAGATCCCAAAAAGGGGTGTGCTATAAATATGAGTTAATGCAAATATATTTCAAAAGGGGATGGCGGTCAGGAAGGATAGCTCAGGGGCAACACGTTTGTCTTGGAAGGAAGACAGCGAAGCGCAACACAGGTTAAAATCCCGATCCTGTGCTTGGAAACCACTTGCTGGTATTAAGCGTGTTGTAAAAAAGAACAATTATAATCATAATGCGTCCATAATGTGAGCGTGGGAACTGAGTGGTATTAGATTTTCTTGTATAGGGTTAATGAATCATGTTTGGGGGATGACTTTGTAACGAATATGTGGAAGCGTTAAATAATGTTGCAATAATGTATATAAGGTGTAACCTTGTGTGGTTCAAGAATCTCTAAGGAGTCATCTAGCCCCGCCCGGCCGTTTGTATACAATACACTTGCTTTACAGGAAAATGTGCACTTACTTCTTGAGAGGTGGACCAACACATTTCACATAAAGGTCTGGAAGCCCCTATAACGACCATGTACATGTCTCAATAAATAAGAATATCCAGGTATACTAAGTATGGTATGCATTGAAGTAATTCAAAGCAACTGTACATTAATTGCTATAAATGGATTATAGATTTTAGAATGTTCAGATCATAATCAGTCTTAATTATGCGATTAATCACATAATACTGTGTTCTATAAGGATGGATCTTGTGAGAAATTTGAAACTCGATGTAAATAAGTGGTGTTTGTCTTTTTAAATGATCAATTCTGCATGTGTCATTTTTAACAAAAGAGATTTATTCATGAATGTAGAGATTTGTAATTATTTCATTAAAGAAAGATATCTAGTAGAGAAACTCTTCTTGGGTATTTGGGCTCCATTGATGGCACAATATTTCAATGCAGTGGCCATCAAATTCAATTACCCAGTCTCTATGAAAAGAGAAATTATATACCCAATGTATAAAAAAGGGAGGTGACACCTACCATCTTACTATAGACCAATCTCCCTTTTGGGCACTCAATAGAAACATTTTGGGCAGATAATAGCGGCAAAACTGGAGCAATGGGTATTCGATAGTGGAATACTGAGCGACGTCCAATTGGGTTTTCTACATTGGCTTGGGAACAAATGAACAGATACTGAATTTGTACCACACCATTGCTCAATCCTTATATTGTAAGCAAAAGCCCATATATCTGGCTTTCGTGGATCTGAGTATGGCCTTTGATAAGGTTAATAGAGGTAAACTATGGAACATGCTCAGATCGATGAATTCAAGTATATTGCTGCAAGATCCCCAATACTGAAGTGTTAAAAGTACTGCAGATGTGACAAATTATTCAACCGGTTTCAAGATTTCTAATAATCTCCATGAGTGATTCCCTGCATGTGAGATGCTAACAGTATTGTCTTAAAACACATGAGTATTGTGGTTGAATAAATAGTTGCATGAACACAATCATAGGAGTCAACTGAAAAGATATTCTGGGAATCCAGGAACACTTATCCCAGTTGTTGCTGTTGGTCATCCGTCTCATAGGCATTGGCCAGACTGATCTGATCTTCAACCATCTGCCGGGAAACCAGAAATACCATAGGTTTGATATTTCAGTAGTATCCTCCAGTTGGGTGGGGAGATCTCTTTTGATGGCGTTTACCTGGAAAGGGGTTCCCATGGATTCGAGATAGTTATTATTAACTCTTTATACTACTATTTTAATTTCTCAAGATGTCACAGGAAATGTATTCTACCACTTAGGGGTATGAAGTATACACCAAAAAATGTCCGCCCTGCCGGGTGTAAATCTTTTGTGGTCAGACACTGTCAGTCTTGTCTTAGCAATCTTCAGAAATCAGACCTATAATTGCATTTCCTAAATCAATCTAATAGTATTGGTAGTAGACCACCATTTCAAAAGAGGTGTCTTAGCTTAAAGTAACACTTTGAGGATTGCTGTTAACCGCCAGTATTCAAATGATGTTGTCATTTAGATTAACTCATTGTGTTGGATGTAGGGACAATCCTTGTTGTTCCAGGGTGCATTTCAAATTCATAAATGATTCCTGATTTATCAGGATTCAACCTCTATTTATTTTGATTGGTATTGTAAATGTTCACACCTGTACTGGGATAGTAACCTCGTCTTCTGCTTGGAATTCAGAGATAAGGTGGACCAAAAGGGCCAAGTAGACATTGAAGAGCCAAGGCGAGAGGTTAGAGCCCTGGGGAACACCACATGTGGAGAGAGAGGTGTGGAGAGAAAGGACCCAAGTTGGACCTGGGAGGGTCGGAACAGGAGGAAGGAGGTCAACCACGCTGAGTCCTGATCGTGATGCCCAGGTTCTCACAGAGACGATTGATCAGGATGACGGGATTGACCATGTCAAAAGTAGAGGAAAGGTCAAGGATGATGAGGACAGAAGGAAGGCTAGAATCGAGATTAGTGAGCAGATCTTCACGGGTGTTTAGGAGAGCAGTTTCCATGCCTCAGGTTGCTCTGAAGCCAGACTGATGTCATGGAGACAACCCAACCAACAAATTCAGCGTGAAGAGTAAGCTGGGAGATGGCCAGCTTTTCCAGGAGTTTTCCCAGGAAAGAAGTGATAGAGATTGGGCTGCAGTTTACCAGACAGGTAGGTCCGGCAGAAGGCTATTTCAGGAGGCAGTGCACAAGGGAGTGCTTGAGTGGAGAGGGGAAAATTCCAGTGGCAAAAGAGTGGTTGCAGAAATTGGCCAATGCCAAAGAGGAGAAAGGATGAGGAGAGGGAGAGGCTGCCAGAGGGGGGGCTGAGAGAGGGAGAGGTAGAGGAGAGATAGCACAGTATGTCCTGAGGTTTAGTGGCAAAGTGAGAGGCCAGAGCCGTATAGAGGATGTGGGAGGGAACAGGAGAGGTGGAGACTGCAGAAGGATTGGCCAGGTCCTTGCAGATTTTAAAGAGTTTGGCCGTGTTGTTAGAGGCCACAGAAACATGGGCTTGGATGTGGGCTTTTTTCTTGGACAGGACAAAGAGTCTGTATTGCCTTTGGAGCATACGGCGGGCCAGTTTGTCAGAGGATGCACCGATGCCCTCCACTTCCTCTCAGCCACCCCACACTTGGGTTTCAAAGTGGGGATGTCAGAGTCATACCAAGAGTTGACTTGGAGGTAGGCTTCAGGTGGATTCTAATGATAGTGGCAAGGTGGCCTGTAAATGGTGGCCATAGTCAGAGAGAGGCCAGGAGAGAGAGCCTGCAGACCAGGCATTCAAATGAGGAGGGAACCCGCGTAGGAATGACAGAAGAAGGGACCCATTCCAGAAAGATCAGGGCTACTCCACCTCTGGGATGGTTGGTTTTGGGTTTTGATGAGGTGGCAGATGTCAGAGGAGTGTTTGACAGCAGGGTGAGAGTTGAGAGTAGTGAGTAGCGACATGGAGCCGGTTGTCACATTTGAAAGACTTCAGTGGAGGGGTACAGGCTTGAGGTACGCACTGTGGAGGTGGTAGAGAAGCTCAAGAGTGGACAGAGGAGGTAGAAGGAGATGGCAAAGCAGCCAGAGACAATGATGAGGATGCCAGAGATGTGGCGGAAGATGGGCGTGGCAGAGGAGCCAGAGAGATGCTGGTAGGAGTAGCAGGAGAAGGAAGGAAGTTGAAATGATGAGGGAGACACCTCTCAAAAAGGAGGTACTTGGACTGAGGTCCCTGGACCATGACAGTGGCATTCAAATAGACATTAATGTTGGTCTTGGGGAAGTAAAAGGAGGCCAAGAGGATCTCCCACTGATTGCCACATTAATGGGAGAGGAGGAAAAAGAAGAGAGAACAGAGACCATATGAGGGGTCGATAGGTCTGGAGAGGGATGTCGGTGAGAGTCTGTCTGGAGGAAGCACTTATGTAGGTATCAGTGATAGGGAGGCCTGGGTTGGAGACCAAGATGTCTCTCTTGAACTTTTTCCTTCCTTTTTTCTTCCTGACTTAGTGAGAGGGATAGGATAGGAGATAGAGTAGCATTTAGAGAAGATAGGAGAGATGGAAAACACCATAGAGGGTGCGAGGTGGAAGTAGGAGGAGGAGGGCGCGAAACAGAGAGGAGAGATGTACAGGCCTTGCTGCGCAACACATGATTCACAGAGGGGAGAGGGGGTCACACATTAGGGAACACACAGACAGGGCAGACAGGTACACTCAACAGTACAAATGGTGCCCCTAGCGGGGTGGTGTCTTAGAGAGTGGGCGAGAACCTGGGGACACAGATCACAGTACAACTGTAACCACAGTTGGGGGGAGGTAGGGAGTGGGAGAGACCCTAAGGGACACAGATCACAGTGCAACAGTTGCCAGAGTTAGGGGGGACCTAGAGAGTGGGAGAAAGCCTAAAGGACATAGATCACAGTACAATAGTAACCACAAATGAGGGGACCTAGAGAAAGGACACAAACACACAAAGTACAGCTAACCACTGGAGGGGAGAGCATAGGGTTTCACAGATAAAGAGTACATTGTGTCAGACGGTTAGGTGGAAGTACGCACGAAGGCCAGGAAGTTTAATAGAGAGCAGTAATGGCTGCTCCCCCTTCCCACACATTTCTTACCTTTTGGTCGCTTATGGTCGATGGCTGCGCCATGAAATTGCACTCTGCACCGCTACCCCCTAGCCGCCAAACACCTGCATCGCACTATACTGCAGCCTTGTCCTGTGAGGGCTTTGCCAAAGACTTTCCAATCCTTGGTTCTTAAAGGTTTGGATGCGTGGACATAGGTGCAACATATTACATATTGAAGGACAACTTCTCCCGCGCACCTTTGTCACACAAACCACAGATTTGTCCTGTGAGGGCTTTGCCACAGAGGGCCAGATCCTCAGTTCTTAAAGATTTGGATGCATGGACATAGGCATAACGTATTATGCACCGAAGGGCAGGGTCTCCTGTGCACATGCGTTGCACAACACTGCGGCTTTATCCTGCGAGGTGTTTGCCACAGAGGGTTTGATCCTGGGTTCTTAAAGATTTGGATGCGTGGATTTAGGTGCAACGTATTATCTATCAACGGTCAGCGTCTTCTGCAGCCTTGTCAGCCTTGTCCTGCAAGGTCTTTGCCGCAGACAGTCTTGTCATCGAGTATTGCCACTGCAGGACACATTGTCATGCAGAGTATGCCAATATATAGCCGTATTTTAATTGAAGTAATATCATGTTGGATGTGCCTCCTAATGCCAAAAGTGGCAGTTTTGGCACAGTCAGGTTTGCTGTGCCTAACAATACCAAAATAGGCACTGTAATAATCCAATTATTTGCTGGATTAACAATATGCAAAGGTATTGCCACTGTAAGAGCACACTCAAATTGACTATTGCCAGTTATGGTAATATTGTCACTGAACAGATACATTGCCATGCTGGTTGTACCAATCTAGGCCAGTATTGTCATTTCCCTAAAAAACATCTTATCCATGCCTATTAAAACCAATATTGTATTGGTAAGAATACATTTTCATTCTTGTCATTGCAATGTGCACAGCATTGCCACTTTAAGGCTATCCATTTGGCATGCATCGGTTTACATGGCAGAGCTACTTTGATGACGTTTTTATTCTATGGAAAGGCCCACCAAGAGACATCACTTTGTATAATAATCTTACGTTTACTTGCAAAGTCAATGATCCAGAAATCAATTTCCTAGACAATCTATAAAAAGTCACAGGACCAAGGTATGGAACAATACCAAAACCAACTGATAAATGTTCACTCCTAAAATTTGATTCATCCCGCCTAGAACACCTTAAAAAGTACTTGATGCCGCATGTCTTTGTTAGAAACCTATTAGACGATGGCAACCTGAGACACTTGTGAAACAATCCTACAAAAGAGCCTCCAATAATTACAGGGAGGCAGTACTAGCTGGCAAGTCTCCAGAGGACAAGGAAAAACAGCTGGTGTTTTTCAGAAAATTCTCTACCAAATTCTGGTAGATTAAGAATATTATTAACCAACACTGGCACATCATGAATAGTGGGAATAGCAAACTTGTCAAACCTAAATTTGCTTTATTTTTTTTTAAAGCAGCTCATTTCAGAACAAGCCTGTGAGAAGTGACATCACGAAGCAAGGCGTGCCAACCACACAACGCAGATGATGGACATTCATTCTCCCTCTTGTTACTGGACATGCACCCTGTGGCACATTTTCTGTATGCCGAACAATCCCTCAAAACAATCTACCTTTCCCAACTGAAATACCATTAGGGTGATTTATGTTATACACTGTCTATGCAATCTCCAATGGATAGGAAAAACTACTACAGAGCCAAACAACATGCCTTTTGAACACTGTAGTTGCATTCGGAATCAAATATTGACAGCACCACTGACTTGCCATATTGTTGATAAAACACATATTGAAAATTACATGAAGTGGACTATTCTTAAGAAAATCATTCTCCATGAAAAAACAAGAGATGAACAGATTCTGTCAGGATTTGAAAAAAGGATCATCTTTCTCACAAAAAGTCATATCAATTCTTTGAACATCCCATGTCTCACTTTACCTTAGTCTGGTCTGTGTCGCCATTCCGATATGGTTCCTACATATGCGCATGTTTTCATATTAGACACCTATAACTTCTTGGTTTACTATGTATCTCCTTATAGTCTTGGCTTTATTATCTAATATCTTTATTCAGAAAGGGTACCTCCAAATTAATTCCAGCACACCTGTCTATAAACAATCAAACTGTTGTTTCA
Organism: Ambystoma mexicanum; assembly: GCF_040938575.1. Classification (NCBI taxonomy): domain Eukaryota; kingdom Metazoa; phylum Chordata; class Amphibia; order Caudata; family Ambystomatidae; genus Ambystoma; species Ambystoma mexicanum. Next base: position 790,493,661 of record NC_090928.1, on the reverse strand, counting down.
TTGAAAATGCTCACCTCTTCATCTTTTTAGCGGTATCTGGTCATTGCATCGTCAACCAAAGCATCGACAGCCATACCATCTAAAATAAAGCATCTAAAAAAAGCATCTAATGCATTTTTTTTAGATGGTAAAAGGTTTAGTTTAATAAAATGGGGTTTAAAGTTTAAAAAATGGGGGATGGAGGGACCCCCCTTAAAAAATAAAAATAAAAAAATGCATTAGATGCTTCTTTTTTTGATGCTTTTTTTAGATGGTATGGCATTAGATGCTTTGGCTGTCGATGGAATGACTATAAACCCATTTTAGCATGTTCTTAATGTTTATATTTTTTGTTTGTTTTGAAATGCCCACTTTAGCACTTCACTATATGTTCGCTCTGTTGTTCGCGATATGCACAGAATTCATGGTGATGCGGACGCATACACCATGATGTCACAATGACGCCGTTATGCTATTTGCGACCAGCACTCTCTTTCGCAGGCATTTTTAAACCCTTTAAATAACTGAATCACAAAATCGACCTTAATATTGACTTTCTGCAGACAGAATCATCGAGAAGGAAAAAGACTAATTTACCTACCTCCTGTGCCACTGTAGATGCGTCTGTTTATCCAGATCCCCCTGCAACGCTCAGAATGTAACTTTAACCTTTATTTTCGTACTCAGATTGATTACAGGGACAAAGCCCATTTCATTTTTCCATGTTGACGACTAGAGGTCCTTGATGATCCTTCATTTACCACTTTTCTTCTAACAATTCGCCCAAATGTGGCTATATGAGAATTGCTAATTGATCAGACTAGGACACTGTTATTCTATTATGTGTTACTGTACACAGATATGTTCTGAACCAAATATCCATCAAGACTTTTTAGGAGCTTCAAACCCTCCCTGAATTAAACCGGGCGTGATTTCCCAGTATTGATTTTGATAGAGGATCTTTTCCGGATAGGTATGAGTTGCTTCTCCTGCTTGATTAGATGTATTAGTCATTGTGCTACTCCTACACTTCTCTTACCTATTTTTCACTATTCATCTTTTACAGTTTCTGGACAAAATACATTGCCCTCCCTTTTACGAAGTTCTCAGAGTGCCTATTGATAATGAAACATGTCGGTATAAACCACTGATGTTGAGTGGCATAGCCTGAGAGTAACTACACACATGAACGAGACTCTAACTCTGTGAGACTCTAGTACCCAAGTTGTTCTAGATCTCCACATCAAGATGAAGGTCTCAGTACTGACAACTATGTTTCCAGGCATTTTTGTCTTTAAAACATTTTGGGCACCCTAAGACTTTGCATATATGAAGATTGTATTTGCTGTGTATATGTTGTTGGTTATACATGTATGTGACTAAATGCTTCTCGGAGGGGATTCTGTATGAATGTATGCTGCATTACAGTGCTTTATATTTCACACTTTTGGTTCCTTGTGATTGTATCATATTTTATGTATTCATTTATACTAGCCCATGTTTTGGTTTAGCACATGCGTTTGTAATAATTAGAAGTACATTCATGTTTCATACATATATTGTTGTTTACTTTACACTTCACACTTTTGTGTGATTAATATTAGCAACTTTTTGTATGGTATTAGTTAGAAGAGAGTATTCAATTTTCCAAGAATATGACTTTATATGTTCTATATTGTCACCTTTTTCCACACTCTGTAATTAACAGGTTTGGATCATATAATCACCCCCACTATCCCCCTTTGTGGTAAACATGGTCAAACACACACATGTTGGCTGTGCTTAATAACGCAAATAATGGCTCTTTAAGAAGCTGTTTTCAAGTTGACTGTGACTTTACATGCCAGTGTTGCCATAGTAACAACACACATTCTTGAAATTGGCTGTACTCAACAATGTATTTATTTATTTATTTGAGGTTATTTATATAGCACCTTTATCCAAAGAGCTTTATAAATAATAAACACATGGTAACAACACTGAAATTCCAGTATTAACACTGATAAAGTATGACTGAAAAAGGGGCAGTTCTGGCAGTATTATCGCTGTGGGAAGATATCATGCTGGCTGCTCCGGTAGACACTAGTATTGACACTGTTAGAATTCACATTATCTATGTTCAATAGTGTCAGCATTACCACTGGATGAAGACATGCTAGGGGTGTCAATATATGCCATCATCGCCACTTTGAGCACACATGCATGTTGACTGTTTTCATGCCAGCTGTGCCAAATTGTTACCAAGATAGCCCCATGCTGGCACCAAAAGCATGTGCACTGCTCCCTTGGATCTTTATTGTGCCCCCTTAGAATGCAAGCACTGCACTCACTCTGCTACGTCAGCCTCCTTTCCCCTTGCACTACAAACATATGCCCAGTTCCATCACCCCTCTTGCCCACAAGCCTCTGACACGCACACCATTTATTCACACACATTCACATGCATCCGCACAAATCATACGCACACAAACATTTGCATTAAGGCACATATATACATGCACCAACACACACAAGCACACCATTTATTTTAAACATATCTGTCCTATCATCACCAGCCCACCATCACCTCAGGACCCTACCTCTGTGTAACCACCACCAGCTTCCCAAGGATGATCTGGAGGTAGGAACAGAGCATTGCTAAGGGGGACTGAGGCGGCTATAGCACCGGGTCTTTTGGTTGTAACCCAATAGAAGCTCAGGGGCTACAACTGAAAGGCTAGCTAGCCCCGGGGCCCGACAGTCCCGACATTAGTGATATTTTCCAAATCTAGTAACACCTATGGGTAGGAAGCAGGGAACATTGAGAAATGGCAAGCAACAGCTCGCTCTGATCCTTCCACTGTGTGCTGGCAGGGCAAATTTGGCACCATTGGAGTCTTCAACGAGAGGGGATATGCAAGAGTTACCCTTTATGAGAAAAAGGGCAGGGAGTACCAAAGCCTGCATCCAAAATGTGCCATACAAAGATGGTGAACAAAACGGGCCTGGCCTTCCAAAAGCCATTGGGCATTTATGGATTAAGGGAAATTAATTCACTGGGAAACCGTGTTTCCCCACAAACCAGGCAAGCTCAAGAAAGTCTGCTCAGTTGCCTGTTGTAGCGGGTGGAGCCCTCTCTGGTTCTTCCCTAGCTAGCAGTAGGGCAGTGCCCTGCAACCCTGTATGGATGAACCCCCACTGTTTCCATTGTTATCCATTGGGATTAATAGGCTTCTTACAGTTGTGTTGCACCTCTACTCTTGCTCTTGTAAGTTAGGTAATTATATGAAGTAATACATTGTGTTAATGACTTCACATTGTTCTGTGAGCAGATTTTCACTAATGAAAAAATGTAATGATGGAAGACTGGAAGTGAGGTGGACTTATTGTGAGGTCCTCATATGGTGTTGCGATCTACAATATGTAATGCATCCAATAAATGTACCAGTTGGTTTCAGTGAAAGGTTTCTTTTTTTAAACCGTTAACAGTTCTTCTTTCAGAAATGGTGTTACAGGTAAAACTCTTCTCCATTCCTCACCACTCTTGTTATCCAATTTAGTTGAATTGCGAACACCTTCAGCATTTCAAATGTCATATTAGATGTAATGTAATATGCAATACATAGGGGAATTTATTTCCCTATATGATTGAGAACACTTTAAATTACGCCTGTGAGACGCGTCTATTATTTAGCCATTACTTGTTTAGAAATATGTGTATGTTGGCTAGCTGCTGGGAACTATCATGCTGTCTCAATTCATAAACTTTATTTTGACTTTGCATCATAAAAACTAACATCAAATATTCACAAATTCCAATAATAAAAATAAATGCTTAACAAGTCTTAACAGTTAGAACATTAAGGTGAGACATGGCACATTAATCAAAATAATCAAAGTTTCCATTAAACTTAGCATTTCCACCTGAAAACAAATTCATACAATAATAAAAACACAATAGGTAAGTAGCTTAAAAAAAGTAAATACAAAATGCGGGGTTTCACTCCTCCCAAGCCAAGTATTGTACACAAAGCAAGCTATTGTATTTACCACAACCATATGGAGCGTTGTTTTACAGACATATTCTGCATGTAATAGAGATATCGGTGTTTAGAAGCATCATAAGTGTGCTTTTTCACACATCTGTTCAGAAAGGCCATACAAGCAATGCATTTTGACGTTTCTTTTGACCGATTTCAAGCAGGACAAATATCAGAAACCTTAGGATGCCATTTTTCCAAATTGTACCCCAATCCTAATTTGATAAACTGTGCTTGTGCAAAATGTGGTTGTAGACAATCCAAATAGGTCTATATTCCCCAAAAGACCCATATGGGTTAATTGACTCTTCGTACATTTCTTCTATAGTTCGTCCTTCATCCAGAATTATTAGCTTCCTACAGTTTATTTACTCAGCATTCATTAATATAGCTGGGGGATTCCGAATAGCAGGTCACACTAATCCCTTTAGTGATTTTCGCCTCAGGCCAAAAAAAAAAAGTGTTCTTGATGTATTTAAACCAGTGAATAATGGTACTCACTGTATCAGTCAGTATGTCAAGAGGTACTTCTTTATACACTGAAAGATTCTGGATTTGTACATAGCTTTATCCAATATGTCATGTTTCAACAATACCCTTGACCTTAGATCTTCCCAGTCATGTTCTAATCTTGCAATAGCAGCACTGCTTCTGGTTAGATTAGTATTGCTCTTATCAATCTGTCTACTGCATTCACCCTTGCCAGAAAAAAGGATCCCTAGGTAATTTTAATAGGCAAATTCTCTAAAGAAAAAACAATTAGGCAGTTGTTATGTACCTAGGTGCTTTCATATCACTGAAGCACACCGTGGTCTTCATTTTTACATGTTCATTTCCAGGCCTCTTTTCAAACATAATTTTGAGAAAAGGTTAAGTTGGTGATGACGTCACAGATGTTTCTGTAAATTAAAGAACAGTATCATCAACATACAGTCACCATTCAGTGTAGAAGCATAGGCCAGATGGTTTGCAATAATAGATTACTATGGAAAAAAAAGCCAGACACAAAAATGTTGATTCCTTTTTTTCCCTGCACATGTCACTGCAATTATATATGGGGGAGACCCGCTGAAGTCCCCCACATACTCCCCTAATATTTTTTTATAACCCATGCCCAGCCCCCCACATATAACTGCATGGATATGTGCACTTCGAAATTGGGCATTTTTGTATTCAGCAGTTTTTGCCTCTAAATTATGGGGTGATACCGCAATAATAATTGTTATATCATTATTTTATAGTGAAAACCGCTTGGGGGCTATGAACACATGGTGTCTGACATCTCTCTCAACAGGAAAACTCAAAGCGTAATCGCCACCCAACCCCACCTGACAGATGCGCAAATATCAATGTAATGAATCCTTAGTATAGTGTGGCGATAGCCGGCCTATAGTTAAGGTGAGTCAGAGACACATAGGATTCGAGTAACAGATTTGGCTGAAATTTCTAAATTGATCTAAAGTCTGCAGGTCCCCCCAGACTGCATAGATTCGTAAAGATTTTAAATTATTAAGCGTCCCAAAATGTTTTTTTGCCAAAAGTGCGGCCTGCTTCCCAATAATTTTCCCATAGACAAAAAAGGGCAATTTTTGCCAAAGCGCACAGCCCAAATCTCTGGATGAATTTGGACCTGGTCCGAAACAACTTGTGCACGAAGCGTTGACTCGCACGCCATTCGTGGTTTGGTGTTATTCTGTGCTGTGTTTAATTTAAAATTTGACGGAGAAGGGGGAGCTTGGCTCCAAAAATTATAGTTATATCTCCCATGGTGCATGGCAGAATCATGGTTTTCAGAAATGACCGCCATCTTGTTTTTCTCTCAATGGGAGAGATATTCGAGGCTATAACCGAGGATATGGGAACATGAAACACAATAAAACGCTATTTGCAGGTCAAAAAACAGACATGGGTAGAGGTGTGGGGGTCGCTAGAAAGCATTCTGTGAAATTTGGGAGTTGGAGGCGGTCCAGGGACCGAGTTTGCAACACAAAGCTTTCTGTAGCCTCGGCTATAGCCGCCAATAGCCGACATCTGAAAGAAAACTGCATCACAGAAGCAGCGTGTGCGTGCTCTGGGGTGAAAGGGAGAGAGCAGAGAAGGTGAGGAGGCCATCTGGGGAGTGCTGGCACAGATGAGGGGGCACTTGAGAGAAGCATTTCTGGCTGTTTTGCTGATAAATCGCAGCTATAGCTGAAGTTACAAAGGACTACAGAACTGCAGATAACTGTGGGTATGTGTAGTTTGGTACACACGGTTAATATTTTTAATTTTTTTTAAAAGATATTTTTATAAGTATAGTGTCGGGGGTGATGGCCATGTCAAGTGACTCAATTGCCATCCAGGTCTCCCATTCAGTCACCAGGACAGACTTTGTTTAGTTTCAAAGTGGGGAAAGGCCTGTATTGCCCGATAAATGAGACAAAGCAATGAGTGTGGCAACTTTCTCCCAATTTTCTTATTAATTGTGGAAGTAAAACTGTTGTTTAAAGTTTTTTTGCCTGGAATCTAAATAGACTCCTACCTAAACTGGCTCATAAAACCAGACTTGCTTTGTAGGAGGTAGAAATAGTTACGACAATTGAATTGGTGAGTGTCATTCATCTGCACAAAAACTCACTGGCAATTAGTGTGACCCGGAACACTCTGTTCATAGCCTATTGAAGGTGCTAATCTCTTTTGGAAAAGTCTCAGATTAAAAAATAAATGCTTCAAAAACTGAGATCTTCCCAATCGCTGTCTCATGTCATAGGGGCCTATTTGGGGTGACTAATTGCACATGGGCAAGTAATGGTTTTAGATACTTAGGCCTCCATAGAACTAAGAATGTTAGACAGCTGTAAACTGATAACATCAGGAAGAGACGTGCAGATAGAACTAATTTGTGTAATAAATGGGGATTCAGGTAAGTGCTCTGCTTCCCTACCTTCCCCCTCTACCCCTCCACAGATTTCCCTCCCTTTCTTCCCTCCACTTACCTGCATTTTATCTCCTCTTTGGGAGCGGACACACTGAAAATACTTATGTCTCCATTGTGTCCACTCCTGATCTTCGATAGGTCACAATAGAAAGGAAGAAGGGACTACTAAATGTAGTCCCTTCTCTCTTTCCATGGCAGCCATTTTGTTTGTTTACTTTTTTAAATTGTTTTCAATGGCCACCATGTAAAGGGGAAACAAACTTTGTTTTCCCTCACCAGGCGTACATTTTTTTCTTTTTTTTTCTTCCTTGCTGAAATGCTGGAGCATTTTGCAAAGGAAGAAACAATCTATATGTACCCCAGTGCAATGGGCCGGGGTACTACTAGCAAACATCCCCTCACCGCGGTGGGCATTGCTGAGTCAGGTAATGCCTCCCCGGATCGGGATGTATTGCTTAATTAACGCCATCAAGATGACTGCTTCCTAAATTATTGTATGTATACAGTATGGTCCCATTTGCTTTATCAGCAACATTAGTATCAGAAATATTTAAAGTATTTAGCACATTTTTATGGGGAGAAGGTGAGAAAGCAAAGATACCTATGGAAGTTCTTTAAACCCAGCACAGATGGGAGGTTTCTGATATCCGAATCTAAAATTGTATCACAAAGCATATTATTTAGATTATCCAAATTGGGTCCATATACAGTGAAGTCCAATCAGTCCAATACCATTAGATCATTTGTTATATATGGAAAAGAAGCTATTGGTTGTTAAAACTCCATCTTCCATTAGGCACGTAATTATAGATAGGAAGATTAGTAACAAGCTTAGGGGGGGAAAGTATCTTCTTTGCAAAGATTCATGACTTCAGAAAAAAACCTGCTCTGACCATTAATAATCGTATGCTTTAATGGAAGTCATGGCAACATGCTGGAATTTGGAAACTTGGTTATATTCAACACAGCAATTCTTTAGATTTTGACTTCTTGAAATTTAAGTATAAACTGTACAACTAGGAAATAAATCGTTATCAGCAACTACAGAACCTGCATTTAACTGTATTTATGCCTTTAAATGCAAAAATGCATAATAGTTCAGTATTACTTCAGCTGTCTGAACTCACGCAAATTACTGCCTCGGACATCTATAAACTTTGGTAGCATCCAGATCACATCTTAATTGACTCCCGCTGCCTGTACCGCGACAGTTATTACTCTTTGAAATAGACAGAGAAATGACAAGAAATTTATTTTGCCAGAGAGAAAAAGCAGCATCTCTTTCCAGGATAATATGATCATAGTCACTCCCAATCCTAAAAAGGACTTTGAAATTGTCACACACGGCGGTCGCTGGCAGCTGTGGAGACGCTGGCGGTGGAGCGGCCATTGACTTAGCCGTCACGCCGCCCGCGCTTTCCTCGGCAGCGGTCTAGTTTTCCAGTCCTTCCGACCAGCGACATCCTTTTAACGAGCGCCAACCCGGAAGCAAGCGCGTTGCAACCTTTTCGCGTTAGGCTTCCGGGTTGGTACGCTTCAGTCATTTCCTTCGCGGCCTCCGCCGCTCCCTTTACTTTTTCTCCTGTTTGCTGGCTGACAATCTATTCGCTCTTGGCACGCCTCGCTCTGTTGGAGCTTTTTCTCTGCTCCACCTTGGCTCTCTCTCTCTCCCTCTCCCCTGTTCTCCTGGTTCCTTCCCCATCAGCCCATTTCATTAGTCACCCCATCTTTGTACTGTTGTTTCTCCCCTGGAGCAGTCGCCTTACTCTACTTTCTGTGGATTTCCTTATCAGCTGGATCAAGTTACACAGTTTCCACTTGTATCCTGCTGCCATCTTCATCAAAGAAGGGGTTTTTTGCGCCTATCGGCTTTTTCCCCTTAACCTGTCTGCCCCGGTACGGGGCCCCCTTGGCCCCGTGTTAGAGGGGCAGGGTGGCTTCCTCTCGAGGCAGACCTCATCCACACTCCAGAGAGGAGGCATTGAGAATTAAGAGATTCGGAGTTGCATCGGACGAGGAGACCACAGGTGAGCAGGAGGGTGTGAGGGGCACTCAGGGAAGAGGGGTGAAATTGACGGAATCCAGGAGTGAGCCTGACAGACAAAAACCAAGACCATTGAATGTCTTATATCCAATCAGATATAACATAAATGGGAGTGTTTTTGTTGGTTATAAAGCTAAGTTAGGGGGGTAGTCCTTTATGAAGTTGCCATTACCAGCACTTAAAGCATATGTGATGGATAACAATAGTAAACATCATTGGGCGATGTCTCAATTTGTTTAGATTAGGATGATGAAGTTTGTGGTAATCCCCATTTCTCATCATCCAGTATCGTTTCCTACGTGTGATGTTACAGTTAAAATTACTTGCAGGATAACAAATGGGCTAATTGAATGTGTAGTGTCAATCCATTCAAGAAGATTCTTCCAGGTGGATAGTTGCAGTCTTAGAGATAAATCAGCTAAATATAGGTTGAACAGGAGAGGGCCTAGCACACACCAAAGTCAGCATTCAGGTTAACATACAGACCATAAAGTTTTAATTTAAATGATGGCTGTCAATTGGGGATTGCCATTGTTAGCAGTAGCAGTTAGGAATAGATGGCACTCCGAAGTGACACCATAACGAACACTTGCATTCCCTTGGATAAGTAGCCATTTTCATAGATGTCATTTTCAAATGAAAAGCATGCAATTCAATGTAGACAGAAAGGTGCTGGCTGTGAATTTCTTTTTAAAAATGCATACATTGCATGAAGGGCCAAATGATAGAACATGTTAGTCTGTTGAAAATCTGTCTGATTTGTAATGAAGGTCACATTCTCAAACTTCTTGAATACTTGTATATGGAACAGACTGAATCTCTAGGACTGTGGATTTTCCCAGATTACCATATTAGGTATGTGCGGTGGAGGGAGAATGCCGGCACGCAGAACGCTGCACTCATGGAGCAGTTTCTGAAGTGAGAGAATTAAAAGTGGATAGGGCCCATGTCGGGGTTACGTCAGTGGAGGAAAGAAATGCGGGTGTTTGGTCGACCCAAAGGTGACAGGCATTCCATTTCAACGATGGCAACATAGTGACCCACAACTAGTCTGGAGGCTGAATGTTTCTGGCATTGAGCACTGCTGGTGTCATTATGATAGCATTCAGCCATAGATCCAATACAGCAATGAAAGGAAATCACTATTCAAGGACGGGGCTCTGGGGAGTGGGAAAATGTGCTTAACTACATTTACAAAGGACACTCCTTTTGTAACAACCCCATTTTATTTGTTATATTCTAGCACTTAACGTTGTGATAGTACGATATAGAAAATAAAATGACATGCATCACAATACAAGGCTAAATTACAGGCACTATTTTAACTATTCACACTTGAGATATGTCATTTAGTACTACTGAATATTAAGTATGTGCGTATGTTGTGAAAAAGAAAGATAATTTTAAAAAGGTACCAAAAGAAATATTCAAAACATTTCTTAAAATGGAAGGACTGAGTTTCATATGAAAGAGTGAGTTGAGGAAACAGTTCAACTTTCCAAACCAATGGGTGAGATTGATATGTTTGTTAAGTGCTGGCTATGCAGTTACAGTATGCAAACACATATCTATCAATTGGGACTAATGACACACATTTTTCCATTTGTTATAAGTTATAGCCCTCCATCATATGGTGCTTTATACAAAGCTGCATTAAGCTTCATGAGACAGAAGATATGCGACATTGTTAATGTTGACTATCCCAATGCGTGCAAGCCTCAGTCCTCTGACGTTAAGGCAAGTGGGTTTTGGGGTGCAGGTCGGGCTGCAACTATTCAGAGGATGTTCTATTGTCAAACAATGGCAGTACCTGGACATGAAAGGCTGTACCTTGCAAATGATGAAAATACTTAGCATGTGAGTATATAACTGTCATAAGATCCGAACATCTATTTATTTGAGGTTAGCATATGGAGGCAGTGCCATTTTGGAGAAACGATGTCCTTGCTTTAGATCATGTTTAGTTACACTTCCATTGACATCTGCAGCATAACATGCTGAGGGGTTTTAATCTAAATCCAAATCCATCTTGCTTTCAGGACAGACTGTAACTAAGCACTTAACAATCTTAACAATCTAATGTTCATTTGTCCTGTCTGTCAGGACAATCATACATCTTGTCTTAACTCAACACTTAACACTCAACGAGCTTTATACTAGACAACTGTGTGATGCTATGACTGTATTCAGACACTTGGCTCAATTGTCATTGATATTTGTTGTATCCAACTACATGTTTGGGGGATGCAAGAGAAGTAGAACATTCATAAGATCTAGTTCATAAGTTACACATTGAAATGCTTGTGTGAGATTGTTAATGTTTGACACTCGAATGGCACCTCTAAGGTGTTATCTTTATAAGGTGGAAAATTCAAAAATTATGTTATTGTGTAAAGAACATATATTTAACTTTTGAGCATTTGAAATATTTTAGGGAATGGCATTGTTTTGATATTTTTTTTTATGTTCAAGAGTTTTCTTGTGTAAATGTTTTCACCACATGTGTTTCATGGGCAGTTTGTCTGAAATACAAGTAGCATTACAATCCCAGAATATTCCTAGTTGGATAAAACCAGTACATTCCCAGTCTGAGAATTCCTATGCATGCCCTGTTTGTACAATGCCAATTTATCCCACGATTGTTATGCCGTTATGTTTACATGTTTACTACCAAAGTACTTGCATACACACAATTCCAGAATGTTACCAAGTTCCACAGTTTCCCATGAAACACTATTTCAATATATGTAATGCCTACACAATAGTAATACATTCCCAAATATTACAACTCCATCAGTCCTTCCACTTTACTACAAGTCTTTCTGCATCATCTATAAAGCAGTCACCCTCAAGTCACCCTGCTACCTCACTGTGTAACTCAGCATCTCTGGCAGACAGCTCACCACCAGATGCTAGGACATGTGCATACCTGAAATCTGCTGCTGCAAAAAGGAAAGGACCAGAAAACAAGCCTTCTATGCCTATGCCCCAAGACTATGGACGCTCCTCCTCATCAGCATCAGACTTGCCCCCATGCCCCTACAATTCAGAAAAGAACCCAAGACCTACCTCTTTAGGATGTTCCTCTTCCTCAACACCTAATCCATCACGTCGACCCCAGCGCCACCTGACTCGCTAGACACTGTCCACCCTCTTCTCCCTGCCACCCTGTACAGCTTTACCTTCCTCTTCATCCCTCTGTATCGTACCCACCGCTGTATATATGTTCTGTTGTTACCTCTGAAAAGAACCTTGTTATGTATCTGCACTGTTGTATTCCTCTGTAAAGCACTCCGTTGCTTCTCGAAGCTAGGTCAGCACTTAATAAATACAATAATTAAAATAGTAATAATAATAATGGTAATTCTATTACACATTTTTGGTATGCTCTACCAGTGCGTAGTCACAATCAAACTGTATTTCAATGTTACTGTTGCACAATTAAAATATATTCTCAGTTTTCACTGCTCCAGTGAATCTCCAGTCTGCCCAATCACAAATACCCTTACTTTATCAGGCCCACTATAACCCCAGTGTGATAGTCCTAGAATACACAATACCAGAATATATTCCCAATTTGAAATAGCCTTTCCTGCAAATGACAAGCAGTGGAATTTCCAGTGTGGCACAGCAGTATATTCCGAGTCTGAGATCACCAGTATAATCACGTTTTGCACTATCCCAGTGTATTCCCTGTTTAACAATGCCAGCCTACTCGCAATTTAGGAGAGTACAACCCCTGTATATTTCGAATATGTACAATCATAATTCGATCCCTTTTTGAAAGTATGACAATTTCAGAAACCTCTCAAATAATGCAAACCAGGTTTCTGAGGTCCCCAATCCCAGCATATACCTAGTTCGGCAGTCCCAGGATTCTCACACTTTGTGACATTCTAGTATTTTCCTAGTTACAATATTTATCTCATTTCAGGAATGTGCTCCGAGTTTGCTGCACCCCAGTACATATCAATTTTGTGAATCCCAGCCTATTCCTCTATGCACAAATCCTTGTTCATTCTCAGGTCACACTTGTCTGTGTATACTTCCAGTTTGGTAATTTGTCAATCACGGTATTCTGTACTGGAAATATCAACAAAAAAAAACCAGGTACACATATCATGGAGAAGAAGCTGATGCTGGGAAAGTCCCTGCTTATGAAGCACAATCTGAAAATATATGATATACATAGTTCATCTCCATAGAACATATTGATAGGCATTGTGATGTGGCAAGTGACCCATCACACTGACTTCTGACTTTCCACACACCGATGTGTGAAAAGAGTGGGCCTCATTATGACCCAGGCGGTAAGTTACCGCCTGGGTCGTACCTTTACCACCATGGCGTAAACTATGTTTACGCCATGGTGGTTGGCGGACTTACCGCCCCATTCCGAGGTGAGTGGGGCGGTAAGTCCCCATTAACCCATTTACCCTTCCCCATTCCCATTTTTGCCCCATAGGGCATAATGGGAGTGGGGAAGGCGTTAATTACGCCACCGTAAATTACGGTGGCGTAATTAACAACAATGTCCCTTAGCGCCATGGATTTTAACACCTGCTAAAAGCAGGTGTTAAAACCTCCATGGCGCTAAGGGACCTCGGAATCAGGCGGTAAGGGTCGGCGCTGTTTACGCTGCCGTAAACCCCTTACCGCCTGGGTCCTAATGAGGCCCAGTGTCTTGAATGACATAAGGGGAGAGCAGCTATGGCGTTGGTGCCTCAGAAGACTGTGTGGGCAGAGGTATGGCCTACGGATTTCAAAGCACTTCAATTAACATATACTATGAATATGCAGTTAAAAGTTAGTGCCTTTGGTGAAAATGAAAATAAAGGGTTAAGGCCAACTGTAGGATCACCACAGGCCTAGAGGTTTACTGGAGTATGCAAATTCAGACACAGGATCCAAAGGTCCCATACAAGTTCTTAGGGTGCATTCTCTAACTGCAGAAATTATGAAGATTAGGTTTCAGGTTTTAGGTCAACAATCGAATGATTTATTTTTCATTATGCAAGGCTGAATACCTGGTTTCCCAAAGTACCAAGCAGAAATCTGGAGTCAGACCATATTAGAGGATTGTTACAAGTTCCTCAGCAGAATCCCAACCCTCATATTCAAATCAGCTTCTCTTCTATAGAACAAATATCTCTTCAGACACACTGTATTTCCAGAGGGATTGATTTAGAGGCCCTCTTTATCTACTGCCTCTCTCTCTCTCTCTCTCTCTCTCTCTCTCTCTCTCTCTCTCTCTCTCTCTCTCTCCCTCTCTCTCTCTCTCGCTCTCTTTCTTTCATGGAAATAATTTCTGGATGGAGGACTTAACTACTGGATTTTATGAATGGTTCTATCAGCACAAGTAAGGCAGAGACTGGATGTAATCCCTGAAGGGTACAGTTTGTTGTACACCCTGGAAATTATAAAAACTGTTATGAACTGGCTGAGCTTCTGTGTGCTTTTTAAATGGTGTATCACAATGTGTATAGAGGTAGGGTTTCTGGTGGTGCATAGCAATAACCGTATAGGTTTTGAGCTTTAAGGGTAAAACCTCATGAGGAATAGGTTGAACGCACAGGTTCCCCAAGCAATAAAATGCTAAGAAATGCAGACACCCTCTTGCAGAGCTGCATTTTTAGGGCTCACTATTTGGCTCAAACTTAGCCAACTCAGTTTTTTAAAACAACTGGTAATATTGACACTGAGTTGCCATTGCTATTAAAATCCCTATTTGATAGCCTTCTGAATGTAACTAAATTAAACGTATGTTGTTACATGATGGTTGTGTCAGAAGGCTTTTCTTTTATCTTGCATACAGCTAATGAAATTAGTAAATCATGCACTTCCATGGTAAATTTGATCCATCTTTGCACATGTCCAATTAAAAACAAGAACCAAAGACATCAGCTTCCAAGAGAGATTGGTTTTAAATAATGTTGCCCTGCACTTATATATATTTGCTGCGCTAGTTCTCTGCCTGGCAGATGGGGCCTGTTATTATTTCGTTATAGTAGTGGTGTATCATGTTTTATGTATGAATTGATGCTAGATAGGCAATATGCATCTATAATACTTTAACATTACTTGGTTGTAGTTGTATTTAACTTGTGGGGGATTTCTTTACTGACATAAAGCAAATGTATACACAAATGGCCAGTTTCCTGTAAGGTAATTAGTATAACTTTATTTTCTTATCCTGTGGCTCCATGGTAAATAGAAAACTTCTTTGTGCATGCCTTGCTGCATCGTAGCATTGCATTGTTGTGCTCTTTTTAGTAAATTTTGAACCTGCCCCCACCCACCTTGGCTTCCACTTCCCTATTGACACTCATCTGAGGGTCTAGCAAGCCAATCAGCCCGAACAAGCTCACTTTATCCTGTGGCTTTGTGATAAGTAGAAAACCTGCTTTGTGTGTGCCTCGCTGCATATTTGCATTGCATTTTTGGAATCTTTTTTGTAAGTTTTGGACCTGAGCATCCCACGCCGACCCCCAACCCCTTGGACTTCCACTTCCCTATTAGCGCTCCAGCCACCTGCCTCCCAGCCCTCCACCACCCTTGATTAGCCTTCGAGGCCAGGAAGCATCCAGGCAAGGGTCTACAAGCCCTCAGCCCTGTAAAGATATATTTGGGGATTTAATTGATAGTATGCAATACTTAAATGCAGCCATTTCAAGCAAAATAGGTGCACAATAGGTGCAGAGCAGTTTTCAGTAACAGCCAACAGGCCATTTTTCAGAGCATTTAGTAAAATGTTTTAGCACAGCATTTAGTAAAATGTTTTACCACAGCGTGCTGTCATTTTAAAATGAAGAGGTGCACATTTTTACAAATTGGATGTTTTCACCTCTGCGAACTGCATTAGAAATACATAATTAATTAACCTTGTACTAATTGCATTACTAATATATTAACTCCAATCCCTCTAACATTCATGCAGTTTCTGTGCACAATAAAATGTGTTCTATGTTTTTACATGCACGTTTTAAAATCCACTTCATTTTCCATGAAGAGATGCACAATCTGAAACTCATTCCATGTGAGTGTTTTCCGTGGAGGGCAGACATATGCCACTGGCAGGAAGGCATTTGGAAACAGTTGCTTTGCAGGGCTGAAATCTGCATTGTCTTGAAAAACGAGGGTTGGTACAGAACACATTCTTTTATTCTGATTGGTAGAAATTGGAGGTGGATGGGCCACGTCAATAGAGGGCTGACCTAGGGGTGATAGGCAGGAGGAGTTTTCTTAAGGAATAACCAGGGGGAAGAGAACAGATCGAGCTGGGACAGAGGTACAGGCGGTGCTTCCAAAGAAATGCTGCTGGACTCCATGTGGGTGTGAGCGCTGGCTACAAACTTAAACAGCTGGGAGCTCCCCACACAAAGAGGTTGAGTTGCTGGCTTTGATGCGAAGGAGTCCTTAGCACTGGGTCTGCGAAACAGTGAGGTCGCACAGTTAAGGTCCTGACAGCGAGAGTTTCAAACCTCACTGGCCTGGGAGAGTTAGTGCCAAGTGAGGAAAGAGTATGAATGGGAGATGACATCATTTGTTGGCAGTGCAGGGAGTTAGACAAAAAATAAACTGCATGTTTATTTTTCTCCATGTTTAAAAGTGCTGAACACCAAATTTGTATTTTTTGCAATGTGCATGTTGTTTTCTGTTCTCTTTTATATTTTGTAGGCACGATGCTGTGATATCATGTGGTAAGATGTATTTCTGTGTATAATTTTTATATAAAACAGTGTGTACAAAAAACAAAGGCTGGGATTTTAGTGTCATTTCATGCGTCTGTGAATCATTTCAACACAAGGGAATCACAAGGGTGTGATGTTTATACCAGAGCGGTAAAGCATTTGCTAATTTACCACTGTAGCTAAGATAGCAAGCAAGGAAAAGTGAATAAATACCTGCAAGGTAGGAAGGTGTGTGTAGGTGTGAGTGAGCCCTTCTTTGCATGCTGAAAAGAAGGCAGTGTTAGATGAAACACATAGATTACTGGATGTAAATAAACCAGTAATACCAGCCACATACAATAGGTGGCGTTCTGAATAAACTCACTGGGTTCTCTAATGGTGTGATAGGTCTGAGGGGTTCTCTACAGGCAACCAAGAGATATTCTAATAGAGAGGTAATATTTGTTTTATGATGGGGCTGTAGTACAAAAAGCCATGCTCACCACTATACCACAAAAATAAGGTAATTCTGAAAACACCACAAAGTAAAATACCACTAAAATGACCACCAACACAAACTAACACTATATTATCACCAAAATAGGGTAACACTAAACTATCTCTAAATGTAAGGCCAGTTTCCGCCAGTTTACCATCAAAATATCACGGTAAGAAAATACCACCAAATCCCGAATTTGGCCCAATAAGACAAAACCTCCTACATAATAAATGGTGCATTGGGCCTGTGGGAACAGACTGAAGAGCAACTACTGGATATGGCAAGTGTGTTCCACACCACCATACGTGCATTAAAGGGAACTAATTTTTTGAGAGCAGTGTGACACTGAAAGTGAATCTCAGAATGTCTCAAATTGATGCCACATTCCCAGAATTGGTGAAATATTTAGAGACAAAATTATACGCACATGGAACATGGTCATCAAATAATGCCACAGAATGGCATGACCGTATCTATGGGGAAGTTCAGAAAAAACCACTGGACAACATTTTTGAAGAGGGTAGCATAATTCAGGTCTGTCGTCTGAGATTATTAAATGCTCCTGACTAACCTGCAGAGAAAGAGTGTTTGATAGGGCTTTGTACCAAAACATGGTTCATTTTAAATAGGTCTCTACGAATGCAAGAAAATGATGCCCATCTAATTAGCAGACTAAAAGCCGAATTAGATGGAACTAGTGAACAGGAGAAAAAGTTAAGAGCAGAACTGGAGGTATGTCAAAAGGACATGCAATCAAAGTGTAAAGAATTCAACACTTAATTGTCTCAAAGGAGAAAACAGTTTGAGGACAGTGAGCAAGAATTAAAACACTTGAAAGGATTGGTAGGTCACATTAGACAAGATAAAGAGGAGGCTATTTTAGAGATGCACGTTTTGCAAAGAGAGAATCTTGAGAAAGAAGGTGAGCTCCAGACTGTTGAACAAGAGATAGCTAAAATGTTTCAAGAAAGTGACAAGCGGGACAAAGAGTTTAATGAATGTCGAATGCAGATGAGCGATATGCAAAATGTGATTAATAAAATGGGTGATGAAAACACATACTTGCAAAAGGAGGCAGACCGATTCCTTAAAAAGTGCAAGTATTTGTAACAGCAGATATGCAATTATAGGTCCCAGGACAAGCAACAGGGCACCACATTCAATGGGATTGAGGTGAATTCCATTTCTACATGGGGATATAGCGCCCCAGTGGCTCTGCCGGTGTCTGTGCTTGGTTGCAGCGCATTTGGGGGTTTGACTCACCCATTGGGGGTGGCCACCGATCCCATACAACTGAGACAAGGGTTGAACCACAAAGTAATGCAATTCCAAATATAGTGCCAAGTAGCCCTATCAAGATAAAGAAGTTAATCAAGGGCCTGATCAAACCGTTCAAAAAAGGAGGGGAGTGCTGTATAGAGGACCACTTAGAAGCGGTGCACAATATATTTAAAGCCCTAAACATACTCAAGGAACAATACAGATAATACTTTCAGTTAACTCTGGATGCTCCCACAGCGAGCATCATCAGGGGATTGAATGAACAGGAGAACATGTCATGGGCAGAATTTGAATAAGAGGTTAGGCACCATTTTTCTCCATTCCAGTCATTACAGGAGGTGAAGAAAGTTGCATACACGATCACAGTTGTGCCAAATACATAACCTCGCCAATTTCTTCAAGACTTAAAAAGAGCTTTTTCGCGTTTTGATGTATCTTTTAATCCCAATTCCAATGAGTTTAAAACTGCCTATTTTTATGGTTTGCAGAAAGACATTATATCACAGTTAGTCCGTGAGTGTTACGCTCACCTGGCTCCCACAGAGGCGTCGATCTGGACTGGACAGCTACGGTCTCCACCAATGTGACGTTTAGAGCCGAGATGACGGACTGGACTGGCCCACCTAGCTTCGTTTGCTTGGCCCGCAGGAATATTCTTCTGCAATTGGAGAAAGGAAATATACCACCCATGGAGTTGAGCGTAAATCCCCCCACCCCGCTGTTCTCCCCACAGATCACCTTTGATGTACCCTCTTATAGTCTCACCTGATGGTTTGAAAAGATGAGCTCTCCATCCTGCATTGAGTGCCAGGGGCGCGTTGATAACCAGTTGCTTCACTGGCTCGAAGGAATTGGTGAGTTCCAGAACAATATTGACTCCGAAAAGTATATAGTTTGTAAGAGTTCACATGTCTGACTTTCACTCTTGTCCGATTCCTTGCAGTTTGACCCCAGCGAAGAGTTCCTCGTGGTAGCTGACAAAGTTCAGGTAAGGATTTAGCTTATCCTACACAGTTCAATTAAATAAGGCCAGAATGTAACCTGTTGCTTGCTCCCTTATTCAGGTGTGGAGAGAAAATATGAAGTTCGGGGAATAATACCTTCGGCGGTAAAATTAGGTAAGTCTATTGCGGTGAGAAGAGTTCCCCTTGTTTGTCCTTTTGTCTCACCTTGTTGTCCTTTTGTTCCCCTTAGGGGCTGGGGTAGGGCGAGGATGCAATGGAGACTGCGCCGACCCATGAAGAGGAATAGTACCCCCGGCGGTAATCAGGTAAGTCTATGGGGGTAGTTACTATTGCCTCTGTTATTCCCTTGGCTCACCTTTGTTGTTCTTGTGTTCCCCTTAGGTGTCAGAGTGCGGCGGGAACGTGCAGAAGGATGCGGTGCATCGTGAGGATGCTGTGAAGGCTGGTGAGCTCAGCGCGGCGCTGCAGCAGGCGAGGCGGTGCGCGTAAAATGCTTCTTTCTTCCAGCTCGAAGGCGCGGTGGATCCAGAATTCAGGTAAGGATCGAAGGTTTTGCTCTTATTCTAACCTTTTCTCCTTCTGTTCCTTCCTTTTTCACGGAGCTGCAGACTCGAGACGGGCGTGGCAGAAGACTGGATGCAGGCTTGCAGAAACGGTGAGCGTTATGCTGCTGGATGCAAAATAATGCAAAGCATGTGCTGCTCTTTGGGCGTGGTTTAAATAGCCTCCAAAGTAGCCCCAGGTAAGTATTCCTCCCCAGCCCCACCCGAGTAAAAAAATAGTCCCTAGGTAAAATAGTCCCTTCCAAGCCTCATTTGGCTAGGGGCTCTGCAGCATGGTCTGCATCATGTAAGTTCTACTCTATGAGCCTGGCGCCTATGGCGCCAGGACTGACTCTCCATATGAGCCTGGCGTCATAGGCGCCAGGACCGCACCCAAACAGCCCCTAGCAGGGGTTTTTGGGCTTGCTCAAAATAACTTGATGCCTGCTTCCGGGGTTGCTGGACCTGGTCTGGTTCCCCGGGGGTAGGCATCATGACAGCACTCCCCCCCAAGGCCCCTCCTAAAGTCGTTCTTCTCCGTGGTTTTGGTTTGTCTGGGAAATTTCGGTGGAATCTTTTCACCAATCGAGGTGCATGCACGTGGTCACTAGGTTCCCAAGACCTTTCCTGTGGTCCGTAACCTTTCCAGTTGATTAAATAAAAAAGTTTTGACTTCACCATCTTGGAGTCCAGGATATTCTTAACTTCAAATTCGGGTTCCCCGTCTATAAGGACGGGGTCTGGTGGCTTGGTTAGTCTTGTCCCTGGTTGCACTGGCTTCAAAAGTGACACATGAAAGACGGGATGAATTTGCATATTAGCAGGTAAGTCCAACTTGACGGCCACCGGGTTGATAATGGCCTTAATAGAGTAAGGTCCCAAATATCTAGGGTTAAAGGTCTGCGTTCCCTTGAGAGGTATGTGTTTTGTGGCCAACCATACTTGCTCCCCTATCTGGTACTGTGGAGTATCACTTCTATGCCGATCAGCATCTTTCTTATATTTCTCCTTCGCCTGTTTTAAATGTGCAGTTGCCTCCTTAAAGGCTTGGGTAATCGTAGCGTGTAGATTGTCCACTGCGGGCATTTCTAAGTGTTGGGATGAGTCAAGGTCTGAGGCTCGAGGGTCGTGCCCATATAGGGTATAAAAGGGACTTTGTCCAGTTCCAGAATGTACTGAATTATTGTATGCATATTCGGCGATCCAAAGAATGTCCTTCCAATTACTCTCAGTTTGATGTAACATACAACGCAGGTATTGTTCAAGAGTCTGGTTGGTCCTCTCCGTTTGACCATCGGTCTGGGGGTGGTGACTGGTCGATAATCTCACATCGATTTGCGCCAATTGACAACATTTCTTCCAAAAATGTGAAATGAATTGACTGCCCTGGTCAAAGACCAACACAGACGGAAATCCATGTATACGAACAATGTTTTCGAGGAATTCTTAGGCCAGGATTGAGGCTGAAGGTAGTCCTTTTAAAGGAATAAAGTGGGCTATCTTGGAAAAAAGATCCACAATAACTAGAATGGTGTTAAACCCATTACAAGGAGGTAGATCAGTAATAAAGTCTAACGATAAGGTGTGCCGTGGTGTAGGCGGAATGTCTAAAGGTTGTAAGAGTCCAGCTGGTTTTTTCTTTTGACTTTTGTTTTGGCTGCAGATGCCATAAGACATCACAAATGATTTAATATCCTTTCGCCAGGTGGGCCACCAGAATTGTCTTTTAATTTTAGCTTCAGTTTTTGCAATACCTGGGTGCCCCTCCATTAGGGTATCATGATAACGGGAAATGACCAGCTCTTGTAGTTCCTTGTGTGGCAGAAATAGTTTCCCTTGGTAATAAGGCAGATCATTGGTGACAGAGTAGTCCGGGCCTTTCTTTACCCAGTCCTTCAGGGCTATAGGATCAAAGAGTTGCTGGATCTTTACCTGAATGTCCTCTAGTGACTGTAGAGTAGTCATGCCAAGAATCCTTTGTTCGGAAATTATAGGTACTGGTTCTGGGTTCACTTCTGCCTCTCCCATTCCTATTCGGGATAAGGCGTCTGCTTTACCATTCTTACAACCTGGTCGATAGGTTATCACGAAATCGAACTCGGCAAAGAACAATGCCCATCGGAGTTGATATGACGATTGGGCCTTGGCTGTTTTTAAATTCTGTAAGTTCCGGTGATCGGTGATCACAGTAATGGTATACCTGGCACCGAGAAGATAGTGCCGCCAAGCCTTGAAGGCGGATTTAATGGCTAATAACTCCTTGTCGGTAACTGCATAGTTTAACTCGGGTGCCGAGAACTTTCTGGACCAAAATGCTACTGGGTGAAGCTGGCCAGTTTCAGGGTCCTTTTGAGACAGGACAGCTCCCATGGCTAGACTGGATGCATCAGTTTCCACTATGTATGGAAGTTCAGGGCGCGGGTGCTTTAACACAGGTGCAGACGTGAATTTCGCTTTCAGCTCTTGGAAGGCTTTTTCAGCTTCTTCAGTCCATATAAAGCATTTATTTTTTCGCAAGAGTGCTGTGATGGGATGTACGACATGTGAAAAATCTGGGATGAATCTGCAGTAGAAATTGGCAAAGCCGAGCATGCTTTGTACTCCTTTAACTGAACTTGGTGATGGCCACTTAAGGATTGCATCCACCTTTCGTGAGTCCATTCGGACTCCCTTTGGGGTCAGGATAAACCCAAGGAATTCAACTTCTGTGGCATGAAAAACGCATTTTTCTAGTTTTGCATATATATTTGTGCTGGCGCAATTTCTCAAGGACTGCTCGGACGTGCTTCACATGGTCAGATTCTGAAGAGGAGTATACTAGAATATCATCGATATACACGACAACACAAACGTCAATGAGTTCACAAAGGACATCGTTCATGAAGTATTGGAAGGCTGCTGGTGCATTGCACAACCCGAAAGGCATCACCTGGTATTCGAATAACCCATACTTAGTGCTGAAAGCAGTCTTCCATTTGTCGCCCTCTTTTACACGTACCGGATGGTATGCCCCCCGGAGATCTAATTTAGTGTATATACAAGCATCCTTCACTTGGTCTAGTAGTTCAGGGATCAGAGGCAATGGGTATCGGTTCTTAACAGTTATCTGGTTCAATGAGCGGTAGTCTATGCATGTTCTGAGGTCACCTTCCTTTTTGGGCACGAAGAACAAAGATGAAGATGCAGGGGACTTGGATGGGCGAATAAAGCCATTGGCAAGGTACTGGTCTAAGTATTGTCGTAGGTGAAGGTTCTCAGGTTACGTAAGGGCATAGATCCTGCTACAAGGGGGTTGTGCTCCGGGTATGAGATCGATTTGACAATCGTACGATCTGTGAGGAGGTAAGGTGTTTGCCTGTTCCTTTTGGAAGACATCCTGGAATTCTTGGTATTCTGGAGGTAGTTGCATGACTGCTGTAGTTACTGTGGCCTGCCCTGCGATCTGATTTTTCTTTGGGTAACAGGTATGTGCACAATCCGGGAAGGTTATTCTCTTCTCTCGCCAATCAATACAAGGATTATGTGTTTCCAACCAATGTATCCCCAGTATTATTTGGAACTGTGGGGCTTTGATTAGATCAAACACAATAGTCTCTTGATGCCCATCCTGACCCAATAGTGTCATCTCTGCGGTGAAATGAATTACAGGCCCAGAGGCAATTTCAGTTCCATCGACTGTGGTGATGACATCTGAGGTGGGTTTTCGGCAGAGAGGTAGATTCATCCTGGAAGCCAATTCATAGTCCACATAGTTTCCTATGGCCCCGCTATCAATGTATGCCCTTACTGCGTGCATACGCGATGGCTGCCCTGGATCTACGAGGACCGTTGGTATGATGAAATGCGAGGTCTGAGTATCCTTCTTCAAGCTCGGCAAGCGGACCTCTACCTTTTCGGGCGTGGTTGTTTCCCGAGTCTGACTCCATATGGCTTTTATCAGCAGCTCCTACCACCTTCTTCACAATATAGATACAATTGTATTTGCTGTCTCCTTTCTCTTTCCTTCTGGGTTAAGGATCCTTTAACCCCTCCGATTTGCATGGGTTCTGAAGCATCTGCTCCTTTGGGGTTAGCGTGGGTTTTGACCAACACCCGATTCTCAAACTTGGCTCGATCAGCCTTTCTGTTCTGAAGTCAGTGATCTAACTGGACCACTAAGTCTATATATTCAGCGCAGTCTTGAGGTGGGTTCATATCTTGAGCAAAGACATCCTTGAGTTCTCCTCGAAGCCCTCGATGAAATAACGTGATTCGTTTTACCTCAGGCCATCCAGTTTCCACTATCAACCTATTAAAGATCGCGATGTAGGATAGAAGGTCCTGATTACCCTGTCGTATGGACAAAAGTTTGTTGTCCAGGGCCTGTCCTTGGGAGTGCCGGGCAAATAGTCTTTCCATGCTAGTTTGAAAGCCCTGAAAATCCCAAAGAATTGGGTCATCCTGAGTAACTAGTGGAATTGACCAATTCACTGCCGCTGAGATATGACAGTACAAAGGCTACCTTGGCTTGATCGTTTGGGAAGGCTCCAGGTCTGCATAAAAAGTGCAAGCGGCATTGGTTCATAAACAGGGCAAACCTTTTGGGATCTCCGGCAAAGCGTTCGGGTGGAGCAATGGAATATTTCCTAGTAGGTTTATTTGCACAGGGTTACTCGATAACACAGGAGCTGGATTTCCCCCGGAACCAGGTAGGGGTGCTTGTCCAGCCTACCTTTGCAATAGTTGTCTAGCAAGGTCATCAGTTCGCTCCTTTGACAAAATCAGTTCTCTTCTAAGAGCATTGGTTTCTTGATGGGCGGAATGCACTTCAGCCCTCCGTTCCCCTAGTAATTGGGCCAATTGGTCAGTCTCTGAGGTATCCATAACGCCCGGGTGGGAATTTGTGGGTAGTTTTCGCGTTCTGTTACGCTCACCTGGCTCCCACAGAGGCGTTGATCTGGACTGGACAGCTGCGGTCTCCACCAATGTGACGCGTAGGGCCGAGATGACGGACTGGACTGGCCCACCTAGCTTCATTTGCTTGGCCCGTAGGAATATTCTTCTGCAATTGGAGAAAGGGAATTAACCACCCGTGGAGTTGAGCGTAAATCCCCCCACCCCGCTGTTCTCCCCACAGATCACCTTTGATGTCCCCTCTTATAGTCTCACTTGATGGTTTGAAAAGATGAACTCTCCATCCTGCATTGAGCGCAGAGGCGCGTTGATAACCAGTTGCTTCACTGGCTCGAAGGAATTGGTGAGTTCCAGAACAATATTGACTCCGAAAAGTATGTAGTTCGTAAGAGTTCACATGTCTGACTTTCACTCTTGTCCGATTCCTTGCAGTTTGACCCCAGCGAAGAGTTCCTCGTGGTAGCTGACAAAGTTCAGTTAAATAAGGCCAGAATGTAACCTGTTGCTTGCTCCCTTTTTCAGGTGTGGAGAGAAAATATGAAGTTCGTGGGAATAATACCTCCGGCGGTAAAATTAGGTAAGTCTATTTTGGTGAGAAGAGTTCCCCTTGTTTGTCCTTTTGTCTCACCTTGTTGTCCTTTTGTTCCCCTTAGGGGCCAGGGTATGGCGAGGATGCAATGGAGACTGCGCTGACCCGTGAATAGGAATAGTACCCTCGGCGGTAATCAGGTAAGTCTATGGGGGTAGTTACTATTGCCTCTGTTATTCCCTTGGCTCACCTTTGTTGTTCTTGTGTTCCCCTTAGGTGCCAGAGTGCGGCGGGAATGTGCAGAAGGATGCGGTGGATCGTGAGGATGCTGCGAAGGCCGGTGAGTTCAGCGCGGCGCTGCAGCAGGCAAGGCGGCGTGCGTAAAATGCTTCTTTCTTCCGGCTCGAAGGCGCGGTGGATCCGGAATTCAGGTAAGGATCGAAGGTTTTAGTCTTATTCTAACCTTTTCTCCTCATGTTCCTTCCTTTTTCAAGGAGCTGAAGACTCGAGGCGGGCGTGGCAGAAGACTGGATGCAGGCTTGCAGACACGGTGACCGTTACGCTGCTGGATGCAGAATAACGCGAAGCGTGTGCTGCTCTTCGGGCGTGGTTTAAATAGCCCCCAAAGTAGTTCCAGGTACATATTCCTCTCCAGCCCCACCCGAGTAAAAAAATAGTCCCTAGGTAAAATAGTCCCTTCCAAGCCTCATTTGGCTAGGAGCTCTGCAGCATGGTCTGCATCAGGTAAGTTCTACTCTATGAGCCTGGCACCTATGGCGCCAGGACTGACTCTCCATATGAGCCTGGCGCCATAGGCGCCAGGACCGCACCCAAACAGCCCCTAGCAGGGGTTTTTGGGCTTGCTCAAAATAACTTGATGCCTGCTTCCGGGGTTGCTGGACCTGGTCTGCTTCCCCGGGGGTAGGCATCATGACAGTGAGTTTGATTGTGAGAAGTCCCTTGAATGGATTGTGCACCAAAGTACTAAATTGTATTAAGTACTCTACTGTCAGGGTAGAGAGGGCGATAAAATTAAAGAAACAAGATCAAAATCTACAGAATCCTCGGCAACAGTAATGGAGATCAGGTCGGCTAAAATGTCACTTGAATCCGCTCAAAGTCCAGGCAAAAATATATGACACCCGAACAGAGGGGTACTCCACAGAGGTTGCCGCCCTCGGCACCGATGTTTCAGTCACATGATCCTAGTAATAGGGAGAGTTACATTAGCCCTAGGTACTTAGGAGACAGACCCCGGGCAGGACATCGCCCCGATATGTCAGGCATGAACAACAATCAGAGACAAAATATCGAGATCAAAGAAGTAATAGTCCCTACCAGATGTTGGGGACACAGAGCAGATTTGACCCCAAAACCATGATATATGGTAACCAGGACAGACCACGGTATGTGGATCGATTTACTGAAAATGGGAATCAGCATAGGGGACAGTACTCACAAAATGAGAGACAGGACATGAGGCAGAATGTGAACTATGCCCCACATCAATACAATCAATCACCGCCACCAGGGGATTACAACCAAAGAATAGGTACACCCCGCTCCCCGCCCCACATGAATCAAGAGTTCAGAAACAATCCAAATAGGAATCACTCTCCTGAGAGATACCAGAATAGGTTTTTAACAAGCGGGAGAACAACCAAAATCGGCATAGGCCTCAGAGAGAAGATTCTAGAGAAATGGAAAGATTCCAGTGTCTCGAGGCCCAAGTAAAAATGTTGGCTGAACAAATAGGAAAACTCTGCACAGTTCAAAAACAGTCATCAAATGAAGGGGCAGAAGGTCATAGAAGTGACCTGGTGGCTTCTGATAACAAGGGACTAAATATTCATGACACCTGCAATGATAAAAAGACAGATTACCATGAGCCAGTTTTGCATAATGGCCCTGAGCTGTTTAATGATTTAAAAACAAAAATACCTACAAATGAATATGAAGCAGAAGTTGAAAACACATCTAAAAAAGAGATTTGGGTTAACCTAGCGTTGAATCAAATGTTGGAAGTTTGCACAAATGTAAAAAGGAAAAGGAGAAAAACATGAATTTCCAGATGAACAAAGAGACAGATTTAAGAAAGACAACTCATGCACTGATAAAATAATTGATGAGGGAGTAGATGTGAATGTTAAAACACCCTCCCTAGACAATCAAGATGTTAATAAAATACAGGCAGGAAGAATAAGTACTAAAAAAGGAGGGTACAGATCAGTCACCTGCAGAGTTCTTTGAGCCACAGATTTTGGAAGAAATTAAAAAGACTGGTATCATGCCAAATGCCAACAAATGCCCAGAATTAGAAATTGACATCTTATCAGGTGATGTTTATACGCATATTCAGTTGGAGAATTGCAATGTGAACTCTGATGATCCCCGGATGGAAGGGCAAACAGTGGCCACACTCCAAATGACCTCTGAACATGGGGAGATGGGTAAGGGTCAAATGGAAATGGACAGAAAGGAGGGAAACATTTCCTTTCATTTACTGATGTGCTTAGCCAAGAGTGAGAAGGGTCTGAGAAAAGCGAGTCCTGAAATCAGTAAAAATTCACACTATTTGTGTGTATTAGAGGAAGTTGAGGACAGATATCATGCTCCCATTACTGTGGAAGAGAAGTGCAATACATTTGCAATGATTGACACAGGTGCTTCAGCCACAATTATGTCCAAAGAATTGGTAAAAAGTATCAATGAAGGGAGATCTCCACAGAATCAGATCAAAGTGAGACAGCGTGAAGGCCCAGTACATAACTTTAACGCTGAGGAGGTGCCTATCAAAGGTGACACTGAAGTTGACATAAAGATAGGAAAAAACAGAATGAAACAGGAAGTATTGATCACATCTATTTGTGAAAATCCATTATTAATGGGAACATATTGCCTGAAAAGATTGTCTCCTCACATTGATGTGGAAAATGGGGTTCTATGGTCTTTAACCAAAAAACCATTAAGCTCTAAGAAAATAAAGTCACAAAACAGCAGCGTAAATGAATGCCATACTGTTGACAAATCGAGTAATGCAGTGGAACTGTACCTCCAGAATAGCAGTGTGCCTAGTGTCACTGTTATTTTGATGTGTCAGGACAAAACGCAGCGTGAAAAACAAAAACAATCTGTGCAGATTTATTTTGATCCTAGAAAGAAATGGCAAACTGAAATAGATGAACACACATCGCGCTTCTATTTAAAAGAGAAGAAGTGCAAACAGAGCACCTTCCCTAAAGCAGACACAGAAAAATACATCACCACTCTTGCTGAAATACATATGGAAGATGAGCAGCCATGGATTCATATTGGTATAAATGGCCGTTCTAAAATAATAAAAGCCACTTTGGCACTTAAACAGGAAAGGAGTTTTGTTAATGAGAAATTACTGCAAAGAATAATGGAAAGGGAGGAGAGCTCGAAGTTTAGAATTAAAAACCAATACATCTCTGGTTTGGACAATCCAGATTTTGAAAATTGAACCGCAGGAAGGTGCGTGCTAAAGATTAATGTGGGACAAAAAATCATCTACCACAATGTGTGGATAGTGAGTGGAACACAAAATGAATTTTATCTGGGCAATTACATCATGCACAGGATGTGCATGGTGTTAGATTTCCTTAAACAAAAAGTATGGTCCCGGCTAGGGGGCCGTCGCCCGAATTTGAAGACAAAAGAAAGGCACAATTGGTGCCATATGCAATTGAACTACAGGTGAAGAAGGATATTACTATTCCTGCATTCACCAAGCAGGTTGCTGTAACACTAAAGTGCAAGACTGGACAGCAAATTAAGGTATTCTGATGCATTTCTGTACTTGAATGAATCCATGAAACAGCAAGGACTGGATTATGAATATACCCCATTGGTAGATATTGGGGAGGGGTCTGTCAAAATCAGCTGGATAATAGAGGATGTCAAGAAGTTCATTTAGAAGAGAATTCCGTGCTAGGAATGGCAATACAAAAATCACATTATACTGCAGATTTGAACAATATGGTAATTGGAAATATCACTGAGAGATATGTAAGTGCACAGGGTGTCTTGCCAGAGTACCTGGATTCTCAACCCAAAGGGATGTTCAAAACTCAGTCTGTGTACCCTTACGATTCTAACGAGACAATGTGCTGTCACCAAGAGAGTTGTATATTATTTGAGTTAAATAAAAATGAAACAGGAAATCAGCACATTGAAATGGAGGCTGATATGCCAAAATATTTAAAAGTGGCAGCTCTGCAGAGAGATACAGCCACACAGTTGGAAGAAAGCACAGAGGTTCCTCCATTGGAGGATATCCCAGAATTTTCTAAAATGGTAGAGGGGCAGATTCTGTTAGCAGATGCCTGTAATAGCGAAGAATATAAGAATTAATTGAAAAAAACTATTTATGGAATTTAAGGACGTTTTTGCCCAAGACGCATATGATTGTGGCCTAACTGATTTACACGTTGCCACATTACCAGAGGGGTGTGGTAGAAATCCAGTATTTGTGCGCCAATATCGATTGCCATTGGCATGTTTGGAGTCATTGGCAGAGATAATTAAAAACCTGGAGTCTAGGGGAATTATCAAACCCATTCATAGTACCTCCAACACTCCCATTTCGGGTGTATTAAAGCCAAATGGTCAATGGTGTCTGTGTGCAGACCTTAGGGAATTAAATAAAAGAGTGCCAGTGTCTAGATGGCTGCTGCCATTCATTGATCAAGGACTTGCTCAGGTGCATGGGTCAAAGGTATTTACCACATTATATATAACATCTGGGTACTGATGTATGCCATTGGCACAAGACATTCAGAATTCATTTTATTTTCATTTGATAAAAATCAAGAACACCATTTGGGTATGTCAATAGTGTGAGCTTATTTGGCATATTATTGAGAAAAGCTATGCCAGATGCAGCAGAAAGAGGGACCATTGTTTATGTTAATGATGTCCTGATAAAAAATGAAAACTTAAAAAGTCATTTTGATGAAATTAGACATGCACTTGACCAATTGCAAAAGGCGGGTGCCAAAGTATCTTTAAAGAAAGCCCAATGGTGCAGGAAAAAGGTTAATTTCTTAGACCATGAAGTAACTGAACATGGATTAAATCCACAAAAGAAAAAGGTGGATTCCATACAGAAGTTGAAAGATCCTAGAAACATGAAAGGTTTAAAAAGTTTATTAGGAATGATGGGATATAACAGGAAGTTTATTGAAAATTATGCTGAAATCACTCAACCATTGACTAAACTATTGGAGCTGAGTACACCCTGGAAATGGGAAAAGGAGCAGTGTGAGACAGTTGCTAAACTGAAGGAATGTCTCATAAAGGCACCATGCTTGGCCTATCGCATAAAGAATAAAGATGTTTTCATAGAAATAGGATACACTGAGCATTGTATATCAGCAGTGTTGTCTCAAAAACATGATTTGAACCCTAAAACTATTGCTTATGCAAGTAAGGCATTTTCTCGAGTTGAGACTAAATTCAGTGAATATGAAAAGGACCTTCTGACCACTGCATGGGCATTGCACATTTTTTGTCCCATTGTTCAAGGGAAGAAGGTGATCATTCAGACAAATCATCAACCATTGCAGTTTTTACATAGTAAAAGGATTAGATCAGGCAATCTAGCACAGTCCAGAATTACTTCATGGTCATTGGCATTGCCCAATTTCTCAAGGGTTGGGAGATCTACATGACTGTGCAGCTGAATGTGTATCAGATGAGGTAGAGGTGGAGTCCAGTTTGCAGGAGTTTGAACAATCACCACACAAAGCTTTTGATGAAAATACATGCACGGAATTGACAATTATGTATGTCGATGGATGTGCTTTTCACATTGAAAATGACAGCAATACAGTTGGTGTCAGGGATAGGAAATGTCTGGTTTAGATGTGAAGACGTTCCTAGTATAGGAATAAGAATTGGGACTAGGAGTAGCCAGGTAGCAGAGTTAACAGCCATTTATAAAGCAATTAATACTGCAGTTGATAACAAATTCAGTGAAATTGTCCTGGTGACTGATTCTGACTATGCACAAAACAGCTTTGTAGAATATTTGCCTGGCTGGAAGGCAAGAGGCATGCTCACATATAACAAAAAGCCCCTCAAACATGGGAAAATGATAGAAGCTACAGCCAAATTAGTTTCGGAGAATGATTTAACAGTATACTGGAGGAAAATGTGTGGACATTTGAAATCATCAGGAGAGGATAAGGAGGGAAATGATAGAGCAGATCAATTGGCCAAGATTGAGGCTGTTATGGGAGAATTGTTGCCCATTGAACACTTAATTGGTGAAATACAAATAGATCCAGTGACACGCTCTAAAGCTCCAAAAGAAGTTGAACAACCCGTAGTACAATGGAGTTATGATGCACCAGATCAGGATCTGATTAAGGCACAAAAAGATGACCCTGTATTGGGGGTATATTATAATCATTTGAAGGACCCCGAACAAAATCCTTTAACTGAAAATGATTGTACAGGAAAAGAAGAGTTGAGAGTGTTATTAAAGAACAAAAAACAAATTAAACTACAGGATGGTCTGATGATCAGGGAATCCATAACAGGGCATATACAGTGGGTGGTACCTCTTTCATTCAGAGGGCTAATGTTACACCATGCACATGATGTGATAACTGCTGGACACAGAGGTTCACAAAAGCATTAGAGATACTGAAAGATTATGCTTACTGGCCACACATGTCCCAAGATGTGGAATTATATACCAGGGGGTGCCTGGTATGTGCACAATTTAAACCTGCTTCACCAATGCATAGAGCTCCATTAATGAAAAGAGGTTTAATTCTTCCATGGTCGGATTTACAAATCAACAATGTTGGGCCTGTAAAGAGATTGAGTAGGGAAACCGTTATCTTTTGGTGGTGGTATGTTTAATGTCAAAATGGGTAGACTGTATTCCTGCACCAGATTGTAGTGTGCAAACAGCAGCTACATTGATGGTAAATCCCATATTTTCAAGATTTGGGTTACCACGAAGAATAGAGTCAGACAGAGGTAGTCATTTCAAGTTTGTTATTTTATTTAATTGTTTTAGTTAGTTATGTTAGATAGTTAAGTTAGTCATTGTGAGTTTATTCAGAACGCCACCTATTGTATGTGGCTGGTATTACTGGCTTATTTACATCCAGTAATCTATGTGTCTCATCTGACACTGCCTTCTTTTCAGCATGCAAAGAAGGTCTCACTCACAACACCCACACACACCTTCCTACCTTACAGGTATTTATTAACTTTTCCTTGCTTGCTATCTTAGCTACAGTGGTAAATTAGCAAATGATTTACCGCTCTGGTATATGTTTTGGCACAAAGACGTATCAAACAGTCTTTCTCTGCTGGTTTGTCAGAGACATTTAATATTCTCTGAAGACAGACCTGAATTATGCTACCCTCTTCAAAAATGTTGTCCAGTGGTTCTTTCTGAATTTCCCCATAGATACGGTCATGCCATTCTGTGGCATTATTTGGCATTATTTGATGACCATGTTCCATGTGCATATCATTTTGTCTCTAAATATTTCACCAATTCTGGAAATGTGGCTTTATCGTATGAGTCTGTGGTAAGCATTTTTGGGCTGCTTTTAGTAAATTCTGGACCTCTGCATGTCGCACCGACCCCCAGTTCCTGGGCTTACACTTCCCTATGGCCACTCCACTCGGCCACCTCCCAGCCTTCCCACCACCCCTGAATGTCTGTTGAGGCCAAGCAAAATCTAGGCGAGGGTCTAGCAAGCCAATGAGCCCGAACAAGCTCACTTTATCCTGTGGCTTTGTGGTAAATGGAAAACCTGCGTTGTTCGTGCCTTGCTGCATCTTAGCATTGCATTTTTGGAATCTTTTTAGTAACTTTTG
Source organism: Ambystoma mexicanum (assembly GCF_040938575.1). Lineage (NCBI taxonomy): Eukaryota > Metazoa > Chordata > Amphibia > Caudata > Ambystomatidae > Ambystoma > Ambystoma mexicanum. Next base: position 790,460,454 of record NC_090928.1, on the reverse strand, counting down.
AACCTGTGCATCCGACGCCGACCCCCCAACCCCTTGGACTCCCTCCCAGCCCTCCACCACCCCTGATTAGCCTTTGAGGCAAGGAAGCATCCAAGCGAGGGTCTAGCAAACCCTCAGCCCCCACAAGCTCACTTTTTATCGTATGAGTCTGTGGTAAGTATAAAACCTGTTTTGTGCATGCCTCCTGCATCTTAGCATTGCATTTTTGGGCTCCTTTGAGTAAATATTGAAACTGATCATCCGGCGCCAACTCCTCATACCCCTGCACTTGTACTACCTAAATTGCTGCTCCAACTGCCCACCTCCCAGCGCTCTGTGGTAAGTAGTAAACCTGCTTTGTTCGTGCCTCGCTGCATCTTAGCATTGCATTTTTTGGTTCCTTTTAGTAGATTGTGAACCTGCACATCCTGTGGCGACTCCCTCGGGCCTCCACTAACCTATTGGCGCTTCACCTGCCGGTCTCCCAGCCCTCCCACCACCCCTGATCGGCCAACAAGGCCAGAAAATATCCAGGTGATGGACTATCAAGCCAATCCGCCCTCCCAAACTCACGTTATCCTGTGGCTCCGCGGTAAGTAGAAAACCTGCTTTGTGCGTGTCTTACTGCATCTTTGCATTGCATTTTTGGGCTCCTTTGAGAAAAGCTTGAACCTGCACATCCTGTGCCGACCACCAACACCCCTCAGCTTCCACTTCCTATTTTGCCACTTCACCTGTATGCATCCCCACCCTCCCACCACCCTCGATTGGCCTTTGAGGTCAGGAAACATCCAGGTGAGGGTCCAGCAAGCTCTAAGCCCCCATGGGCTCCATGGTAAGAAGTAAACTTGCTTTGTGTGTGCCTCGCTGCTTCTGTGCATTGCATTGTTGGGCTCCTTCAGTACATTTTGAACCTGTGCATCCTGCACCGACCCCCCAGCCCCCTGGACTTCCCCTTCCTTATTACTGTTCCACACCCTGCCTCCCAATCCTCCCACCACCCATGATGGGACTTCGATGCCAGGAAACATCCAGGTGCGTGTCTTTCAAGCCCGCTTCCTCCACATGCTCACTTTATCCTTTGGCTCCATGGTAAGCCGAAAACCTGCTTTGTGTGTGCCTCGCTGCATCTTAGCATTGCATTTTTGGGATCCTTTTAGTAAATTTCGAACCTGCGCATCCTGTGCTGACCCCCAAACCCCTGAGCTTTGCCTTCCCTATTGACGCTCCACCCACCCACCTCCCATCCCTCCCACCACCCAGATTGGCCTTCCAGGACAGGAAACATCCAGATGAGGGTCTAGCAAGCCCCCAGCCCCCATCCCCCACAAGCTCACTTAAGCCTGTGGCTCCATGGTAAGTAGAACACCTCCTTTGTGCAGGCTGACTGCATCTTAGCATTGCATTTAAGGGCTCCTTTTAGTACGTTTTGAACCTGCGCATCACGTGCCGGACCTCCAGCCATCTTTGGCTTACACTTTCATATTGCTGCTCTATCGGCCCACTTTGCCTATTTCTCCTTTACGATTGGGATCACTGTGGTATCAGACATGTGTGAGGGCTGAGTAGGTCGGTCTACCCGTTACTCATCCTTATACTCCTGTGGGGCAGTACTCCTTTCGTCACAAAGGTATCCTCACGAAGTAGCATCCACTTTAAACAATACAATTGAGGGGTAATTCATAGAATTTGGCGCACAAGTAGCGCACGCGGCTGGCGCACAGAGTGCGTGTGCGGTGGTCTGCGCCAGCCGCGTGCGCCAAAACCCATTTTGTCGCACAGCGTATTCATGTATTTATACATTCATAAGCACCGTGGTGCCAAGTGGCGCAGCGACCCTGCAGCAGCGCCAGTTACACCCCCAACCCCGCCCCGTGCGCCAAAAACATTGCACAAATCCAGTACATGGCGCAAAGGCCAGTGGACCAGCATATAGCCCCCCAACCATGAAATTACGTGTATAAATCCATGTGCACCCCTCAGAATACACGTACCGCACTCGCACCAGGGAAATTGCATTTAAAAATCCATGTGCACCCCTCGGAATACACGTACCCTGCTCGCGCCAGCGAAATCGAGTGTAAAAATCCATGCGCACCCCTCGGAATACACGTACCCCGGTTGCACCAGAGAAATCGCGTGTTAAAATCCTTGTGCACCCCGGAATACACGTAGGCCAGTGAAAACGCATGTGAAAGGCCATGCGCACCCCCGGAATACACGTACCCCTCCTGCGCTAATGAAAACATGTGTGAAAGTTCATGCGCACCCCCTGAATACACGTACCCCCCTGCGTCAGGTAAAAAGCGTGGAAAAAGTCCACCCTGTGATGTTGCCTACCTGCAGGGCATGCCCAGGGGTGATGGTCTGCCTGCAGGCCTTGCCTAGGGGTGATGGGCTGCCTGCGGGCCATGTCCAGGGCTACGCTTATTTCGGGGGTACGCGTGGACTTTCACATGCGATTTTGCTGGTGCGGGTGGGGTACGTGTATTCCGGGGGTGTGCGTGGACTTTCACACACGATTTGGCAGTGTGTGCCCTCCTGGGTGTGCCCCCCCATGCCCCGCAGGCAGCCCATCACCTCAGACCATGTCCCACAGGCAGCCCATCACCCCACACCATGCCCCACAGGCAGCCCACATGGCCCCATGCACTCGGGAGCACCGACACATGTCCCCCACCCACCCCCATTGACGGGCACCTGCCAGCAGGCCCCGAATCATGTCCCCCCATGCCCCGACCCACACCCATTGACGGGCACCTGCCAGCAGGCCCCGACTCATGTTCCCCCACACCCCCGTCCCACCCCCATTGACGGGCACCTGCCAGCAGGCCCCGACTCATGGCCCACCAAACAACATGTCCTAACACAACAGACCCATGGCCCTAATGCCAACACAAATCCCCCTTGCCCCCCAGTACAAGCATGCAACCATCCACAGCACCCACTCCCAAATTACCCATGCCATGACGGTCTTAAAAGAACCACCATGCCCATGCATAAATGCACAACAGAGCCACACAGTGGCAACACATGACTGAGGCAATGTTCATTGAGACATGCACAAAACCAATGAGAGTACACAACACCAATCATGAAGTTAGAATAAATGTATTAAAAACATAATGAAATAACAAAGAAAATCAAACTTGAAAATCAATAAACAATGAAAGATATTACCAAAAAAAACAGAAAATCCAATGAAAAACCAATATCCACGGCATGAAAAAAGAAAATCACCAATGATTTGGTCCATCACCAATGTCAATATGAAAAAAATTATCCCAAAAAAATGAAACCATTGATCCATGGAAAATTTCAAAAAAGAAAGTATGTACAAGTCTTCAACTGTATACATTCCAAGTCCAAAGGGTCCATGATCCCCAAAACAAATGAAACCTACCAAAAAGTCCTATGAATAAAAAACTATATACATGAAGTGGAGCAAAGTCCATTAACTCCAAAAAAAAAGAAAAAACAAAGGAAACCTAACACTAAAGAACTATGTACAAAGGCAGCGGGCAGGTCCAACGGCTCACTTGTTGATGTTCCGGGCCAGGGCATCATCGAACTCCACATCGATGTCCTGGAGGCGGGCCTCTTCCCTGGCCTTGAGGTCTCGCGGGGATGCAGTCATGGCATCCTCCAACTCCCTGTGAGTTGCCTCGAGGTACTCAGCCCACCTCAATGGCCTGCGTATTGAGTTCTCCACCCTGACCATAGTGAGCTGTGCCTCCTCTGCCCACCGCCACTCCACATCTATCCGCGGCCCAACCGTTGCTACACGGAAGACACTCCCAATGCAGGGTCCTCCTGCCCTCTGGCCGATTCCTGCCCCTGTGATGTTGAAGGCCCCGAGCCATCATCGCTCCCACCCTGAGCATACTGCTGCTGTGCATGTGCCCTGCTTGTTGATTGCCTGCACGTCCTCCTCTTGCTGGGGTCCAGTTGTTGGGGTGGCCACCCCTGCTCGACCTCCGACTCCCGACTGTGGCAGAAATGTGTCCTCCACCAGCCTGGCCGCTGGGTCAGGGGCAGCTCCACAGGGTGCCCAGGTGATACTTGGGCAGGAAGATGGCACAGAGGATGACTGGCACATAGGTTCAGTTGAGGAGGGGGTCACTAGAAGATCCAGCAAATGGAGGAACCCATACTTGGTGACCTGTCCTAGTAGGCCGATGCGGTCAATGAGGTATTCGAAATGACGTGCATTCTCTCACGAGAACTCTGGACGTCATCCCAAATACCATGTTGACGCAACGCCATCCCAACTAGGACAGGCTCAACACGGTCACGGATTGCCACGTCTACAGGGAGAGGAAGGCCAGTTGTGTGCGCATCCCCTCCCTGAAAACGGGTCTGGACGAAGGCATCCCTGCCGGTGCAGGATGATGCAGTCACAGGATTGGGGACAGGATTACACACAGGCACCTCTGCGGCAGCCTGTGCTGCCTCGAGTTCCTGCCCCTGGACAGCACCACTAGCACCAGTGGAATCCCCCCTTCCAGGCCCTGTGCGTGGGACTTCCACAGCCTCCTCCTCAACCGAATCCCCCACCAACCTGGATGACTCTGTGCCATCTTCCTCCATAGGCCACTCTGGGGGCTCAGCTGCCCCTACTGCTGCCGATGAGTCCACCTCCAACCTCCACTTCCTCCGATTCTTGGACCTCCCCTCGGCAGCTGCGGCCATGGACACGGCACCAGGCTCCTCACTCCCGGAAGAGATGACAATGTGGGAGGAGAGCTGGGCCTTGCATCCCCGGCTGGCGGTGGGATCCCTGCCACTGTGCTCCACAGCACCGTCTCCACCCTCTTCATCAGTCGACGCTGCAGACAGGGAGAGACAGAACACAGGCATCAGGGCACTGTACAATGGTCGGATATACACTTGACAGTTTCACATGAGTGGCAGTGTCAAACTTCACAGATGGCATCACACTCACCAACACTCATATCATTTTAATCCACACATGCACAAATTAATAGGAATCATGCAGCAAGCAGCAGCATCTGTACACACTCACCAGTATCAACATCCGAAGGTTGGCATGACGTAACATGGAGAGTGCCAAACACATGCACACACGCCAACAGACAGACATGCATCTGTACATCTCCACCACCTGTCACAGTGCAATCATCAGCAGCTATGTCACATCTGCCAATCGGGTTCCTACATCTCTGTGTCACATGCATCCATGGCGTGTCACAGTCACACACATGTCAAACACACACACGCACATGTATGCCATGCATGTACATGAAGGTGGAACCAGCATCCATGTGTCACACCTCAAACATGCCATAGTACATTCAAAGAAATGCTAACATGTGTGCATCTCCACATGCAGTTGTGCATCATTCCTTTGGGACACAAACACCATTGATGTGCATCACACATGACAGGACTAACATGCAGCACGGTCGTGTCCCTGCACATACACATCCATGCATGGGCCTTTTCAGACATATGTCCAAGCTGCACACTCCTGGCACACCTCAACATGCACTGCATCCAATAAGTATGCATGGACACTTACTGCTCGACTCCGGACTGCTCTGCCTCTCGAGGATCTGGCAGTGAAGCGCTGGGTTAATGCGTTCCAGGACCCTCATGTCGTTGCTGGTAAGGTGGACCCGGCGCCTCACTGCATGCGCTGCTTCCAAGAGGCGCCAGGCCTTCCTGAGGGCCCTGGACCTGAAGTCCTCCCAGCGCTTATGAATGTGTTGTGTGTAGCGGGCTGCTACCCCCTCCACGTTGATGGCAGCCACGATGTCCTTCCAGATCCTCTCACGTCCATGCTTGTCGGCGCGTCTTCTTCTGTAGAGGACATCATAATGCACCAGGACTTGATCCACCAGGATACCAACTTCTGCGGCACTGAGGCTGGTAGCCCTCTGCCTCTGTGGCTGGGGGTTGCCAGTGATGTCTGATGGTGTTTCCACTGACATGGCAACCCCAGAGGCAGGTGTGGGTGGGCAACTGGGTCCTGCTGCTGGGCTGTGGAGCAATGGAACTTCAGTCGGGAGTCTTCTGTTCCAGCAGGGGTGGTCACAGCAACTGGACCCCTGCAGATGGCTGACATTCAAGCACCAAATGGCAAGGCACATGGCCAGCAGGCAGGCAGGCAGCAGCAGATGGCAGGTGGGAGTCTGCTCGGGGCTCTGAGAGGCAGGAAAATGGCCTTCTGGGCAGGAGCGTGGTCTTCCGTGTGTTGTCGTGTGGACAGCTTGATACGGAGTGATTTGGCACGTGAAAAACAGCACGTTTGTGTGAATTCCGAGGAATGACCCTTAGCGCATAAGCGTGTAGGTGACGTAACGTGCACGCAGCGTTTCCTTCGACACGGGTTGAAGGTCCCACGTGGGTTTCCATTGCTCTGTACATACTCTTTGTGAAAAGCAGTGCATGTGTTTTCCAGACGTTGGGGTTCACACGCGATTACTTCACAGCGGCTACAGTGCGTACTTCTTCTTTTGGCGTTGGTGTTGGCTACGCGTTCTTCTTCTACACGCAAGGCAGACGGTGAGTAGCACATGCTATTTTTCCTACTGCGGGTGTCCCTGTTAGTCGCGTACCACTTTTTTTCAGGCATACTAGCATGCGTGTTGATCACATACGCATTTTTTATGTTACTGCCTGCCACAGTGTACTGTGTGTGTTTTTTTACACGCACGTGGGCTACAGGGGTTGCGTATCTCTTTTTCTTGCTTTTTTGGGGTGCCTGAGCATTGCGTGACACGTCATTTCTCCTAGTCCCAGAGGGGCCACAGAATGGGACATTCATCGTAGCTGTATATACGTGTTTGTTGTTTGCGCACACTTTTGTAATGCGCAGGGACGCTACCGCCTGCCTTCGTGTGGTGGACGTGTTTAGGCCTGTGCGTGTCTTTGGCCATGCGCGGGTTTCCCCTATTCGATTCCATGAATACGTGTAGTTCACGTGCGTGTGGGCGTTCTGTGTACTTCCCAGCAGTACTTCCCCAGTTACGCCCTTATTTTCACACGTTATTCCCCATTCCGTGCGTTCCGTCCCGTGTTCTGCCCCTTTTTTGGTGTGTGCGCTATCATTGTGCGCTTTCGCTGTGCACGTTGCGCACGGCGTTCTGGATGTTGCAATGACGTGTGCGCCCGTGAGCGCCACCCGCGGATTTCGCGCACATTCCGGGGAAAACACACACAGGGCCTTCCATGAATCGCACGCGTGCGCGTGCACTTGCTTTTTCACGCTTGCGCCAGCTTGCGGCACATATTTCGGCGCACATTTGTTCCATGAATCGGCCCCTAAATGCGGCCTGCTAACTTCAATGTACAAATACATCTGCTTCTGAAAAATACATTGGAAAACTCCTCTCTGTCATTGGCATGTATTTCTAATATGTCGTTTTGTCGTCTTACAGGGTCTCTACCAGTATTGCAATTTATGCATGGGGATTGTTTAATGAAATCGTGGTGATTTTGAATGCTTACAATGATTCTGTAATACAGCAGCATTGTATCGCTTTTTGCCACATTGCAAAGCTGGCTTCAGTTTACTTTTACGAATTTCTTTGAGCTTGCTATGCGACATTAACTTTTCCATTTCGGATTAAACCTTTTGTGTACAGTTTGTTTCCCTGAAAAGAGAATGAAAACGGTATTGGAAGAGCAGCCGCATGATACATCCGCCCCCCCTACTTGCAATAAATAACAATGTTTTCCTAACCAGGAGCTTAAGTTTTAAATCCATTCGTTTGAATCTTTTTTCTGGCTTTTTATCCAGAGGCCTATGTTTCACGGTTTACATTCTAAGAAATGATGGTGTGATAATGCAAACTTTAATCCTTTCAAAATGCAGGTTCCAATACTGATGGATTCTAATGCTTAAGCTGGAGCATTTTGTAATAGAAACACTTTCTAGAAGCTGAGGAATATGTTATTTGAACTGTCCTAAGTACATTTCCAATTTCAAACGTCAGATAACACCAAATCCGTAATCTTTTCAAGGCTAGCATGTTTTTAAATTAATGAACACGAGTTGTTGCAAAGATAATAATGACATTATTTGGATTCTTCAGGTAAAGAGATGCATGTGTTCTTGAAATCTAGTAGCACAAAAGATGGGTTAGCCTGAAAGCTATCATCGACAAAACTATCATCGATTTTGTGTGTCTGCTGTGATAATATTTAATATTCCAAAACTGCTTTTTGTTACTTTTTTAAGGCATTCTGCTATTTTTTGTTAAATGTAGTATTGAAAACCTGTTGTATTAATAATATGTTGTAAACATATTCAGCAGGATGTTTGTTAATTCTGCATATTGTTAGACACATTAGGGCTCATTAGGAGTGTCGGTGCGGCTAAAAAAGTGTTTTTTTCATTACCACAGCATTGAATCCCGAGAATGTAGGTGAAGTTTACTTCCATTTGTCCTCCAGAAAACTTCCAATCTACTCCTGAACCGTGTCCATCGGCCTGCCGTGTCACTCAACTCTGCGCTGTAACTAAACTAGTCCACAAAACGGTGTAAGTGTCGTCACCTCGAGTTTTATTCGGAAAAACTCTCAAGTGTCTACCTCCTGCCTCTCTACCTCGGCACCAACACTGCTGTTTATCTCCGACTGCAAGGTGCTCTCTTCACTAACCTTTCACACCCGATGCACTTGACACTGTAAACCGGTATGATCTTTTAGCAGCCATACTAGCTATCACTGACGCTTTTCGCTCCCACACCACAATTTGCTCTTCACTGTGTCCCCCACATATTGATATTCGGCCTGCATCGACCACGATCCTCGTGGCATAAACTTACTAGCTATCAGGCGTGCGCATATCCATCTCGCATGACTTCGCACTATACCGCCTCAGGCACTGCGAGGCGCTCAAAATCCTCCTAACCAACATATTGGTATATATACCAGCCTAATGACTTGGCTATCTCATCCCATGTATTCGCTTTTTGCGGATTACTGACTGCCTGATTGCCATGAAATTCAATGCTCACTGTTGCTTACTGGGTGTCATATTGCCATGAATTGTAACGTGCATATTTCTCACTGTTTTTTCATTGCCGACACATTGTTCTAAATGTCAAAATGGAATAAAACATACATGAATTAGGGCTACTACTCCCTCTGTTGACCAGCAGCCACCCACAACCTGTTAAATGCAAATGTTGGAGCATTGTTTCATTGATTTCCACATCTACACTAATAAATCTTCCTTTTATCTACTGTGCCAGACCACCTAGTCCTTTTTACAATGTCACAATCTATATTCTTGACTAGTCTACTCTACAACACAGCTCTGCTTCCCAGAGACCTTACGAACCCAACCACTCCACTCAACTTGATCATGACCCCCTCACTGGAGGACAGCAGTCTGACCTGCACCATAATATGTTCAAAAGGCACGTATATCCACCAAGACATTGGGGGTCATTACGACCCTGGAGGTAGCCATGCTGCTATTTACGGCATGGCTTCCCCCATTCCAGGTACCAGGTCCGGGTTCCTAGAATGGGGAAATACCGCGCCAATCCGACCTTGGAGGTCCCGGTATTTCCCCATTCCAGGAACCCAGACCCTGTATATCCCCATTCCCATTCGAGCCCCTATAGGGCTCAATGGGAATGGGGAGGATGCAAACAACGGTCCCGATAATGACAGGCCTGTTGTTTGCATCCTGGTCTGCTCGTGGGACCCGCTAAGGACGCCTGGTAAAACCAGGCATCCTTAGCGGGTCCCGCAAGGAGACCTCGTAATGAGGTGGTAGGGGGTTAACGGGGCCGGCAGCTCTACCAGCTCCGTTAACCCCCTACCGCCAGGGTCGTAATGACCCCCCATTGGCCTAGCTCGAATATGCTGCCCCAGTCATCATCCGCTCCCTTGCCCCACTCCAGTTCTGCCCAAAACAGCAGCCTTCCTCCACAGTAAACCACACCACCACTGACCTATATTCCCACCAAAGGAATAGTAGCTAAAGTTACCCCCCCAACCATCCAACCCATTTTAGCAAGCTCTGTCAGCCCCACCACCACCACCCATCTAACTAACCCTTGCCTAGGTTCTATGCGTCGGATGCGCCTTAGCATAAGAACCCAGGCCCTTACCCCCTCACCCACCAGTCCCGTACTGGATGCCACCAGGATATTCAGACTCTCTACTTGCACTTACCAGCACCCTACCTCGAGCTGGAAACACAGTAGCCCTCCATCCAGCCATCACTGCACTGATAATGACAACTCATACCGAATACCAATATCTCCTACCAATTAATCAACAACCCGAGATACCAAACATCAGCCCAAATCCAGCACCCCGCTTCATCGCCCAATCTGATAACATAATCCACACAGATCTACCCTCCGCACCCACACTGCTAAATTACCCTCCCATTCTGCTCCTAAAAGGAGCGCTATTTAATGTACGATCCCTAGGTGCACATGCCATCGACACACACAACCTTATCCTGGAACATCGACTTGACTTTTTAGTAATGACTGAAACCAGGCTCCACCCAGCCTCAGGTTACCTACTGACTTTAGCCATCCCACCAGACTATACCATTCTAAGAACTGACCAACCAGATGCTATGGGAGGAGGAGAAGCCATCATTGCTAATACCTCCTTACAGTTCCGAGCTTGCTAGCTCTTAAACGCTCCACTGACACCAAACGACCATTAATTTCCCCATAGTCTATAGAGCACCTAATACCTCTAAACACCCAGATATAGATATTCCACTACTTATCACTCCTCTACTTAATAATCTCAATAATAACAATAATAATTTAGCTCCGGTTTTAGATCTTTACATTTTTAGGCCTGCTGGAGTTGTTGATAAAATTGCTGCATCTTTGGCATAGAAGAGTGCCGGGTATTTCACTAATCCCATTTTCTGGCAATCCTGGCACTCCTTTAGCAAAACGTCAATAATTTCTTGGATGTATATATTAAAATGCAGGGGTGCAGTACACAACTCTGCCTCACTCCTCTATTTGTTACATGTGTTCGGGCACACCCCCCAACCAAATTGAACTTTAGCCTGATTTAAAGAACACAATGAGGATATAATTGAGATTAACTTCGATGGAGCTTTGCGAGCTTCAAGTATCTGCCAAAGTATGACCCTCAACACTGAGTCAAATGCGTTTTTAAGATCTAAAAAGGCAAAATATAGTTTCATCTTAAATTAAGTAACATGTTTTTGAATTAAAAGAAATAGAAGACAACATTGGTCAATAGTGCCTCAGTTTTGCCTGATGTCAACCTGATGAGTGCTTAATACATGATTAGAATCAGACCAATACTGTAGATGGCCAAGAATAGTCTTGGCAAACATTTTCCCAGCCCCATCTAATAATGAGATCGGATGATAATTCAAGGGTAGATCTCTGCAACCCTTTTTGTATAGAGGGATATTTTCTGCCTGTCGCCATGTGAGGGGAATTAGTCCTGTTGAAAGGATAATGTTAAAAACTCTACATAGCACTGAGACCCACACAGTTTTCTCTTCTCTGTAGAGATCAAAAGGGATCTGATCCGGCATGCAGCCTTGTCATTCTTCATGGATCTCAGTGCTGCCCCAACTTCAGACATACTCAAGCTTAAATTTGGTTCATCTGTGTCCTCTGTTAGTACCACCTTACTCCCGTTCGGTTCATCTCCTGGATGGGACTTGTAAATATTAGAGAAATGAGAATCCCATTCGTCAGCCGAGATGAAACAATGCAGTGCCTTGGTTCCATTCATCTCCTTACCGGCCATCATCTTTCAGAAAAGGGTATTATCCCTCTTTTCTATTGCATTATGCATGACTGACCATTTTTCACAGAGAAACTCCCTTTTTTTAATGCAAACACTTTTTTAATATGAATCCATTTATGGACATACCTAAATATTTCTTGAATCCAGTTTGCCAATTTCCCCAATTCGTTCACCCAACTTTCAAGATGAGCTAATAGCAATTACGAGAAAACGTTGCTATCAGCATCAAGGATTGATATTGGCATGTAGTTCTTATTCAATCTAGAACATTTTTTATAGATCGGCACACTATAAGCTACTCTCCAAGACTCTGGAAATGAATTTGCTCTACTGCTGAGTTACTCCTAAATAATACATTTGAAAGTATGTTAGGGCCAGGCACCTGTGAACTACTAAAGTTTGTCAGAATAGCCTTAATGGTTTCCTGATCAACAATATGTTTCCAATCTCTCCTGGTTTCATTCTCCAATGATAGATTGTACTATTCCACTGTTCCCTAACACCTAAAGACCTTCTCAAAATGTTTGACCTATTCTGGTTCTGATATAGTGTTGATCGCATCAGCCGCTTGTGAGGAGTTAGCGCCAATGACCAGTCTTCAAAATACGAGACAAGGAAACAAGTCGGAGCACATCCAAGTGAAGACTGTTTTCAGGGTAACCTGTTTAAGGATAACACCAGGAGGGTGTTATTATTCATATTTTATGAGGTGCGGGGGAAGAAAGGAAGGTTTTGGCACACAAACCCTATGGTAGACAGGAACAAAGAAGAGGACCCAAGATTGGAGTCTTCCCGTCCCCTGCACACTCTGGGTATATATATTACAAAGGCGTATAATTCTTAAGTATAATAGTTCAAGATAACGTGTGTAGAGTGGTAAGTTAGAGCTATATTCTATCTAGTTAGGCCAGAAACGCTTAACTAATTATAGTGTAAAAAGTAGATGGGGGGTGAACTCCCATTTATTCGTAAAAAATGATTGAAGCACAAGCAATACAAAAAGCAGCTCATTGTTTACATCATCACAAATAACAGCAAATCCACTGTTGTAGGCTGACGCGTTTCGAGGTCAATCCTCTTCTTCAAAATCCTTTGTGGAACTGATGTGGAGAATAGTGTAACGAAAGCAGAACAGAAAAATAAAAAAAACATTCCATTAGATCTAGTCACATCCAACTAATCAACTGCATACTTAAAGTCACATGAGTACTAGAGACATATATCCATTGTGACAAGGGCAAACTGTTTAAATACAACCAACTAAGGATCCATAGACCAATGTACAAAATAGCAAGAAATAAACAATGGGAAATAGACAATCAGAATATCCATGGGGAGGTCATTGGTCATATAATGATATGTGGCTCGGAGGGTGGTGAAACCCCTCCAAGGGTGGAACAAGAACTGTATATAGCCACTATTGGATTGTAGAGACACAAAGTTAAAGAGAGAGGGACCTTACCTATAGAGTGGATGGTGTACGAACGCTACAGTATGTTGCTAGAGTATGTTAAAGACAGGAAAGTCAATCCTACAGAAAGGAATCGTGTAAACCCAGGTACACTGAAGAAAGAAAGAAAACGTGTAAAGTACTGTTGGGTAGCAAATGAGCTGGCCCAATGAATACACATATAGTGTATTGTTGGTAAGTAAAGACCTTGGTTGTCAACAGCTTAAAATCAGGGAAGAGGTAGACTCAGTGTCTAAAGACAAAAAACCAAAAGGGACTCACATGAAGTCTAAAATGGGAAGACACGCTGGTATAGGTGCACTTCATGTGAGTCCCTTTTGGTTTTTTGTCTTTAGACACTGAGTCTACCTCTTCTCTGATTTTAAGCTGTTGACAACCAAGGTCCTCTTGAGTCCTCTTCTTTGTTCCAGTCTCCAAAATACCCATGAGATTTTCTTTTTCAAAACCCTTAGCATATTCTCAGAATCTCCCTGAAGTAAATTTGCTCTTTTACCCTTCAACCAGTTTTTCTAATTCAATCTGATCGTCTTAAAGGATTGTGTGACTATTCATGAGTTCACTTCTTTCCTAGATTTTAAACTTTATTTCTGCTCTTATCAGACTTTTTGTCTCTGCAATCTCCTGATCATAGCTATGCAGATGTTTAACAGGATGAGCATGATGGATGCATTAAAAAAATATAGACTTAGAAAGCAAATGATCTACAAATGGCTCAAACAGGTCCACTGTAAAAGCGATATACTTCCAAACCAATGTTGTTGATTTTAGACATACTTCTAATGCATCGTTTACCCATTTAGTTGTTTTAAAATTCCATGATATGTGATTTCCAGAGAAATGTACTACGATATCTATTGGGCCGTTTAAATGTGCTCCTACCAGCCATAATTCCAATTCAGTCGATAACATGCAATGATCAGTAAATATTGTTTCTTCAACCCTAAATGATTTACTCCTACTAAGAAGCCTTTCCCCCAAACAATGTAATCAATAATAGAGCTATAGTTCCCAATTCACCAGGTAATGTAAATATATCTATCCCCAGTCCCTACCTCGTTCAACATTCTTAGTCCAAATCCCTCTAAGCATTTCAGCCATTTCCAGCCATACAGATACCTAAGTTACCTTTTTGTGGAATAGGGGGTAAACGTTCTTAATTTCAACTTCTATACAAGGGGCATCCAAACTTCCTGCTAGTATCACATGAGCCCCTTGCTCCAGTAATTCATACAAAAAAAGATAGGTGTAAGGTGGTGGATAAGACAGAAAGTGTCTTAGGGAATATGAGGGTGATTAGGTGGACTGGGTCTCCAGGTTGAATACTTTTTATACAACCAACACCACATATTTGCTAATATAAATGCATGTCTAAAATATTCAACCACATACTGGTGTTTTTCTCCAGTGTGTCCTCATGAATGAAAGATAACTTCTTCATAGCAGCCAGTGATAGGAGGTTGGTGAGTCACATTTCAACATTTGCTCTATATTGCAATCTACAATATCTCAGGACTTATTTGTTTTGCAGAAGTTATTTCATGCAGAGTCCATGGTCGCTTGTCCTCGTCTACACTTTGGATTGATAGAGATGAGCTTAAAATGTTCAGCGAAAGATCAGGATGTAATCTAGCTTCTAGTTCCTAGCACCAGTTCAATTCTACTTCCCATTTCTTACCAAAACTAAACACTGTTACGACATGACAAAAACATGTTCAAGAAAGATGCTCCACTAGCCCCACAGCTCCAATAATGTTCAATAATGATCATTGTCTTTGATTCCAATTTTGAACACGTTTTCCAGGGATGAATACAGGGATGTCATTTAGGGGTCGCCAGAGGTCGTAACTGCAACCTCTGAGGTCTCCCTTGTGACCTCTGTGGTCACCCTTGCGACCTCTAGAGAAAAAAAAGAAAAAAAGTTTTTTAATTTTTTCTGTAATGCAACTCATGGGCTGTGGCCAGCACCATGTGGCTCTTTACTTCTGGAGTGGCTGGCTTTCTTGCTACAGCCCCTAAAAAAAGAAGAAAAATAAGAAAAGGAGTGACACAAGTCTAACACGTTCAGCACTGGCCCTAAATAAGAAAGATTAGGAATACCAAATAATGTGTCTTTCTGGAATTCTATCCAATAATTGATAGACTCGTTAAAGGTTTATTTCAGGGACACTTCAGGGGGTGAGTCACTGATTTAGTCTGTACTTAAAAGCCTCAATTCAGCCTTTTATCCTTCTGATGTCGATAAATGAGTACCAACACAGGTTGGGTGATATTGGGTGTATATTTTTTCTATGTAAAGCGCTTAAGCGTAAGTGCTATACAATAACACATCATTATCATTTTGTCATGGACGTCTGCTTGCATTCACAGTAATTTGGTAATGTGGGCCTATACACACTGATCTTAACAATAGATATGGCGATCCATTCTTGTATGAAATGTACATCACATTATAGTGATAACGCAACCATATTTTTTGAAGTGTACAATGCTATGTGATAGCACTTCTTGTTTTGTCAACGGGTGAAAGGTCACATGCCATCGCATCCCGCTATATCGCTTTGGGGTGGCATCAAATGACATCACTTCCTGTGATGTCACAAGGGGGTCAAGGATCGTGTGATGGCACTTCCGCTACCCCTGGCATTTTGGTGAAATAACATCCCTGGATGAATACCTATCAATATTGTCTTTGTTTTGCATTCATCAGACTCGAGGGTATGAGAGGTTCATCTATGGATATTTAGTAAACATTGTATTGATCTGTTGTACTTTTTTGCTGACATTTTTTATGGTTTATCAGTTTATTGGTGTGACGGGACATAGTATGACCTAGTTTAGGACAGCAAACATGAGATATTAATTTGAGTCCCCAGTGCCAGGTACATGTATCCCGAGCATCCTAAAATAAAAGAAATAAGAAATGTCAATTTCATTTAAATTAATGTATAATTGATGAAAATTACTTTAGCAGCCTGACCATAAATCACCTTCCTTGCGACTGAAATATGGATTTTTGAAAAAACACTTTCAAGGCTGTGTGAGGGTGATGTCAGAAAATACATGTGCACAATCATCTGTGAAATACCAGCAGAGATCCTTTGATAGGGCCTTCATCTGAAATTCCATGTTTGCTCATACACACTACACTCATACATTATTTGGAAACTTCCTCCTTCCACACATCATGTAGGTACAGAAAATGAGGGTCTGCTTTGCTGCCACAAACACATTTTTTTCAAGATGCAAAAGCAGAATACAGAACAAATTTGGCACTCAACATTATTTTTGAAAACGTGCAGTGCACAAACAATTATGCAGAACACTGTAAATTGTCAATGTGTACCATTTGCCATGTGCGTTGCCAGGGATTGTCAAAGTGTGTAGTGCTTATTGATTATTATTTCCTCCAGTGTCTCTGTTTTCATGTTTTAAGGTCTATGTGTCATATTTTCTTTAATGTCCCTCCCTTCCCCTCAATGAAAGTTTAAAATCACAAGAACATGTTTTCCTGTTAATTCGGCTGTTGCTTTTTAACTTTTTTCCACCCCAAATATGTGAAAAACATAGCATAATCTATCACCTTACTTCATGTTTTCCCCTAACAGTTTATTGATGCTAACAAATTGTTTTCCTTTTTTTAAAATTTCTAATACTATTTGGTTGGGTCTTTTCCTACCAGGCATTATCTAAAACCTTCACTTTAGTCCCTTAGCTTGTGTTGTAATTAAAGGATGTAACCAAAATATTGAGATACAGCCCAGCAGGTTAAGGAGGCACTCTCAACCTTGCATAGAAATCCATGAACAGCCACAATGAAATGCAATTGAATATTTTTTAGTGAAGTTTCTCCCAGGATGTTTCAACTTCAAAATGGTACGTGTGGTAAATGAGAACTCTGAAAACCCAGTCCAATAAGGCTCAGTAAAAATATGCAAGGATGAATTTATGAAGTTCGTGGAATTGAAACAGCTTTATGAACAGAGGTAAAAATGCAGCAACCACTGTGTTCAACACAGCACTAGAGAAAACAAGAGTATTTCATTGCTCCTCATCTGTAAACAGTCCTCTGGGAACTAAAATGATGATATTGATAGGTTGTAGATGAAGAATATGTGGGGTTCACTGATGCGATAGGAAATCCTTAAAGTAGTTTGCTTATATCAAGAACATACATTGGACCTTGAGCAGCTCAGCTAGTGGATGCCTATCTACCTGACACGCCTCATTTGAAGGGTGATCACAATCCACTACAGTACTGGTTCAGTTAGCGGTCCATCTGGCCAGCAGCACTTATGAGAGAAGGCACAGAATCCCTACTTTTCCTGTTTGCCAGATTGGAGTGAGTCTTTAATGCAGAAGGAATATTGTATCTGACTCCAGGTAAAACATTGCAGCACCACATTTGTAATATATATGCAAAAGGAACTAGACTAGTACCAACAAGATGTGGATGCAGTGCCCTCATTGGCAACATTGTGTTGAACATGACCAGAGAGCTACATAGTAACCCACAATTATGAAGGCATGACATTAGACGGACACAGGCAGATTTTGGTCGCTGAGGATGGACTTTTGGCAGAAATGCATTGGACCTGTTTTCTTGCCTTTATCTCATGCAAACATCCATTATGACATATGTTTACTATGCCTCACTACTTTTGGCTATGAATTCTGCCTAAATTGTCATTGAGTGCTCAAGGAAACTTTGTTAGCAATTACAAGTTTCATACATGCAAGGTCCTTCCAGTTTAAGTTTAAGGGACTCAATGGAATAGGGATTCAACACCCTTTCCGCTGTCTGTAATATCCCAGTAATACCAGATATCAGGTGGCGGAAACGGTAGGTCAGTTTGCCGGTATCCCTTCAAAATTACCAGCAGGATACTGGTAAACTTGTAATGACCCCCTGTGTCTGATTAGGAAACTGATTTAGTTCGAGATCCAATTGAAAACAAAGATCACAAGCATATAAACAAAATCTTATACTTTGTATAACTTATGCAGTGTGCATATTTTAATAATTCATTTGCATTTGAATATTTGTATGAATCTGAATATGACATTTCAATAATATCACATTTCCATACATAGAATTGTAAGAAGAATGAATATACAGCTACAATTCTGAATCCTCATTCCGGGACAGAGGGCCAATTCATACCTGACATGTCCCAATCTGACATAGAGAATTTAATGGGTTAATGGAAGGAACGGACCATGACCCTGGTGGGTGTGATAAAGTGAAGGAACTATCAGAAGCTTGGCCAATCCAAAAATTCCTGGTTAAATTATGCTGCTTGGTTGGAGTTTGCTGAGTATTTAAGATCAAACATGTAGGAAGAAGTGAGTGTTTTGGGAAAACAGAAGAGCAAGAAAGCTCATCCAGCAAGAGAGGAGCAGATTTGGTGAAAATCTTATTAATGCATTTATTTTTTAAAAATGTATTGAGCATGTGTATGACGCCTATACACCGAAAAATGTTTCCAGGTGCCACTATGCAAAAAAGAGGGCGGAGTCGAAATAATAGCAAATGGACCTACTAGGCCATGTGACATTTGGCATGTGCAAGTGCATTAACAATAAGTGCAGGAGAGGGGAGGAGGGAGAAGTGCAGGGGGAAGGGACAAGAGGCTAGAAAAGTGCAAGGAAGACCCAAAATGGCAAGTGCTCAGGGATAAAGGGAAGGGGTAGGCTAGTGTGAGGGAGAGGAGTGGACCAGACCCTGAAGGCTAGTCAGAGAAGGGTGCCCAAGGGCAAGTTCTGGTGAGGGGTTGGGGGAGACTAGTCGAAAGAGGGCCTGACCCCAGTAAGGCTCATGAGTAATCCAGGCAACCAGACATAGAGGCAAGTGGAGCTAGCAGGGGAGGTGGAGGGGGAAGGAAAAGGAGAAAAGGAAGGTCTTGAGAAGCTTCTGGAAATTTAAGGAGATCGAGCTCAAGACAGAGAGGGGCAGGAGGCCATTCCAGAGGGTATCTCCTGACAAAGATCTACCCCCACTCTCTGCTTGGAGAAATATCTGAGCTGCAGAGAGTTAGAACTGGCAGAATGAAGAACTGTAGCATGGAGAAATGTGGGGAGAGAGAGTTGGATGCAATGAGGTCTTAGGCCCAAGAAAGCCTTGTGGATGATACACAGGGTCTTGAATTGTATCCTTTTAACCACAGGGAGCCAGTAGGGAGATTCTAGGGCTGGGAGATGCAGTCCCTGGGCTTAATGCCAAGAATACGTATTGCAGTCCTGTTCTGGATTAGTTGAAGAGGGCAAAATGAGGAAAAACACAGATTAGGGAGGAGGCTGTTACAGTAGTCCAGCCTGGCGAGAACCAGAGCTTTGGAGACATTGAGTTTCTGGGGGTAGGCGAGGAAAGGGGGCATGCCTCTGAGGAGGTGAAGCTGAAAGTGAGATTTCTTGACAAGGTCAGCGATGTAGGATGAGAAGAAGAGGGAGGAATCAAAGATGACACCCATGTTTTTAGCCTCAAATGAGGTTGAGGAGAGGGGGCCCAAGGATGGCGGCCAGAGAGTAGGAGGGAAGGAGGAGGCAGGAGTCCCAATGAGAAGGATCTCAGTCTTACTGGCATTAAGGCAGAGATCATAAGAAGCACACCATGTCTGAGTAGCAGTTAGGCTGTCAGGAATGAGAGAGGAGAGAAAGGAGGAGGAGGAGTAGGAGTAGGGAAGCTTAAAGGAGAGCTGTGTGCCATTAACATAGCATTGGAAATGAGGAGAGAAAGTGGAGAACAAGTGGGTGAGAGGGGCAAGGTAAATGTTGAAGAGCCACGGCGAGAGGATAAAGCCATGAGGGATGCCACAGGTGGATAATGAGAGAAACTGGCCCAGTTGCACTTGGGAGTGTTGGTTCAAAAGGAAGGAGGTCAACCAATCCAGTGCCCAGTCTGTGGTACCTAGGGTATCACAAAGGCAATTTATGAGGATGGAATGATTGACCATGTCAAAGGTGGATGACAGATTGGGGATGATGAGAAAGGAAGGAGAATTGGGATCAAGGTTTGTGAGCAAGTCATCACAAGTGTTCAGGAGAGCAGTGTCCATGCCTCTGGCTACTCGAAAGCCGGACTGGTTGTGGATTTGACCAGCAGATTCAGTGTGGTGGATTAATTGAGAGATGACCAACTTCTCCAATAGTTTGCCTAAGAAGGGGTTAGTGGAGATAGGGAGGTAATTAGCTGGGCAGGAAGGGTCCTCAGATGGCTTTTTTAGGAGGGGGTGCACAAGGGCATGCTTGAGGGGAGAGGGGAAGGAGCCAGTGGCAAAGGAGTGGTTACATAACTCAGCCAAGGAAGGGGTGAGAGAGACAATATTGTCCTTGATATTTGTAGAGGAGCAGGGTAGCACCTGTTTGGAGGAGACTTTCATGAAGCAGACTGTCCTGATGCCCTCATCCGGCGCTATGGGAGAGAAGGAGGAGAGTATGGGGGAAAGAGAGAGGGGGTCAAGGGAGGCTTGGGTACAGAGGGAGCCATGATGGGACAGAAGAGAGAGAGGACAGGATGTCCTGAGGTTTGGTAGTGAAATGGGTGGCCAAGTCCATGCAGAGGGCCTGGGATGAAATAGGGGAACTGGAGACAGAAATAGGATTGTCAAGTTCCTTGCAGATTTTGAAAAGGTCAGCCATTTATGTGTCACCAGAGATGCAGGCTTGGATGTGGGCCCATTTCTTGGAGCGGATGGAGTGTTGGCATTGCCTTTGGAGCAGGCAACAGGCCAGTTTGTCAGAAGATGTACCAGAAGCCAACCATTTTTCATTCAGTGATTTTGACTTTGTACTTGCATTTAAACGAGGCTAGGTCGGAATCGTACCAACTATTGCCCTTGGAGGCTGGCTTTATGTGGTTCCTCTTGGCAGGGGCAAGGGTATCAAGAGTGTTGGAGATGGAGAGGTGAAGGTTAGCAAGGGAAGAGTCAGTGTGAGTGTCAGTAGCAGGAGTGTAGGGAGGAATGAAGGAGACAGAAAAGGCAGCTAGGGAAGAGGCACTTTCCCACATGGGATTGAATTCATAGACCTTTTCTATAGCAGGACCAGATTACCTGAGAGAAATTTTGGGAGCAGTTGGGCAGACTAAAAGGAAGAGCTTACTTGGCAGAGCTTCCTGAAACAGGTCAGTTTCCCTGCGTTTTCTGGGCCTTTGATAAACAAACCAAATATGGGTTCCATGACATCATATTCTTTACACAAATGTTCCAAAAATGAATTCAATGGTGAATAGCAATTATAGATATTTTACGGAATCCTGTTTACCACTGCATTATCCCCGATTTTAACCGCACCACCCAACTTGTAATGAGGCCCAACATAAAAATACCTTTTTCGATTGTGACCGTTTAACTTTAAGTAGCCCAGGAGAAGGTAGAAATATCTTAGGCCCTGTTCACCACGTGCAGCCATATTCATTTGTCCCTCAAATATGGCTGTCACATGGATTCTCCTATGGGTACGCAATCTGGGTCTCCTCACTCCTCACTCTTCATGAAAAAAATGTGCACACGCATGTTTAGTCTGAGCTACACGTTGCCTCATTGGTATGTCCATCTAGTTGCAACGTGCTTGGCATCCTTCCTTCTTTGTCTTGGATGTTGCAAAGGTATTTCTGGACCATTTTTTGTAAAACAGCTGGCACTCCTGCCAGTGCAGGCACACAGTACAATCTGCCAGGTGCTTTATTATAAGCTCTGTACCAGTAACTTGTGTGCATCATACATGCACACACTGTTAATGGCAGCCTCTGCTCTGGCAACGCACGCACAGCACTAATAGCAGCACAAACGGGTTTGCCAATTTAAATCAACTACTCTTTCAGGCTCTCTACATGGAGAAGATCTGCTTAGTTCCTTGCCACTCGGTCTTGAGCTGGGCATGATTGTGGGACGGCGGGGGTCTCTAGCATGTTGCCAATGTCTGAAGACATGTAGAAATATGTAGATTCTTCACATGATGTGGCTTTATTCAGAATATCCTCACACTACATGTAGTAAAGCGCCTCCACACACCAAGCATCCACTGTCCACTCACAGCACTTGCCTAACCACCATCCTCTGGAACCCCCATTTGCATCATCCTACAGTGAGGTTACTTGGATGACCCTACACTTCTTAAGCAAACCAGCAATCTATCACAACAGACCTTTTATTTTTGCACAAGATAAGGATCATGTTTGCGTATTATACCTGTACACATTTAGAATTGACCTTGCAACTGTTGCTGTAAACTAGTTAGCTGAAAAGTTACACAATAGGTTAACTTATTGAATGTCATAATAGATACACAGCACCATGCTACACAGGGAGGCTGAGTTATGGTGCAAACATTGGGTTGTGATGATATTGGCTATAATGATGAAAAGTGCGAAAACATTTATGGGATTAAAGGATAATAATGCCACTCAATGTTGCATAATTGATTTCAGATATATTAGAGATTGCAATTAAGAATGAAGATCCAGGATATGACTACACACATTGAGGAGGAATCCATGTGGCTGTCAAGCTGCCGATTCTGAGTACAGCAGGCAGATAGTTTGATGAAGTAAAGGCCAGCAGAATTCGGACAAAATAATCTGCAGGTTTTTGTCTGCTCTATTGGCAGCCACTAGAATGAACAAACAAGGGAATAATGCAAATGTTCCGAACTTGTTAGAACCAAGAGAAACTCAGTTACTCCATTTTGATCCAGCGGTATCATTCTTTTCTGAAGGGCTACCTAGATAGCCTGTCTGTTCAAGATGTCGGGCCTAATTACATCTACCTCATGGCCCAGTGTCAGTAAACAGAAGCTTCAATTGAGCGATTTATATATGGCTAAAGTTCCACTAAAAACATCTTGGATCTTGGGGATTAAAAAAAAAATCACAGTGTCATTATTGTATAATGAGGATACCATAAACCAAACTTAATAGCAATGCAGCAGATATAGCAACTTGTTAAAGAATTGAGTGGCCAGTTTTTTAAACATATAGGGGTTCATTTTTGTGATGGGAGTAACTTAAACGGAAGGTGTGAAAACCTTGGATAAGGCTTTTATGCCTTCACTCATGTCACTCCACATTTTCAATCATTTGTTGTTTTAATTGTATTTATTGCGCCTTACAAAAGCACAATAAATAAAATAAAAAATAAATAAATTGTATTACAGAGAGAATGTGTGCAACACAACTTGTGTTTCTGCCGCCCCCTTCCTCTACACCACACAAATACTCCCATCATTAATCTTGGTGTATAGCAAGATCTGAACATGTACTGTTCAAACAAAGGTTCCAGGCAATAATAGATTATTGTTTTATCATTTGCTTAGTGTGGGAACGATCTGGAAGAAAAACCTATCAACCTGCAGATAGCTAAAGTGGACAGGTAAGCGTGAAGTACAGTGTCCTGATATTCCAGCTACATCCACCATGTGTACAACCAGCAGCACCTGATATAAGATCCTATTTTGCAGCATCAAAAGTTAGAGAGCAAACAATTGAAGTTCTTTGACCAGAGGTCCCCCTGAACATGGATCAAAGTCTTTGTTGGGTATAGTCCTTGTCAGGCCTAGTGCACTGAGTCTTCACTGCAGCCTCCATCTATGTAAATTAAGGACACACGTGAAGCCCTGGATACCACTGTGTCAAAATGCTGCAGACAGTGATGTGTAGTACCCAAGGGAGAGTGGCTCATCAGGCCATGTCACCTGAATGATGCCACAATAGTATGCATGTTTGTGTGTCTGTGTAAACTAAGTAACCAGACCCATCTCCCCAGCTCTCTCTCCTTTCCAACTAAGTACAGGGCTCAGCAGTTCAATGCATCTATCATGGAGCTAGAGAGAGACAGAGCAAGCAGGAAGCAACAGTCTGAAAATATTGAGTAGGGAAGATTGGGGTGAGGAGAGGTGATCAAGGGCAGTGCAGTCACTTGGTGACACATGCTCTCTATGTTCAGGCCCTATTAACCCCTTCACTGAACCTCAGATTCGTACTTTAGTGGCAGTTCTTGTAACATGTGACTGTTACATTAACACCTCGCATGTCACTCAATTTGGAACCATTTCCACAATCTAAATAAGGCAAATCCCTGCTGTAGCGTTTGATGAGAGCCACATCACAACAAACAGCCCCATCCAAAATATGGTACTTCTTCATTGACTTCAAAGGGATTACCCTGAAAACACAATACACTTCATGCTTCCTGAATATTCAACAGGTTAAGAGGTAGGCCCTTTAAAGCTAGGGGCTTCAATGTCTACATATGAGAGTGGTGGACACATGCGAACATGCATAGGCTGTTATTTCTGCTATCAATGTATATTGCATAAGTGAAAGTGGCCTCATCCACAAACATTTTATATGTATCCTAACAAGTAAAAGGGGCAGAGAGGGTTTGTATCAGCAGGTCTTGCATTGCGTCATCCAGTCACTGGAGCAATGCCGGTAGGTTGATGTCCACAAAGCTATGTATGTATTACATTTGCATGTTCAAAATAAACTGAATAGAAAAACAAATTCATTTGCAATCCCCCTCAGAAGAGATAAGGACATGCAATGTGTATTCCGCAGATGTGTGTTTAAATGATGCAATTTCAATAGGGAGGAGTATCTGCTTACTTAAGAGTGTTGGGCAGTTAGGTAGGGTTATGATTTCCAACAGATGCAGCCAGGCCATCTCAGGAATATCTTAGAAATAATTTCCAAATTGTGTAATTTGCTCCTAATAGCATTGCGTTGATACTGTCATATTTGCCATGGCCTAATATGTAACACCGTTTAATTGTCTGAAAATGTAAGGTGCTGTGACAAGCATTAACGAAGACAATAGTTTTGACTGGTGTATCCTGAATGCTTGTTTGTGTTGGCACACCCAGATATACGTATGTTTGCATATATTCATGTTTCTATATAAGCACCACCATCAGACCATCAAGCATACTTGGGCACACAATGGCCCTCATTACGACCCTGGCGGAAATCGAAAAACGATGGCGGAAATGCAATACCGCCATCGAATAGCGCTCGGTGCGATTATGACCCGTCACCGTAAAGTACGATGCCATTAGCGACACCATAGTGAACGCCAACGCTAACTGCACCAAGTACGCGCACGCGCGCCATGCGAAACCGTAATTACCACCATGGCGCAACGGTACGCGAATTCTGACCCTAGCGGACATTTACCTAACGCCATCAAGCATGGCGGAAAGTACCATTCCGCCATGGTGAGAAGTACGGCATCGCGAACCAACCGTAAATGGCCCTACTGAGTGCCTGTACACCACTCCCTGGCCACATTGCACAACTCCACGTAGGTGCAATGAAGTCACACAATGCAACCAGTGAAATGTACAAGTCACCCATGCATGCCAACGAACAAATGAATGTAGGGGCTCCAAGTGCCTTGTGAGTGGCCATCCATATTTGCCATGGCACCATTGCCGTACTGATGCAGCACAGGCATGTGAAGGTTCAAGTACAGCAACATGAACTGAAATATGAGACAAACAAAAACAGGCCCCCCATCGCTTGACACCAGTGTAAGGCAACATTCAAAGCAGTATCCTGAGTGAGACTGCACCAGCCCTGTACTCCTGCCAGTAAACAAACCAACCATCAGCATAAGCATGTACCACACAAGTTGGCAGAGTGACTGAGCAGCCAGGCTCATCTCAAGAGGGGCCAATGGGAGCTGCAGGGCACAGATGGCACGAATACAGAAGCTATTCCAATGGACATGACCTCAGTCTCCCTCCAAGAAACGCACGCAAACACAGGCACCTGTGACCAGCCATATTCTGATAATCACATCATTCCACCAATCCACCTGGCTGACCGGCATCTGTTACACAAAAGCTAATCCCCCGCCCCTGAGCATGACATCATTAAAACAGTCATAATGGCAGCCCCTATCCCTGACCTCACTGGGCTCCGTAGGCAAACGCGCCCAGTACAGTACCACGCAACTATACTCAGAAGCCGGAACCCAATGCAGATCTTCTCACAATACATCGCTCCACAAATAGGAATATGCTACATTACTTGCAAAGAATAACGCTACACGGTCAATATCATAATAGAAATTTAATGCACAACAAAATCACCAAGTCCATACAGCTATTAGGTCATGAACTCCAAAATATATTTCATTATTGTGGGCTGCATCCGCAATAAATGACCAGCTTCTTCTTGTGTGACGCCCTGTTCCTTCATGGTACACAGGGGCTACATTCACGTTCAAAAAGGCAACATGGAAGCGCCTACAACCGCAGGGCCATCCCATTAGGTAGGCACTAGTCCAGCTGAAAGGTCGATATGTTGCTCCTAGCCACTAGTACTGCGTAAGGGCATGTGGCCCATTGGCGATCGTCCCATAAGATCGTAATGGTGATCCACTGATTAACACGAAGCAGCAGGTGTCGGGAGTAAAAGCCATCTGCAGGAGTGGCATACAGATGGCAGCGGCAAAAGGGGAGGAGATACCTGTCACCCAAATGAAATGAAAAAGAATAGTATGGCCATCAGAACTTCATTTGAATTACTCACTTCAATGATCACACTAAATCCACAGCCATATGCATGCTAGCCCACTCAAAAGGATTATTCCCACCCAAAAATCACTTGCGAATCATAACTATATAAATCGAGGTGAAAACACTATTACAAACGAGTGTTTGTGTGCATGCGTCTGTTAAAACAGAATCCATTAGTAGATGGGATTAGTAACGTGCATAGACACAAGTGTTTGAAGGCGCGTCGAGACAGGGAGGGTCCAACAAGGGCAGATAGACGATGGTCCCACTATGGCAGCCCTGCATCACATAGCGCAGGGGAAGTGGATAGATTCCAAAAAGCCCTGTACATGGCAAACTCTCTATTAAATCATCTGTCCATGCATCCATACATCATTCCCTCATCCCGGTATGAAAACGCCTGATTATTTACTCACATAATATGTGAAATTTCCATTGAGTCTGTGCGTAATGCAGTCTGCATAATCCACTGTGCTCCAGCCCGGAATTCCAGTGTTGTGAAGTAACATGTATTTGGGAACGTCCTGCCTTATCGTCCACTACGCTATTGCGCATCCCATACTATTCATATCAATCATTGCATTCTCGCCATGGCCCCTGTCCGAAGGACATTAAACAATAGAACTTTATATCTGCAGTCAGACCTGTGGGCGTCTCCTCGCCGCTAGCTGAAAACCGAAAGCGCTGTCCTTCGAATTCCTCATTTGCAACATCACGTCGAAAAGGCATCTGTGACCGCTTGAAATCACAAATCCATCCATGTAGTGCGGCAGTGTGTGAAAATGGCAACTGGCTTCACTCACAAATGGGATGCCCCGCCCGTCGGTGAACCTCGGTACAGTGCTGCATGAGGGTCCACTGTTAATCGAGTACTACATTCCACTGACCCTTCACAAGTTTGTTCGCGACTGCAAAGATAGTATGTGAAACAATGGGACCATAGCAGAATGAACATATGAACCAATATTTCACTGCCATCGGGATTAAATACATGATTGTAATAGCAAGATGCCATGCGTCGAATTGCAGCATTGTGTGCGGGACGTGCTCGCCCAAAGGGGATTGCAGCTTGCACAGGTGGAATGAATCACCACAGGTGGAGGCTATACAGCCTGAAAACACATAAATTGCACACCCAACCCCCTCCCACAACCACACCCACTCCAAAATGCTACCGGCAGGACTAGCGATGTTGGCCCTGGGGGACCTGATAGCACTGCAAGTACTCCAACTTCAAGAAGAAGACGAACACCAACTACTACAACAACCGGCCGCACAGAGGAGACGCAGGAGGAGCAGGAGGGCAAGGCAGGGCCAGCAAGGCCCACCAGCACAGCCACTACCACCACGCAGGCAGCCCGCAATCCCACGCCTCCGAGCTCATCCGTTCAACCTCACTGATGAGCAGATCCACACCCTCTACCGTTTGGACCGGGACACCATAACCGCCATTGTGGACATGACACAGGCTGACCTTGTCAGCATGATAGATAGCCCAACCGCCATCCCACCCCTACTGAAGGTGGTGTCTGTACTCCACTTCCTGGCCACAGGCACCTACCAGCACACAGTCGGACAGTTGCATGGCATTTCACAGCCACTGTTGTCACGGACACTATTGCAAGTGCTCGATGCCCTCCTGAAGCACGCAGACGACTACATCTCTCTACCACGCTCGGAGCAGGAAATTACAAACACAAAAGTGGGATTCCATGCACTTGCCGGCATACCGGGTTGCATTGGTGCCATCGACTGCACCCATGTGGAATTGGTTGTCCCACATGCCATGGAGGCCCAGTACCGCAACCGAAAACAATATCATTCTCTTAATGTACAAATGGTGTGTGACTCCAACAGGATCATTACACATTGTTGTGCCCGATTTCCTGGATCAACCCATGATTCTATGGTCTTGAGGAACTCTACAATACCACGCTACATGGAGCGACACGCAGGGAACATATCCTGGCTACTCGGTGAGTCTCATTTCATGCATGATAATGTGGGGTATGTGATGCGGCAATGACCTGGCAGGAAGGGGGGGGGATGCGTACGTAGCAATGTCATTCCACAAACATCCTTTATTGTCCACATACAGGTGATGCCGGGTATCCACTGAAGAGATGGCTCCTTACACCACTCCGGAACCCACAGAACCAGCACAATATGGACTGTACGCCTATAAAGGCCTCGTACACAAAGATCAATGTCCACACATCTCATTGGATGATTGTGAAATGTTTATAGCATATGTGAAATTATGTTACACACCCCATCGACCCGCCACCCAAGTAAGCCCAACACACCCCCTCCACCCTCCTGCCTCCCCCCCGAACACCAGTGTCCAAAGATGCTCATTGTCAGTGGGCAGACGCTATTGCAAGCCCCCTCTCCGGGTATCAGGGGCACCCCTGCCTGTGGAGCGCAGGTTCCTCCCAGATCTACGTTGGGGGCTGCCCTGGACGGAACTTGCAACGGATGATGTCTCTGCCTGCTCACGTCCATGCATGTCCCTAAGGGTTTGTGAGAGCTCAGTGAGCACACGGCGCACAGCGGCAAGTTCAGCACATACGTCTTTGGACGTCGCATGCAGTTCCCCCCTCAGGCTCTCGGTGCTTCTCTCCATTTCTACTCTCAGGCTCTCGGTGCTTCTCTCCATTTGTACCCTCAGGCTCTCGGTGCTTCTCTCAATTTGTGCCCTTAGTGTCTCTGTACTTCTCTCCATTTCTGCCCTAAGTGTCTCAGTAGATGTTTCTATGGCTGCCTTAGTACCCCCACATTCATCAGCATGGTCCTTGAGGAGCGTGGCCAGTTGCTGCTGTTGCACGATCACCTGGTCGAGGGACTGTTGCCTCTGCTGTGCCATGGCCATTTGCGGTGGTGTCACAGAGGGGCTGATCACCTCATGTTGCCTTGCCACAGGGCTTGTGGGGGATGGCCAGTCGTCGTCTTGTGGGTGCCCCTGCGTGGTATCCTCATAGTGTACGGGATGAAACAAACAGGGGGATTGAGACAGGTCATGGATGGATCCTACATCGACATCACCGTTTTCTGTGTCGGAGCATGCTGCCATTAATGCAGTGTCACCTATGGTGCTGCTGCCACCAGAAGCAGTGCCTTCTGTGGCATCCATTGGGGGGACCTGTGGTGGTGCTGTTGTGGGCATGCTGGCTGCTGGGGTGCCTGTTGAAGTCCCCTCCTGTGTGCTGCCACTTGATTTGTGCTGCTGCCGTGTCTTGATCCGTGCAGCTGAGGTGGAGGGTCTTTGGCCGTTGGTCTTGGCCCTCTTTGCAGGTGTGCTGGTAGGGGTGTCCTGAAGCTCGTCGTTTGAATCGGACCCTGTGGTGGAGTAAAGGAGGGCGAGCGTTATTGATGGGTCTATGGAAATTGGAATGGCAATGTATCACATG
Source organism: Ambystoma mexicanum (assembly GCF_040938575.1). Classification (NCBI taxonomy): domain Eukaryota; kingdom Metazoa; phylum Chordata; class Amphibia; order Caudata; family Ambystomatidae; genus Ambystoma; species Ambystoma mexicanum. The sequence goes on along the minus strand of NC_090928.1, from coordinate 790,430,328 downwards.
CATTGGGGTGGTACCTGAGGGTGATTTGGGTCAGGGCCTTGGAGGTGGTTTCATTTTTGTGTGGATTGAGGATGCAGTTGTTTTGCAGCCTGCAGTTAGGGTGTGCCTGCTGCACGTGTAGAGGGTGTTTTTAGGATTTTTAATTATTTATGTATTTAATGTGACTTTTAAAGTGCGCTATCAGGCCAATGTATGTGGACGTTCTCCTGGACATGTGTTTCTGTTGCACTATGTGGACACATGGTACTTCACAGGATTGGACATTGTGGATTTAGCATTGTTTTATTTGGCCCACCTACCTGATTCTTCGGATGTCTGCACTCCTTTCTCCATCCCTCCGACTCCCTCTATACTCTCCATTCCAATGGTGGAGGCACAGATTTCTTCCCAGGGGGTCAACTTGATGGGTGATTCCGATCCTCCCCCGGTAGCTGTGGCAATGTTACGGTTGGCCGATAGTATGCTCCGTACGCGTATCCGCAAGTCGTCCCATCGCTTTCTGCATTGCTGTGGGTTGCGGGGTGCGGTCCCCACCGCACTTACCCGCTGTGCCACCAGGGCCCATATGGCCTTCTTGTTCGCAAGTGCCGTCCTGGTCATTTGCGTCGAGAAGACGACAGCAGCATTCTCCTGGAGGGTCTCTGTGAGCACGGTGAGTTCCTCACGGGAGAAGTGGACCTGCCGCTTGCGGTCGCACGCTTTTTTCGCTACTTTTCCCATTTTTATTGTTTTCACTAGGGTGGATGACGGGTTGGGATGTGTCTCAGGGTAGTATTTTTAATGGTTGTGTGGGAATTCTGATTTTATAGGTGTACGGCGTGCTGTTTCCCGTTCCGGGACCATGTTTTTACTTCCGTTTCCGTATATTTACGGTCACCGTATTTTCCGATTGCCGCTCATTACGGTGACCGCTATGATGGCTGGCGGAATTGCACCTAGGGCGCCGTACGACGGCGGTGAGGGGCGTTTTGGGGACATTTCCGCCATCGCGGACTTTGTACTTCCGCCATGGCGTAGTGCTCGTGCCCGATGGGTCGGAATTAGCCGCACTTTACTCAGTCATGCAATGGCGGAAACGCTATTTACGCTATGGCGGTTAGGTCAGTTACTTTCCGCCAGGGTCGTAATGAGGGCCAATGTCTAAAATAATTGTGATTTGTAAAAGTAAAGACATTGGACTCTGCACTAAAATTGATGGTAAGACTTTTCCTATAGCCCCAGGGTAAACACTCTTCCTCCATACCGAAAACATTTAGATGAAGGTACCGCCTGTAACAGTGAATGAAGGTGGCAAAATGTGGGAGGGTTGATAAGAGACTCCACCCAACCGAGCATCCGGGACAGCAGCCAAGACAGTAGGGGCATGGCAGAAGAAAGTGAAACTGGCCTTGGCTCGGCTGATGCTTGTCATTTATGCTACAACCAGGAGCAGGGGCATTAAGACCAGTTTCACTTTCAAAACAGCTGCGGTCCAAGGCCACATCCATGGAAAGTAGTTGGTGGGGCCAAGGCACTTATCGGGTGCGCTATCGGCCCTAAATGGAGCATAGGTGCACCTCTGTTTTTATCTTTCCATTTCCTTCTGAGATGGGAGGAACGTGAAGGTAAAGGCATACACATTGTCCGGCCGATTCATGGAATTAATGTGTGCTGAAAATTTCCGCGCAAGCGTGCGAAAGCGTGCGAATCGCAGCGCAAGTGCGAAAATCGCAGCAAAACCTGCACACAGCAATTCATGGAAGTCTGTGCACGTGTAAATCCATGGATGTGCGGTAAAATCCTGCGTGGCGCATGCTGGTGCACATGTCTTCAAACAGCGTGCGCTACGTGCACAGCGAAAGCGCACATAGCGCAGCGCACAAAACAAAAGTAGGCGTACAACGGGGCGTAACACGCGGAATGGGGAACAACTTGTGAAAATGTGGGCGTCATGGGGGAAGTACAGGAGGCAAATGCGCGGAACGCCCACACGCGTGCCTACAACACGTATTCATGGAATCGAACGGGGCCAACGCGTGTGCCAAAAAAGACACACTAATCCGGAAACACGTACGCCAGCAGGAAGCAGGCGTACGTGGACCCGCGCAGCATAAAAGTGCACGGAAACAACAAACAAGCTCAGACGCTAAGATGAAAATACCGTTCCTTGCAGCAGTGGTCGTGGGATACTGCAGGAGGAGGATAGTCA